>NW_028324179.1:1073043-1818586 GCF_054372755.1 Phalangium opilio | reverse complement strand
AAAAAATAACAACATGGCTGGGAAAATGAGTCTTCAATTCAAGGGATAAAGAAATAACTGGGAAACGTTTTCTTAAGTTCAAGGGATAAAGAAATCACTGGGAAACATTTTCTTAAGTTCAAGGGATAAAATTTATTAAAATGGATTAATTAGAAAGGTCCTTTAAAGGACTGTTCTAATTAATCCATTTTAATAAATTTTAATAATTTAAATTTAAATAGATGAATATTGATGAAAAAAATTATTTGGTTCAAGAGATAACCATTTTTAAGTCAAGGAATAACGTAATTGCGGGTCAAAAGTGTCTTAAGTTTAAGGTATTACAAAATGGTTGGGAAACCATTTCTCCCGTTACAAAGCATAAACAAATGATTGGGGTAACCATTTATTATTTTAAAGGAAATGAAAATTTTCTAAAATGGATTAATAAGAATGGAATATTAGTCCATTAAAATGAATTAAAAAGAATGCAATAATTTTGGATGAAATTAATTTATTTTGTTAAATGCTTCAATATTAATAAATGTTTTGACAAGAAATTGAATGAAAATTAATATGGTGATGATGCTACAAAAAAATATAAGAAAAATTATATTAATTATCTTCAATGAAAATTTTTAATTGAAACTCAAGAAAAGAATTGAGAATGCAAAAATATTTAAAACTTAGGCTTTCATGATATTAATGAAAAAAAAAAACCCCCCAATAGTAACTTCTTTTCCTGTGCCCCAATATAATAAAAGTGTTAACTTTTTTAAATGTGGTTTAATACTTACAAAATATTTACAGTGAGGTTTCCATATTGTTGGTTGGGATGGTGGTTGGGGTGGTGGTTGTGGTGGTGGTTGGGGTGGTGGTGGTTGTGGTGGTGGTGCTTGGGGTGGTGGTGGTTGTGGTGGTGGTGGTAGTGGTGGTTGTGGTGGTGGTTGCATTACCTATCATGTAACCGTATATAAGACAACTATATATATGCTTGAGCCTTTAACAACTTTGGCTGGTTTGGGTGCGATATACTTTTTTATAATTCATTTTGGTCTTACATGCAGAGTTTCTCAGTCCTACAATTTCAGTTTAATATCTCATTTTCTTTAGATACTTTTATACCATAGAATATCTTTCTACCCCATTGCCAATATTAGAACAAAATTACGCTATGAAAGCCATGGCGATAAAGGGCTCTAACTAAGATTGCTTGCATTAGGCCTACCTAGGGATAGCAGGGAACTTCACTGTCTTTTTTAAATTCAGTAGGGAGCTTTCAGATGGGATAGTAGTACGTCACACCCACCCAAGTCTTCTGGGAGCCATATTGGGTGGTCTCGGCTTCATTCCTGCTTTAAACCCTCCAATATGGCAGCGTAAATTATGTCACGAGACTCAGCTCCAACTGAAAGCTCTCTATAACATTTTATTAAATTTAAAACTAGTTTCCCTAAATGAGATTTTTAACGAAGTGCATAGAAGTTTTTAGGTAGCCCTGGGAAAAGCAATCGAAAATATTTAGTACCTCCGTTTTGCGGACATTCCCGCATTATGTGGCCGGCCTTCTTGCACTTGTAGCAAGTGCGGACCCATTGCCACCGTCCGCGACCGCCACCTCGTCCGCCGCCTCGTCCTCCGCCCCGTCCGCGACGGCCGCCCTGGCCGCCCCGTCCGCGACCGCCGTCGCCGCCGCCGCCGTAAAAGTAGGCATTAACTACTTTAATGTTTTTGCCTTCCATTACTAAGCCCAAACCGACAAACAAGAAATTTTATTGAATAGTTTACAATCAATTACTTTCTATCTAGTTTAAAGTTTGACAATAAATTTAAACATTATAACTTCAAATTTTATGACTTAGCTTCAAAACCCGTTAATTAATAATTTTAACTATTAAAAATTGTGTTTAAAACATACTTACGAGGTTGATAAACGGCTTGCTTTAACAAGTAATAGTACTTTCCCGCCAAAAATATTCCCCGGGCTAGGGGAAGTACCATAGAGCAATTAAACTAGAGTGATAGCACGATTTTACAGAAACGTTTCCAGCTATAATCGCTCCATGCTACTGTTCCAGACTCCAGAGGGCAATAAATTAAAAAAGCTTATTCTCTTGGCTTCTTTTTTGGCGGGAATTGTTACAATTTCCACGTCGTTCCGTTCTCTTACAATTCCGAAGACTTGTAAAAGAATATTAATTGCCACGAATCTTAATTTTTAAGGTTTTATATGATTTATAAACTTAAGTATTTTTGGTTTTTTTATGTTCCTATTGTACAATAACTTTTGTTCTCATTTCAGATTGTGAAATTGTCTTATTTATTCTTAGTCTTAATAGGTTTCACTTTCTCTTGTAATTATATTATCTTCATTAATTTATATTGTATTTTTTTTTCTTTTTACAATTTGCAATTCTGTCAGAAGTTTTTTTTTTGACACTGGGTTCTTTCTGTGCGCCTAAAAGGTACCCTGTGTACCTTTTATTCAGCCAATTCTTTGTGTTTGGCAAGTGGGTTCTCTGTGCTCTCATTAATTGGGTTCTCTGTGCTCTCATTAATTGGGTTCTCTGTGCTCTCATTAATTGGGTTCTCTGTGCTCTCATTAATTGGGTTCTCTGTGCTCCCATTAATTGGGTTCTCTGTGTTCCCATTAATTGGATCTCTTTGTGTATCCAAATTGCAAGTTCCAGTGTGGGATTAAGGTTTCCTTGTGACCCATTGCAAACTGTGTCAAATACGGTACTGCTTGTACTGACTAGAACTCTGCAGGGGTTGAATAAGATTTGCTTTCTTGTGCGATTCGTAAATTTTCATAATGTTTTGTCGGGAGAAAATAAAGAGAAAAAATAAATGCTTAGCAATGCAAAAAGAAAGAGCCCAAAATAAATTGGAACTGTTAGTTAACAGTAAAGCTTTGCAAAAAAAGAAAGCTAAGCGAGTTAAGAATAAGGAATGTTATTTGAAAAACCAAGACAATTTTCAGAGAAGAAATGCAAATAACTATGTTCAGCGTAAACTTGCGCTTGGTACAGCAAAAGGTTGTAAAAGGGCTATGGCACCAGGTGGCACCACTAATGTTGCTTTTTGCTCAAAAAAATTAAAACCCAAACATAAACCAACTAAAGTAGATAAATTTGGTTTTGCGAAAAAGCTCCTCAATGCGGGGATTTTCAAAACGAAAAACAAAAAAATTATAGCCGAAAGCTATAAAAGGTTTTTAGTCAAACGTCTAACTGAAAGACTGGTGGCGTCAGAGTCTTTTAACGGTGAGACTAAAAAACAACGCACGAAGTCTATCTCTCACAAGCTAAAATGCCAAGTGCTAGCTGGTAGAATATTGCATTTGAAAAGGCAATTATATTCGGCTTACCACGCCCAACTAACGAGCATTGTTAGTGAATTTAAGGATTTTGTTCAGAAAATCAAAGAAATTGGGTCCATTGACCCTGGCAATTTGACAGAAGTTGTGGGTGGGAAAAGGCTTCACAGTAGCATGAAAGAGGCCTATTTTCATGAAACTACCTATTATGTGATTGGAAATAATGGTAAAATATTGAAAAATGGCGATGAGTCACATTACGGCAAAATTTTTAAATTGGATTCTGATGGTAGTATAAGAAAAGTTCTGAGAGACCGTGCTACCAGTTCGACTAAAGAATTGTTTGTTGACGAAATGGGAAATATCGTTGACATGAAAAACAATAACGCAACAAGTAATGTTGAATTAGTTTTACAAGTTAATGAGTCGGGTGTTGTTACGAATCTCTTCAACATTGTTGAAACTGAAGAGAAGAATCCAAAAGCAAATTTTGTGATCAATGAAGGTGGCTTTATTGAAACCTTAAACAAAACTGTATATTGGGAATGCAGTGATATTTGTAATGTTCGAACTCGAGCCATTGCAAAAGTACTAGCTTTCGTAAACACAGTTGCCAATGCGAATGAAAAATCTTTGACTAAAATTTTTGACTCTGATTTGGACCTTTGCGAATTAAGAAAACAATTTTGCAAAAAATCAAACGTGTCTATACCACCAGATGGGGACGAAATAGTGGTGAGAATAGTTCCGTTCCTAGGACACACTGCTTACTGCGCTGATAGCGAAGAGTGCCAAAGTCATTTGCGTGCTTTAGCTGAACTGGCTCCTCACTATTCGGGAATTAGAAATATTCTGAATAATATTTATCACGTCAAAGCGTTACTCAACGCGTTAACTAAAATCTCAACTGAAATTGAAAGTGGTGATTACGAGTCTGTGACGAATGTCATGGCGGAATTAAGGAAAACCCTTGCTACACGTGGGAAAAATTTAAATAAGGAACAAAACGATGCTCCCGAAGGAAGCGTTAACGCTCCTCAGCCGAGTCTCGATGAAAGTCAAATCTTGAGTCTTTACGAGAATCAATTCGCTCGGGCAATGCTAAACACCAACGAGTTTCACGATACGCCCTGCGACTGCTGTTTAAGATTACTGAAAAAATCTGATTTAAGAGCAGTAGAAAAACTGGTAAACAGAGCTGTTTTTGAGAACGAGGCCTATCTGATTTTAAGAGCTGGTTGGATAATGAATAATTCCGACACGAGAGAAGCAGACATGCTACTATGTCGTTACTGCGCTACGGATTTGGGAAAGGGTAAAGTTCCCATCAGATGTTTTCTGAACAACTTGGCGGTTGACAATCCTCCACTAGATGTCACCAGTTTAAACATGTTTGAGAAAGTTTTAATTCAGCTTGTGAAGGCCTTCCACACTGTGGTGCGGTTAGGCACCAAAACCAACTCCAACATGCAGTTTGGCACGGTTAAAGCTTTGAAGGGAAGAGTAATTTATCTTCCAATACCCGTGGAGAAAAATTTGAAGATGATTCCCAAGACATTGCCCAAAAATCACGAACTGCATATCTTGGTCAATGGCGTTCCCACAGCGGACAAAAAAGTTTGGCAACAGGTTGTTTGCCTCGAAAAAGTGTTGAAAGCATTCAGTGTGCTGAAAAAGATAAACCCTTTTTACAAAGACATTGATATTTCGACAATGAATGAGGAATATATTTGTGGCACGCAAGAAATTGATGGAAATGAAAATTCATTGACTCCCGAAGAATTACTGAGCGTAACAGATCCACTTGCGTTAATTAATGATGGATCTGATGCGTTGACACGTGCTTCCGCTGCGCTTCCAACAGAAGGACCAGCGGATAGTAGTCACGACGTCCAAGGTGACCAAAACGCTTCGAACATGCAGGACCAAGATGAAAATCAGTCTAGCCTTGCACCAGGCGACGCCTACAAAATTCTAACACAGCCCGAGGCTTTGTTGCGAAAACTATCTGAGGGTGAAGCCAATGATCTGTACGATCATTACTCTATTCATCCAGTGAACGTTCAACCACCGAAAGATTTACTTGGCGCTTACCAAATGAAGCGCGTCGAAGCCGAGCCGGTTAGCACTTGGGACAAAAATCTTGAATACATGAGCTTCGTTCATTTGTTCCCTCGGGGTCGCTTTGGCAAGCACGATGATAGACCATTTGGCAAAATAACGGAAACCGAGTATCGTTTATCCCGTCTTTTGAACAAAAGTCCAATTTTTAGACGAGATTACGCCTATTTGTTCCATTCTTATCAAGAATGCGAAATGAAAGCGATTTCTAGCAGTTTGAACTACGTTCTTCGTGTTAAAAAACCCATGCCAATTGGGGTTGAAAATTTGCTCAATCGAGTTGAATCTGGCGATAAAGAACTTGAGAGTAATTTAGCTACTTTCTTGGGTCATATTCGAGGAACGAAGGACTACTGGTATAAAGTTCTTAGATACGTTTTAGCGATGATTCGGGAATTTGGTCCTCCCACCTGGCTTCTAACTTTTAATCCGGCCGAGTACGATGATATGGAACTGCACGATCACTTGAGAAAAGTGAATTCAGACGTTCCAGGAGTAGAGTCGATGACGGTGGCTGAATTGTTGAATTTAGACCCACTTAGCGTCAATTTGCACTTTCACAACAAAGTGCGGTCGCTGTTAAACAACTTTGTCTTGTGTAAGCAAAATCCAGTTCTTGGCATGATAGAACATCATTTTTGGAGGGTTGAATACCAATCTCGGGGTTTACCTCACTACCATATGCTTTTGTGGGCCAAGGACGCTCCAAAGATTGGAACTTCTTCGACCGAGACTATTTTGGATTACGTGCAAAAACACGTCACGTGTTCGATGCCAAGAGCATCGGTAAGTCCGGAACTACACCGGCTGGTAAAAAAATTCCAAACTCACAAATGCACCTCCAGTTGTTATAAGAAGGTGAAAAATTCTAAAAAAGGATTGAAAGTGTGTCGTTACGGTTTCCCTCGAAACGTAACAAACATTGCCACTATGAATTCTGTTAGATCAGTTACTCGTCACCGTAAAATGAAAAAGGTGCAGAAACGACTGTACGACTTGCCGAGAAAACAGCACGAAGTTTTAATCAATGATTACAATCCCACGCTACTTTTGGCTTCCAAAGCCAACATGGATTTGCAATTTGTCGCTGACAAATCGGAAATAGTGGCAAACTATGTTACGGCTTACGTGACAAAGGGAGACCGGGCTGACGTGGACCAAACTTTTGCCGAGTTAGGCAACGAAAGTTTGTCCAAAAAATTATTTGCCTATAGATTGAAATCTTTGACGTGCAAACAAATAGGAATTTACGAAGCTCTCGATATGATGCTGGGCCAAGACCTTTTCAACAAGTCCGACAGCACTAAATTTATTAACACTAACTTAAAAGAAAACCGATCGAGAATTTTGAAAGGTTACAAGGAACTCGCGCGTTTGAGGGAAACTGACCCCGAAAGCACGGACACTTGCCAAAAAGGGTTCGTCGACGACAAATATCCGAATCGTCCCGACAGCTTGGAAAATCTTAGTTTGCGGGAATTTGGTCAGTTTTACGATTATGCGATGCGCTCTGAGGGTGTCGAGAAAAATGCGAATGTAATCCAGTTGAAAAACAATCTGGGTTTCATGAGAAAGAGAATTAAGCCGTACATAATAGAGCACTTTATTCACGACCCGATAGAGGAGAAAGAACAGTATTGTCACGCTCTACTGATCCTCTTCAAACCGTGGCGTGACGAAACTGAACTATTGGGCGATTTTGAAACATACGCCGATGCTTTCGAAAACTCGCTTTCGGTGTTAAAAGACATGAGAGAATACCACGAGAAACTCTCGGTTTCCAAAGAAGTTGAAAAGAAACGGAAGGCTTCTAAAAAGGCGAAAGAGCCAGAAACCATAGTCTCGGAGACTGAAAGTGACGACAATGAAAATGCGCTGCAAGGGAAGGAAATTGTTATCGAAACCGAACACGCGATGGCTGATGTGGAAGCTGCCATGGAAATGAATTTCGAGACTGATGTTGACAATGTGGCGTTACTAAACTCGGATCAAAGGCGAATTTATGATCGCATCATGGATCACTTCTCCCAAGAGGGAGAAAAATGTAGAAACAAGTGCCTTTTTGTGTCGGGACCTGGTGGCACTGGCAAATCGTTTCTTATCGACACTCTCGCCAACGGCGTAAGGCGACGCTTTCAAAATCCTGCTAGCGTGGCAATTGCCGCGCCAACGGGTTTGGCAGCGTTGAATGTTAATGGCGTAACATTACACAGATTACTAATGTTGCCGGTAGATCATGGGCGTATTGCCGAATACCATTCCCTAAGTTCGGACAATATGAGCATTATGAAAGAAACTTTGGGTAATTTAAAACTGTTAATTATTGATGAAATTTCTATGGTCTCATCGGTTTTACTGACACACGTTCACTTGAGGCTGAACGAATTTTGGGAAATGAACCAACCATTTGGTGGAGTTGTATTTATTCTTGTCTTGGGAGACTTTTTCCAATTGCCACCGGTTCAAGGAAATCCCGCGTTTATCAAAATCACTTCCGAAGAAGCCAGACTTAGATTCAATTGCATCGGAGGAAGTGATCTTTGGAAGTTTTTTAAATACGATGAACTAACGCAAAATGTTAGACAAGCCAACGACCAAAGTTACGGCGACATTCTAAGCAGAGTTAGAATTGGAAATATTTCCGAAGCTGATGTTGCAACCTTAGGAACTAGATTGGTTGAGGGAGGTCAAAACATCGAGGTGGCTATGGACCTTTTCATTAAGCTGTCCAATGAAGGGTTTCACCCAATTTGTTTGATGCCTAAATTAGCCATGTGCGTAAAATTCAACTTTGATATGCTGCGAAAAAACGGCGAGAAAGTTGAAGTCATTCGTTGTCAGGATAGACTCGCTGACTATGGGAAAAAAATGAATAAAAACATTCTCAGGAGACTGCAAGGGCTACAAAACGAACCGTCCAAAACAGGCGGTTTGGAGAGCGAGTTAGTTCTTTGCGTTGGCTGCCGAATAATGGTCAGAAGGAATATCAGTTTTGAAAAAGGCGTTGTAAATGGTACGATGGGTTTCGTAACTGGATTCAAGAAGGACGAACAAGGAAACGTTACTGGTATTTTTCTCAGAGTAGATCGCGAACCGAATAACGATGACGCTAACACTGACTTTTTAGTTGAGAAAATTTGCGTCAAATTTTTGCTCATGGCAAACGTTTACGTTAAACGCTCCCAGTTTCCCGTCATCCTGGCGTACGCTATTACGATACACAAAAGCCAAGGCATGAGTTTAAAATGCGCCATTATGGATTTGGGTCCGAATTTATTCGGAACTGGCATGGCGTACGTGGCTTTATCGAGAGTGACGTCCTTAGCCGGACTCCATCTATTACAGTTCGATCCGACTAAAATTAAGGTGGATGGACGAGCCATTATGGAGTATAACAGGCTTCGCAAAAAATATAGGCCAGATCTGCCTCTTTTGGAAATAACGGAGTTGAAAGAAAGTCGAGGTAGGAAAAGAAGTGCGCCTACACTATCTAAAAGCCTTTTAGAAGGCGAGGAAGAGAGATGTGCAGAAACACCGAAGAAGAAAAGGAAAACCCAACAGAGTTTGGATAGTTTGCCCTTGAAGGGTTTAGCTAACGATGACCAAGTAACGTGCTATTCTAATAGCGTTTTGCAACTACTCTTATTAGTGCCGGAATTAAGAGAATTGGTTAAATCTTACAATGGATCATTCGTTGAAAAACCAGTTTTACGTTGCCTCCATAACACGATAAACGACATCGAGAGTTCTCAAGGAAGCTTCAGTCGTAAAGGGTTGGAACTGAGAATGGCTGTCGGAAATCATTTTACGCTAAACGATCAACAAGACGCCAGTGAATTTTTGATGGTCCTTTTGACGACACTAAGTCAAGAAATGGAAGCCGATTACTCTAAAGCTCTGAAAGATCTTTTTTGGTCAAAGTCGCGAAACGTTACCAAATGCCCCAATTGTCAAGTTGAACAAAATTCGGAGAATATTGTTGAAAGCAACATTTTCAATCTTCCACTAGAAAACCGAGATAAAATTGATTGGAAATCTCTAGAAAAAAGGATGAGATTAACAGAGGTGCCATGCGTATTTTGTAACAACCCAAAAATACAAGAGCGTGATGTATTGATATCCAGCGGGAAGTACGTATTTTTGTGTCTTCTCCGTGGCGATTACAAAGATGGTCGACCAATTAAGATTTCGACCAAAATATCAAGTTTTGAAAATCAAAATGTCACTATGAGTAAGATGCTTTTTAAAACTAAAGGGGTGATTATTCATAAAGGTGAATCGTTGGCCGAGGGACATTATGTGAACTTTGTGAGAAAAGACAACGGCTGGTACGAGGTCAGTGATACAATGATCAGAAAAAGGGAGAGATTCGTCAGTAACTTGACTGACGTCACTGTTCTGCTCTTGGAAAGAGTCCAGACGCATTAAAGGGAATCTAACGTGCTTGAAGAATCCATATCAAAATTACCCCGAGTAAAGTCCAAAATTTCAATATTCATACCAGAAAGGAGCATCATATCTGTCAAAGATATACTAATAGTTTCATATTCACTTTAAAGTAATTTATGACTGGGTAAGATTGTTAATCCTAGAGCAAGTTTAAGGTTAACGATGGTTCTGGAGTAATTTTGATGTTGCCTACTATAATAACCGTGAAAGGGAGAGGAGGGAGGATTGTAGGGCCATGCTATTGTTACGAAAAAAGGGCGATGATTCTTGCATTAATTTTAGAATTTTCAAGTGAAGGGTTTTTAGTACTCTTGCCCCAATGGTGTTTTATGTAAAAAACACGCTAAAAACGTAACCCCTGTTGGTAATGCTATGTGATTAAATATAATTCTTTAATAAGCTGGTGAAACTATTGAGATAAACTCATCATATTAGTTAACATTGAACAGATTTTTTGAACTGAGATTTAGACACTCGTATCCAAATTTTAAATAAATACTTATTAAAATTAATATATTCAAAGAGTTTTCTAAATACCAGTTTCGCAGCTTCCATTTTTTTCTCTTTTAAGCGCGCTATTTTTTTTTAAATTAAGACGCCCATAACTTTTTTACATTAACAATTTAAAACCATTCAAAAACATTAAATTAAATTAAATTAAATTAATCTAATCTAATATTATCCTGTTACAATATCAAAGATTAGCAAAGCTTTTATGTTTAAATATTATCTATTAATATAACCTTTTCTTTCTATAACTTATCAATAATGTGTACCCGACCCAATCCGATACCACTTACAAAAATTGATTTTTAAACTATTTAATAGTTAGGCTTAAAAAAAGCCATATGAACTTATTAATTTGTCCTATAACTAATATCCTACTATTGTTGTATAATTTGTTTTTATAAAGTGTGAAAATTATTTCCCAAATTGTGGTTACCAATATTATATATAGACATTACCCTTGTAATTAAAACAACTAAACCATTTTTCCAATTAATATTCCAGGAAGTTTTGCATAGTCTCTTTGTGTTTCTCACCAGCTGGGGTAGTCTGCGTGGCAGATTGCATTGCGTAAATCCAACAGGGGTACAATTTGCAAAGCCTTCTGGAATATTTTTTTTTCCCCAAAAATTAATAACCTTTTCATTGTCCCTTTGGTAACCCACGCGCAAAACAATAATTGCCATGTTCTAGCAGCACTGTTTCCAAACTTAAAGTTAAGAGTTGCGTGACAAAATTTTAAAAATAGACCCTCAAAATCTTATATTTAAATGAACATATAATTGCCAGTAAATTGTAAAGTTTTCTTTCAACCCCCGCCCCTTTACGTAACTAATATAACGAAGATCAAAATTATTCCGAAATAAATACTACAAGCAGTGTATATTTTCAAGTTTGAAACATACAATTTAAAGACTAATTTCGTACAACTACATGCTAAGCTTCAACAGAAAAATAATTCATCATAGCTATTACCAGTATAATAAAAGACTAAACCTACACAGCTCAAAAATATGATGATCATCATCATTAGAAAAAAACCCGCAACAAGACTTCGATAGACAAATCAAGAAATATATTCAACTTCTCCACCGAAATAACAGACACTTTATACTGGCGTGTTCAAAGAGTGAAAGCGTCTTTGGATTAAGAACAGCAAAGATATTCAAAGAAATAATCTTTCTATTGGCTTGAGTCAGTGTCTATAGAACATCAAGCTGTATCAAGGCCAAATAATACATGTCAACTCTTTGGTTTCCCTATATAACTACGTTACGGTTTGGCAAGCCGCGCCTACAAGTTTATCAACACAATAGAAGTTCATAACAGCTATAGATTCGCAAAACAACCTTTTCCGGGCAAAAAGTTGCCTCAACGCTGTTAAAATTTAGAACAGCAATGGATTGTTACTAAAATTATGTGCTTGACTATGTTGGGAGTTGGGCGCACTCCTGTAAGCCAAGCTTCTGGGCGACAAAGTTTTGAGGGAATAAGGGACTTGTCAGCATGCCTACCCTACAGGAACTGACTACCCCGTGTCCGCGGGTGGTGAAATACCCCAAATCCCCCCTCCTTCACCACTCGATTAAACCTCAAGTACTTCACTCGTTACTCTAAAATACCAACTGATTAACTTTGGATTTCAATTTTCATCAAAACGCCTTAAAGCTAATTAAAGCTAATATACCATGATGGTATATTACATTGTTTAACGGACGTTTGCCAAACAAAGCAAGGTCGAGGGAACCAGTAAAAATTGCTGCCAATTAATGACGTTAAGCAGTAATGCCTTCTGAGTTCAATAGTAATAAATATAGAAAAAAAAAACTAAAATCAACTGGATTGGAGATGTCGCTACCAAACACAAGGCACCTCATTAACTCTCTGAACTGAACTGCAGATTTTACATCAACAAAACAAAATCAAGCGCGATGGAACCAGTAAAAAAACTACAATTAATGACATTAACTCCCAACGCCATCTGAGTTCGATAGTAATAAATATAGAAAAAAACCTAAAATCAACTGGATTGGAGATGTCACTAATGAAATACAAGGCACCTCATTAACTCTCTGAACTAAACTGCAGATTCTACACCAACAAATCACTACCAATTTTAAAAAGCATCTTTAAGTATATTAGGACTAATTTAACAAACTCCCCTTCCCTTTTTTATACCTTAAAAAAATATAATATTGAAACACATGCTTACTATTTTTCTGGCAATTATATAGTCTCAATTTGACAATCCTAGGATTAAATGTGTGTAAATATTTTTTCATCATTGAATTGTTCACTTGAGAGATTAACAAAATTATTATAGGCATTCATACGATAATGTTGAAGTCTCTCACTTTATAAATCCAACCTTCACGTATGACTGTCCTTGAACATTTTTTTAATCCCTCTCACGCATTCATTGTGAAACTTACATTTTAGATTCATTTAAAATTAATTATAGTTACTCTTAGCTTTTCCCTGTTAAGGTCTATTTTTTGGCAGCAGGTCGCAATCGCTAATTATCCTCAAAAGCCTTTCTGGTGTCAAAAACAATTTTATTTGGAAAAACCCTTTAAAATATGCAACTTTTACCTTTAAACGTAAAAAACAATATTTTTATTGACTGGAATAAATTTATAATGAATACCATAATTAAATAACAACTAGGGAAATTAAGCCCAAATTACATGCTGTAAATAAACGTGGCAAGTATCAAACCAAATGTTTATTTAAATAAATATTTTGCGCCTTCCAATATCATAATCATGCGTGTTTAAAAACTTGAAAATAGTCAAACAAAAACATTCTTAATGCAATTTAGTACTTGAAAGTAATTTTTAAACAGGCATTACTTAAAAACATTCCTATTTGTATTTTAACTATTATATGAAATAATATTATTAACCCTAAATTTTGTCATCAATAAATTACCGTAACTGTCATTTAACTTTATTTATTAAAAATAAAATAGTTTACAGGGCATAAAATAACATTAATTTCATGGTTACAAGTAAATAATAATTTAATCCTGTTATTTCCTATATTTAATGATAAATCAAAGCATACTTCCATTGCCTGACCTCCTAGCATTCCGGCAAATCATTTAAACATCAACTTCAATTTCCCAAAGGCTGAATCCAATTAGAATTGTACTTAAGGGTGGAGCTAATAACATTAAAACTGAATGACTGAATGTGTGCCTGTTATTGTATTTCTTATTATTATTATCAAATTAACATCTTTCCCAAAATATTACAAAATTGGATTTGTTTTCACCCCGAAATATTGCTAAAGTATTGCTAGTTTACTAATTTAATGCCATTTTCGACAAAAAAAATACTATCTTAGTTCTTTAAACTAGGTTAAAGTTAGATGGCATATTCTATATGTTTCATTTCCCGTCAAGGTTAAAAAAATTATCCATTTTAAATAAGATCTTGTTCAAACAATGACATTGGAAATGGGGCTCAAAAATTTGTAATAGAGCATCTGGTCTTGGTCCACCTGAAATAGAGAGCTTTCAGTTGGAGGAGGAGCCGAGTCTCGTGACGTAATTTACGCTGCCATATTGGTGGGTTTAAAGCAGGGATGAAGCTGAGACCACCCAATATGGCTACCAGAACCGCGGTAAGACTTGGGAGAGTGTGACGTACTGCTAGTCAACTGAAAGCTCTCTATAGTGTGATACTACAATCTTTGTCAGCTCAGGTCATACAATTTAGACTAAAAATATTCATGTGACGTTCCCATAGCTCCGATCTCTCAACAATTTTCTATTGAATGATGAACTACTTCCTATACGGAGCTAACAACTGGCTAGGGGATGAGATAGTCTGACGTCACGCAGGCCCTATCTGGTTGTCATTTTTGCGCGTTTCCAACCGTTAGGGGGATGAAACTCCAGTAAGTGATAGAAGTGTGTGACGTTTCAGGGTCACAACTGTTAGCTCCCTATTCTACGGCATGCAGAAATAAGCGTTGAAATAATCAATATAAAATCACCAACGTGTCTACACAAAATTAATAAAAATTAAGACCGAAGTCACAGATATTAATCAAAACGCGTCTTGGATTTAACCAAGACCTAAAAAGTATCGATAAGAAGAGAGTTAAGCAAGTGACTGAAGGCCCAGATATAAAAAGTTTTTTTTAAATTAAGACTTACATGCTTAAGATGCTGTTCGGACAGTGGGACAAAGGACGATCTTTCTCGTAGAGCTTAACATGGCGGGTGGGTAAAAAAGGAGAGGGCGTCGGCCGTCGGACAGCCCCTTTAAGAAACTAATGTTCCATCACCCTATTCCATTGAATAAACTTAATTTACTGGTAGTCAATTTATTCCCTCTCAATAATTTGAAAAATTTACTTATCTCGGGTTTTCGAGCACAATTCCATTCCCCGTTTACATTTTATAACTACATTTATCATTTTTAGGGGATTTCGTCATGAAAAATACCATAAAACTACACGTAACAATGACAAAACGATTTAGTCGTAGTCTGCTTTAGCTTCTGCTATGCCCGATACGAGCAAGGAGGATGCATAGTTGTATACATCGACTAGAAGTACGCCTTGTGCCACTCTCGTGCCTTCTTTCGCTGGCCTCGTCACCAAGGTAATAGCCCACTCAATTACGCGTTAAGCTGCTCCAAAATTCCGTGTGAATAGTACTTTTTAAGGTATTCGTCACCAAATAGTAATTGTTTTTGAGAACATTCCTAGGCTTGAAATAGGACAACTACGAAATAATTCGACCAAATTTTATTTTGTAAATAATAATAATTTCAATTTCTATAAAAGTATTCTACCTATTGCGTACAGAGTGCTACCAGACGTCTCTGCGGCTACTAGAAATACTACATTTATATAGGAAGATTCGCGGCGACAAGTATATAAATCCAGGGCTATCCCTGATAAATCCCATATTCCTTTAAAAACCGTTAATACATTCATTAACCTTGTTCCTGAACATATACAAAGTCCAGGCTAGGAAATAAGACAGGTTTACAGGTCAAAAACCAGTTTATTAATAGCTTGGACCACTTTTTTTATTCAAAACGTGAGGGTCACTGGTCCCAATGACTAGTTTATTAATTCCAACTTTTATTAAAAATTGATATGGGGACCTCTTTAATTATTTTCATTTTAACATAAATTTCGGCTCCATGAGTCCAGTTGTGTATACAACCCTAAGCCGAGAGAGATTTTTTTAGAAGAGAGAACGGCCGCAAGTCCTGGGACCAGTAGAAAAATAAATAGGGGAAGGGTTACTGACCCCGGAACCAGTTCCATATTTAAGACATCAGGGGTCACTGGTCCGAAGGACTAGCTCAGAAGCCTGATACAGACTAAGTAGCAGAGTCGAGTCACAGCCTCCTAGATCACGCGACTGGGTGAACGCAGGCTATATTGCAAACTAGCCAAGTCAGAATTTTCAGGCTACGACCGCGCTGAGTGAGTCCAGCTGACACTCTCACACCCTTAGCGCCCTTAAGTTGACAATTACAAGTTTACAACAAAGAAAATCAAAAAAATTTCGAATAGTATGCACCCCCTACTGCTTGCGAACCATAGAAACGATAGAGACGCCATGGGCCTGGCATAGAACCGTGTGACCGTAGTCTATCATACCGCTGCTATAGACCCTTTCTACTTAAAAAAGAGAGATGTCAATCCTCAGTATCGGGATATACAGGGGGTTGACCCCTCGACGTCTCTACTCTTTTTATGATCTTTCCATCGAGCGATATGGAAGGAAAAGTATTTTCCCCGTGTCTTTCCCTCTTACATATATTAAGTTTAACCAAGACTAAAAATCATAACGTCCCTATTGAATTTGCCGCCATTGTTCAAATTTGCACAAAAACAAAAGGTTTCACTATAAATCGTTCAGACCATGAACGGGGATATGTTAGCAACCTATTAACGACACAAAGCCATACACGTACTCTCCTAAAAATGATAAATGTAGTTATAAAATGTAAACGGGGAATGGAATTGTGCTCGAAAACCCGAGATAAGTAAATTTTTCAAATTATTGAGAGGGAATAAATTGACTACCAGTAAATTAAGTTTATTCAATGGAATAGGGTGATGGAACATTAGTTTCTTAAAGGGGCTGTCCGACGGCCGACGCCCTCTCCTTTTTTACCCACCCGCCATGTTAAGCTCTACGAGAAAGATCGTCCTTTGTCCCACTGTCCGAACAGCATCTTAAGCATGTAAGTCTTAATTTAAAAAAAACTTTTTATATCTGGGCCTTCAGTCACTTGCTTAACTCTCTTCTTATCGATACTTTTTAGGTCTTGGTTAAATCCAAGACGCGTTTTGATTAATGAATACGGTCTCTGCACGAAAAAAATGGGATAAGAAGTAGGGGTCTAAAGCCGGTTTACGGGTTAGTGAATATGGCGTTGAAAGGACATACTCCTGTAAACAGCAAGGGGACAAGAAAGGGGGAATGAAATGACGTCACAGGCCAGGAGCCTATACTTCAAATGAAGAGGATAGAAAGAAGAGAAGTAGAAGCTAACGGCTTTGACAAGGCATTTTTAGAGTTCTCGCTTTTCGTTTTTAATTTTACACAGAATTATAGAATTATATTTATGGTAAAGTCCAAGCGTCTGGCATTTCCCGGACGCCGCACGATTTGGAGAGAGAGAGAGAGAAGCTAAAGGTAAATTTAAGGAGTGGAAGACAGGGTTCAACTTGGAGAGATAGAGAGAGGCGAATGCGATGGCGCGCTGAATGAACAGAAGTTAGAGAAGGAAATTTAAAATTCCCCGGTTACTATATTTCAACCAATGTGAGGGCAGTGAAAGATACGCCCGCATGCTGCAAAATGCACAAAGCGAGAACTCTCGACCTCAGCCTTCTACCCCTCTACATTATACCCTCCTTGCTTTGAATAAGCTTCCCGAACCAAGGGTAATCGCTCATTGACCAAACCTAAGTATCACGCACACACTTCTACTCAAATCAGTTTCAAACTTCTATGTTTCTCTCATGCAATTTTAGTTGCAAAGCCTAAAATATGAACGGTTGATAATATTCAATGTTTTAATGAAATAGTTTTACGTGAAAACGACCACCCTGGATTCGGAGACGCACCACAAACAGACGCACAAACAAGCGATAGATTGGGGGAATGTCCTCCTCTTCCTCACCCCCTGCGCAGGGAGCAACTGTTCTGCCTATGCGGACACTGTATGCCTATGCCAACAGTGCTTGAGAATGTGTGCTGTCGTGCCATCCAAGGCACTATTCAATGCGAAACCCTGAGAGACCTGGTATTGCAAGGTGACATCACCCAAACTTTGCACTCCCGCTATTCTGATACTTTGAACTGTTATAAGAAGCTTAGGGAGCTGGGGTATAAAGTAATTGAAATGTGGGAATGCGTATTCTACAAATTAAGGTAGCAAGAGCCAGAAATTAATACTTTCTTTCTTCCATCCATGTCCAAATCGATGCGTGGCAACCACTTAATCCCCGTAACGCATTTTTTGGAGGCGTACTTCTTTCATCACAAGGTTAAGCCGGGAGAGGAGATAAAAGAGATTGGCGGAACTTGTGAGACAATAACTTCTGCTCAGCAAGGTTCAGGATTAAAGATAAAGAGACGTAAACTTAAACGCCTATCAGTTTATTGCCGCCAGTCAAAGCAGACACCACGCGATATATTTAGATCCTGAAAAAATCATGATTTCTCTCCATGCTCTTAAGAGTGAACTGGACATTTTTGCTCCCGTGCCTATTCAAACTAGTGTCGAACATTCTTAATGTGTATGGGCCAAACCTTTGGCCGCCATTAGTGTAACCTCTACCCTTAATTACCACATCTCTGGTAATGGAGATAGCTACAACAATGTAGCCCACACCATGCATTACAACAAAGTCAAAATCACCGAAGAAGATGGAAGTAATCTTCAGGATTCCGCCAAGGCAGCTTTCAAGAACAACGCTATCCTCGCATTGTGGAGAACCTGCGATGTTTTCTTGAACAATACCCGAGTTGCTCCATCCGCTCAAAACTGCTCGTACACTTCATTTATCAAAACTGTCTCAAATTACGGACCCACGGCCAAAAAAGGACGAAGCCGGAAAGTTCGACGACCTTTCAAATAAAGGTATCATCACCCAAAAGGCTAAAACTGCTAAATCGGCCGTGATCGAATTTTTTACACCCGTGTTTAGTGACGTGTTTCATATTGCCGAATAACATCAGTAATTAAAGCGCAACCGAAACACGGAGTCGCGATGAAGCACTTTCAAATGACTCAGGAACGAAGATGGAACGTGGAAAGCTTCGAGTATGCGAAAATGATAGGCATGATCCACAGGATCGAAAGCCTTTTCAAAGTCGATGTTGACAATGGCCAGGGGTTCATTGGAAGTGTTCGCGGTAGGAAGAAGGTCAGGTAGCGTTGATGCGGTTTGATGAATCGTACGACCGGGAATACCGTTCGAATGCGATTCATGTATAACCGAGGGAGCGACAGTCTTAAGCCGTATCGCGAGACATTTACCATATAATTTGTAGTCTGTATCAGTAACTGAGAGCGGTCTCCAATTACGTGTATCAAATAGATCGCCAGATTTTTCCAGAAGAGACATCACCGACTTCGAAAACCTGTGGTTAAAATGTGTATAGCATTGCAAGTGAGTAAAAATAGACCTCTGTAAAAAGTATGAAGAGTGGTTGAGACCCCAAAACATACCACTTTTGAAACAATTATGAGCGACCAAGAAGCGATGGATCTTTCCTCAAAAAAGGAAGAAATACTTTTTTTAGAGGAGACCTAAAAAATATTTCTCTCTAGCTACGTACTAGGGATGCACCGATATATCGGCCGATTTATCGGCCTTCCTTTTTCATATCGGTATCGGCCAATATCGGCTTGGTGTAAACCGATATTTTCGGGAAAAATTTGACAAGTTATAAGGTACTCAATGAATACTAATTGAAACATATCACACAAATTTATTCCCACAATTTAACATTTCCCTTTAAACATGCAAGGTTTACCACAATCTCTGTTATATGCCGCTGTTTACGACCATGAGAAAGTAATTTCCCTAGTTTCCCATACCTCCCGCAATCAATCGAAGTCAAGCGACACTGACGCTCTCTAATGTGTTTGGTGTCACTAATTTACACTTTGAACTTTTCACTTGTGGTCCCTAAGTTAGCTTAAAACGCTACTTCATGTTGAAC
Source organism: Phalangium opilio (assembly GCF_054372755.1). Lineage (NCBI taxonomy): Eukaryota > Metazoa > Arthropoda > Arachnida > Opiliones > Phalangiidae > Phalangium > Phalangium opilio. Next base: position 1,798,994 of record NW_028324179.1, on the reverse strand, counting down.
AAGGAAAGGCTAATATATGTATCGATACCACATTAAACGAAAACGATGTGACACATGTCTCTAATAAAACAAAGTAAAAACGTAAATGGTCCAAAATAATGCTGATTCTACTCTTGAAAACGATGTTCATGGAGAAATATTATTTTTTTTATGGGCCGATATATCGGCTGTACCCATATCGGTGCATCCCTACCCCCAACGGTAGGTATCAAATCCCAGATACACCCGGCCCCCAACGGCAGGTATCAAATCCCAGATACACCCGGCCCAAAACGGCGGATATCAAATCCCAGATACACCCGGCCCCCAACGGCAGGTATCAAATCCCAGATGCACGCGGCCCCCAACGGCGGATATCAAATCCCAGATCCACCCGGCCCCCAACGGCAGGTATCAAATCCCAGATCCACCCGGCCCCCAACGGTAGGTATCAAATCCCAGATACATCCATCGTTACTAAAATGTCTCAATAACGATTATGGGGTATTGTCATAGGAGGGTTTGAATTCTTTCAGATTGTGTATATTTTATACTATACTAATTTATTCGTTCTAGCGATAGAGTATGAAAGTATCGGTCCTGCCTTCAAGAACCATCATTCCCGAATAAGATTTTCAAGTTAAAGACGCAATTTAATATAAAAAATGGCTGCGAGTCTTGCCGTTGGTGAAGAAATAAAAGCCAACATTAGATATACAGCCATCCTGGGGCCAATACCAGGGAGAGATGGACCTTCCGGGATTTGGAGGTAAGAATTTATTTAACAAATTAATTTATATTTATATTAAAAATTAAATATCATGACGACGTTTTTATTCATTTGTTTAAGGTGATGGTACGTTCTATCCACATCGGATTCGTCATACGATTTGATCTATGACCGGAGATTTCGTCAATTGACGTTTCCGTATAGTATTACCCCAATATACATCGGCTCCTGAAGTAAATAGGGGGTATTTTTATGTTTTTTTTCTCTCTCTCTCTCGGTTAATTACATCATTGTTCCATGTTTTCACAAGGTGATTAAACTGGAATCTTTCATCCAGGAGCACGAAAGGTCCAGGTATCTTATTTTTAAAGACTTTTTCGAGAGTCAAGGAAGCCAAATGTAATCGAGAAAAAAACCTAAAAATAGAGAACCTGTGCTAAGTTTCAAAATAAATAAACTTTTTCTTTATTAAACAAGCAATGAAGAAGTCTATTTTTTTTTAAAATACATCTTCGTCCCAATCAATTAAAATCGGAGGTGAAGATATTACAACTTTTTTCCGGTTTTCTTACTAACCATTGTCGGGGGTTTCTTCTTCTTTTCCAAATAACCACTGTCGGGGGTTTCTTCTTCTTTTCCAATAACTCCGTCTGGCTTCTAGTTTTAATTGGTTCTTGACTGGCATTTTGTTATGTTTGCAAGGCAAAACGGGGAGAAGAAACTATTTGTCGTTTTGGGATTATCTGGCCTCCAACGCCGACAACATATGTTCACGATCCTGTTTTAAGAAATTGGACAAAGGAGTACGGTGAACATATCGCATTCGAATATAAGAAAGTAAAAAAAACCATAGCGGCTCTGACATCTGAAAATTCTCCTAAAACATTTGAAGAGTTTTTGCGTCCACTTCAAATGACCGAACGGGTCTATATTGATTGCTTTCCAAAAATCTTAAGTGAAAAACCATTCTATTGAAGAGATCTCCTCTGGAAGTAAGCGCGAATGCCTACAACCAAGACATTCTTGGATTATGGAGAGCCAATATGGACATTCAATTTTTTCTGGATGCTTACGCGTGCATTATGTACGGCATCGCTTACATTGGAAAATCACAGCGTGGTATATCCCAATTACTTATGGAAGCTATGAGAGCCGCTAGTCAGGCGGGTTCTTCTGTTAAAGAGAGGCTAAAAGTTATCGACGACAAGTTTCTCATTGGTCATAAAATTTCCGCCCAAGAAGCTTCATACTTATGCCTACAGATAACCGTGTCTAAGTCTAGTAGAGCTTCCATCTTTATCAACACAAATATGCCAGAGTAAAGAGTTCATATTCTCAAGCCAAAGAGTAGCTTGATGATTTACCAGAAGATAGTACAGATATTTTTTTCGGAAGGCCTAATCGGTTGTTACCCTTTAAGGCCAGATGATATGGAATCAGTCTGTTTGGCTGAATTTTCAGCTTGGTATGAATTCAATAAGGAAAAAGGCCGAGGTCGGCAAGTTTCAAGTCTAAACGAGGATGCACGACTTGATAGCGAGCCCTAATCTAATGTAGCTTCGGTTTGGATCGCTTTGAACCATAGCCATGGCTTTTTACGCAAACGTACACAAGCTAAAGTCCTCCGATACAGGAATTGCAGTATCGAGAAAGATACCTTCTTTCTACAGAGAGCAAATTCTCTTTTTCTATCCTTGGCGCAACGAAACCACAGATGTTTTGGAAAAAGATTTCAAAGAAGTCTACGAAGCGAATCTGGAACTGATTTCGCGGAAAAGAAAAGAATTTGTAAATGAAACTTGCGAAGCAAGGGTAGAATTCCTCGAAAGTGAACCCCTAGTAGATGTGGGTAATGTGCAACCAATACTGGAACATCAAGATGAGAGACATCGCTAATACACGATGGATGAGCCAGAATTCGCCGTTCTGGCTTGCGTACGAGATGCTACGGCAGACATCGGACGAGAAAACCCCGATTGCCGTGTACCAGATTACACAGTCGTGCAAACTGTTCGTATAGTAGAGGACAGAGAGTATGTCAAAATGGTACAGGGTCTAAACGGAAAGCAGGGAGAAGAATTTGGCTACATTTTTGCCATTTCAAAACTAAGTTTCTCCGCCTATTTGTCACTGAGGTAAAAGCGTCCTCATTAACGCCGTTTGCGAGGGCGTCATTAGGTACTTTCACAATCAACCTGGGGCTGACAATTCCACCATTATTGTCTTGAAACTAATTTGTAATTGCCATTCATACTTAAACGTATTCAATTAATACGCGAACGCATGTGCGCCCAGGGTCGTCAACCCCAAAACTTGGGGTGGGGAGTCCCCAAACGGCACGCGGGTGTGGAGGGGAAGTGCGGGAGACCACCATGAACGCGTTGAAATCATTTTGAAAACTAAGGACATCATCCTGCCTTTCACTGTAGTAGCTTCTTTAAGCTTTTATCAAGGACTGTCACTATTCGAGATGGTAAGATTTCTACTGTTAAACCAAAGACCCTTGTACGGTAGATCAAAGAAATGCTGAAGGGAGTTTTTCCAAATGTCTCCAAAAAGAAATACACCTGAAAATGTTTTAGTCCAATGGCAAGATTCCTGATAATTTTGCCCTCGAAAATCTTTACCCTTGTACGTGCTAAATACCTAGAAGTCACGTGTTTGCTCTCGAACACGCCTTGACCATAGCAAAAGGTATAAAAGGCTGGGGTTAGACCCCGAAAGATACCATTTTCTCTCGAACCAAAATCCTAAAATGTATCAACCGATGGACCTTTCATCAACATGGTAAGAAAAAAACTTTTTTTAAAACTTAGTTTTTTAGAGAAGACCTAAAAAATCTTTATCTATAGTTATATTCATGGCATCGATACACGCCGGGGACGTCCCGTTCGGGGACAGGGTCCCACAAGGCCCTCGCTGCGTCGTTGGGTCGCAGCGACGCTCACAGCTCAGCACGTCTCCACCACCCAGCCCTTCACCGCCGCCCACCCCACCCCACCAGTGCCTTACATTCCTCTTCCGGCTATATACTATCCTTGGCAAGTAATGCCATGGCCGGGAGAGGACGATCTTAACATCAACGGGGACTTATAGATTCATTTAATTTATTCATTATAACATGAAATTATAGTCTCTATTTACTCGTAGCCTCATATACCAGATCACGATGTACCTGGCCGTCGTCGAGGATAATGAACTCATGCACGACCGGCTGAAAGAAGTTCGGCTGTACAACAAATGTACTTTTATTCCTCACGAGTGAATTTTTACCCATTATTTTATGATTTTATCTAAATTTAATTTTTTTGCCTCCTGGCATTCGACTGTCGCGGGTTCCGGTGAGTTAATTTTTTTACCAGTCGTTCAATACTTTTTTAACCCTCTTTTCTCTCTTTCTCTCTCTCTATTCCCCCTCACAGGGTTATCCTGGAACTCTCACGGTTGTACCTATACCGTCGAGTACGGTTTCTGGATGTCACCGCGCACCACACTCGGGTGTACGAAGGTCGAGATGACCTAATATTCAGCGGCTTTCGTGCACTCGTGCAAACCCTCTCGTTGCCGTGAGTGGGAGGGTGGAGGGATGCAAAAAATGTAAAAAAAAATTTTGTAAAAATAAATAAATTTTGTTTGGCTTTTTATATTTCTCTATTTAAATTAAGCGTATATTTTTAGCGTCAAAAATGTTTAGGCTTAAATAGCAAAAGAAACAAAAGATGTGCTTAGTATTAGTTATATAAAAGGGACCAGTTTTTCGGTTTTAAATTCAATTTATTTTAAACACCAAAAAAACTAATTAGCAAGTAGATAAAATAAAAAATTAATATATGCATTTTGTTTTTCAAAAACGTTATTAGACCCGAAATCACAGAGAAAAAATTGTAATTATAGAATTTTTTTTCAAGATTTTCTTCTTGAAGAACGGTGTTAAATTTCATCACCACCTGGTACGAACTTACACAAGTTGGGAAACCAAAATAAACCTCTCCGAGTCGAGACGAATTTACTTTCCAAACACAGGTCCACCATGGACGAACCAGTACTGAAGGACGGATGGCAGAGGGAGAAAGTTGTAAAATACTTGTTAATTCGCCTTCTAGCGGCAGATAGTAGCAAACCGGATAGTGGGGGAATCAACGTTCTAAAAAAGGAAGCAGCTAACGTCTTATTATGTCTAGATGGCGCTAGCGTTTTCCGAGATTTGACTCCGCATTTTCATAACACCCTCCATTTTGGGGCTGAAAAGGGGGAAGTAAGCTTTACATTGTTTGTTTAGTCGCTTAGTAATGGGGGCAGTAATGGGCTGCCATTGGTTCTTCAGTATTACTTCGTCCTTGGATCCACCAGTCAATGAGAAAAACCGGAAATACGTAGCTCAAAATGGCGGGATATCGCGAAGGTCATTTGTAAAGGTTTAATCGTTTAACATTTCCCTGTGTATTCTCATAATTCTAATGAGGACCTTATATCTATCACTTAAGTGTGTATTTAACTTTCGGCTCACTCTGAACCGTTAACACCTCTTGTAAGAGGACACGAAACAAGGTCAATTCTGGTATAAATCTAGGATCTCTTATTTCATAGACCCAATCGCTTCAACACTTATAGAGAGACGAAGTATTAAAATCCAGATTATGTAGTGAAATTAAAAGTTGCGTTTACACTATTTATAAATGTAGTAAAGCTGAATTAAAAAGTAAACACCAAATTTGAAATGTTAATATCAAAAGATGTTCTTGGAATATTGAGATGAAACAGAGCTTTATAGCTACACAACTACTAAAAGAATCGTAATTCCGAAAAATATTTCAAATATTTCCATTTAATATTCTGCAAAAAGGAAATGTTATCGTTTTGTAAGAGATCTTTTCATCCTACTCGCTTTAAATTAATTTTGATATGCGTGTAGTGTTTCGATTCGGATGCAATCTTCATTACTCGTTCTATATAAACTCTCACTTGTGTCATTACATAGAAATAAGTTTGTCTTAAATAATTAATTAAATATAAATGATATTAAATATTTTAATCGCCAGTAAATAACTTTAAAAATAGTTAAATCGTTTAAAATAAAGTTGTTCCTATTATCTTTCGAAACTTTGCTAATATTGACGTTTAAAGTGAAGGGTACCCCTCTTGTCCGCTTTTTTCAAATTTTGGGATATATATACGATTTGTTTCCATTATAATAATAGATAAAAAACGCATTCGCGTGAACCGATGGTGGAAGCCCTGCCATTGGGAGGCTAGACGTTTCTCGTAACCCTAGCCGATCGCCGCGTATATCTTGAAACCAAACGATGACGAAGGAAAAGAAGCCAGAATGTACTGACTGGCGTCCATGTGGAATGGACAAAGACCTGAAGGTGGTGGTGCATAAAAGCTGGTGGCAATGTGGGATTGACGAAGAACAGAAGATGGTGGTGCTTACGAGCCAGCAAGTACAGGCTAGTGTCCATGTGGGATTGACAAAGACTAGCAGATTGTGGTCCTTAGAAGCCAGTTAGTAAAGACTGGTGTTGGCAGATGAATGGCCAAATTTCCGTGAACCGCGCACGCGTTCCGGAAATCGGGTATTTGTTTGCTCCGATTTGTAAACTGCGAACGCGGTCACGTGGGGTCTGTCAGACAGACTCAGACAGACACAGACAGACACACACAGACAGACAAGACCGGTGTAATACCTCTCCGGGACTACGTTACTCGGAGAGGTAAAAATTGGTGAAGTAGCCCAACACGACGTCAAATTTTTCATGCTGTCCATCTTAACAGGGTATACGATCGAGGGTATCGTATAAATTATCATAAATGGCGTTATAAAACTCTATGATAATATCTGCCATGTGTGTAAACACAATTTCATGGTCATTTATCTTAATAAAATGTTCCTTAACAGCACTCGAAACTCGATTCAAGGCCGCTGTTTCCATACTGTTCAAAACAATAGAATCGTCCTTTAACATGTCTTTAATGTGACACGTATTATAATACGCCACGACAGTTGTTTCTTCGTTTGCGATGTCGTTTAAAACGATTTCAAAGTTGTTGGTTTCGTGTGCGGCCATCCAGCCTGGTAGTATGGGTAAACGTGGAATCAGCTTTTCCCATGTACTTGTGGAAATGGCGAAGCTTTTTGCGGATTGTTTCCTACTTAGGAGAAATTCGGGATCCAGCGTACCGATTACAAATCCAGTTGTTAAGAACAACTCTTTAGATATATGGAATCTCCCGTTAATTTTACGTTCGTAAGTCGCACCTATCTTCCTTTTGACAGCTTCTAGATTTTCCATCTTGTAAGCTTAAGGCCTTCTCGAATATTGATACTTGACTCTAATGGGTCAGGGGGTTTTTATACTAAATTAAACATGTACTTTAATGAAATGGTTTGCTTGGAGGAAAGGGGTGTCGTGGAGGTGCATCGCCCATACTTTCCGAATGTAACGAAACTGAAGGAAAAATTCTCCAATTGCGGTGGTGTTATGGAGGTGGGTAATATAACAAATCATTTTCGGATTCGTTCGTTTTGGGGTTTGGATGTCGACCTCTCCCTCGACCCCTACACATGGGAGCAATTTTCTTCAATTCATTTTCGGACTCGTTCGTTTTGGGATTTGGATGTCGACCTCTACCCCTACACATGGGAGCAATTTTCTTCAATCCCACAACATTCAGGGCTTCTTGAACGACACTATCCCTAAAAAGGGTGATCTCTCGTTGGCCACCAATTCTTTTTACCAGTGGACGGCTTAAGAGCAAATACGGCATTACTGCATCTCTCTCTCATTTGTTTGAGTGTGAGTGGGTTTTTTAAGTGCCCTTTTTAGTGCGCTTTTTAAGTTCTTTTAATTTCGTTTTATGTGCGGATTTTTTCGTACCACGCTTTTGAAGGACCGTTAGAAAGGTATTTACCTTTTTTCAATGTATTTAAATCGCTTTTGAGCGTTTTTAGTCGGTACCTTTTCATTCGGACCTTGGCACCCATATTTTCGCCTGCGTTTTATTTTCCCGAGCCGCTATGGATGGCGCACGCGATCTTTCAGACTCTCCGGACAAATCGATAAATAAATTACCAATTTCTGTTTGACCATCACAGATTGATTACCACACCACATCCTGGTTTGAATTTATGCGTGCTGACCCGGAGAATCTGAATGCTGCCTGGGCCAGGTGGTGTAACAAATTCGACAATTATCTCATCGCTTCCGGAGTTAAGGATTCCGTTACGCAAAAGGCCTTATTACTACATTGCGTGGGTGAGTCCGTTCAAGATCTGTATTATGCACTACCGAATAATACCGCTGTTTCGGACTATGACGCCGCCAAAGCACTACTCACTGATTATTTTGCACCAAAAAAAATGTGGATTACGAAATTTTCCAGTTTCGTGAGGCTACTCAGTGTGTTGGTGAATGTCTAGACGAATACCACATTCGGCTACGTTCTTTGGCTACCTATTGTCAGTTCTCGGACCATGACCTCGAATTGAAACGACAGCTGGTACAAACCTGTACCTCGAAGAGTCTCGGAAGAAAATCTTTGCAAGACCCTTCCCTAGATCTAGCGGGTTTCATGCAAAAAGCAAGGCTGATGGAAGCTTCAGAGTCTCTAGCTGCATCTATCGAACGTTGTAGTTCACAAACCACGTCAGCACCACAGCAAACTGCGTTTGGATTACGACCAAAGTCCAAATATCAAAATCAAGGCCATCTGAAACCATCATCGCCTACAAATAGCACGTGTGGGTTGTGTGGTGGACCGTATCCGCACACTTCTCATCAACCCTGTCCAGCTCGTGGCAAGACCTGTCACAACTGTGGAAGGCAAAACCATTTCAGCTCCGTTTGTCGCTCAGCACCTGCGACCTCCGCTCGCGCACCTCCTACAAGAGTACAAATGCTACAATCATCATCGCATACGTCACCACCTGTGGCGGAAGAAGATTCGGAGGAATCGTACGAATCTTTGTTTGCGCTTTTCAACGCTTATGAGTCTGAAAGCGTTTCATCTACGTCTCACCGCACATTACACTCTCCAGGGCTTACACGCTGTCTCTCGCTCTCTCGTACGGGCAGGCGGCAATGCCAACTACTACCAACGTGAACCCTCCACCACATACATTTGTATTCAAATCTAAAACGCGGGATTCTGACCGTGGTATTTCCTTCCGCTCTACTCACCAGAGAGCACCAGTAGAAGATTATCTAGTTGCGGAGTATTCAAATCTAAAACGCGGGATTCTGACCGTGGTATTTCATTCCGCTCTACTCACCAGAGAGCATCAATAGAAGATTATCTAGTTGCGGAGTAAGTTCCTTCCAAAAATATAACCGATGCTTGGAGGAAAAAATGGCCTTGTTTTCGTCTATTTCTCTGAGAAGTCATTCGCGCTTCAGCTTAATGCCGATGGACTCCATTTCCGAATGACTACCCTTCCGTGCCTCCCTTTAGGCATTGCACCGAAAAAAAAAAACATTTATCAGGTCTCCATCCCGAGGTCACTGATGATATGCTTCACAGCGTTCTTTCAAGCTATGGTACGGTCCAGGGAAAAATTCGCCGTCACAATGGCCGACTTCAAACACATCCATTGCGCCCGCCGAGAGGCCAACGTTCTCTTTGCATCCAACGATGACTTTAAAAACCTTCCGGAATATTTCACCATCTTCCTCGACTCCGTCAGACACATGATCAGCGTCAATCTGCCACCTCGCTGTGCGAGCTGTGTCAACACCGGCCATATGAGTAAACGAGGGGGCCAAAAGTTAGTTTTTGATAATCATGAATACGTGAAGGAAAGGACTGTGGGAAACAAGACATATTGGCAGTGCTACTGGAAAGACGTTTGCAAAGCTAGAATCCATACCGAAGGAAATGACGTGACCATTTGGAAATTTTTACGAAAACTCAAGAAACAAGAAGCGCTTGCCAGTACAGACTTGGCGAAACTCAACAGAGGGGAACGAACAAAGACAAAAAATGTATAAAGCCACACAGGAACGACTTAAGAATCTAGCCAATAGTTATAATGTAGAAGAGTCAATTTCTTATTTACAAGGAGTTGCCCATAACTTTGATTTTTAATTCAACATGAATAAAATATTTATTAGCAATTTTTATTATATGTTTTATTGCGCACCTAAACAGGCCACACCTAATCTACCTCCACACCGTAATGACCTACACACCTAAATCACAAACACCGAAGTGGAAGCACCGTAACAGTCGACACCTAAAGAAGCCGCACCGAAATGGCCTAGACCCGAGTAGGATATGCTCAAATGCCCCTTCGCCTTCCAGTGGCGCTACGTCTGCTGCTTCTCCTGCTCTCACCCATACCGTTAACACCACCGCTCCAAACCTTACAGGCAGTTACAGCGCCCACCGCCTCTACTACTCCTACTGTTGCCGCAACTAATCCTATCACTACAGTTACCACCACCAACCCCTTACCCCTTGACCACGGTTGCCGTTACCGTTACCACTGCTTGTAATGTAGTTTCCCCTTCCTCTACTTTGAACACTGGCACTTCTGACCTAGACTCCTCCATGGATGCTGAGGCACCAAAATCATAGAATTATAGAATGAAAGACGTACTTAAACTATTAATATTGTTATGCTCAAACCCTGAAATTAGCATTGAAATGGTTAACGGACTCTTTGGAGGAGTAAATTCCCAACATGCGCAAGGACAAATCCCAAAAAATTTATTCATGGTACAAAATTATGTACTAATGATACCCCAAAGAAACGTAGGAAAGAAAGACCATTTATAGCATCTAAGTCATACATGGATAACTGATGAGCGGGAGGAAATTTTTTTATGGGAGATTGGGAGTTACCTATGCTAGAAGCAAAAATCAAATTTCATGAACCTCCTACTTACACATGCTCATACTATGAAGGCTTACGTAATTAGAAAAAAATATTAAAATACTCAAAATTGGACGGGGGTAATTAAATTGCGTAATACAATAACTTGCCGAAACGGGAGACCGTTTTGGAGATGAAATTTTAATGTTTTTCTAATGACGCCTTAAATTTAAACATGAAGCTGAAAATAAAAGTAATAAGTTAGCGCGGTATAAATTTAATCTACGGCGGACTTGGCGCGATATTATTTTGCTCGTCCAGTTCTTCGAAGATTTTATATTGAACGCGCGCAGTTGAAAACGTATTAAATTCATATAATTAGCATCATTTTCATTAAATTTTAGGAATAATTTGAAAAACACTCAAAATCATAAATCCATAACGGTAACCCGAACGTAAAAAAGTAATAGAGAAATTTCCACTTAAAATCGCTAAACTTTAAACCTCAATTTATTGATACAAGTACACCTTTTGATAGAACAGGTTAAGATAAATTAAATTTATTCTTTATTAACATTTAGGCGAACAAAGCTTAGTTCAACCATAAATAAATCTTCAAAAAGTTTCGCTAAATGCATGAGAAAAAGAATAAACAAGAAAGGAGCGAGCCCATTCGCTGATTTAGTGACTTCACTAATAGTAAAACTATTGTGTAAGTGCCACTTTGAAATATTTACGACGAAGCTGATTTACTTCGACTAATTCGCTTGGTTTCATTTAATCAATTTTATTTGGATGTAAAGTCGCAAAATATGGCTAAACGACATCGCTAGTGGAACAGCTTAAACCAGAAATCGTAGAAGCCTACAAAAATATAGTGGAACTATTTCCAATTTGGAAAAAAATGCATGCCTCGAGAGCTATTAGAGAGCTACCCATACGCTGGAAACGAATGTAATCCTTCTTTGGAATGTTTGAATGACGGTGAGATAAATTTTGTGTCATGTAAAACGATTTTCGTGCAAACGTCAATGAGATCGGAGGGGGTTGATCAATCAATTCAGGATGGTAACTTACGAAAAATTACGTATACAACAAAATTTTTGGAAAATAATGCCTGGAACAATAAATCTCAGACTTAAAGGATTCGTACAATTTACGCGAGGAAGCTGGGCTACTGCTTGGCGTTCAATGCGCCTAGATTACTAGGCTTCAAGTAACCTGGCCTCTATGTCTGAAAACTGTATATAAGCACATATGACCTATTTAGTTTTTTTAACGATAAAACAGGCATTAACTATCGGCAAGTTGGTTTTACGCTTCAGATACGCCAGTCGAAGAAGTGGCACAAAAACAAACGAAACAAACAAAAAAAACGCCCTTCATGAAGGCTTATTGGATTTGAAAGAGAAAATAAATTTTAATACTAAGTAATTCTTAGTATTTCTAAAAATGGGCATGCCGGTTATTATTATCCTGTAGAAAATGGAAGAACATAAAACAACACTAAAAGAAGAAATGGAGCAAGTGGAGCAAGGCCTTATAAAATTGAAACTAGAAATTGAAAATTTGAAATAAATTATTAAACAAAAAAGACAATGACTTCGTAGCGGAGACGTTAAGGGAAAAATTCCCACAGAATTTTAGTGGCAGAGTGTCGTATTTATTTGAATCATTACCAATATTAGCACAACTTCAAGAAGAATTAAAAGGAAACACTTTTGCAGACACATTAAAAGAATAAAATAATTAAAGTACGGTAAGACATATTGAACACCATTTTTAAAACTATTTTTAAATCTATGACTATCCAAAACACTTTAAGATAATTGTTAACAAGCTCTTCATTTTCACCATTTTAAAAACTGTTTTTAAATCTATGACTATCCAAAACACTTTAAGATAATTGTTAACAAGCTCTTCATTTTCAAAGTATTAAACGTAAGTGTACAAAATAAAGTTTAAGGTAAACTAGGCCGCGCATTATAATTGAATAAGCTACGAACCTATTATAGAAATAAAAAGGCGCGGCGTAGTTTGCCACCTTGATGTTTGACACTTTGGAAAACCTAAAATGTTTAACGCGTTTAGTTGATAAATTTTTAACAAAAACGATAAAGAAATGGTTCGGGACCATTGTGTTCCAACTTTAAAATTATTGTTAATGATCACTTATTTTACAGCCAACGTATTTCTTGAGTCAAGTACAAAGGAAGTTGCAAACGCTGACGGTAATCTATAAAACTGGTTACGTTACAATTATACTACAACTATAAATTCGATAATGTTTTTTAATGTTATAGTAGACACATTGGCCGATTATGATGGACACGCCACGAACGTTCAAGGTAAAAAATACTACAAAAATAAATGGTTTCGTTACGATTATTTAAAAGTTAATAATGGAATTTTTTTCAGTGGACAATGTAGGAAAATTAGTGTCACAGACTGACGAAAACTTAAGAGCAACGAATGGTCGAGGTTATATATAATGAATGATTGCTTTACGATTATACTATAGCCTTAAAAATATTCAAAGTTATTAATATTTACATTTTTGGTGGTCCAATTAGGGATATCAAGAAGAGAAAATGAAAATATTTTAAACACAATTAACGTTCAAGGTGATATATAGTAAATAGTTGCGTAAAAACTACACTATAACTTTAAAGTTACTAATAATTAATAATTTTTCAGAGAAGAATATTGGAGAATTGAGGACAGATGAGATAGGCGAAAATTTGAGAAGAACTAATGATGAAGGTAATAACTGATAAATGATTGTGTTACTATTATACTAAAACGTCTTTTTAAAATTTATTATTAAATAAATTTCATTATTTCCCCACAAATTAAGAGACTTCCGAAAATTTGAAAACAACTAATTATCAAGGTAATACATGATAAATGATTGTGTTACGTTTATTTATTGTAATAATATTTCATTTTTTGTTCGACAAATTAGGAGAATCAACGTCAGAAATATATGATAATATCAACGCGTCTAACGATGAAGGTGATATACAGTAAATGTTAAGATTATACTATAACTTATCATTCGTAAATAAAATTTCTTTTTAGTAGAAAAGTAAGAAAACTCTGAAGAAATATTGAAGGAGGACCGCTAAATTTTTGAAGCAATGAATGAGGCCGGTGGTTAGTCTAACAAGTTTGGAGTCATTTGAATATATAATTTTATATACGTGAAACATAAATTTCCAGTTTGCAATTGGGATTATGTGGGTAGTTTGAAACGATTGCAAACGAGGAAGACAAAGATGGAGAGCCAGAAGCTAAAAAATTTAAAGAAGACCTTTATGAACATGTTGAAAAACTATTTTTAAAAAATTTAATTCATGTTTAGAGATACAAAAGCACAAATACTAGTTAAGAGACTTTCAGGATTTTTTGAGGACAACGTTCACCGAATAATGTGTATGTAAATAGTATGAATCCTTTTATCATATTTAAACCTTAAAATAAAGAAAAATATTTCATTTGAAAAATATTATAAAAGATTTAATAATTTTAAAAAACAAAAATGTTTCTTAAAAGAATTTTTTTCATAAGATTGAAAACATTTTTATATAAATGATTCTCTAAAAATATCAAAAAAAGTAGGATTTCCTAGAAAGAATTTTGAAATAAAAATTAAAAAGAGAGTTTCCTAAATAAAATTTAAAAGTGATAAAAATAAAGTTCCTGTGAAAAATATTTTTATGTAAAATCCCAAAGCGTAAAATTATTTTAATATCAAATTAAAAAAAACTGTACGGACACAATAATGTATATGTAAATAGTATGAATCCTTTCATCATATTTAAACCATAAAAAAACGAAAAGATTTCATTTATAAAAGATTTAATAACTTTAAAAAAGGAAAATTTTTCTTAAAAGATTGTTTTCATAAGATTGAAAAATGATATGTAAATGATTCTCTAAAAATTTCAAAAAATGTAGGATTTTATAGAAACATATTTCCTAATTAAAAATTAAAACTTGAAAAAAGGGAGTTTCCCTAATAAAATATTTCTGTAAATAAAATTTAATAGTTATAAAAACAAAGTTCCTGTGAAAAATATTTTTTATGTAAAATCCAAAAGCATAAAAATATTTTTAATATCAAATTAAAAAAAAAATTGTACTGAAAAATATTTTTTAAATAAATTTTAAAAATTTTAAAAAAGTAACAATTTTTCGAGAAAAATATATTTTTAAATAAAATATAGAAATTGAAATGAGTGAGTTGTTCTAAAAATTTTTTTTAGTAAGCCAGAAATTTTATTTCACTTTTCTCTTTAATATTGAAAAAATGGTTCGCCTTCAGGAGCATTGCACCCGACTGACTCAGAACCTGAGTCAGAAGGCGTTCCTGATGAGCCAACGCTTCCACAAGAGTCGCCTCATACCAGTCCACGATGTTACACTTTAAGAGACTGGGCCTGTGCCAGTCCTAGCCCTCCTCGTCCAACTGCTCTAGCGAAGACGCCTTCCGCACAACTTCGTCCACGTATCGAATCTCATACTGGTCCTTACGACGATCATGGTCCTGTTTCACCACAGCCTGATCCGAGTTCGGCACCACAGTATGTTCCACCACCGGATCTGGGAGGCCCTGCCCGGATTACGCCCATCAGGCTGCAACGAAAACGTCCTGCCACTTCTTCGTCGACTTCAACGGACTGGGAAGTCTCTCCCAAGTTGGCTCGAGTTGGTAGTATCTCTGATATATCGGAAGCTACTACCTTGGATATTGTTAATGAAGATCCTGCACCTGAGGATGACGTCTCGGCAACTGTTGCAGCGTCTCTCCCTCAGCTTCTTCTACAATATCCTCTCCTTACCGCTCGAACCATAAGCCCATTTCGACATGGTTACATCAGAGAAGTAGTGCAGCGGCGGATAGTTCAGCCGGGTGGTCCAGAGCGAGATACATACTATTATGCACCTCAGCCTCACCGGATCAAGTTAAGATCACGGAACGACGTGGCGAAGTATCTATGGAGTTACCTGAACCCTCAACTAGCCATTGAGGACTTTGATTTTTCTCGATGAGCGATTTATGCACCTCCTTGGGAAATAACCAGGATGGCTCGGTAAATTGCCCATATTAATTCCATTTTATACATTTACGGACGTGCTGCATCTTCATGACGATGAGGAACTGGATGATGGACCCGTGTCCGTAAGAACGGACGTATTAATTATAGCAGCAAGACCGCCGGTTTCGACACGTGAAGTATCAGTCACCACCTCTGACGCCCCGCATGTGGAGACCGTCCAGGTCCGTTGACATTTTTCGTCCAACCCCCATCCCAGAAACCAGTCGGCATCACCGCCGCTGCCTCTTCCCGTTTCGAACGAAACATTGGATGTCGTCCCTGCGCCCACCATTCCATCTGCTGGGCAGGAACAGCCACCGGCTTGGCAGGTGAGCCCTCCGCATGCGACGCGTTTTGTGTGAATTGTTTAATGATATCATGCAACAGTCTACTATTCCCGACTCGTGGGGGCTCACAGAAATTAAGTTATTATTCAAAGGTGGGGGAAAAGACGTTGAGAATATCGCTTCGTTCCGTCCAATAGCCCTTTCCCAATGTGTATCGAAGGTCTTCATGGCGATTTTAAAGACTCGGCTCGAACGATTTGTCGAGGAAAACAGTATTATGGGGGAGCTGCAGAACGGGTTCAGGAGGGATAGGAGAGGGTCGGATAGTTTATTTGTTGTTTCGCAGTTGATGGGCATTGCACGAATTGAGCAACGCCCAGTGTTTTTCGCGTTTCTTGACTTACGAAAGGCCTACGATAGTGTCTGCCGTCCGCGATTGTGGGCGACCCTGAGGTACTTGGGCATTCCTGTTAGCTTCGTAAATCTCTTGGCTAGACTTTACGACGGCGTAAAATATCGCTTCTGGTTTGGAGGGGATGTCACGGACTTTATGCCTAGCGGGGTGGGTTTGAAGCAGGGGTGTCCTTTGTCTCCGCTTTTATTTGCGCTATACCTGGAACCCTTAGACAGGGCCCTCAGTAAATGCAATTATGGGTTCCCTCTTCGTTACCCTAGCAGTGTATATGAGGAAAAAAGGATCCCGGGTGGTTTCTTCGCTGACGATATTTTTGCTGTGGCTGAGTCAAGGGTCGATCTACAAGCCATTCTGGATATCTGTGGGTCGTACGCGATCGAGTATGGATTGACCTTTAGCACAGACAAATGTGTCGTCTTCGCGAACAATTCACCAACACCTGGCGGGACGGACCCCATTTATTTACAGGGTGGGGTTTTGGCGGAAGTGCTAGAGGTGACATACCTAGGTGTGAAATTTAACAGCGGACGCCACCCCATGGAGAGCCAGGAGATTAGTTTGGCGGCGAAGGCAAACCGTTTGGCTGGCGCTATAAAGCACAAAGCGTTGCATTCTTACAACAAATATAGCGTCATGAGAACTCTATGGAAGGCGGTAGCGGTCCCGGCCCTAACCTACTCCAATGAAGTGCTGTGTATAAGCGCGGATACGTGTCGGCGATTAGATAGGGCCCAGTTTTCCGTAGGGAAAGCTGCGTTGGGGGGCAATTTCATGACGGCCTATGCAGCCGTAAAGGGTGAAATGGCGTGGTCCGAGTTTGAAGAGAGGGAGGCCAAGAGTAAGCTGCGGTATCTCGGGAGGTTGTGGTTTATGGCGGAGACTCGCGTAGCGCATTGGGTGTATCGCTATGTTCGCACAATGCGCCGTAAAACTACATGGCTAAAGAGGTTAGAATACCTACACGAACGATATGGCGCCGGCTTGTCGCGCAGCTCTATTGCATCGCTGCATGAATGGTACTTAGAAATAGATAGAGCGGTAGTAGCTACTTCCCAGGCAAGATGGCGGATGGAGCTAGCTCGTCATCCGAGCTTGACCCTTTACAGCTTGAAGGAAAACCCGGGCCTAGAGTCGTTCTACGACAATTCTCTCGCGAGTGGCTATTTCTTCCTTGCGAGGACGGGGGCCTTGCCAACAAGCGAACGCTTGTCTCAAATTTTTGGGACCGGAGTTACTAGTTGCCCTCTCTGTGGCGCGGTCAAAGAGGACATAGCGCATGTTATCCTGGAATGTCCTGCCCTGGAGTTGGCGAGGGCGCCGTTTAGGGCCTTTGGGTTGCCCGCGATTGAGGACGCCCTGGCGCTTGGCGAGGGGCTAAACTTAGAATTGGTAGGGACGACAAAAGGGATCCTCCAAAAATGGGCCACTTTGCGCCAACAATGCCAACCTTAGCCCGTTCTGCACTCCATAGATGTACATAGTCGATTGTTTAACTATAAATATTATATTGAGTCCTGTATTGTATCTTATTGTATTTTGTATTTTGTATATTATCATTATTCCGGACCTGTGAACACCAAGAGTGTTCCTCCCTGATTTAAAAGGGATTGTTTTCAAAAAGGTCATTAAAATATTCATTCATTCATTCATGTTAAACAGTTATTGTGCTTTGGCGGGTAGAGGAACAGTCGTGGGCCCAGCCTACCAGCGCATAGTACGTCCTGGTGTCGTTCCGGCACTTGCTGGAGTGCCTTCTCGGCGTATTTCTCGAGGGGCACTCCTGCGACGGTTGGCGACACCGTCTCCACCACCTCAAACATCTTCTGTTGCGTTATTGCCGAAGCCTCCTCCTCCGTCACGCCAAGTTCTGGCATTATTGCCTACCCCGGCAATGCTATTGAATTTGACGGCCCATTTGACCCCCCGAACCAATTCGGGTGGGTTAACCTGTTATCGGTGTGGGTGCCCGCACCACGTGCGGGATTGCCCTTATAGGAGGCGGATAGACCGCAAGAACGTATTCCTTCCCTCGGGAAGAAAGTTCTTTCACCCATACTAAGCGTCCAGTAGGGATTAGGAATGTCCTTTCTTAATGTGTGGGGGGATGTAGCGGATAGCTACACTTGGGCCTTCACAAACAACACAATAACATTATAGACTTACCCATTCAGGCTCCAAATTATATAAACTTAACCCTAGGCCTATATCCATCCTAATAAGATGGAGTCTCTAGCTAGAGGGAGCTCTATGCACTACTTGGGCGCCCCCTTGTCTAGATGGCCGGAACTAGAGATAAGGGGAAAGTATATATAGCCTGAACAGCCTCAGGAGCGGAGTTGTGTAGTTAGTTAGTCCGTAGAGGTACTTAGTCCAGACACCTGTTCACATGGCTCTTAATATCTCTGTAAGTGTATAATTTTTGTAACGGGCATTCCCTACTGGCGCTTCCCAATTGTAAGTAGCTCATTATTTTATTACTAAAGTTAACCAACTCCATAAGTAAATATTTTTCCATGTACAATTACTAACCTAAAATAGACCTGGAACCAATAAAAGAGATAGAATTTATGCCACCTAATTATGTCTCATTATTTCTTGCCCTGCGAACCATAGCTTTTTAAGCGAATCGGTTACAATGTTATTACCGTTATTAACGTTAATTATGTCATTACCGTTATTAACGTTAATTATATCATTACCGTTATTAACGTTAATTATATCATTAACGTTAATTATATCATTACCGTTATTAACGTTATTAATATCATTAATAGTAATAAATAAACATTGAATTGAATAATTAATATTAATAAATTTTATTTTATTTTCAATTAACCAGGCCTTGCCAAAAAAGCAGGAGGGCGACAAAACACCTTTTTAGCCGGAGAAATAGAAGGCATCTTCCAAATAATCGAATCCGTTGAAGTAATGAGGAGAGACAACATTATAAACAACATAAACTTAGAGGATGCTACCACTGTGGCCCTACGAACAGTAACCTGGCAGAAATTCAGTTTATTTTTTGGGCCTCAGTGGATGTCTACTCTTCGGCTATTTGACGATCGAAAATATATGAATTCAACAAAGAAAGGGCCACAAGCTCCAAGAGGACGTGGTGGGAGGGGCCGAGGAAGGGGCCGAATGGGCCATTACGGATTTGCCCCATACTAAAATAAAAAATTTGTTTATGGAATGAATAAAATATAAAAAAAGTTGAAGTCAGTCATCATGGTGTCTTATCAAATCCTACATTTTCATGATGGACTATAAAAGATTATTATTTTTACACGCAAAATCTATTAGATTTAACCTTTCACATTTATAATAAATCTAAATAAATAATAAGATTCCTTCCAATTCAACTTATAGGTACCAATAATATTTAACACCCAACGAAATTGCTGTATATTCAAGGGCAATTAAGATTAAGTAAAATTCAAATGTTGTAGGCCCCATATATTTGAGAATAATTGCTCGCAATTAACTTTATTTGTGTTTAGAATAATAATCGCAATCTCAAATGTATATGTACTAACTTAGATTGAATTCCAACCAAAATTAAGTGAAATGAAAGCGTTTTGATAAAATAGTGTCTCGAAGACAACCAGGTTATGTAAAATTCAAAAGTTGTAGACACCATATATTTGAGAGTAATTGCTCAGAATTAACTTTAAATCGCGTTTAAATTAATCAGCGCAATCTCAAATGTATATGTACCAACTTAGATTGAATTCCATCCAAAATTAAGTGAAATGAAAGCGTTTTGATAAAATAGTGTCTCGTAGGCACCCAGGTTATGTAAAATTTAAAAGTTGTAGTGTCTCGTATATTTGAGAATATTTCCTCGCAATTAACATTAAATTGTGTTTAAATTGAGCACCACATTCATAAGACACATTATCAAATTAGATTTCATTAGTTTAATAGTTTTGTTAAATAATCGCATTTTGGACAGTTCAAACCCCTGTGGCCGTGGTTTTCCTTTAGCAATATTTTGAAGGCACCCTAAGCGTAGGTTGAATTGGCACAATTTACTTTATATAGTGTTTAATTTGAACGTTCAAATAGCATTATAATCCAAGCTAGATTTAATATCATACTTAATTAACTTCAATATTCACACTTTGGTAAAATTCTTACCCCGACAGACAAGATTACGAAAGTCTTGTTGCCTTCCTCAGTTTAAGTATGATTACTACTCGTAATTAACTTTTAATTGCGTTTAAATTGAACACCGCATTCATTCAACATAATGTACCCAATTATGTTTAATTTCTTGGACAATTAAGTTAAATAATATCATTTTGGTAAAATTTTCTTTCATAATTAAATCTTGTAGACACAACTCAATTTGCCGCCATTAAGTATTATTTGTAATAAAAAATTGAGTACCGGTGAATTAAAACTTTACGTACCAAATTAGATTTAATTTCAGCCATAATTAACTGAAATAAACATATTTGGTAAAATTCCAACCCCAATAGGCGCTCTTCCCAATAATATGATAGGAGGGATAATTTAACAATGATAGTTAAATATTAATTTCCTCAGGACCTTCTGACAATCTTGAGCAAATTCAGAGCATATATATTTATAATTAAAGGCAGGAAACTGTTGAAAACGGTACTGTATTTAAAATAAACAGAAAACGACTACAATAGTAGTTTTACTACTGTAGGCATTTGTAGGCACCCTTTTTAAATTTGTAAAATAGTGTTGGCCAAAAGTACTAAATTTGTAATCGGCAGGATTTTTGTACTTCAATTTTATGTTTTTACTTAAATCCGTGAAAGCTGGCTCTTTAATGCAAGGCTCAGTTTAGAGGCACTTTGGCTCTCCTTTTTAAATTTTTCCAAGAAAAACGTACACAATTTGTACTTAGGATTATAAAATTAACCGAAAATGCTGTTGAAAACAGATAACGGTTTTATCGCTTGTAAATAAAGCGTTTTGGACCTCCTATTAAAGGGTATGAGAAGCTTCGTTTGAAAAACCTCTGATTTATATAGCAAAAGATAGAATTAATTACTGTGAATTCAAAAATATCAAGCTTTTAATTCTCCGATTTCTAGTTATTTGGCAATATGCATTTGAAAATGCTTCATATGAAATTATTTAAAATCCACTTTTTAAAAGTTTTTAAGAAAGGCTACAACGTTTTCTTGTTTTTGTCGTCACGCACGCGAGATGGTGCCACTCTCTCCGCTATCAAAGCATAGACAGAGCACGAGACGGGTATAGCTCGCGCTCGCGCTCGTATAGGTTTGCCTGTGTGATGTCATAAACCAACCGAACAAGCTGACAAGACAAAATAAGTTATATATCGAAGCTGGTGATTTTCCAATGGATTTTAAAAATAGAAACTTTGGTTCAATTATATTAAAAACTTTATATTTTGAAAGTAGAGACTTGAAAGTGTAATATAATACCACTTTCGTGCTATAATATGATATGAAATTGTAAATTCCCATACCCTTTAAGAATCGTGTTTGGCTGAATCGCGCTAAAAAGGTTTTTCAAAAGCTGTAAAAAAACCTATGCGAAAGGAACGTGCGAAGGTCCCAGACGCCAAACAGATTCTGGCCGGGATAATTTTGCCGCTCGCCGGCGAGTGGTAGAGCCGAGAAAATTAATGAAGGGAGTGGAAGGTTTTGCCTCTGACATTGCATATGACGCTGGATCTCTAACGAGCGGGCGAGCCTAGAGTCAACTATCAGGTTAACACCTCTCATATCAAAAACCTACCGGAACTGGTCTGTAACTTCTGATCATTTGGTTTTTAGACCGTCTTTCTAAGTAAGTTTTCTTGAATTCTCTCTGGTGGGAGAGCTTCAGAAAATATCATCCATAGCAAAATTCGTGGACGCTTAGCGGCATCTTGGTTTTCATTCAATACAACACTTTCTGTAAGCCCTTTTCAAGTATTCCCCCCTAATAAACATAAGTGAATGAATTCAAGTCTATTTCATAAATTCCTTTAATGACCATTAGAGTCGAGATTACTATAGTGTTTGGAAACGTTTCATAATTGTTCTAGAAAACTAATTCGATTTAATCATACCTGCCTTTGGGGGTTAAGGACATGTAGGATTTGATACCTGCCTTTGGGGGCTGCTAATATCTGGGATTTGAAACCTGCCGTTGGGGGCTGCTAATATCTGGGATTTTAAACGTGCCGTTCTTGGCTGCTAATATCTGGGATTTGAAACGTCCCGTTCGGGGCTGCTAATATCTGGGATTTGAAACTTCCAGTTCGGGGCTGCTAATATCTAGATCGCTTTTCTATAAAGATGATGCAGGGAAATTTGATGAATTTACCACTAACACCGGATTCAACAAACGCGCCAAATTCGCGCAAGAAGGTGTTATAGATTTGATTGGTATTGTCAACAGAATCGCTTCATTCCAAACTTAATTGACGTCAACTTCAAATTTATAAAAAGCTCCAACGAATTCTGTTTGCATACGGATGGAACTAAATGTAAAGTCGTTTTAAACCGCGCCTCAATGTTCATAAGAAGAGTTAAGTTAACCAATGAAATAATGATAGCCCACGCCAAAACCTTGGAAATTAGTACAATGAAATACCCCATCATTCGAACAGAATGTAATTCGTTTTCAATCTCTCAGGAAAACAAGATGGTCGTCAAAGACAATCTGTTCAATGGTCAATTACCGAATAAGATAGTTATTAGACTCGTAAATCAATACACGTTTTTGGAGGATTATAAAATGTCATCTTTCAACTTTAAAAATTATTCGTTAAGTCAAATCGCCTTGTATGTTGATGGTTCTTGTACACCTCACAAACCCTTAAACCCCAATTTTAAAGATAATCTATACATAAGATCGTACGCTAATCTATTTCTTCAAACCGGTCAATGGAATATCGATGAAGGAAATTTCATTGGACGTGATGAATTTGCCAACGGAAACGCTCTATTCGTCTTTAATTTAACCCCCGATCTCAATTGCAGTTCCGTGGAATGTTTTAATCTTTTAAAGAATGGTAGTGTTAGACTAAAACTGAAATTTAGTG
Organism: Phalangium opilio; assembly: GCF_054372755.1. Taxonomy (NCBI): domain Eukaryota; kingdom Metazoa; phylum Arthropoda; class Arachnida; order Opiliones; family Phalangiidae; genus Phalangium; species Phalangium opilio. The sequence continues at coordinate 1,775,628 of NW_028324179.1, read as the reverse complement.
AAGCGTTACCTGAAACGGTTAGAGTCATTTATTATTCGGAATATCAATCTCTAGTGGAAATAGACAAAAATAGGGCTGTTTTACTTGATCAAACTCAAAAAATAAAATAAATGGACTCTCATCAGCTTCAAAGGATCCTAAAGAGTGATACACACACCAAAAATCTATTCAGAGGAGTTTTCCCAGCAGACCGACTTCCAAAGACATTGAAAACATTGCTGTTCTTATTTATCGTGAATACCGACACTTCCAAAGGGAACAGTGAACACTGGTGTGTAATATACAATCAAGAAAGAAGAACACGGAGTTTTTCGAGAGCTACGGAAACCCGCCTGATTTATTTAAATTTAACTACTTTATAGAAAGAAACAGTTTAACTGTAACATATAATTCACGCCAATTACAAGGGGATTTTACTCAGACTTGTGGCGGGTACTGCGTATATTTTGCGCTTAATCGATGCAGAGGAGTAAAAATGCTTCAAATACTGAAAAGATTTTCTGTAAACAAAAATGTTAATGATTGTAAGACATCTGTATTTATGTTTAAGAAATATTCAATAAATATGACATAGATATTTTATTAAACACATCTTTCTTTATTAATATCAATCCAATTATGGCCGTAAAGGTGCATTTTCATGCTCGCTTGTAGCGGGCAAAACACACTAAACATCCGCTGTCGCTACACGCTTGAGTCGTTTTCATGCTCGCGAAAGCAAAAATATTCCGCTGAAAGTTTAAAGCTTAAGCGGATTTTCTCTCTCCGCGCCGATCAAATCGAAACAGATATTTCCCGCTTTAGCTTTTCAAATCCGCTAAAGCTCAACACCACGTGACTTATTTCAGCCATTCAGAGCGATTCTAAGATATAGGTTTTGGCCTCCCCGAACAGACATGGCGCCATCTGGTAACAAATGAGCAAGCATGAAAATAAAAAAACGCGTATAGCGGAAGCGGAAATCCCAATAATCTAGCTGTCAAAAATGCCCGCGAAATTTGAAAGCTTACGCCGGATTTGCCCGCTACTAGCGAGCATGAAAATGCGCCTTAAGAAAGTGTACGTATTCCACCTCCTAAAATATATCGCTTGTTATCACACGGATTGAGCGAAATTTTATTTTGTGTTATTGTGAAAAGTTCATGTTTAGAACTCATTATACGTACCCTTCATAGAATTAACTGAAATAGTTGAATAAACACTCCCGATAATCAGTATGGTGCATATGTTTCTTTACTACACGTTTCGAAATTCCATTTAACGTCTTTTTTCACCCTTTTGAGACGAAATACTATAAACTTTAGGACGTAGGCCGACCCACTCTTGGATCGGTGTTCCTTCATTTTTCCTAGTGCTGTGCGAGTACTCGATAAGACTCGAGTACTCGACTCGATACTCGATAAGAAATTTTCTGAGACTCGAAAACGTTTCGAGTATCAAACCAAGGCTCGATAAATACTCGAACCTGCTTTTGGAAGGCCTTTAACTCTGAAAATTGGATGTAGTAGCTATAAAAATCCACTAGAAAGTCACGTTTATTGGTTAACAGACGCATGTTAGTGCTTATTGGGTAGTTTAGATCATAATGCCTGTGTAATGTAGTAGGGTAGTAGCTCCTATTTGGTTCAATAATGGAAGTAAAAGTAATAAAATACAGTTAATAATAGCGTTGACTATTAAAATTATACTTTTATTTTTTAATTTATTTCTTTTTTTTAAGTTCAGCTTAGAAATTTTCGTTTGGGACTTTTGCGCGAAGGATAATAAAGGCTAGTGGCTAAGGTGAGGAATGAGTTTCCGAAGAAGATATTGATGAGGAATTAGTTTGTTAAATTTAAAGGGAAGAATTTTATCCAAGATTTCTACAGGGCCGGTAGGCCCTTGTAGATATGACTTGATACTCTTTTGTAACGTTAAAGCAAAATTCACATGCTTTTGCCAATTTTCCTATGGAGATTAACATGGGGTTTTTCGTGATATTTAGCCACCTCTAACCGAAAAACTAGAGCGAAGTTACTCTTCGGAATACTCTTAATTTAACAATTAAGTATTCAGGGTGTGCGATCGGCTAGTCTAATCACAAACAATTAAGTCTAAGTATGTTAATTTTAGTTAATTACGGAAGTACAGCTCTTGAGTTAAACGTCAGGTTAACCTGTTAGCGCGCTGATACCCATTTCTTCAATTTTCAAGCATATTGAGAACAAGGGAGGGCCTAGGTTTGTGCCTAATAACAAGTTAAGTTGACATTTTCAGTTTGATTCATTCTGTGGAAGTTGAACCATGGAGCCTGAATCTTAAATAGATACAGGCTCCATGGTTGAACTTGTTTTTGAGCAGTCGACGCTTGTTTAGTATTTTACCGGCTTAAAATATTTATTTCATTTTATAAATTTTCTGTAACACTCTTGCTAAGAAACACTTTGCTATCAGGTCGAAATTTTGTTTAATAAAGCAATCCAGGTATAAAACTAAAGGTAATTGATTTCATTATATTATAAGATATTGGTTTTTGGATGTTCTTTAAGACCAAGGCCTAGGTTATTTATGTATTGTATTTGTATATATTCTTGATTCTCGGAGTCGGGACTCGGGAGAACCCAGTTACACTTACCCAGCTTCCGAGCCTCCAGTGTCGTCTAGTTTGGCTTACGCTCTCGTGTTTTTAAGCTGAAGGTTATGTTGCAACGTTTTTGATTTACAGACTTGGATAATTTTAATAATAGTGATGCTTCTTGATCTTTACTCTTTAGGATAGTAAGAGTATGTTGTAGAAAAAGAGCTGCTACTTGAAGGACTTATCTTTATTTTATTTTAGAAGTATTATTAAAATTTCAGAAGCTCCGCAACCGTTACAATAACTGTTTCTATAGCAGTTAATTCAACATTCATTTGAGGTATACAGGGTTTTAGTATTTGTTAATCTCACTAAAATGCTACTAATTCAGAAGGTGTGTGGTATAATTCCTGAAACTCAACCAATGTAGAGGACGACATCATTCGTTAAAAGAATTCTTTCCTGTTGCAACAAACCGTATATAATATTTCGTTTTATAAATTATTTGTTACCAAGAGTGGATTGTTTAATTCAGAAATATAAGTAACAGTGGTGCTGGTTAATCCAGGAGAACATTGTCTTTACGTAATTTAATTAGTCAAATAAATTCCATGTGGAGATTTTTTTCAACGTAACCATGTGGGAAACAGAGGGTTACGTTTGCTTTTTCCACAGTCCTCATTGCCATTTGTTTATTTGTCAGAATTGCTTTGAATTGTTTAGGTATTTGATTTAATTACTGGTATTTAAGCGAAACTATGGAATCACATCATTCATTAACATTGTAATCTTTGTAGTGATCCCTTGTAACGAGCTCCCCGTTACAACATATTTTATTGTTAATCTTCACGTTACCGCAAATTGGAACTAATCAAAAACTCATCTAAACAAGCTCAATTTATAAGCTAAATCAATACTGCCAAACCACAATCTTTCATTAATTTCAACTCAATTAAGTATAATTAGGGTGAATTTAAACATAATATATACATATTTTGGATAAAAACTCGAATAACTTTTAAATGAACTACTTAATTAATATTAAAACTGTATAGCTGTTGATAAAGCCCCATATTTCTATTTCACACTTAAGTTAATTTCAATTATCTTCAAAGTACATTAATAAGCTCGAAATTCAAAAGTTTATAGTAAAATAAGAATCAAAAACTCCACTAAAGATGCTATTAAGATGAATTATTTATTGACATTCATTTTAGAGCCTAATCAAGATATACCTTTAAATTGATTTTAATCAAGATATACCTTTAAATTGAACTTAATCAAGATATACCTTTAAATTGAACTTAATCAAGATATACCTTTAAATTGAACTTAATCAAGATATACCTTTAAATTGAACTTAATCAAGATATACCTTTAAATTAAACTTAATCAAGATATACCTTTAAATTGAACTTAATCAAGATATACCTTTAAATTAAACTTAATCAAGATATACCTTTAAATTGAACTTAATCAAGATATACCTTTAAATTAAACTTAATCAAGATATACCTTTAAATTAAACTTAATCAAGATATACCTTTAAATTAAACTTAATCGAGATATACCTTTAAACTAAACTTAATCGAGATAAACCTTTAAATTAAACTTAATCGAGATAAACCTAAAAACTAAATTTAATCGAGATAAACCTGAAAACTAAACTTAATCGAGATAAACCTTTAAACTAAACTTAATCGAGATAAACCTTTAAATTAAACTTAATCGAGATAAACCTAAAAACTAAATTTAATCGAGATAAACCTTTAAACTAAACTTAATCGAGATTGACCTTTAAACTAAACTTAATCGAGATAAACCTTTAAACTAAACTTAATCGAGATAAACCTTTAAACTAAACTTAATCGAGATTGACCTTTAAACTAAACTTAATCGAGATAAACCTTTAAACTAAACTTAATCGAGATAAACCTTTAAACTAAACTTAATCGAGATAGACCTTTAAACTAAACTTAATCGAGAGAGACCTTTAAACTAAACTTAATCGAGATAGACCTTTAAACTAAATATTCCTAAATATTCTCCTATTAATTAGCTGCCACCTTTTCCAAAACATTCTCCTACTAATTAGCTGCCACCTTTTCCAAAATATTCTCCTAATAGTTAGCTGCCACCTTTTCCAAAATATTCTCCTAATAGTTAGCTGCCACCTTTTCCTAAACATTCTCCTACTAATTAGCTGCCACCTTTTCCAAAATATTCTCCTAATGGTTAGCTGCCACCTTTTCTTAAACATTCTCCTACTAATTAGCTGCCACCTTTTCCAAAATATTCTCCTAATAGTTAGCTGCCACCTTTTCCAAAACAATGCAATTCTTTCCATTATCAATCACTCTTAAAATTAAATTTTGCATTTCAAACATCAATATATATATACAACGAAAACGGTAGGGTAAAAAATTCCTTAAAAAAGGTGAAAACGTTTGCTTTTTAAATTTTGATATATATTTTCCCAAAACCGCACATTTGGGCTGTTTTCGGTTGAATGGAAAACATGTTCGGTTGAATGGGAAACGTGTGCGGTCGAATGGGATTCGGTCGAATGGGACACAAGGAAATTAAAACTACACTTATCTTTCACCCAGTCTCATTTTTCCTTTTTAATCTTTACAATTAAATGAGCACTCAAGTCCATATTTACACCCATTTCAAGTCCATATTTACCCCCATTTCAAGTCCATATTTAGCCCCATTCAAGTCCATATTTACCCCCATTTCAAGTCCATATTTACCCCATTTCAAGTCCATATTTACCCATATTTCATGTCCCAAATTAAAACCCCTATTAATCTCATATCAAACCCTTGTTCACCCCATTTCAGGACCATACGCCTGATTTACAGGAATATTTATAGTCGTGTTCAGTGGGACTTCACTACCTTTCCTATTGTGTATGTACACGTTGAAGGCTTTCTTATTATATCAACCCTGAATGAACACGATTATAAGTTAATGCCGTTAAAATTATCCAAATGAACTCTTTTGGGCAACAACTAATGGAGTCAGATTGGTTTTAATAATGAGCATGTTTTACTTTTTAAAACATCACTTCAAAACCTTTCTGAGTTTCGTATGCACAATTTTTTAAAAATACATGCTTTCAATTATTGCTTATTGGAAAATATTTCATGGCATAAAAATTATATTTTTATTTTACAAACCGAGATTAATATTAGGTCATTACTAAATAACGCGGGCCTTTTCCAAAAAATCGTTTATTTTTCAAGGTCCTTCAACTAAAAACGTTGAAAATATTGCTTGTTTTATAGGTCGGGTTAGGTAAGGCATATGTTAGTTAGGTTACGTTTCATTGAGACACAAATTTCAAGCATTGTGCCTCTTAATAGTAGACGTATTTATCCTATAAATGCTATAAATTTAATAAAAAAAAGTTCAATAATAACAAACGTTTTGTCGTTGACAGCGTTTAAAAATAAAAATATTTGCTTTTAATAATATGTAATAAAATAGGCACTATATAACGTTAGAAAATTATTTTTGGGAACTCATGCTATGTTCAAACTTCGTTTAAGTTCGTTACAGTGTTACGTAATTTGACTTTAAAATTAAAATAAGCGAATCGCTTTATAACGGTGCATTTCTGCGACTTAAAAATATTTCATTCTTCTAAACAATAAATTTTGCTTAATGTTTTACAAAATATATGGGATTTTTGCTCATTTTACATAACCACTCAATCTTTATAAGTTAATCAGATGTTAACGGTCGTAGATGGAATTATAAATTAAGCCAAGATGTTTGTCCCATTAGACCAAATCCAAAACCGCCAAATTGCGGTAGTTTTCAGCCGAATGGGAATTCGGTCGTAAGGCAGGCAAGCGGTTAATTACCATAGTACAATCAACTTGAAATGGGTCAATAGGGCCTTAAAACGGGGGAAATAGGGTCTTTAAATGGGTAAACAGGGACTTGAAATGGTGTATTAACGGGTTTGTTTTACACCATAAACGTGGTGCTAAATATGGAAAAAATAAATGTTTAACAACTATTTCACAGTTTTTCACTTCACTTAGTTTAATAAAAGCGTACTTTTTCCCTACTTTTAACACCATTAAATTAATTAATGTTAGAAGTTCAACAGATTGCCTAAAAAAGATGTTAAAAACCACTGTAAATGGTGCATAAATGCCTAATATTTCCTTAATACTTGCAAATAATATTAGAAAATGGCGTGAATTGATCATAAAAATGGGGTTAAAGTACACCCTAAATGATGTCTTTTTTGCCACCGGAAAAAACTGCATAAATGGCGTTTGAATGCACCGTTATATTTTAGAGTGCAAACATAACGGTAAAGCAAACATAATTATTCAAAATTTAATTACATTAAGACTGAAGTGACAGATATTATTATTAAAAAAACGTCTTGGTTTGGACCAAGGCCGAAAAAACAAACGATATGTGAGAGGTTTATCAATTGACTGATGTTTCAGATATTGTAATTTTTTTCTAGTTATTTCTATCCACTCAATCCTTAATCAATATTTAATTCAATCAACTGATTTTGCTGTTAATCGATCTAGTCCCTCTAAATTAATTGAAAGAATTACATATCTACGCTTTTTCAAGAACAATTACATTTTCCGAAAACATTATATCATGAAATTAATTATTTTGAAGGGATTTCGTGTCGATGCACACTAACTTGTAAGCACCTTGACCGACATAGTTTTAATTGTTGCTGGCTTGACAAATTTTCAAGTTTGCACCAAAAGAAGTTTAAATCTGTTTTAAGTTGTTGATAAGACTGTCGTTTACAGTGAATGTCGTCTACTTAAGACAAAGCAACAAAGTTTATCCTGTGTGGTAAAGGGTAAAGATCACATAAACAGAAATACTTCTCAGTACCAATGACTTGTTATATTCATTTCCCGCGGAAATAATATGGTTAAACACATCATTCATTACTAGTTATGCCAAGAAGGTCACATTTAACTCCGAAACCCCTTCCCTTCCTCTATTTTCCCTATATATGGCGTTTAATAATAACCAGTGGTTCCAGTGTATGGGTCATCTGAGCCGTCGCAACACACTCAGCCAATAGATCGAAACCTTTTCACATTAGTAAACGGTACATGACACTCCGGACTTGCCCACCAACCTTATTCACCCAACACTATAAAACATTCGTCTACATGAATGATTATGGTTATGGCTTGACACTCGCTAGCGCCCGAACGACCGATCACTCAGTGTAATCAGTGTACATTTGTAAGTGAGTGGTCTTTTTTGGAAATTACATACAGAGAAACAAAAACACAGGTGTGATCCTGCCAGTGGGGTGTTTTCTCTCATTCTCTCGCTCGCTTAGAAACACCGCTATAGGCAGTGCGAGTTGACTAGCCTCCTGCCCGTAGTGAACTTTGGCACCGTCTGGCGATGACCCTTGGTGCGAGGGAGAATACACCCCAATGGTGGCCTCGCCACTGTGTTTTCCGAAATTATCTTTACGCTTGCTAAAATGATTACGCGAAAAACGAAACCAGTGTAAAAAGTAGCGCCAACAATGTAGAAAGGGGTGGTGACGTTTCAAATGAAGACTGAGTTATGACCAAGAAATTCTAAAGTACGGAAATGGAAGTTCCAGTGCAACTTTACCTTAATAGAGGCGACAATAGAAATGTAGCATTTCGATATACGAAATTAAATGTATAAATTCGCGCAACACCCTAATCTACTAAATATTTACATTTTCCATTCGAGTTATACCAAAGTTCGCTTGCTCTTTTTAGACATCCAGTAAAACATTTCAAATATTCAATACTGATCTCTCAACACGTACTCCCTTCAAAATAATTAATTTCATGATAAAATGTTTTCGGAAAATGTAATTGTTCTTGAAAAAGCGTAGATATGTAATTTTTTCAATTAATTTAGAGGGACTAGATCAATTAAAAGCAAAATCAGTTGATCGAATTAAATATTGATTAAGGATTGAGTGGATAGAAATAACTAGAAAAAAATTTCAATATCTGAAACATCAGTCAATTGATAAACCTCTCACATATCGTTTGTTTTTTCGTCCTTGGTCCAAACCAAGACGTTTTTTAATATTAACGTTGATTTAAAGTAGATTTTTGGTGCCAATGTTTTGAAAACGTTTCACGTGTACTTTACACGTATGAAAAACGTTTGGGGATGGTTTTCAATTGGCCGTTGGTTTAGCGTTATTACTGTATGTTTTGGAAACGTTGTTATCACGTTTACAGAAAGTGATAACTTAAGCGTTTATTTAGAGTCTACGTGTTTCGTTTGCAACACGTTTGGGAATGGTGTTCAATTGACCGTTAGTTAAGTCTTATTACTGTATGTTTCGGCAACGCTGTTATCACGTTTATAGAAAGTGATAACTAAAGCGTTTATTTCAAGTCTATATGTTACGTTCGTAACACGTTTGAGAATAGTGTTCAATTGACCGTTAGTTTAGCGTTATTACTGTATATTTGGGCAACGTTGTTAAAACGATTATACAAAGTGATAACTAATACGTTTATTTTAGGTTAAAATCACCTTTCGAAATGGTGATAAGTGGACTGTTAGTTTTGCGTTTTGATTTAAGTTTCGAGAAAGTTGTAAACACATTTACACAAAAGCTTTATTTTCAAGTCTTTATAAGAAGTTCGTTCACAACACGTGTGAAAATGGCTTTAAATGACCCTTAATTTTGCATTATTACTGTACGTTTCGGAAACGTTGATATTTCGTACATGTCTTGCGTCACAAAAGCTATAATCAATCGTTATCACCTCTCCGAGTTTCGATGACGTCACGGAGGTATTTTACTGGACGTGTATCTGTCCTCGCGTTCGCAGGTTAAAAATACCATACACACCAATCAATTCTTATTGGCTTCAAACACCACCTTGAACTGGTCTTTCGTCTATACCGCATAGACACCAATCTGCAACATTAGCTTGTCGTTAGGGTTAAAATTTACGAGGCGAGCGTCTATGGTTACGAGAAACGTCTAGCCCCCGATGGCAGGACTTTCGCCAAAGGTTCACGCAATTGCAATTTTTTCTTATCCTAGTATCTAGGAATCAATCTCCTTATATACCCTAAATTTACAAAAATTCTTAAAAAGGTGTTCACTAGAAGTAAAATATTAAAAATAGCTATGTTTAAAATGATTTTAGGAATAAAGTTTCTTAAATCGACTTAACAATAATTAAGGTAAAATAGTGACGATTAAAATAATTTATATCATTCATATAATCCTAATTATTTAAGAAAAGCCTCTTTCATCGGATAGACATCCGTTAAATATATATAGAACGAGTAATGAAGTTGGAACTCTACGCATTTCATAGTTAATATGAAGCGAGTAATTAAGACGTTTTCCCATTGAAATACTAATCATGGGAAATCTATTCAAAGTTAGTAAGGGACTTATGACATTGTTGAGAAGTCGATTTAGGATAGAGACGGTTGGTTTTTCATGATCAACAACGAAAGCCCTAATTCTAGGAGAGCGGTAGCTCTCTTAGATAAGACTTCATACTGACTTTAATGTATAAGGATGGTTTTTTGATTGGATATAACTTTTTTTGTATTGTATTAACTGTTTTGAAAAAATTCCACAGAACTACAATTCGGACCCTCAATATGTGGTTAAAATTTCAAAAAGATTCATTTAATAGTTTATTTTATAAAAAATAAAGTTGCTAAGGGTGGTTTTCATTTCCATAAAACTTTTACGATATTTTGATGAAAAACATAAAATTTTCCCATAGAAATAACATGGGAAAATATTTTACAAATAACCATTTTGTGGCAGCCGTAATGCAATAACTATTCGGCTGTTTGACTTGAAACCGGTTTTAAACGAAAGCCTGGCATTTAGATTTTGTGCTTTCCAATTTTCATTAATTAGATTTAAGTTAAAGTATGTTTAATTTCACATTTTCAAAACCATTCCAATATGCGATATTTTACCATGGATAAGAGTCAGTTTATGATGTTAGCACGGTTAAGGCTATTTGGTCCAATTTTTCGTAGTGGTAAAAAACAAGAGAACCTAAGCTTGTAATAGCTAACAAGTTAAGTTGGAAAAGGACCCCACACATTTATTTTAAGTTACCAACTGCCTTAGAGACAGTAACAACAAAGGTGATTTAACAAGATTACCTACGACTGGTAATTAAGCTAGATTACCTACGACTGGAAATTAAGCTAGATTACCGACGACAGGTAATTAAGCTAGATTACCTACGACTGGTAATTAAGCTAGATCAGCGACGACTGGTAATTAAGCTAGATTAGCGACGACTGGTAATTAAGCTAGATTAGCGACGACTGGTAATTAAGCTAGATTAGCGACGACTGGTAATTAAGCTAGATTAGCGACGACTGGTAATTTAGCTAAATTACCGACGACTGGTAATTAAGCTAGATTACCGACGACTGGTAATTAAGCTAGATTACCGACGACTGGTAATTAAGCTAGATTACCTACGACTGGTAATTAAGCTAGATTGGCGACGACTGGTAATTAAGCTAGATTAGCGACGACTGGTAATTTAGCTAGATTACCGACGACAAGTAATTTAGCTAGATTACCGACGACTGGTAATTAAGCTAGATTAGCGACGACTGGTAATTAAGCTAGATTACCGACGACTGGTAATTAAGCTAGATTAGCGACGACTGGTAATTTAGCTAAATTACCGACGACTGGTAATTAAGCTAGATTACCGACGACTGGTAATTAAGCTAGATTACCGACGGCTGGTAATTAAGCTAGATTACCGACGGCTGGTAATTCAGCTAGATTAAAGACGGCTGGTAATTAAGCTACATTACCGACGACTGGTAATTTAGCTACATTACCGACGACTGGTAATTAAGCTAGATTACCGACGGCTGGTTATTAAGCTATATTAAAGACGGCTGGTAATTCAGCTAGATTACCCACGGCTGGTAATTCAGCTAGATTACCGACGACTGGTAATTAAGCTAGATTACCGACGGCTGGTAATTCAGCTAGATTACCGACGACTGGTCATTAAGCTAGATTACAGACGGCTGGTAATTAAGCTAGATTACCGACGACTGGTAATTAAGCTAGATTACCGACGACTGGTAATTAAGCTAGATTACCGACGACTGGTAATTAAGCTAGATTACCGACGACTGGTAATTAAGCTAGATTACCGACGACTGGTAATTAAGCTAGACTACCGACGACTGGTAATTAAGCTACATTACCGACGACTGGTAATTAAGCCAGAGTACCGACGACTGGTAATTGAACTTGATAAGTATATGACATGTGTTGGTGCTCAGGTATACGGAATCTTTTTGTGGTATAACTATGTACAGCTTCCTCTGTATTTGCATGTGAAAATGACGGGAAAGCAATTTGAGTTTGACCGGACGTTCATTGTCAAGTCAAGCAGTTAGGAATGACAGTTTTATAATAGATGGTTGGTTAGTTCAAACGAGTTAACTAATATATGCACAATGCCCTAATACTTTTACTCTCCTAAGGATTCTGAACAATTTGAATTAATATTAAGACTGAAGTGACAGATATTAATAAAAACTGTCATTGTAGACAAAGACGGGAAAGTGTAAAAGATAAGTGTAGAAAATGAATTGCCTGAAGTAACAGATATTAAAATTTTCACTTTTGAAGACATGATCATAAAACATCGATTATTTGAAAAAATTCTTATCTTAGTTTTTTCACTAAATTTTCATTAAACTCAAAATATTTTTCTACATTATTTACACAAGTATTTTTCTCTATATAGTAGTCCAGAAAAAATGGTATCTTCAAGTTTTTTGAGGGATACTGGCATGATACTAGGTTACAAATTACAAAGGCCGTTCTACTGTGATGTAGTTATTAATGTTCAAAAGATATTTTGGGAGCTATACATCACGTTAATTTTGATATTTTTAAAACTTTCAAATTAACGACTACGATTTTTCAAGATTTCACACAGTTTCTTGTTCAACCATTTTCTGACTATTTAATTCTCCTTATGGGACCGAATACTCAAAACTAATTGTAAATTTTTGATATAAAATAAAATGTTCACGCATACTACTTTTAAAATGATGCTCATGTTTCATGACAAAATATTTTGACTAATTTTGGTGAAAAAACTAAGATAAGAATTTTTTAAAATAATCGATGTTTTATGATCATGTCTTCAAAAGTGAAAATTTTAATATCTGTTACTTCAGGCAATTCATTTTCTACACTTATCTTTTACACTTTCCCGTCTTTGTCTACAATGACAGTTTTTATTAATAGGAATTAGAGCTTATTTAAAAAACTGTTGACATGTAATGCATAGGCCTGAGCTATAAATTTTTTTAATTATAAGAAGTTTTCAGTTTCTACTCCTCGGTTAATACTCCCTTATTGCTTTTTCTCCTTGTATTGGCGTGAATAGAACTCTTACAAAACTGTATTTTTTTCGTTTTTGCTAAATATAACATGAAAATATGGTAAATATGTTTCGGCATTACGATTCTTTTAGTAGTAGTATAGCTATAAAGCTATGTTTCGTTTCAAAACTCCAAGAAAATCGTTTAATATTAATATTTCAAAAGCCTTGTTATCTTTTGATTTAGCTATACTACATTTATACATAACAACTGAAAACTAAGCTTTGTATTAGTCCTGTCATTGCTGTGATATTGGTTCGGATTGCATCTATAAATGAAAATGCCGAAGCTAATACTGGCAATGTTTCGGTTCCACTTTGAGAACACGAGTTAAATAATTACACACGTGCTATTAACTTATTACACACGTTCAACTAACTTATTGCACACGTTCAATTAACTTATTGCACACGTTCAATTAACTTATTATAAGCGTTTAATTAAACAAATTTACACGTTCAATTAACTTATTTCACACGTTCAATTATTGTCTTTAACATTTTTAATTAACGTGTTTATCACACGTAAAATTAAACTATTTCGCACGCTCAAATATCTGATTAGACGCCTCAGTTAACGAATTTCACACTTGAAATGGCTTATTAAACGCGTTAAATTTATTTAAAACACAGGTTCAATTAACTTATTAATCACGTGTAATTTACTTATTAAACTCGTGTAATTTACTTATTAAACACGTGTAATTTAGTTATTAAACACGTGTAATCTACTTATTAAACACGTTAAACCAACGTTATACACAGGTTCAACTAACTTATAAAACACATTAGACAAATTTTTGTGCACGTTCGATTAAGTTGTTACACTCGTTCAATTAACTTTTGAGACACGTTAGATTAACTTATTAAACACGTTCAAATAACCCGAAAAATAAACATAACTGGAACCGTTTAACGCACGTTTTATCCACGTTAACCTACTTTATAATATACGTTTTTAAAACGAGAAATAGACGAGATTTCTCATGTATTTGCGACAAAATAAAAACGTGTGTAAACACCGTGTTTCAAGGTGACATGATCACCGCTTTAAAAACGTTAATACCCACGTTTATTGAATGCTACGTTTAAACGTTGTGTCAACGTGATTTTGCTACCTGGGTACTAGAATGGTAGACAAAGTAAGAATATTATTATTAATATTTTGAGAGTTTCGAGACTAATTCCAAACTTAATTTCTTAGGAAAGAACATCGATTTATGTGAGATTTAGTCAATATAGAAAAAAAGAACATTTTAACCTAAAAAGAAACAATAGTAAATAACTTAGTTTAAAATATATTTAAAAAAAATCATTCGTTTAATTTTAACAAAAAGGTATAAAAAGTTAATTGAAATTTAAGGAAATCGTAAATAATTTTAAAATTAACAGAAATAAATTTCGAAAGAAATTTATTGGAAATAATTTTAAAAAAAATTTGAAAATAATTTTAAAAGAAATTCTTTCAGTTTAATTTAAAAAAAATAATTCTTACTTCTTTCAAAATAATTCGAAAAAATCATTGAAATTAGTTTAAAAAGATCCTTTAAATTTTATATAAAAAATTCTTGCAATTTAATTTTAAAAAAATTCTTTGAATTGAATTTAAAAAAAATTGATTGAATTTAAAAAAATTGATTGAATTTAATTTAAAAAAATTCTTTGAATCTAATTTGAAAAAATTCTTTGAATCTAACTTGAAAAAAATCATCTCCTGGATGGCCTGTAAATAAAAAACTAGTTTAATTAAAATTTAGAATTAATATGTTTTTCTATTTTATGTTTCTAATGTAGAAAGAAACTAGTGGAGCTTGTACACATGCTGGGACTCGTTAACATTTATCTGCTGGAGTAGAATAGTTAATAAATTATTAATTTAAAAGTTCTTAATCGTGTATTTTTTGATATAATCTAGGAATCGAAGACCAAAAGTCAACAATTCTACGCCATTAGGAAATTTCGCAAAGTCAAGCGCAGTGAGTGAAGATTAGAAGGTCTGAAATTGATCTATTTTCATAGGGAGGGAAGTAGCAGCAGTTTTTAAGTTCAGAGAGTGAAGGAGTACTCTTTACTTATGATGAAGGGAGGGAGGGTAAGGAATTGGTATTTGGCTTACTGAATAGAATATTTTAATAATAAAAAGTTATAAAATTTAGCTGATGATGAGCATGTACCAAGACAGTGTCACTAGGTACAGTCCCGGAAAAAATTTGGGTGTTGGGATTAGATAAGCTAAAGCCTGAAAACTTTCTTTTTCTCTTTAAGCACGTTACAGTTTTGGACAAACAAAAATGATAATTTGATGTTTAATTTTAAGTATTGGCATTCGCAATAAAATATTTCTATTAAAGTTTAATTACTCAAATAATCCTAATAGTAAATTTTACCAAGCACAAGCACTTTCTAAGGTTCTTTTCACATTTCAGTAACAAGTTCGGACAAAGAAAAATTATCATTTCAAGATTAAATTTGCCTATAAATGTTAATGATATTTTATTTAATTAACTTTTAATTTTAATAACTAATAAGAGTAATACATACGTACGTAGATGACGCAACGGCGTAATTATTATATTACCAATGCTTATTTTTATTGAGATAAGATTATTTATAAAAATAATATTGAACTTTTTTCTTAAGATTAGTGATGAATATTAATTGATTACTCTTATTAGTTATTAAAATTAAAAGTTAATTAAATAAAATATCATTAACATTTATAGGCAAATTTAATCTTGAAATGATAATTTTTCTTTGTCCGAACTTGTTACTGAAATGTGAAAAGAACCTTAGAAAGTGCTTGTGCTTGGTAAAATTTACTATTAGGATTATTTGAGTAATTAAACTTTAATAGAAATATTTTATTGCGAATGCCAATACTTAAAATTAAACATCAAATTATCATTTTTGTTTGTCCAAAACTGTAACGTGCTTAAAGAGAAAAAGAAAGTTTTCAGGCTTTAGCTTATCTAATCCCAACACCCAAATTCCCAAATTAAATGTGCAGGTATAGTTAACCCCAAAAATGTGTCTATCTGTAAGTACTTGCAAGTTAATTTAAGTAACTTAAAATATAAACACTTACATAGATGGTAATATCATAAACTTGCTTAGTTACAGAAGTTACCCTGATACACTCTCTAGAGACTACGGTATAAACTTCGTTTGGTTGACAAATCAAATATCTCTTACGTTAAAAATGTGTTTAGTTATTTTTAGATTTTAGACTTTTCGACGAGTAGAATCCCTAAAATAATTTTGTAAACCTTCTAATGCTAAAAACGAGACATACTTTACTACTAATCTACCATTCGCGAATTTCCCGCCAAGAGTTTACAATTCAGAGGCGCTGCGTATACGCGCGCCATACTCTGGTGCCTGTGTGGATACAGCCATGGCGGGTTCAAATCCCGGTCGTGCCATAAAATTAATTCTTCAATAGTGAAATATTTACGGGACTTAGTATAGATGTCGCTGAAGTTCGTATTTCTAGCGGGAAGTTTGAAATGAAAGTAACTTTATTTATGATGGATTCTCCCAGGTCACATGAAAAATTGGGGGCAGAAAGGGGGGAGAAGGCGCCCAGCCGTAAGGGGTAATTGCAATGCTTCCGCAGTCTATAGACAGCGAAAGCAATAAAACTTTAAAAGATCTTAGGCAAACATCAGAATTTTCTCACACTTCAAAACTGGAGTCATATCATAGCCTGTTGTTGAAGTATTGCCCCAAACAACAGGAGTTTGACTATGAAGTCATGGTTGCACGAACCATCTTAACTGCGTTAGACCACAATTTCAACGTTGATAGAAAATTTTACTTTGTAATGGAGAGTGATTCCACTACAAAAACCGGAAACAAAGAGGAATTTGAATATTATTATTATTCTAAAGCAACCGGAGAGTGGCATGCAAGACCGCTAAAGGAACCAAAGTCTTATAACTTTATATACACCATTCTGGAGAACATCGTCAACAGAAAACTTACAGCAGAAGAGGATATTCCATTAGCAAATCTAATGGTGAGCACTCGCAAAAGGATAAATGTTGCTCCCATACCAAGACCAGACAAGTCCTCTTTAATAAAGGAGGCCAAAAAGAGAAGGCTTTTTCAAAATTAGATTAGTTTTTATGGCGTAAACAGAAAAACTAGAAATAAAATATCTTGTATTGAAAATAATTTCCTGAATATTAAAATTTTGAACTTAATCGTAACACAATTGTTTTGGAGTAATTTCTTTATCACAAAATTCAATTTCTTTATTCACTTAATTTTAGTTAACATAAAATGGATTTAATTATTAAAAAGTCCAATATTGGGATTTAATTATTAAAAAGTCCAATATTGGGATTTAATTATTAAAAAGTCCAATATTGGGATTTAATTATTAAAAAGTCCAATATTGGGATTTAATTATTAAAAAGTCCAATATTGGGATTTAATTATTAAAAAGTCCAATATTGGGATTTAATTATTAAAAAGTCCAATATTGGGATTTAATTATTAAAAAGTCCAATATTGGGATTTAATTATTAAAAAGTCCAATATTGGGATTTAATTATTTAAAAGTCCAATATTGGGATTTAATTATTTAAAAGTCCAATATTGGGATTTAATTATTTAAAAGTCCAATATTGGGATTTAATTATTTAAAAGTCCAATATTGGGATTTAATTATTTAAAAGTCCAATATTGGGATTTAATTATTTAAAAGTCCAATATTGGGATTTAATTATTAAAAAGTCCAATATTGGGATTTAATTATTAAAAAGTCCAATATTGGGATTTAATTATTAAAAAGTCCAATATTGGGATTTAATTATTAAAAAGTCCAATATTGGGATTTAATTATTAAAAAGTCCAATATTGGGATTTAATTATTTAAAAGTCCAATATTGGGATTTAATTATTAAAAAGTCCAATATTGGGATTTAATTATTAAAAAGTCCAATATTGGGATTTAATTATTAAAAAGTCCAATATTGGGATTTAATTATTAAAAAGTCCAATATTGGGATTTAATTATTAAAAAGTCCAATATTGGGATTTAATTATTAAAAAGTCCAATATTGGGATTTAATTATTAAAAAGTCCAATATTGGGATTTAATTATTAAAAAGTCCAATATTGGGATTTAATTATTAAAAAGTCCAATATTGGGATTTAATTATAAAAAGTCCAATATTGGGATTTAATTATAAAAAGTCCAATATTGGGATTTAATTATTAAAAAGTCCAATATTGGGATTTAATTATTAAAAAGTCCAATATTGGGATTTAATTATTAAAAAGTCCAATATTGGGATTTAATTATTTAAAAGTCCAATATTGGGATTTAATTATTTAAAAGTCCAATATTGGGATTTAATTATTAAAAAGTCCAATATTGGGATTTAATTATTAAAAAGTCCAATATTGGGATTTAATTATTAAAAAGTCCAATATTGGGATTTAATTATTAAAAAGTCCAATATTGGGATTTAATTATTAAAAAGTCCAATATTGGGATTTAATTATAAAAAGTCCAATATTGGGATTTAATTATTAAAAAGTCCAATATTGGGATTTAATTATTAAAAAGTCCAATATTGGGATTTAATTATTAAAAAGTCCAATATTGGGATTTAATTATTAAAAAGTCCAATATTGGGATTTAATTATTAAAAAGTCCAATATTGGGATTTAATTATTAAAAAGTCCAATATTGGGATTTAATTATTAAAAAGTCCAATATTGGGATTTAATTATTAAAAAGTCCAATATTGGGATTTAATTATAAAAAGTCCAATATTGGGATTTAATTATTAAAAAGTCCAATATTGGGATTTAATTATTATTCGGAATTATCACAAAACCCAGTTTTTGGTTTTAAACTTTTAATTATCACAACATCCAGTTTTTGGTTTTAATTATCACGACATCTAGTTTTAGGTTTTTATTATCACAAAATCTAGTTTTTGAATTTAATTATCACAAAATCCAGTTTTGGATTTAATTATCACAAAATCCAGTTTTTGGATTTAATTATCACAAAATCAAATTGGAATAAATCAAAGTTTTTCTTGAAGGCTTACACACTCATAGATTATTAGCAAATATCAATAAATATTAACTAGCGCATAAATCAATGTTCCAATCGAAATCCTTCAATTTCTATGCCAGGCTGGTAGCTGGTATACAAATTAACGTTTTCTTCAGGAAAGTTCTTTCTAATATTCAACAGAGTGCACAATGGAAGCATTTTCCTATTTCTCCTCCCTAATTTGCCAAAAACCAAGTGTGTGTAGCTTCTGTAGGCTGTTTAACGGTATGTTCTAGTAAAAATAATGTTATGTTACTGCATATTTTTGAAAATGGCACTGTAAATATTTAGCTTTTACCAGAGAACTGCACGGGCCGAGTTTTTCAGGCCCGACCCAAGCCCGGCCCGGTTTTAGCATTTTAAATAAGCCCGAAACCCGGCCCGAGTCCGAGTTCATAGTTGGTTTTTCGGCCCGGTCCGGCCCGGCCCGTTACATGCATTAACCAAGCCCGGCCCGGCCCGACCCGACACATTGCATGAATTGAACAGGCCCGGCCCGGCCCGTTACACGTAGTTCAGTTGAAATTTTTATATTTTTTTTACATAAAATCAATGGTTTGAATTCATATTTGCTTTAGCGTCGTGTATTTTTAATTTCTTTTCATAATTGTTCGTTACATTTGTCCTTAGAAGCGTATACTCATTTAAATTATCTTTCATTTGAACTTTGGATTAAATGATAATCAAGTTCGGCCCGGCCCAAAGTTTTAAAAATGAACATAAGCCCGACCCGGTCCGGCCCGTTAATTTCGAAAATTTTAAAAGCCCGACCCGGCCCGTTAATTTCCAAAACTTTAAAAGCCCGACCCGGCCCGGCCCGATACAATTTTCAAAAGTGGAAAGCCCGGCTCGGCCCGACCCGATCGGGCCGGGCCTCGGGCCGGACCGGGCTTGAGCCCGGCCCGTGCAGGACTCTGGCTTTTACTTGTTTGATAAGTTTGCGGGAGGAGAAAGTCTGCGACGTGAGTGCAGATAACTCTTGTACGTCGCTTTTAAAATGGGCTTTCTTAAACACATAGCTTTATAATCTGCATTGATAGTAATACAATGAGCAGAGCCTAACTCGTCTTCTGTTTCAAGGAAATTCACAGCTTCTGGAATTTGTTGGCAACAAATAAATCCCCCACGAGCGTCTTTTACGTTGATATATTTTTTAAAGTTAGTCAACTTTTGCTCAGTATCGCCAAGGCCTAGCCAAGCGGGCACGCAATTACCGCATCTACAGTTTTCCATTATTTGTTCCAAATTTATATTTACAACCTGATTATAGTTTATTTCCTCGTTCTGAGCATTTAAATCCATCTGTCGTAATTCCTCGTCTGTATACTCCGGCTCTACTTCGTAAGGATTAACCCGAGGCATGATGGCAAAATCAACCTTAATTTCTCTGCTACCTAACCAAGGCCCTGTTTATGTTGAAAGGACGTGTCAACCCGAAAATTCTCTACGTTTAAAAGTAAAAGCATTGCCACGTGATGCCCTCGGTCACTGAGGTTCGCGAATGACTGTTTGATGAACTTTGCTATGAAACATGACGGCAGAATATTATTGGCCACCAGAGGGTGAGCAAAAGCCAATAAGATTTTAGACTAGGAAATTGGCGCAATTTTTGAAAATACAGAAAGACACCTTACAGTATGGCCTAACGCGAAGGGGTCGGTATATTATGTTACATGCTCATATCTTCCTTAATATTCTAGATAAATGCATGGTTCCAATTTTAAATATGCATATTTTTATATGATATTTCCAATAAAAAATAAAAAATTCTAGGGTGAACCATTCCTTTAACATAATAGTTGGTAGGGTTCGCACCACCTTTTTGTTGAACTTGTCAATAACGACTTGCGATTGAGGCCATCACTCGATTTTTTACTCTGAGAGAAGTGTTTTTTTTTAAATAGTACCTTTTACACCTAACTCGGTTTGTTGCAGATTTTTCCAAAATCTTTTTCATCCTAGCCTGAGCTTGGTCTTTCAACGCCATTCGCTTTATATGTTTTAGGCGTTCTTTTTGTTTATTAGCACGTTGAGAAACCATTTTAGTTCTCTTTCAAAGCCAGAAAAGCTTCTTTTAGAGCAAGAAAGGACCCCCTCTCTGTTGAGCCACGAAAAAAGGTCTCTCTGTTGAGCCACGAAAAAAGGTCTCTCTGTTGAGCCACGAAAAAAAGTCTCTCTGTTGAGCCACGAAAAAAGGTCTCTCTGTTGAGCCACGAAAAAAGGTCTCTCTGTTGAGCCACGAAAAAAGGTCTCTTTGTTGAGCCACGAAAAAAGGTCTCTTTGTTGGCCACGAAAAAAGGTCTCTTTGTTGAGCCACGAAAAAAGGTCTCTTTGTTGAGCCACGAAAAAAGGTCTCTCTGTTGAGCCACGAAAAAAGGTCTCTTTGTTGAGCCACGAAAAAAGGTCTCTCTGTTGAGCCACGAAAAAAGGTCTCATATAAAACACAAATTGAAACAATACACAGACAATGAAGTAAGAAAATTTTCCATACCTTTAAAAAGACGCTAAGAAACAGCAATGTACAGCTTAGTCCGCTTTTAGAAAAGCGTCAAACCCAAGTGAACTGAAACGCTGCTTAGCAAATTCCACAACTGAAAAAATTAAAACTTAAACTCTTGAAAATGTAATTAGGCTTACCTATAACCTTTCACGAGTAAAGTGAATGTCTTTGTCTGAACCGCTTCAACCAGCAGAACGTGATCGGACGAACGAACTTAATATTCAGTTCAGTTTAGTTCACATGTAGATCAAAAAATTTATTTCTTGCAGTCATTGTCCCACTGGGCCTATTTAGCCAACTCGATCACGCGCTCAACGACGAAACCTGCAGAGCCTGCTCCTGTAAGTGTAAGCCCATCACCATTGCTCGATAGAAAGTTTCAGCTGAAACTTCTCCAAGCTAGTATTTATACTCTATGGCAGGTCTAGGGAACATTTTGTATCAGTGTGGGAAATAAGGATTTTTTTAAAACTGGACCTGTGGCCAGTAGAGCCTAGGTATTTTAATTAAAAAACTGGTCACAGTGCCACCTACCATTTTTTGCCTCAAAAATCAGGCTTTTGTAATTTATGGCCAAATTATCTATTCTTGACAATATGTGCTATGGCATAGGCTTAGTCGGTTAGTATTTAGAGGTATGGGTATTTCAAAATATTGGAGTCCTAAATTAAGAACTATAAGTCTTTATTGAGTAATGCTAAATTAAAAAATTCGACCCGTAGGCAGGGAGTTGGCACTCCATTGTTATCTTCCCATAGACCCTAATGCAGTCAAAGGCAGCAGGCTGCCTTTCCCTATAGACCAGACATAAACAAAACTACCGAGAGATTATCTTCCCTTTAGCCAACTGTAAAAATCACTTCATCTACAGATTCTACACTGTGTGTAGAGCGTAGACAGACATACGAAACCCACCCATAATCCCACTCCCACAATTCAGGCCAAACAAGCACACAGCATAGAAGCGAAGACGAGGCAATTTTAGGGATTAACTCAAGTATTTATTTAATGAACCAAAATCTTGAGGGGGGAAAACTTTGAATTAATTAAGTGGCCACCAGGGCCAGTAGACCCCAAAGCGTTTAATTTTTAAACTGGCCCAGGTAATTTTTAAACTGGCTATTGGCCTGTGATTGTGCCTTATTTCCCACACTGTTTTGTATGCCATTTACAATGGTTTTTTCTATGGAGTAATTATCTTGGATTGAGATTTGAGAACGAAACCAAATTTCGAATTGCATTAAAGGGAGGGTGAAGAGGAAAATAAAGTGATTTTTTTATCGATTCTTCTACTAATTATAAGACCAGTCTGCATAGTGAAACATTCAGGAAATACCAACTCCGAATGATTTTAAAATTCAAATTAGGTTCAGATTTTGACTTCAATAAATAAATAAATTATTTCTTTGATTTTCAATAGTTCTTTTATTGGTAAAAAAATAATAATAATACTTATAATAGTTAAAATGAAAAGAAATAAATTATAAAATATTTTTTACAGAAAAAAAAGTTTTTGTTACAAAAAAAATTATAATATGGAAAAAAAGTAATAATGAGAAAAGGTTTGTTTTCTTTAAAAAAAATATTATCAAAATTTAAAAAAAGTTATCATTAAAAAAATCATTTATTGATTCCCACCCTGCAGTAAAATCAATATATATTATTAAAAATTGGCATAGTCTAGAGGAAAATTATCAAACAATTATGCGCAAGTTTCAAAATTAAGAAGACTGGCTGTTAAAAGATTGTATGAGTATGAACTGGCCATAGAACAATTTTTTATCAAATTTATATTTTTAGAATAACATGAAAATCATTGATAAAATTTACAGCAAATTCTACTGTCAGTTTACTTTTTAATTATTTTTCAAGGTATCAAAAGTCGATTCTCTAAGCCTAAGAATGGTCTAAATAAATTGCATAATATAATTGTAATTTTGTTAACAAAATTTGAATATCTCTAATCTAAACTCTTGTTTTAGAGAAAAAATTACTGTATTGTTTTGAAAACCTATTTTCCCACGATAAAAGTGCACGCTGTTGCTAAGCAAAGGAAAACTCTAAGCACCCCTTTTTGATTACTGATTGCTTTTCATAAAAGTACAGTTAGCGTTTCTCCAAAATTAGAATTATGCTTAGAGAGCACACTTTTGAAATTTTTAAAATGGCAATCAATTAATTGGTATAAGTCTTATCAATGATTTCGAAGTTATTTTTGGTTGTCTGACCATTGTATTCTCCCTTTTAAAGATGTAAAATCAATGTTTTGTCTACTAATGGAAAGCTTTCGTCGTTTAAAATCAGACACAGCAGAAAAGGTATTGATGAAATAAGCTTTTTGGTAAAATTTCCTTATAGACCATTCCATTAAATATTTGCCGGGAAACCAACTCACAGGGGCGCTTGTGGTGCTTCTTATCGGGAGGGAAACTAGCCTAATATGGCGGGCTTGCCTATGTGCTGTTTACTTTCCTATGGCATTACAGCAATGGTCTATTGGTCATCTATCTCGAACCTTATATTTGTTTTGTGCCGAACACTTAAATTTTTAGGTTAATTTTATAATTTTAAATGCCTTTAGCTAATACTAGTCATAAAAGTTTGATAGAATCCCTCTGTTAGAACCTGTAAAGCTACTTACGAATCCATCTGCTCCTTCAATTCCTGAAGGAGCTTTTCCACCGTAGCGGCGTCTTTTGGAGCGGCCGCCTCACCGACAGGCGCCACCTCTGACCCCGCCGCCTCCCCCAACTCCATCCCCACCTGGGACTCCTCTGCCCCCTCAGAATCCATCGGTAGGGGCATTTGGGAGCCCTCCGCCCCCGATGACACGGGCAACTGGGACCCCACCGCCCCTTCCACCGGCTCCTGCGCCGCGCCCTCCAGCGGCCCCTGCGCCGCTCCCTCCACCGTGACTTGCGTGGCCACTTGTTGGCTTCGTGGGCCTGTTTTATTAATAATGAAATATTAGAATACGTACAGCATTTTATATCGTTAAGCAATGAATGAATTACTATACCTTGTTGACCCCAGCAATCACGGCCTAGGTGGCCGTAGCGGTGACAATGATTGCATCGGCGTCTTCTACCGATGCCGCCGCTACGGCCAAAATTTTGTGCGCTGCCTGCGCCCGGCTGACCCCTTCCGGTCCCACGCCCTCTTCTGGGCCCACGCCCACGCCCCCTTCCTCGCCCCGTTAAAATTTACATTAACGGTGGAATGAGCACCACTCACGGTGAAGTATTTATCCATTTGAAACTAAATTTGAAAATAAATAGAGACTTTTGAAATGAGATTTCGTGGCAACTCTGGTGCGGAAGGAACAGAGGTTTTTGCGCCAAATTACATGTTATAATTTTAGTGTGAAACATAACAACAGTTTATAAAACCAAGTACCATTTATTATACCATTTTTTGTATAATACCCTTTTCAGACGAGGATTAGAAACCCTGTATAATAAACCAAAGTTTGTTTCATAAATTATATAGTTATAGTGTCATATACCACTTAACCTTTTTCATGGAAAACACTTCTTACTGCGGTTTATGAAACAATCTTCGGTTTATTGAACGCGGTTTCTATTCCTCGTCTGAAGAGGGTATTATATAAAAACCCGGTGTAATAAAAGAAACTTTGTTTGACAAACGTTGATAAGTTCCAAATCACGTTTAATCTTTTCCGTGTGAAACACTGACCACGGTTTCATTATCCCACAATTTTTTTTAATTATACCCGCTTCAGACGAAGTGTAAAAACCTGGTAAAATAGACCGATGTTTGTTTCATAAACTGAGGTTAGCGCCAAATTAGTGTCAGACGCTAACCACAGTTTATGAAAATATCTTTGTTTGGTAACACACAAGGTTTTTACACATCATCCGACGAGGGCTTCACGTGGCATGATTCATGCGCTCTTCAGATAGCTGCAATCGCGCAATTGAAACGAACAAAGTAAACAGCGCTCATTAGCCAAGGCTTAATATCTATATGGTCAAGAAAACGTTTTAAAATATTTATTAAACTATAGATATAAACTATGTGTCGCGTAGAGAGTGTAAAATAAGATATTCTAAGCTTAAAATTATAATTTGTTACTAAATTTTGAATTTAAAATCATAAGGAAATAAAATTAGAAGCTCCGTATTAAAACCACTTACTTGTTTTTTCGCGTCTAAAAAGGAAATGACTGCGTTCAGCAACCAACATCAATGCACCGGTTTACTACGGCATCATTGTTCTCTTTATGGTACGGCTGACCAGCCAATTAACCACTTTTTTCGGTAGGTTTAGCTGAATGCACTCAAATAAACCGCGAGAAACCTTTAAATGCTACAGATAATATTGTTTATTCACTATTAAAAGTTTGAGTTTGGTGTTTAAAGCACAAATAAGGGAAAAAGTAGGCAACCGATATAATTTTATTGCTTTCTTGAATTAGAATTTAGAAAAACCCACATAATGGTTTTAAAAGTGGCGGTATAACAGATTTGTCCGGTTTCAAGCGACTTCTCACGGGAAAAGTGATAAACATATATCATAATATTTCACAGAACAAACAAAAATAAGATTTCTGCTGGATAATGGATTATAGTGTAAATTTTTTAAGTCAATTTTACCCTATGATTTCATTTACTGAATTGCAATTAAACGTTATTCGTGAACATAACTTAAAGGATATTTGGTGTCAGTATTTTCGCCTCATTTCTCAACAAAACCATATCACCAAGACCAACAGAAGCGGGCGCTCCTCAGCTTGTAGATATAGTAAGCAGTATATAAAGCTAAAAACGTATCACCAAAGGTAAAGGTTTCCTAGATTATGTTACATTGACTGGTAGAAGTGTTATCGTCACAAAGGATGCGGGGTTTCAACGGAATTAAGCTCTTTGGGAATTGTTGTCAGAAGCGAATATACTTGAGTCTGATCGGTGACGGACAATCTGAGTTGATGGTGTGACACCTTGGACTAATAATAGAAACTTCGCTTTACTTAGTCCAAGGTAACACGATTGGTATTGAAGTTTAATCATATTCTAAAGACACAGGAGGGTTGCTGTGTATCGTTTGGTCTTAGAGAAATGGAAAACGCTGTTAGTGTTTGATAGGTAAGGAAGCTGGTTTTCACAGGGTTATAAGCCAGGGTATATTTGTACTAAATACCCCCAAGACAAAAGACCCTGGCCCCGGTCAAAATCCCTTCTCTCTCGAGACAAAATCTCCCAGTCTTTATTGGCTCATCCTAGGAAAGAATACAAAATCCCCCTACTGCCCTGTCATAATCCCCTGTCATAGTGGAAATAAAAAGTTTGTAAAAAGTACAATATCAAAATCCTTCACTTTCATTCATTTCAGGGTGAAAAGTAGGTTGATTTGTGAGCGTGAATAATGTCGAAAATTCACCAATATGTAATCATTTTTGATTTGTAATTGTCAGTTTTTGGCGTCACTGACATTCGCCGTTGCCTTACAGTATTTAAATTTTACTCTTGTTTAATTTAGGTTTCATTAGGTTCAGTTACAGTTAGGAAAAGTTACAAATATTTGGAAACAGTGTTATGCCTTTTCCAAAATATTGTTTTATATCTTCATTTACTAATTACTTCCCAAAGAATATTATGACCTTTTCCAAAAAACTTATTGTTTACATTTATTAAGTTTGTCTAAAAATTTTATTTCAATAAAATATTACACCTTTTCCAAAATATGATTCTGTATCTTCATCTACATAATAAATTAATAACATTACGTCTTTTTGCAAAATATTGTTTACTTTTAATCACTCCATAAAATTGGATCATTTTTAAATTATTTTCTATTCTGGTATGAAATTTGGAAATGTTTTAGTGGGTGTTTTTAAGTTTCATAACATCATTTCCGTCATTGTTGTCAAGGTCCACAATTTCACGTTAATTATGGTTATTAAGTTCATTTACTATAGTTAATTTAGTTTATTACATGCGAAATTCTCCTTAAATGCAAAGCTTAGAGAAGCGTTTGATCTTTGCGGAACATTGATTACTTTAATACAAACTTTTAAATTTCGCGCCAAATATATTGAAAAAAAAAGCTTTCAAGTGATAATTTAAATAATTATAAGTATTAAATAGGAAAATGGGGCTGGGTGGAAGATAGGTGTAGTTTCAATTTTAATCTGTTAGTTTAATTATAAGTTATGCGTGTATTAACCCAAAAATTCGTGTTTTGAGTTAATTTTACCCTAATTATGCTTCGTAAAGTATAATTTAACGGTTTATCTTGTTTCTCTATTTTTGATCTACTCTATAATACGAGTTTAAATAAAGTATTAAATTTCATTGCAACGTTTTTGGTCGTTTTTAATTCTTTGTGTAACGTTTACAATTTCAGCGGAAATTTTTAATGCGCTTTTGATTATTTTAATGATGCTTTATTTAAATTTAAAAGTGAAATAAGAAACATTTGAGGCTGTACGAAGAACTTGTGATATTTGAAGCCCATTAAAGACAATAAAAATTAGTGTGAAATAGAAAACATGGGGCTTCACCAACGCCGTGGGTAGTTTTAGTCTGAAGTAGTTTATTTAAAAGTTATGAGTTTTTACCCTACAACGAATAAACAATGTTGCAACCGATGTGTTTACAGCAGCTGTTGAGAGATTTGGCGGGTCCCACCTAGTTGGCTTCAAGAGTAAAATCATACAGTGGTAACATTGAAGGTTGTTATGTGGTGGGTCCCACCTAGCTGGCTTCAAGAGTAAAATCATACAGTGGTAACATTGAAGGTTGTTATGTGGTGGGTCCCACCTAGCTGGCTTCAAGAGTAAAATCATACAGTGGTAACATTGAAGGTTGTTATGTGGTGGGTCCCACCTAGTTGGCTTCAAGAGTAAAATCATACAGTGGTAACATTGAAGGTTGTTATGTGGTAGCCATTACTGGAGCAAACAACGTAACCCTCCGTTTCCAACGTGGTTACGTTGAGAGAATTTGTGCTGATGCAAACATGGAAATTCCTCTACATTGGTTTAGTTTAAGGAAATATGTCACACACCATCACAGTTAGTAGCATTTTAGTGAGATTAACAAATAATGAAACCCTGTAATACCTCGTATATTTGTTTGTAGCAGGAAACGAAGCAGACTGCGTTTTTTGTAATACAGAGCTGGAAATGAGCTTTTTTATCTTTAAAGGGGAAAGACTATATTACATAGACAAACTAAAATACAACTTAAGCCTTGGCCGTAAAGAACGTTCAAAAACTTACTTTAAATGATATAAAAACCTCTGTTAACTGTAACTATTTACCTGAATTACTTTTGTAGACTAAAATTCGACCTGATAACGAAGTATTTCTTATTAAGGGTGCTACAGTTAATTAGAAAAAACATATAAAGGTGTTTAAGCTCGGATGAAATAGTAAAGTAATTTGTCAGCGTCTACTGCTAGATAGTCTGCCAAAAGTAATTTTTTGACGTACTTTCAGAATGAACTAAAATTAACATTCTTAGAGTTAATTGATTTAAATTAAACTAGCCGATAGCACACCTTGAATTATAAAACAAGCTGCCCCAGCAGAAAGGACACTCGTGCGGGATATGTAAGATAATAAAAATTTAAACAATAGGGGCTAAAAAAGCGAGCATTAGATAAAAAATTCTTTGCTAGACGCCATACCTCCAGTTCAAGGTCTGTATACCGCTTCGCATTATTAGGTCGGAGCATCCTTCAGGGGTGGTAAGCGGGAGATTCTCCTTTTTGTAGTAGGGGGCTCTAGTAATTTTTCCCCTTACTATGACGTCTTACGTGGGCTAGAAACAAGTATCTGCGGTAGCTGCGTCCAGAGAGAAAACGTCTCTCTAATTTGAAAATTGTATACCCTATCTTTCAACGGTTTGGGGCGAGGCCGATTATCCGTTATAAATTCAAATCTTAGGCGGTAACGGCGCGTTGCGCTTCGCCTTTAGTGACTTTCAGACTAATTATTTCTGAAAGGTAAATATTATTTACGTCATGAACTTTTAATTTAATGTAAGGTTTTACAAATCTACGAACTATTATAAGAATGAATTATTGCCATCACCTATCAAAACAAACCAAAGCTGACTATCATAAAATGAAAATGAAAAAAGTTACTACTTCAAATAAAATTTGTTACAAAATACTTGGTCTTTTCATTTTAAATGTAGGTCTATTATGGGTACATTATAATTATCCTAAATACCTGTGAACATTATTAAATATAGCAATTTTGAATGGAAAAAACCTTCGTGTTTACACGTATATAGCGGCCTTTAACGTCGTTCTCCTTTTTCCGGACATACAAACTTTATATCTCATATAAGACAGCTCGCGTATTCTTTGGCGCCCACGTATGACGTCAATGAAAAGAGCTAGACGAGAGAGGTAGCTAGAACGGTAAACCGTAAAATCCCAACACCGAATACGCCCGCCTTGCCTCCAGTTGTGAACTTGTGAGAGTCTAATAAATATTAACAGAAGAACTCGCAGCAGATAACTCCTTCTAAAGACTTAAGCTATCCACTAGCACCATCGCGCGCCACCATCCTTAACCCACCGCACCAACGCGTGCTTCGGAGGAGGCGGAGTCTATTTATCCTTTTTTTGCGGCTTCAGCTAGAGTGCGTTCTGGTGGAGTCACCAAATAAGTGTTTACTTTAAAAAATCGAAATCGCAATGATGGGGATGAAAAGCCCGAACACACGGTATTCCTGTCGCCATGCATTGCCAAAGCTACGCTAGAGAGACCTTGAAAACCGGGACCAATACCTCGTGCGAGGGGGGGATTCTCCCCCGCACGAGTAAAAACGTCTTGGTTTGGACCAAGGCCGAAAAAACAAACGATATGTGTGAGGTTTATCAATTGGCTGAAGTTTCGGATATTGCAATTTTTTTAGTTATTTTTATCCATTTAATCCTTAATCAATATTAAATTCAATCAACTGATTTTACTGTTAATCGATCTATTCCCTCTAAATTAATTGAAAAAATTACATATCTACGCTTTTTCAAGAACAATTACATTTTCCGAAAACATTTTATCATGAAATTAATTATTTTCAAGGGATTTCGTGTAAGCACCTTGACGGACATAGTTTTAATTGTTGCTGGCTTGACAAATTTTCAAGTTTGCATCAAAAAAAAACTTAAATCCGTAAGTTGCTAAGAAGACTGATGTTCAAAATAAAACATGATAATTTAAATTTATTTTGTTCAGACTAGTTAATAAACGAATGCCGTATACTTAAGACAAAGCAACATCGTTTATCCTGTGTGGTTTTTGTTAGTAGGTAGCTATCTGTAGCACTGGAAAAATATGATATCGGTATAAATATAACTAAAGATATATAGGTAATGATTACATAAAAAGAAATACGTTTCAGTACCAATGGCTTGTTATATTAATTTCCATTCATTACCAGTTAAACGAAGAAGGTCACACTTAACTTAACCCCCCCCCTCAAGAAAGTATAAAGTACGAAGAGGGAAATTGCAGTGCAACCTTTCTTTCACAGTCGCGACATTAGAAATGTAGCATTTCGATATACGAAATTAAATGTATGAATTCGTGCAACACCCTGGTTTGGCATCCACTATTAAATATTTACATCTTCCTTTCGAATTATGTCAAAGTTCGATTGGTCTTTTTAGACACAGTATTTCAAATATTCAATATTAAATCCCTCAACACGTACTCCCTTCAAAATAATTAATTTCATGATAAAATGTTTTCGGAAAATGTAATTGTTCTTGAAAAAGCGTAGATATGTAATTTTTTCAATTAATTTAGAGGGAATAGATCGATTAACAGTAAAATCAGTTGATTGAATTCTGAGAGAGCGGTAGCTCTCTTAGATATGACTTCATACTGCTCTTAATGTATAAGGAGGGTTTTTTGTTTGGATGTAGATTTTTTTGTATTCACATTAACTGTTTTGAAAAAATTCCACAGAACTACAATTCTGGCCCACAATATGTGGTTAAAATTTCAAAGAGATCCATTAATTAGTTAATTTTATAAAAAATAAAGTTGCTAAGGGTGGTTTTCATTTCCATAAAATTAATCACACCTTTCGATGAAAAACAGAATTTTTTCCCATAGAAATAACATGGCAAATTTTAAGAAAAAAACATTCTGGTTAATTCGATTTTAGAAAAACTATACGTTTGTTAGACTTGAAAACGGTTTTAAATGGAAGGTACAACACCTAAAATTCCGCTAAGCAATTTTCATTGACTATTATTAAGTCTAAGTATGTTTAAATTTAAATTTTCAAAACCTTTCCAATCTGCGATATTTAAGCAGTGTAAAGAGTCAGTTTATGATGTTAGCACTTTTAAAGCTATTTGGTTCATATTCAGTGGTGGTTGAAAAACAAGGGGACCTAGCTTTGTGTGAGCTAACAAGTTAAGTTGGAAAAGGTCCCCCACACTAATAAATTATGTAACCAACTGCCTTTGGTACTTGTGGGTACTTGTAGGTACTTGTGGGTGCTTGTAGGTACTTGTGGGTGCTTGTAGGTACTTGTGGGTGCTTGTAGGTACTTGTGGGTGCTTGTAGGTACTTGTGGGTGCTTGTGGGTACTTGTGGGTGCTTGTGGGCACTTGTGGGTGCTTGTGGGCACTTGTGGGTGCTTGTGGGTACTTGTGGGTGCTTGTAGGTACTTGTGGGTGTTTTTAGGTACTTGTGGGTGTTTTTAGGTACTTGTGGGTGTTTGTAGGTACTTGTGGGTGTTTGTGGGTACTTGTGGGTGCTTTGTGGGTACTTGTGGGTGCTTTGTGGATACTTGTGGGTGCTTGTGGGTACTTGTGGGTGCTTGTGGGTACTTGTGGGTGCTTGTGGGCACTTGTGGGTGCTTGTGGGTACTTGTAGGTGCTTGTGGGTGCTTGTAGGTACTTGTGGGTGCTTGTAGGTACTTGTGGGTGCTTGTAGGTACTTGTAGGTGCTTGTGGGTGCTTGTAGGTACTTGTGAGTGCTTGTAGGTACTTGTGAGTGCTTGTGGGTACTTGTGGGTGCCTGTGGGTGCTTGTGGGTACTTGTGGGTGTTTTTAGGTACTTGTGGGTGCTTGTAGGTACTTGTGGGTACTTGTGGGTGCTTCTAGGACCTTGTGGGTACTTGTGGGTGCTTGTGGGTGCTTGTAGGTACTTGTGGGTGCTTGTAGGTACTTGTGGTTGCTTGTGGTTGCTTGTGGGTACTTGTGGGTGCTTGTAGGTACTTGTGGGTGCTTGTATGTACTTGTGGGTACTTGTAGGTGCTTGTGGGTGCTTGTAGGTACTTGCCCCGGGTGCTTGTAGGTACTTGCTCCGGGTGCTTGTAGGTACTTTTGCTACATAAAAGTTTGAAATTGACAATCTCGGATCGTCTTTGTGAAGTTTTAAGGATATCCGAATTTCATATTGGCCTTATGACAATTTTGAGCTAAATGTTAAACGGACATATATCAGCATTTTTAAAAATTTTGTAAAATTGTCCATTTGGTCCTATTTCTGGGGTAAAAAAATGTATTATGTTAAATACAATAAGAATACTAACTTTTATTGATTTACCTTTTTTTAAGTATCATTATAAATAAATGTCTGATTGAGCTAAATTTATGGTCCCCTTTATATATGTTTCTGCTTAGTGCAGATTTTGAAAATGTAAAACAGTTTCTTAACATTCTTAATTAAAATTAAGACTGAAGGAACAGATATTAATCAAAAATGTCTTGATTAGAATCAAGACCTAAAAAGTATCGATAAGACTGAGGTTATCACTTGTCTGAAGGATCAGATATTAATTTTTCTTTTTAATTGAAACTTAAATGCATGCTTGAGAAAAAACAACGTTCCATTACCGTTTTCCGTTGAAATAAATTATTTTACTGGTAATCAATTTCAAAAATTTACTTATCTCGGCTTTTCGACCACAATTCCATTCCCCGAAAACATTTTATCATTACATTAATTACTTTTGGGAGATAACGTGTCAAAATAACCTATAAAACAATGAAAAACTGTAATAGCGGTCTGTTTAGCCATGACAAGAACCTTTTAAAAGTTTCAAGCACTATATAACCCTTTCGAGACTAACAGGACCTGAGAAAACTATAGCTTAACCTGCTACTAGTACGACCAGGGAGAATTGATGTAAACTGGAGTTGAAGCTTCATCATGTGCGACCTCGGCCTTGAAACTCTCCCATAGTCCCAGTGTGTGTACATGGATGAAAAAAAACTAACAGGGATAAATCAAACTTGTAGACTTTACATTACTAAGAGGGAAACACGTTTGTTACCAACAAGGCTGCCAGATTTGATTTCGATTTTATTTTTTTAGCTCATTTACCGATTCAAATTCGGAAGTAGATTTATAGAAATTTTGCCATCTCGTGGTAACCTCGGGAACTTTAATTTAAAAATGTCGATTCCAACTTTAGACGTTTGAGAATCTTCGTATGATTTGTTAGGGTTGGTAACTTGCATACGTTATATTCAACGTTTTAAAGCTAAAGTTTCGAAACTTTTCGAGTCATTTAAAGTCTTCAACTAAATATTATAAGTTTTTTTTTAATTTCAACAGAAAAATAGCTCTGCGAATAATAGTAGACTTGAAAACTACACTAAGCCTTGACTAGGTATCAGCGGAATCCCGATTCCCGAGCCGCCGGCGGCTAAGCTCCCCGTAGCCGCGGGAATAGAAAACAT
Source organism: Phalangium opilio (assembly GCF_054372755.1). NCBI lineage: Eukaryota > Metazoa > Arthropoda > Arachnida > Opiliones > Phalangiidae > Phalangium > Phalangium opilio. Next base: position 1,741,363 of record NW_028324179.1, on the reverse strand, counting down.
TCCTCGTAAAAAACAGATACACGGCGTCTTAAATAGGCCAAGCAAAAGCTACCCAGATTGATAGGATCTTCGTGCCTTACTCCCAAATAATCTTTCGTATTGTGAATAGTTTTAACTAAAGAATATTTCAGACACTATACTCAATATTTATAGTAGTTCCCTAATTCCAACAGAAAAATAGCTCTGCGAATTATAGTAGACTCGACGAAAACTACACTAAGCCTTGGCTAGGTATCAGCGGTATCCCGATTCCCGAGCCGCCGGCGGCTGAGCTCGCCGTAACCGCGAGAACAGCAAACATTCCCGGTTACGATTACGTGGGTACAAAAAGCAGACGAAACAACAACCGACTTGACCCCGTGATTGAATCGGTAAATTGAATGTTTCCGGTTCTTATAATTTCGGCCGCGAGGGTGCGTTTCGAACAAACATTTTACCGCCGTGATTTATCCCTGTTAGTTTTTTTTCATCCATGGTGTGTAGAACATAATTTTTCCGCTGTTATCTGCCAAAACCAATCTTTCTTGGTAGTGCCGCCTCCTCACTTGAATTTTTCATGATATATTAAGGTTTGAACGAACAAAATTCTAGATTACCATTTTCACTACCATGTCCCTCTGCTAACTTGAAGCAAACTTTCCTCTCTTTTTGCTGCTCATTACCGGTGCCATTCCCGTGACTTTCTGTTCGTTATAACTACAATCATGAGTTTATTTAATTCAAACCAAAATATAAAAAAATTGGATTTTTTTCCTTTTGTGCTACTTAGAATTTACAAATGTATATAACGTTGTCCGTGCCATATCAAATAGTCTCTAACCATTGTTAGAAACTAGAGAGAGAAATTGGGCAGTAACACTGATCATGCCCTGAACTATGAGAAAGAACAATACGACGGTTGACTAAAGTACACTTGATATTACATCATTTTGCAAAACCGCGAGTAAAAATCTTACTGTCCCTATTGAATTTGGCGCCATTGGTTTTAGAATAATTAAAATGTTCCACTGCGAAGCGTGCCGGTCATGGGGATGTAACGTCTTTAGGAACCTTTAAAATGCAAAACCATACACGTACTCTCCCAAAAGTAATTAATGTAATGATAAAATGTTTTCGGGGAATGGAATTGTGGTCGAAAAGCCGAGATAAGTAAATTTTTGAAATTGATTACCAGTAAAATAATTTATTTCAACGGAAAACGGTAATGGAACGTTGTTTTTTCTTAAGCATGCATTTAAGTTTCAATTAAAAAGAAAAATTAATATCTGATCCTTCAGACAAGTGATAACCTCAGTCTTATCGATACTTTTTAGGTCTTGATTCTAATCAAGACATTTTTGATTAATTTTAATATTGATTAAGGATTAAATGGATAAAAATAACTAAAAAAATTGCAATATCCGAAACTTCAGCCAATTGATAAACCTCACACATATCGTTTGTTTTTTCGGCCTTGGTCCAAACCAAGACGTTTTTACTCGTGCGGGGGAGAATCCCCCCCTCGCACGAGGTATTGGTCCCGGTTTTCAAGGTCTCTCTAGCGTAGCTTTGGCAATGCATGGCGACAGGAATACCGTGTGTTCGGGCTTTTCATCCCCATCATTGCGATTTCGATTTTTTAAAGTAAACACTTATTTGGTGACTCCACCAGAACGCACTCTAGCTGAAGCCGCAAAAAAAGGATAAATAGACTCCGCCTCCTCCGAAGCACGCGTTGGTGCGGTGGGTTAAGGATGGTGGCGCGCGATGGTGCTAGTGGATAGCTTAAGTCTTTAGAAGGAGTTATCTGCTGCGAGTTCTTCTGTTAATATTTATTAGACTCTCACAAGTTCACAACTGGAGGCAAGGCGGGCGTATTCGGTGTTGGGATTTTACGGTTTACCGTTCTAGCTACCTCTCTCGTCTAGCTCTTTTCATTGACGTCATACGTGGGCGCCAAAGAATACGCGAGCTGTCTTATATGAGATATAAAGTTTGTATGTCCGGAAAAAGGAGAACGACGTTAAAGGCCGCTATATACGTGTAAACACGAAGGTTTTTTCCATTCAAAATTGCTATATTTAATAATGTTCACAGGTATTTAGGATAATTATAATGTACCCATAATAGACCTACATTTAAAATGAAAAGACCAAGTATTTTGTAACAAATTTTATTTGAAGTAGTAACTTTTTTCATTTTCATTTTATGATAGTCAGCTTTGGTTTGTTTTGATAGGTGATGGCAATAATTCATTCTTATAATAGTTCGTAGATTTGTAAAACCTTACATTAAATTAAAAGTTCATGACGTAAATAATATTTACCTTTCAGAAATAATTAGTCTGAAAGTCACTAAAGGCGAAGCGCAACGCGCCGTTACCGCCTAAGATTTGAATTTATAACGGATAATCGGCCTCGCCCCAAACCGTTGAAAGATAGGGTATACAATTTTCAAATTAGAGAGACGTTTTCTCTCTGGACGCAGCTACCGCAGATACTTGTTTCTAGCCCACGTAAGACGTCATAGTAAGGGGAAAAATTACTAGAGCCCCCTACTACAAAAAGGAGAATCTCCCGCTTACCACCCCTGAAGGATGCTCCGACCTAATAATGCGAAGCGGTATACAGACCTTGAACTGGAGGTATGGCGTCTAGCAAAGAATTTTTTATCTAATGCTCGCTTTTTTAGCCCCTATTGTTTAAATTTTTATTATCTTACATATCCCGCACGAGTGTCCTTTCTGCTGGGGCAGCTTGTTTTATAATTCAAGGTGTGCTATCGGCTAGTTTAATTTAAATCAATTAACTCTAAGAATGTTAATTTTAGTTCATTCTGAAAGTACGTCAAAAAATTACTTTTGGCAGACTATCTAGCAGTAGACGCTGACAAATTACTTTACTATTTCATCCGAGCTTAAACACCTTTATATGTTTTTTCTAATTAACTGTAGCACCCTTAATAAGAAATACTTCGTTATCAGGTCGAATTTTAGTCTACAAAAGTAATTCAGGTAAATAGTTACAGTTAACAGAGGTTTTTATATCATTTAAAGTAAGTTTTTGAACGTTCTTTACGGCCAAGGCTTAAGTTGTATTTTAGTTTGTCTATGTAATATAGTCTTTCCCCTTTAAAGATAAAAAAGCTCATTTCCAGCTCTGTATTACAAAAAACGCAGTCTGCTTCGTTTCCTGCTACAAACAAATATACGAGGTATTACAGGGTTTCATTATTTGTTAATCTCACTAAAATGCTACTAACTGTGATGGTGTGTGACATATTTCCTTAAACTAAACCAATGTAGAGGAATTTCCATGTTTGCATCAGCACAAATTCTCTCAACGTAACCACGTTGGAAACGGAGGGTTACGTTGTTTGCTCCAGTAATGGCTACCACATAACAACCTTCAATGTTACCACTGTATGATTTTACTCTTGAAGCCAACTAGGTGGGACCCACCACATAACAACCTTCAATGTTACCACTGTATGATTTTACTCTTGAAGCCAGCTAGGTGGGACCCACCACATAACAACCTTCAATGTTACCACTGTATGATTTTACTCTTGAAGCCAGCTAGGTGGGACCCACCACATAACAACCTTCAATGTTACCACTGTATGATTTTACTCTTGAAGCCAACTAGGTGGGACCCGCCAAATCTCTCAACAGCTGCTGTAAACACATCGGTTGCAACATTGTTTATTATATAAAAAAGACTTGGTTTGCCCAAGCCTTAAAAACAAAACGATAAGAGTTTTTCCAGTTGTCTGAAGCGCAGATATTATTTTTTTCTATTGAATTTTAAAGACAATCCGTATTTTACTACTCTTTAGAATTTAATTCAATCACCTGATTTTACTGCTAATGGATTAGTTTCCTATAAATTAATTGAAATAAAAAATTACTTATCTCAGATTTTTCAAGAACGATTCCATTTTCGTGAAACATTTTATCGTGAATTTTTTTCTTTTCAAGGGAGAACGTACTTTAATTTTCAAATAATACTCTCATTAATAACGTATTATATGCGGTCTTTTCGAATACAAAGGGGGCTGTTATCACCTTTCTTATATTTGATGAAGGGGTTCGTTTCTTCTTTAGGCACAGTCACAATTATTGAACTGTGTATATCAGTACTTGTGGGGAAGATTTTAGAAGTTGAAAAATCTGAGATAAGTAATTTTTTATTTCAATTAATTTATAGGAAACTAATCCATTAGCAGTAAAATCAGGTGATTGAATTAAATTCTAAAGAGTAGTAAAATACGGATTGTCTTTAAAATTCAATAGAAAAAAATAATATCTGCGCTTCAGACAACTGGAAAAACTCTTATCGTTTTGTTTTTAAGGCTTGGGCAAACCAAGTCTTTTTTATATAATATCTGTTCCTTCAGCCTTAATTTGTATTAATATATTATAAAAATAATTATATGATTGTCAAACGTCACTAATTCGATGTTCCAGTAAGATGTTCATGAGCATATTGGCTCACTCCAAGTGCCTCTCATTATTTTATGGGAAAGATTAAAATTTTAAATCATTTGGCAGGGGAGTGGTAAATTAATTCACAATTGGTAGGCGGGTGGTAAATTAATTCACCATAGATAGGCGGGTGGTAACTTATTTCATATGAAAAGGCGGTTAGTGACTCAATTAAGTTTAGTTGACCTTTTTGTATAGATTTAAAAAAAAGTTATGTCTAAACCACGCGCCAGCACGCGCACATTTCATTGAAAATTTGTTACTTAAGAATTTTCCCTTATATATACTAAGATTCTTCATCAAAAATGGACAACGAGCTTTCCAAGACTCGAACCTGCAATGTTTTGCCTCGAATGCAAACGCGTTATCCATTACGCCACAAGCCCGTACTTCGTAACAAAAAATTATCTAAACATTGTATTTATAGGATTATTTCATTTAAGTTGAATAAAAGATCTGTAAAAATAAACAACGAGCTTGCCAGGACTCGAACCTGCAATCTTCTGCTTCATAGGCAGACGCGTTATCCTATGCGCCACAAACCCGATGGAGGCTGAATAAAATGCTATGCAAACAGTGTAATATATTTAACGGTTTTACCATGATTTATAAATTATTTAAAATAAAATACTTAGACTTAATTGTTCTTAATCAAACTTCAGAAGTTCAACATTTAATAGTTGCTTGATAATTCAAAAGTGTTCCGAACCTTAACTTCGCAGTAGTTTCTGAGTTATTCGATGGAGTGGACCACCAAAAATCCCATGCTTTTTCTATGGGACGCTAAGCCTAAAATCTGTGAATTATTTCTTTAACATTACGGGAGGGTGTGGGTTCTTATCTAGAAGGGCCTACCGGCCCTCTAGAATTCGTTGTAGGGTAAAAACTCATAACTTTTAAATAAACTACTTCAGACTAAAACTACCCACGGCGTTGGTGAAGCCCCATGTTTTCTATTTCACACTAATTTTTATTGTCTTTAATGGGCTTCAAATATCACAAGTTCTTCGTACAGCCTCAAATGTTTCTTATTTCACTTTTAAATTTAAATAAAGCATCATTAAAATAATCAAAAGCGCATTAAAAATTTCCGCTGAAATTGTAAACGTTACACAAAGAATTAAAAACGACCAAAAACGTTGCAATGAAATTTAATACTTTATTTAAACTCGTATTATAGAGTAGATCAAAAATAGAGAAACAAGATAAACCGTTAAATTATACTTTACGAAGCATAATTAGGGTAAAATTAACTCAAAACACGAATTTTTGGGTTAATACACGCATAACTTATAATTAAACTAACAGATTAAAATTGAAACTACACCTATCTTCCACCCAGCCCCATTTTCCTATTTAATACTTATAATTATTTAAATTATCACTTGAAAGCTTTTTTTTTCAATATATTTGGCGCGAAATTTAAAAGTTTGTATTAAAGTAATCAATGTTCCGCAAAGATCAAACGCTTCTCTAAGCTTTGCATTTAAGGAGAATTTCGCATGTAATAAACTAAATTAACTATAGTAAATGAACTTAATAACCATAATTAACGTGAAATTGTGGACCTTGACAACAATGACGGAAATGATGTTATGAAACTTAAAAACACCCACTAAAACATTTCCAAATTTCATACCAGAATAGAAAATAATTTAAAAATGATCCAATTTTATGGAGTGATTAAAAGTAAACAATATTTTGCAAAAAGACGTAATGTTATTAATTTATTATGTAGATGAAGATACAGAATCATATTTTGGAAAAGGTGTAATATTTTATTGAAATAAAATTTTTAGACAAACTTAATAAATGTAAACAATAAGTTTTTTGGAAAAGGTCATAATATTCTTTGGGAAGTAATTAGTAAATGAAGATATAAAACAATATTTTGGAAAAGGCATAACACTGTTTCCAAATATTTGTAACTTTTCCTAACTGTAACTGAACCTAATGAAACCTAAATTAAACAAGAGTAAAATTTAAATACTGTAAGGCAACGGCGAATGTCAGTGACGCCAAAAACTGACAATTACAAATCAAAAATGATTACATATTGGTGAATTTTCGACATTATTCACGCTCACAAATCAACCTACTTTTCACCCTGAAATGAATGAAAGTGAAGGATTTTGATATTGTACTTTTTACAAACTTTTTATTTCCACTATGACAGGGGATTATGACAGGGCAGTAGGGGGATTTTGTATTCTTTCCTAGGATGAGCCAATAAAGACTGGGAGATTTTGTCTCGAGAGAGAAGGGATTTTGACCGGGGCCAGGGTCTTTTGTCTTGGGGGTATTTAGTACAAATATACCCTGGCTTATAACCCTGTGAAAACCAGCTTCCTTACCTATCAAACACTAACAGCGTTTTCCATTTCTCTAAGACCAAACGATACACAGCAACCCTCCTGTGTCTTTAGAATATGATTAAACTTCAATACCAATCGTGTTACCTTGGACTAAGTAAAGCGAAGTTTCTATTATTAGTCCAAGGTGTCACACCATCAACTCAGATTGTCCGTCACCGATCAGACTCAAGTATATTCGCTTCTGACAACAATTCCCAAAGAGCTTAATTCCGTTGAAACCCCGCATCCTTTGTGACGATAACACTTCTACCAGTCAATGTAACATAATCTAGGAAACCTTTACCTTTGGTGATACGTTTTTAGCTTTATATACTGCTTACTATATCTACAAGCTGAGGAGCGCCCGCTTCTGTTGGTCTTGGTGATATGGTTTTGTTGAGAAATGAGGCGAAAATACTGACACCAAATATCCTTTAAGTTATGTTCACGAATAACGTTTAATTGCAATTCAGTAAATGAAATCATAGGGTAAAATTGACTTAAAAAATTTACACTATAATCCATTATCCAGCAGAAATCTTATTTTTGTTTGTTCTGTGAAATATTATGATATATGTTTATCACTTTTCCCGTGAGAAGTCGCTTGAAACCGGACAAATCTGTTATACCGCCACTTTTAAAACCATTATGTGGGTTTTTCTAAATTCTAATTCAAGAAAGCAATAAAATTATATCGGTTGCCTACTTTTTCCCTTATTTGTGCTTTAAACACCAAACTCAAACTTTTAATAGTGAATAAACAATATTATCTGTAGCATTTAAAGGTTTCTCGCGGTTTATTTGAGTGCATTCAGCTAAACCTACCGAAAAAAGTGGTTAATTGGCTGGTCAGCCGTACCATAAAGAGAACAATGATGCCGTAGTAAACCGGTGCATTGATGTTGGTTGCTGAACGCAGTCATTTCCTTTTTAGACGCGAAAAAACAAGTAAGTGGTTTTAATACGGAGCTTCTAATTTTATTTCCTTATGATTTTAAATTCAAAATTTAGTAACAAATTATAATTTTAAGCTTAGAATATCTTATTTTACACTCTCTACGCGACACATAGTTTATATCTATAGTTTAATAAATATTTTAAAACGTTTTCTTGACCATATAGATATTAAGCCTTGGCTAATGAGCGCTGTTTACTTTGTTCGTTTCAATTGCGCGATTGCAGCTATCTGAAGAGCGCATGAATCATGCCACGTGAAGCCCTCGTCGGATGATGTGTAAAAACCTTGTGTGTTACCAAACAAAGATATTTTCATAAACTGTGGTTAGCGTCTGACACTAATTTGGCGCTAACCTCAGTTTATGAAACAAACATCGGTCTATTTTACCAGGTTTTTACACTTCGTCTGAAGCGGGTATAATTAAAAAAAATTGTGGGATAATGAAACCGTGGTCAGTGTTTCACACGGAAAAGATTAAACGTGATTTGGAACTTATCAACGTTTGTCAAACAAAGTTTCTTTTATTACACCGGGTTTTTATATAATACCCTCTTCAGACGAGGAATAGAAACCGCGTTCAATAAACCGAAGATTGTTTCATAAACCGCAGTAAGAAGTGTTTTCCATGAAAAAGGTTAAGTGGTATATGACACTATAACTATATAATTTATGAAACAAACTTTGGTTTATTATACAGGGTTTCTAATCCTCGTCTGAAAAGGGTATTATACAAAAAATGGTATAATAAATGGTACTTGGTTTTATAAACTGTTGTTATGTTTCACACTAAAATTATAACATGTAATTTGGCGCAAAAACCTCTGTTCCTTCCGCACCAGAGTTGCCACGAAATCTCATTTCAAAAGTCTCTATTTATTTTCAAATTTAGTTTCAAATGGATAAATACTTCACCGTGAGTGGTGCTCATTCCACCGTTAATGTAAATTTTAACGGGGCGAGGAAGGGGGCGTGGGCGTGGGCCCAGAAGAGGGCGTGGGACCGGAAGGGGTCAGCCGGGCGCAGGCAGCGCACAAAATTTTGGCCGTAGCGGCGGCATCGGTAGAAGACGCCGATGCAATCATTGTCACCGCTACGGCCACCTAGGCCGTGATTGCTGGGGTCAACAAGGTATAGTAATTCATTCATTGCTTAACGATATAAAATGCTGTACGTATTCTAATATTTCATTATTAATAAAACAGGCCCACGAAGCCAACAAGTGGCCACGCAAGTCACGGTGGAGGGAGCGGCGCAGGGGCCGCTGGAGGGCGCGGCGCAGGAGCCGGTGGAAGGGGCGGTGGGGTCCCAGTTGCCCGTGTCATCGGGGGCGGAGGGCTCCCAAATGCCCCTACCGATGGATTCTGAGGGGGCAGAGGAGTCCCAGGTGGGGATGGAGTTGGGGGAGGCGGCGGGGTCAGAGGTGGCGCCTGTCGGTGAGGCGGCCGCTCCAAAAGACGCCGCTACGGTGGAAAAGCTCCTTCAGGAATTGAAGGAGCAGATGGATTCGTAAGTAGCTTTACAGGTTCTAACAGAGGGATTCTATCAAACTTTTATGACTAGTATTAGCTAAAGGCATTTAAAATTATAAAATTAACCTAAAAATTTAAGTGTTCGGCACAAAACAAATATAAGGTTCGAGATAGATGACCAATAGACCATTGCTGTAATGCCATAGGAAAGTAAACAGCACATAGGCAAGCCCGCCATATTAGGCTAGTTTCCCTCCCGATAAGAAGCACCACAAGCGCCCCTGTGAGTTGGTTTCCCGGCAAATATTTAATGGAATGGTCTATAAGGAAATTTTACCAAAAAGCTTATTTCATCAATACCTTTTCTGCTGTGTCTGATTTTAAACGACGAAAGCTTTCCATTAGTAGACAAAACATTGATTTTACATCTTTAAAAGGGAGAATACAATGGTCAGACAACCAAAAATAACTTCGAAATCATTGATAAGACTTATACCAATTAATTGATTGCCATTTTAAAAATTTCAAAAGTGTGCTCTCTAAGCATAATTCTAATTTTGGAGAAACGCTAACTGTACTTTTATGAAAAGCAATCAGTAATCAAAAAGGGGTGCTTAGAGTTTTCCTTTGCTTAGCAACAGCGTGCACTTTTATCGTGGGAAAATAGGTTTTCAAAACAATACAGTAATTTTTTCTCTAAAACAAGAGTTTAGATTAGAGATATTCAAATTTTGTTAACAAAATTACAATTATATTATGCAATTTATTTAGACCATTCTTAGGCTTAGAGAATCGACTTTTGATACCTTGAAAAATAATTAAAAAGTAAACTGACAGTAGAATTTGCTGTAAATTTTATCAATGATTTTCATGTTATTCTAAAAATATAAATTTGATAAAAAATTGTTCTATGGCCAGTTCATACTCATACAATCTTTTAACAGCCAGTCTTCTTAATTTTGAAACTTGCGCATAATTGTTTGATAATTTTCCTCTAGACTATGCCAATTTTTAATAATATATATTGATTTTACTGCAGGGTGGGAATCAATAAATGATTTTTTTAATGATAACTTTTTTTAAATTTTGATAATATTTTTTTTAAAGAAAACAAACCTTTTCTCATTATTACTTTTTTTCCATATTATAATTTTTTTTGTAACAAAAACTTTTTTTTCTGTAAAAAATATTTTATAATTTATTTCTTTTCATTTTAACTATTATAAGTATTATTATTATTTTTTTACCAATAAAAGAACTATTGAAAATCAAAGAAATAATTTATTTATTTATTGAAGTCAAAATCTGAACCTAATTTGAATTTTAAAATCATTCGGAGTTGGTATTTCCTGAATGTTTCACTATGCAGACTGGTCTTATAATTAGTAGAAGAATCGATAAAAAAATCACTTTATTTTCCTCTTCACCCTCCCTTTAATGCAATTCGAAATTTGGTTTCGTTCTCAAATCTCAATCCAAGATAATTACTCCATAGAAAAAACCATTGTAAATGGCATACAAAACAGTGTGGGAAATAAGGCACAATCACAGGCCAATAGCCAGTTTAAAAATTACCTGGGCCAGTTTAAAAATTAAACGCTTTGGGGTCTACTGGCCCTGGTGGCCACTTAATTAATTCAAAGTTTTCCCCCCTCAAGATTTTGGTTCATTAAATAAATACTTGAGTTAATCCCTAAAATTGCCTCGTCTTCGCTTCTATGCTGTGTGCTTGTTTGGCCTGAATTGTGGGAGTGGGATTATGGGTGGGTTTCGTATGTCTGTCTACGCTCTACACACAGTGTAGAATCTGTAGATGAAGTGATTTTTACAGTTGGCTAAAGGGAAGATAATCTCTCGGTAGTTTTGTTTATGTCTGGTCTATAGGGAAAGGCAGCCTGCTGCCTTTGACTGCATTAGGGTCTATGGGAAGATAACAATGGAGTGCCAACTCCCTGCCTACGGGTCGAATTTTTTAATTTAGCATTACTCAATAAAGACTTATAGTTCTTAATTTAGGACTCCAATATTTTGAAATACCCATACCTCTAAATACTAACCGACTAAGCCTATGCCATAGCACATATTGTCAAGAATAGATAATTTGGCCATAAATTACAAAAGCCTGATTTTTGAGGCAAAAAATGGTAGGTGGCACTGTGACCAGTTTTTTAATTAAAATACCTAGGCTCTACTGGCCACAGGTCCAGTTTTAAAAAAATCCTTATTTCCCACACTGATACAAAATGTTCCCTAGACCTGCCATAGAGTATAAATACTAGCTTGGAGAAGTTTCAGCTGAAACTTTCTATCGAGCAATGGTGATGGGCTTACACTTACAGGAGCAGGCTCTGCAGGTTTCGTCGTTGAGCGCGTGATCGAGTTGGCTAAATAGGCCCAGTGGGACAATGACTGCAAGAAATAAATTTTTTGATCTACATGTGAACTAAACTGAACTGAATATTAAGTTCGTTCGTCCGATCACGTTCTGCTGGTTGAAGCGGTTCAGACAAAGACATTCACTTTACTCGTGAAAGGTTATAGGTAAGCCTAATTACATTTTCAAGAGTTTAAGTTTTAATTTTTTCAGTTGTGGAATTTGCTAAGCAGCGTTTCAGTTCACTTGGGTTTGACGCTTTTCTAAAAGCGGACTAAGCTGTACATTGCTGTTTCTTAGCGTCTTTTTAAAGGTATGGAAAATTTTCTTACTTCATTGTCTGTGTATTGTTTCAATTTGTGTTTTATATGAGACCTTTTTTCGTGGCTCAACAGAGAGACCTTTTTTCGTGGCTCAACAAAGAGACCTTTTTTCGTGGCTCAACAGAGAGACCTTTTTTCGTGGCTCAACAAAGAGACCTTTTTTCGTGGCTCAACAAAGAGACCTTTTTTCGTGGCCAACAAAGAGACCTTTTTTCGTGGCTCAACAAAGAGACCTTTTTTCGTGGCTCAACAGAGAGACCTTTTTTCGTGGCTCAACAGAGAGACCTTTTTTCGTGGCTCAACAGAGAGACTTTTTTTCGTGGCTCAACAGAGAGACCTTTTTTCGTGGCTCAACAGAGAGACCTTTTTTCGTGGCTCAACAGAGAGGGGGTCCTTTCTTGCTCTAAAAGAAGCTTTTCTGGCTTTGAAAGAGAACTAAAATGGTTTCTCAACGTGCTAATAAACAAAAAGAACGCCTAAAACATATAAAGCGAATGGCGTTGAAAGACCAAGCTCAGGCTAGGATGAAAAAGATTTTGGAAAAATCTGCAACAAACCGAGTTAGGTGTAAAAGGTACTATTTAAAAAAAAACACTTCTCTCAGAGTAAAAAATCGAGTGATGGCCTCAATCGCAAGTCGTTATTGACAAGTTCAACAAAAAGGTGGTGCGAACCCTACCAACTATTATGTTAAAGGAATGGTTCACCCTAGAATTTTTTATTTTTTATTGGAAATATCATATAAAAATATGCATATTTAAAATTGGAACCATACATTTATCTAGAATATTAAGGAAGATATGAGCATGTAACATAATATACCGACCCCTTCGCGTTAGGCCATACTGTAAGGTGTCTTTCTGTATTTTCAAAAATTGCGCCAATTTCCTAGTCTAAAATCTTATTGGCTTTTGCTCACCCTCTGGTGGCCAATAATATTCTGCCGTCATGTTTCATAGCAAAGTTCATCAAACAGTCATTCGCGAACCTCAGTGACCGAGGGCATCACGTGGCAATGCTTTTACTTTTAAACGTAGAGAATTTTCGGGTTGACACGTCCTTTCAACATAAACAGGGCCTTGGTTAGGTAGCAGAGAAATTAAGGTTGATTTTGCCATCATGCCTCGGGTTAATCCTTACGAAGTAGAGCCGGAGTATACAGACGAGGAATTACGACAGATGGATTTAAATGCTCAGAACGAGGAAATAAACTATAATCAGGTTGTAAATATAAATTTGGAACAAATAATGGAAAACTGTAGATGCGGTAATTGCGTGCCCGCTTGGCTAGGCCTTGGCGATACTGAGCAAAAGTTGACTAACTTTAAAAAATATATCAACGTAAAAGACGCTCGTGGGGGATTTATTTGTTGCCAACAAATTCCAGAAGCTGTGAATTTCCTTGAAACAGAAGACGAGTTAGGCTCTGCTCATTGTATTACTATCAATGCAGATTATAAAGCTATGTGTTTAAGAAAGCCCATTTTAAAAGCGACGTACAAGAGTTATCTGCACTCACGTCGCAGACTTTCTCCTCCCGCAAACTTATCAAACAAGTAAAAGCCAGAGTCCTGCACGGGCCGGGCTCAAGCCCGGTCCAGCCCGAGGCCCGGCCCGATCGGGTCGGGCCGAGCCGGGCTTTCCACTTTTGAAAATTGTATCGGGCCGGGCCGGGTCGGGCTTTTAAAGTTTTGGAAATTAACGGGCCGGGTCGGGCTTTTAAAATTTTCGAAATTAACGGGCCGGACCGGGTCGGGCTTATGTTCATTTTTAAAACTTTGGGCCGGGCCGAACTTGATTATCATTTAATCCAAAGTTCAAATGAAAGATAATTTAAATGAGTATACGCTTCTAAGGACAAATGTAACGAACAATTATGAAAAGAAATTAAAAATACACGACGCTAAAGCAAATATGAATTCAAACCATTGATTTTATGTAAAAAAAATATAAAAATTTCAACTGAACTACGTGTAACGGGCCGGGCCGGGCCTGTTCAATTCATGCAATGTGTCGGGTCGGGCCGGGCCGGGCTTGGTTAATGCATGTAACGGGCCGGGCCGGACCGGGCCGAAAAACCAACTATGAACTCGGACTCGGGCCGGGTTTCGGGCTTATTTAAAATGCTAAAACCGGGCCGGGCTTGGGTCGGGCCTGAAAAACTCGGCCCGTGCAGTTCTCTGGTAAAAGCTAAATATTTACAGTGCCATTTTCAAAAATATGCAGTAACATAACATTATTTTTACTAGAACATACCGTTAAACAGCCTACAGAAGCTACACACACTTGGTTTTTGGCAAATTAGGGAGGAGAAATAGGAAAATGCTTCCATTGTGCACTCTGTTGAATATTAGAAAGAACTTTCCTGAAGAAAACGTTAATTTGTATACCAGCTACCAGCCTGGCATAGAAATTGAAGGATTTCGATTGGAACATTGATTTATGCGCTAGTTAATATTTATTGATATTTGCTAATAATCTATGAGTGTGTAAGCCTTCAAGAAAAACTTTGATTTATTCCAATTTGATTTTGTGATAATTAAATCCAAAAACTGGATTTTGTGATAATTAAATCCAAAACTGGATTTTGTGATAATTAAATTCAAAAACTAGATTTTGTGATAATAAAAACCTAAAACTAGATGTCGTGATAATTAAAACCAAAAACTGGATGTTGTGATAATTAAAAGTTTAAAACCAAAAACTGGGTTTTGTGATAATTCCGAATAATAATTAAATCCCAATATTGGACTTTTTAATAATTAAATCCCAATATTGGACTTTTTATAATTAAATCCCAATATTGGACTTTTTAATAATTAAATCCCAATATTGGACTTTTTAATAATTAAATCCCAATATTGGACTTTTTAATAATTAAATCCCAATATTGGACTTTTTAATAATTAAATCCCAATATTGGACTTTTTAATAATTAAATCCCAATATTGGACTTTTTAATAATTAAATCCCAATATTGGACTTTTTAATAATTAAATCCCAATATTGGACTTTTTAATAATTAAATCCCAATATTGGACTTTTTATAATTAAATCCCAATATTGGACTTTTTAATAATTAAATCCCAATATTGGACTTTTTAATAATTAAATCCCAATATTGGACTTTTTAATAATTAAATCCCAATATTGGACTTTTTAATAATTAAATCCCAATATTGGACTTTTTAATAATTAAATCCCAATATTGGACTTTTAAATAATTAAATCCCAATATTGGACTTTTAAATAATTAAATCCCAATATTGGACTTTTTAATAATTAAATCCCAATATTGGACTTTTTAATAATTAAATCCCAATATTGGACTTTTTAATAATTAAATCCCAATATTGGACTTTTTAATAATTAAATCCCAATATTGGACTTTTTATAATTAAATCCCAATATTGGACTTTTTATAATTAAATCCCAATATTGGACTTTTTAATAATTAAATCCCAATATTGGACTTTTTAATAATTAAATCCCAATATTGGACTTTTTAATAATTAAATCCCAATATTGGACTTTTTAATAATTAAATCCCAATATTGGACTTTTTAATAATTAAATCCCAATATTGGACTTTTTAATAATTAAATCCCAATATTGGACTTTTTAATAATTAAATCCCAATATTGGACTTTTTAATAATTAAATCCCAATATTGGACTTTTTAATAATTAAATCCCAATATTGGACTTTTAAATAATTAAATCCCAATATTGGACTTTTTAATAATTAAATCCCAATATTGGACTTTTTAATAATTAAATCCCAATATTGGACTTTTTAATAATTAAATCCCAATATTGGACTTTTTAATAATTAAATCCCAATATTGGACTTTTTAATAATTAAATCCCAATATTGGACTTTTAAATAATTAAATCCCAATATTGGACTTTTAAATAATTAAATCCCAATATTGGACTTTTAAATAATTAAATCCCAATATTGGACTTTTTAATAATTAAATCCCAATATTGGACTTTTTAATAATTAAATCCCAATATTGGACTTTTTAATAATTAAATCCCAATATTGGACTTTTTAATAATTAAATCCCAATATTGGACTTTTTAATAATTAAATCCCAATATTGGACTTTTTAATAATTAAATCCCAATATTGGACTTTTTAATAATTAAATCCCAATATTGGACTTTTTAATAATTAAATCCCAATATTGGACTTTTTAATAATTAAATCCATTTTATGTTAACTAAAATTAAGTGAATAAAGAAATTGAATTTTGTGATAAAGAAATTACTCCAAAACAATTGTGTTACGATTAAGTTCAAAATTTTAATATTCAGGAAATTATTTTCAATACAAGATATTTTATTTCTAGTTTTTCTGTTTACGCCATAAAAACTAATCTAATTTTGAAAAAGCCTTCTCTTTTTGGCCCCTTTATTAAAGAGGACTTGTCTGGTCTTGGTATGGGAGCAACATTTATCCTTTTGCGAGTGCTCACCATTAGATTTGCTAATGGAATATCCTCTTCTGCTGTAAGTTTTCTGTTGACGATGTTCTCCAGAATGGTGTATATAAAGTTATAAGACTTTGGTTCCTTTAGCGGTCTTGCATGCCACTCTCCGGTTGCTTTAGAATAATAATAATATTCAAATTCCTCTTTGTTTCCGGTTTTTGTAGTGGAATCACTCTCCATTACAAAGTAAAATTTTCTATCAACGTTGAAATTGTGGTCTAACGCAGTTAAGATGGTTCGTGCAACCATGACTTCATAGTCAAACTCCTGTTGTTTGGGGCAATACTTCAACAACAGGCTATGATATGACTCCAGTTTTGAAGTGTGAGAAAATTCTGATGTTTGCCTAAGATCTTTTAAAGTTTTATTGCTTTCGCTGTCTATAGACTGCGGAAGCATTGCAATTACCCCTTACGGCTGGGCGCCTTCTCCCCCCTTTCTGCCCCCAATTTTTCATGTGACCTGGGAGAATCCATCATAAATAAAGTTACTTTCATTTCAAACTTCCCGCTAGAAATACGAACTTCAGCGACATCTATACTAAGTCCCGTAAATATTTCACTATTGAAGAATTAATTTTATGGCACGACCGGGATTTGAACCCGCCATGGCTGTATCCACACAGGCACCAGAGTATGGCGCGCGTATACGCAGCGCCTCTGAATTGTAAACTCTTGGCGGGAAATTCGCGAATGGTAGATTAGTAGTAAAGTATGTCTCGTTTTTAGCATTAGAAGGTTTACAAAATTATTTTAGGGATTCTACTCGTCGAAAAGTCTAAAATCTAAAAATAACTAAACACATTTTTAACGTAAGAGATATTTGATTTGTCAACCAAACGAAGTTTATACCGTAGTCTCTAGAGAGTGTATCAGGGTAACTTCTGTAACTAAGCAAGTTTATGATATTACCATCTATGTAAGTGTTTATATTTTAAGTTACTTAAATTAACTTGCAAGTACTTACAGATAGACACATTTTTGGGGTTAACTATACCTGCACATTTAATTTGGGAATTTGGGTGTTGGGATTAGATAAGCTAAAGCCTGAAAACTTTCTTTTTCTCTTTAAGCACGTTACAGTTTTGGACAAACAAAAATGATAATTTGATGTTTAATTTTAAGTATTGGCATTCGCAATAAAATATTTCTATTAAAGTTTAATTACTCAAATAATCCTAATAGTAAATTTTACCAAGCACAAGCACTTTCTAAGGTTCTTTTCACATTTCAGTAACAAGTTCGGACAAAGAAAAATTATCATTTCAAGATTAAATTTGCCTATAAATGTTAATGATATTTTATTTAATTAACTTTTAATTTTAATAACTAATAAGAGTAATCAATTAATATTCATCACTAATCTTAAGAAAAAAGTTCAATATTATTTTTATAAATAATCTTATCTCAATAAAAATAAGCATTGGTAATATAATAATTACGCCGTTGCGTCATCTACGTACGTATGTATTACTCTTATTAGTTATTAAAATTAAAAGTTAATTAAATAAAATATCATTAACATTTATAGGCAAATTTAATCTTGAAATGATAATTTTTCTTTGTCCGAACTTGTTACTGAAATGTGAAAAGAACCTTAGAAAGTGCTTGTGCTTGGTAAAATTTACTATTAGGATTATTTGAGTAATTAAACTTTAATAGAAATATTTTATTGCGAATGCCAATACTTAAAATTAAACATCAAATTATCATTTTTGTTTGTCCAAAACTGTAACGTGCTTAAAGAGAAAAAGAAAGTTTTCAGGCTTTAGCTTATCTAATCCCAACACCCAAATTTTTTCCGGGACTGTACCTAGTGACACTGTCTTGGTACATGCTCATCATCAGCTAAATTTTATAACTTTTTATTATTAAAATATTCTATTCAGTAAGCCAAATACCAATTCCTTACCCTCCCTCCCTTCATCATAAGTAAAGAGTACTCCTTCACTCTCTGAACTTAAAAACTGCTGCTACTTCCCTCCCTATGAAAATAGATCAATTTCAGACCTTCTAATCTTCACTCACTGCGCTTGACTTTGCGAAATTTCCTAATGGCGTAGAATTGTTGACTTTTGGTCTTCGATTCCTAGATTATATCAAAAAATACACGATTAAGAACTTTTAAATTAATAATTTATTAACTATTCTACTCCAGCAGATAAATGTTAACGAGTCCCAGCATGTGTACAAGCTCCACTAGTTTCTTTCTACATTAGAAACATAAAATAGAAAAACATATTAATTCTAAATTTTAATTAAACTAGTTTTTTATTTACAGGCCATCCAGGAGATGATTTTTTTCAAGTTAGATTCAAAGAATTTTTTCAAATTAGATTCAAAGAATTTTTTTAAATTAAATTCAATCAATTTTTTTAAATTCAATCAATTTTTTTTAAATTCAATTCAAAGAATTTTTTTAAAATTAAATTGCAAGAATTTTTTATATAAAATTTAAAGGATCTTTTTAAACTAATTTCAATGATTTTTTCGAATTATTTTGAAAGAAGTAAGAATTATTTTTTTTAAATTAAACTGAAAGAATTTCTTTTAAAATTATTTTCAAATTTTTTTAAAATTATTTCCAATAAATTTCTTTCGAAATTTATTTCTGTTAATTTTAAAATTATTTACGATTTCCTTAAATTTCAATTAACTTTTTATACCTTTTTGTTAAAATTAAACGAATGATTTTTTTTTAAATATATTTTAAACTAAGTTATTTACTATTGTTTCTTTTTAGGTTAAAATGTTCTTTTTTTCTATATTGACTAAATCTCACATAAATCGATGTTCTTTCCTAAGAAATTAAGTTTGGAATTAGTCTCGAAACTCTCAAAATATTAATAATAATATTCTTACTTTGTCTACCATTCTAGTACCCAGGTAGCAAAATCACGTTGACACAACGTTTAAACGTAGCATTCAATAAACGTGGGTATTAACGTTTTTAAAGCGGTGATCATGTCACCTTGAAACACGGTGTTTACACACGTTTTTATTTTGTCGCAAATACATGAGAAATCTCGTCTATTTCTCGTTTTAAAAACGTATATTATAAAGTAGGTTAACGTGGATAAAACGTGCGTTAAACGGTTCCAGTTATGTTTATTTTTCGGGTTATTTGAACGTGTTTAATAAGTTAATCTAACGTGTCTCAAAAGTTAATTGAACGAGTGTAACAACTTAATCGAACGTGCACAAAAATTTGTCTAATGTGTTTTATAAGTTAGTTGAACCTGTGTATAACGTTGGTTTAACGTGTTTAATAAGTAGATTACACGTGTTTAATAACTAAATTACACGTGTTTAATAAGTAAATTACACGAGTTTAATAAGTAAATTACACGTGATTAATAAGTTAATTGAACCTGTGTTTTAAATAAATTTAACGCGTTTAATAAGCCATTTCAAGTGTGAAATTCGTTAACTGAGGCGTCTAATCAGATATTTGAGCGTGCGAAATAGTTTAATTTTACGTGTGATAAACACGTTAATTAAAAGTGTTAAAGACAATAATTGAACGTGTGAAATAAGTTAATTGAACGTGTAAATTTGTTTAATTAAACGCTTATAATAAGTTAATTGAACGTGTGCAATAAGTTAATTGAACGTGTGCAATAAGTTAGTTGAACGTGTGTAATAAGTTAATAGCACGTGTGTAATTATTTAACTCGTGTTCTCAAAGTGGAACCGAAACATTGCCAGTATTAGCTTCGGCATTTTCATTTATAGATGCAATCCGAACCAATATCACAGCAATGACAGGACTAATACAAAGCTTAGTTTTCAGTTGTTATGTATAAATGTAGTATAGCTAAATCAAAAGATAACAAGGCTTTTGAAATATTAATATTAAACGATTTTCTTGGAGTTTTGAAACGAAACATAGCTTTATAGCTATACTACTACTAAAAGAATCGTAATGCCGAAACATATTTACCATATTTTCATGTTATATTTAGCAAAACCGAAAAAAATACAGTTTTGTAAGAGTTCTATTCACGCCAATACAAGGAGAAAAAGCAATAAGGGAGTATTAACCGAGGAGTAGAAACTGAAAACTTCTTATAATTAAAAAAATTTATAGCTCAGGCCTATGCATTACATGTCAACAGTTTTTTAAATAAGCTCTAATTCCTATTAATAAAAACTGTCATTGTAGACAAAGACGGGAAAGTGTAAAAGATAAGTGTAGAAAATGAATTGCCTGAAGTAACAGATATTAAAATTTTCACTTTTGAAGACATGATCATAAAACATCGATTATTTTAAAAAATTCTTATCTTAGTTTTTTCACCAAAATTAGTCAAAATATTTTGTCATGAAACATGAGCATCATTTTAAAAGTAGTATGCGTGAACATTTTATTTTATATCAAAAATTTACAATTAGTTTTGAGTATTCGGTCCCATAAGGAGAATTAAATAGTCAGAAAATGGTTGAACAAGAAACTGTGTGAAATCTTGAAAAATCGTAGTCGTTAATTTGAAAGTTTTAAAAATATCAAAATTAACGTGATGTATAGCTCCCAAAATATCTTTTGAACATTAATAACTACATCACAGTTGAACGGCCTTTGTAATTTGTAACCTAGTATCATGCCAGTATCCCTCAAAAAACTTGAAGATACCATTTTTTCTGGACTACTATATAGAGAAAAATACTTGTGTAAATAATGTAGAAAAATATTTTGAGTTTAATGAAAATTTAGTGAAAAAACTAAGATAAGAATTTTTTCAAATAATCGATGTTTTATGATCATGTCTTCAAAAGTGAAAATTTTAATATCTGTTACTTCAGGCAATTCATTTTCTACACTTATCTTTTACACTTTCCCGTCTTTGTCTACAATGACAGTTTTTATTAATATCTGTCACTTCAGTCTTAATATTAATTCAAATTGTTCAGAATCCTTAGGAGAGTAAAAGTGTTAGGGCATTGTGCATATATTAGTTAACTCGTTTGAACTAACCAACCATCTATTATAAAACTGTCATTCCTAACTGCTTGACTTGACAATGAACGTCCGGTCAAACTCAAATTGCTTTCCCGTCATTTTCACATGCAAATACAGAGGAAGCTGTACATAGTTATACCACAAAAAGATTCCGTATACCTGAGCACCAACACATGTCATATACTTATCAAGTTCAATTACCAGTCGTCGGTACTCTGGCTTAATTACCAGTCGTCGGTAATGTAGCTTAATTACCAGTCGTCGGTAATCTAGCTTAATTACCAGTCGTCGGTAATCTAGCTTAATTACCAGTCGTCGGTAATCTAGCTTAATTACCAGTCGTCGGTAATCTAGCTTAATTACCAGTCGTCGGTAATCTAGCTTAATTACCAGTCGTCGGTAATCTAGCTTAATTACCAGCCGTCTGTAATCTAGCTTAATGACCAGTCGTCGGTAATCTAGCTGAATTACCAGCCGTCGGTAATCTAGCTTAATTACCAGTCGTCGGTAATCTAGCTGAATTACCAGCCGTGGGTAATCTAGCTGAATTACCAGCCGTCTTTAATATAGCTTAATAACCAGCCGTCGGTAATCTAGCTTAATTACCAGTCGTCGGTAATGTAGCTAAATTACCAGTCGTCGGTAATGTAGCTTAATTACCAGCCGTCTTTAATCTAGCTGAATTACCAGCCGTCGGTAATCTAGCTTAATTACCAGTCGTCGGTAATCTAGCTTAATTACCAGTCGTCGGTAATTTAGCTAAATTACCAGTCGTCGCTAATCTAGCTTAATTACCAGTCGTCGGTAATCTAGCTTAATTACCAGTCGTCGCTAATCTAGCTTAATTACCAGTCGTCGGTAATCTAGCTAAATTACCAGTCGTCGGTAATCTAGCTAAATTACCAGTCGTCGCTAATCTAGCTTAATTACCAGTCGTCGCCAATCTAGCTTAATTACCAGTCGTAGGTAATCTAGCTTAATTACCAGTCGTCGGTAATCTAGCTTAATTACCAGTCGTCGGTAATCTAGCTTAATTACCAGTCGTCGGTAATTTAGCTAAATTACCAGTCGTCGCTAATCTAGCTTAATTACCAGTCGTCGCTAATCTAGCTTAATTACCAGTCGTCGCTAATCTAGCTTAATTACCAGTCGTCGCTAATCTAGCTTAATTACCAGTCGTCGCTGATCTAGCTTAATTACCAGTCGTAGGTAATCTAGCTTAATTACCTGTCGTCGGTAATCTAGCTTAATTTCCAGTCGTAGGTAATCTAGCTTAATTACCAGTCGTAGGTAATCTAGCTTAATTACCAGTCGTAGGTAATCTTGTTAAATCACCTTTGTTGTTACTGTCTCTAAGGCAGTTGGTAACTTAAAATAAATGTGTGGGGTCCTTTTCCAACTTAACTTGTTAGCTATTACAAGCTTAGGTTCTCTTGTTTTTTACCACTACGAAAAATTGGACCAAATAGCCTTAACCGTGCTAACATCATAAACTGACTCTTATCCATGGTAAAATATCGCATATTGGAATGGTTTTGAAAATGTGAAATTAAACATACTTTAACTTAAATCTAATTAATGAAAATTGGAAAGCACAAAATCTAAATGCCAGGCTTTCGTTTAAAACCGGTTTCAAGTCAAACAGCCGAATAGTTATTGCATTACGGCTGCCACAAAATGGTTATTTGTAAAATATTTTCCCATGTTATTTCTATGGGAAAATTTTATGTTTTTCATCAAAATATCGTAAAAGTTTTATGGAAATGAAAACCACCCTTAGCAACTTTATTTTTTATAAAATAAACTATTAAATGAATCTTTTTGAAATTTTAACCACATATTGAGGGTCCGAATTGTAGTTCTGTGGAATTTTTTCAAAACAGTTAATACAATACAAAAAAAGTTATATCCAATCAAAAAACCATCCTTATACATTAAAGTCAGTATGAAGTCTTATCTAAGAGAGCTACCGCTCTCCTAGAATTAGGGCTTTCGTTGTTGATCATGAAAAACCAACCGTCTCTATCCTAAATCGACTTCTCAACAATGTCATAAGTCCCTTACTAACTTTGAATAGATTTCCCATGATTAGTATTTCAATGGGAAAACGTCTTAATTACTCGCTTCATATTAACTATGAAATGCGTAGAGTTCCAACTTCATTACTCGTTCTATATATATTTAACGGATGTCTATCCGATGAAAGAGGCTTTTCTTAAATAATTAGGATTATATGAATGATATAAATTATTTTAATCGTCACTATTTTACCTTAATTATTGTTAAGTCGATTTAAGAAACTTTATTCCTAAAATCATTTTAAACATAGCTATTTTTAATATTTTACTTCTAGTGAACACCTTTTTAAGAATTTTTGTAAATTTAGGGTATATAAGGAGATTGATTCCTAGATACTAGGATAAGAAAAAATTGCAATTGCGTGAACCTTTGGCGAAAGTCCTGCCATCGGGGGCTAGACGTTTCTCGTAACCATAGACGCTCGCCTCGTAAATTTTAACCCTAACGACAAGCTAATGTTGCAGATTGGTGTCTATGCGGTATAGACGAAAGACCAGTTCAAGGTGGTGTTTGAAGCCAATAAGAATTGATTGGTGTGTATGGTATTTTTAACCTGCGAACGCGAGGACAGATACACGTCCAGTAAAATACCTCCGTGACGTCATCGAAACTCGGAGAGGTGATAACGATTGATTATAGCTTTTGTGACGCAAGACATGTACGAAATATCAACGTTTCCGAAACGTACAGTAATAATGCAAAATTAAGGGTCATTTAAAGCCATTTTCACACGTGTTGTGAACGAACTTCTTATAAAGACTTGAAAATAAAGCTTTTGTGTAAATGTGTTTACAACTTTCTCGAAACTTAAATCAAAACGCAAAACTAACAGTCCACTTATCACCATTTCGAAAGGTGATTTTAACCTAAAATAAACGTATTAGTTATCACTTTGTATAATCGTTTTAACAACGTTGCCCAAATATACAGTAATAACGCTAAACTAACGGTCAATTGAACACTATTCTCAAACGTGTTACGAACGTAACATATAGACTTGAAATAAACGCTTTAGTTATCACTTTCTATAAACGTGATAACAGCGTTGCCGAAACATACAGTAATAAGACTTAACTAACGGTCAATTGAACACCATTCCCAAACGTGTTGCAAACGAAACACGTAGACTCTAAATAAACGCTTAAGTTATCACTTTCTGTAAACGTGATAACAACGTTTCCAAAACATACAGTAATAACGCTAAACCAACGGCCAATTGAAAACCATCCCCAAACGTTTTTCATACGTGTAAAGTACACGTGAAACGTTTTCAAAACATTGGCACCAAAAATCTACTTTAAATCAACGTTAATATTAAAAAACGTCTTGGTTTGGACCAAGGACGAAAAAACAAACGATATGTGAGAGGTTTATCAATTGACTGATGTTTCAGATATTGAAATTTTTTTCTAGTTATTTCTATCCACTCAATCCTTAATCAATATTTAATTCGATCAACTGATTTTGCTTTTAATTGATCTAGTCCCTCTAAATTAATTGAAAAAATTACATATCTACGCTTTTTCAAGAACAATTACATTTTCCGAAAACATTTTATCATGAAATTAATTATTTTGAAGGGAGTACGTGTTGAGAGATCAGTATTGAATATTTGAAATGTTTTACTGGATGTCTAAAAAGAGCAAGCGAACTTTGGTATAACTCGAATGGAAAATGTAAATATTTAGTAGATTAGGGTGTTGCGCGAATTTATACATTTAATTTCGTATATCGAAATGCTACATTTCTATTGTCGCCTCTATTAAGGTAAAGTTGCACTGGAACTTCCATTTCCGTACTTTAGAATTTCTTGGTCATAACTCAGTCTTCATTTGAAACGTCACCACCCCTTTCTACATTGTTGGCGCTACTTTTTACACTGGTTTCGTTTTTCGCGTAATCATTTTAGCAAGCGTAAAGATAATTTCGGAAAACACAGTGGCGAGGCCACCATTGGGGTGTATTCTCCCTCGCACCAAGGGTCATCGCCAGACGGTGCCAAAGTTCACTACGGGCAGGAGGCTAGTCAACTCGCACTGCCTATAGCGGTGTTTCTAAGCGAGCGAGAGAATGAGAGAAAACACCCCACTGGCAGGATCACACCTGTGTTTTTGTTTCTCTGTATGTAATTTCCAAAAAAGACCACTCACTTACAAATGTACACTGATTACACTGAGTGATCGGTCGTTCGGGCGCTAGCGAGTGTCAAGCCATAACCATAATCATTCATGTAGACGAATGTTTTATAGTGTTGGGTGAATAAGGTTGGTGGGCAAGTCCGGAGTGTCATGTACCGTTTACTAATGTGAAAAGGTTTCGATCTATTGGCTGAGTGTGTTGCGACGGCTCAGATGACCCATACACTGGAACCACTGGTTATTATTAAACGCCATATATAGGGAAAATAGAGGAAGGGAAGGGGTTTCGGAGTTAAATGTGACCTTCTTGGCATAACTAGTAATGAATGATGTGTTTAACCATATTATTTCCGCGGGAAATGAATATAACAAGTCATTGGTACTGAGAAGTATTTCTGTTTATGTGATCTTTACCCTTTACCACACAGGATAAACTTTGTTGCTTTGTCTTAAGTAGACGACATTCACTGTAAACGACAGTCTTATCAACAACTTAAAACAGATTTAAACTTCTTTTGGTGCAAACTTGAAAATTTGTCAAGCCAGCAACAATTAAAACTATGTCGGTCAAGGTGCTTACAAGTTAGTGTGCATCGACACGAAATCCCTTCAAAATAATTAATTTCATGATATAATGTTTTCGGAAAATGTAATTGTTCTTGAAAAAGCGTAGATATGTAATTCTTTCAATTAATTTAGAGGGACTAGATCGATTAACAGCAAAATCAGTTGATTGAATTAAATATTGATTAAGGATTGAGTGGATAGAAATAACTAGAAAAAAATTACAATATCTGAAACATCAGTCAATTGATAAACCTCTCACATATCGTTTGTTTTTTCGGCCTTGGTCCAAACCAAGACGTTTTTTTAATAATAATATCTGTCACTTCAGTCTTAATGTAATTAAATTTTGAATAATTATGTTTGCTTTACCGTTATGTTTGCACTCTAAAATATAACGGTGCATTCAAACGCCATTTATGCAGTTTTTTCCGGTGGCAAAAAAGACATCATTTAGGGTGTACTTTAACCCCATTTTTATGATCAATTCACGCCATTTTCTAATATTATTTGCAAGTATTAAGGAAATATTAGGCATTTATGCACCATTTACAGTGGTTTTTAACATCTTTTTTAGGCAATCTGTTGAACTTCTAACATTAATTAATTTAATGGTGTTAAAAGTAGGGAAAAAGTACGCTTTTATTAAACTAAGTGAAGTGAAAAACTGTGAAATAGTTGTTAAACATTTATTTTTTCCATATTTAGCACCACGTTTATGGTGTAAAACAAACCCGTTAATACACCATTTCAAGTCCCTGTTTACCCATTTAAAGACCCTATTTCCCCCGTTTTAAGGCCCTATTGACCCATTTCAAGTTGATTGTACTATGGTAATTAACCGCTTGCCTGCCTTACGACCGAATTCCCATTCGGCTGAAAACTACCGCAATTTGGCGGTTTTGGATTTGGTCTAATGGGACAAACATCTTGGCTTAATTTATAATTCCATCTACGACCGTTAACATCTGATTAACTTATAAAGATTGAGTGGTTATGTAAAATGAGCAAAAATCCCATATATTTTGTAAAACATTAAGCAAAATTTATTGTTTAGAAGAATGAAATATTTTTAAGTCGCAGAAATGCACCGTTATAAAGCGATTCGCTTATTTTAATTTTAAAGTCAAATTACGTAACACTGTAACGAACTTAAACGAAGTTTGAACATAGCATGAGTTCCCAAAAATAATTTTCTAACGTTATATAGTGCCTATTTTATTACATATTATTAAAAGCAAATATTTTTATTTTTAAACGCTGTCAACGACAAAACGTTTGTTATTATTGAACTTTTTTTTATTAAATTTATAGCATTTATAGGATAAATACGTCTACTATTAAGAGGCACAATGCTTGAAATTTGTGTCTCAATGAAACGTAACCTAACTAACATATGCCTTACCTAACCCGACCTATAAAACAAGCAATATTTTCAACGTTTTTAGTTGAAGGACCTTGAAAAATAAACGATTTTTTGGAAAAGGCCCGCGTTATTTAGTAATGACCTAATATTAATCTCGGTTTGTAAAATAAAAATATAATTTTTATGCCATGAAATATTTTCCAATAAGCAATAATTGAAAGCATGTATTTTTAAAAAATTGTGCATACGAAACTCAGAAAGGTTTTGAAGTGATGTTTTAAAAAGTAAAACATGCTCATTATTAAAACCAATCTGACTCCATTAGTTGTTGCCCAAAAGAGTTCATTTGGATAATTTTAACGGCATTAACTTATAATCGTGTTCATTCAGGGTTGATATAATAAGAAAGCCTTCAACGTGTACATACACAATAGGAAAGGTAGTGAAGTCCCACTGAACACGACTATAAATATTCCTGTAAATCAGGCGTATGGTCCTGAAATGGGGTGAACAAGGGTTTGATATGAGATTAATAGGGGTTTTAATTTGGGACATGAAATATGGGTAAATATGGACTTGAAATGGGGTAAATATGGACTTGAAATGGGGGTAAATATGGACTTGAATGGGGCTAAATATGGACTTGAAATGGGGGTAAATATGGACTTGAAATGGGTGTAAATATGGACTTGAGTGCTCATTTAATTGTAAAGATTAAAAAGGAAAAATGAGACTGGGTGAAAGATAAGTGTAGTTTTAATTTCCTTGTGTCCCATTCGACCGAATCCCATTCGACCGCACACGTTTCCCATTCAACCGAACATGTTTTCCATTCAACCGAAAACAGCCCAAATGTGCGGTTTTGGGAAAATATATATCAAAATTTAAAAAGCAAACGTTTTCACCTTTTTTAAGGAATTTTTTACCCTACCGTTTTCGTTGTATATATATATTGATGTTTGAAATGCAAAATTTAATTTTAAGAGTGATTGATAATGGAAAGAATTGCATTGTTTTGGAAAAGGTGGCAGCTAACTATTAGGAGAATATTTTGGAAAAGGTGGCAGCTAATTAGTAGGAGAATGTTTAAGAAAAGGTGGCAGCTAACCATTAGGAGAATATTTTGGAAAAGGTGGCAGCTAATTAGTAGGAGAATGTTTAGGAAAAGGTGGCAGCTAACTATTAGGAGAATATTTTGGAAAAGGTGGCAGCTAACTATTAGGAGAATATTTTGGAAAAGGTGGCAGCTAATTAGTAGGAGAATGTTTTGGAAAAGGTGGCAGCTAATTAATAGGAGAATATTTAGGAATATTTAGTTTAAAGGTCTATCTCGATTAAGTTTAGTTTAAAGGTCTCTCTCGATTAAGTTTAGTTTAAAGGTCTATCTCGATTAAGTTTAGTTTAAAGGTTTATCTCGATTAAGTTTAGTTTAAAGGTTTATCTCGATTAAGTTTAGTTTAAAGGTCAATCTCGATTAAGTTTAGTTTAAAGGTTTATCTCGATTAAGTTTAGTTTAAAGGTTTATCTCGATTAAGTTTAGTTTAAAGGTCAATCTCGATTAAGTTTAGTTTAAAGGTTTATCTCGATTAAATTTAGTTTTTAGGTTTATCTCGATTAAGTTTAATTTAAAGGTTTATCTCGATTAAGTTTAGTTTAAAGGTTTATCTCGATTAAGTTTAGTTTTCAGGTTTATCTCGATTAAATTTAGTTTTTAGGTTTATCTCGATTAAGTTTAATTTAAAGGTTTATCTCGATTAAGTTTAGTTTAAAGGTATATCTCGATTAAGTTTAATTTAAAGGTATATCTTGATTAAGTTTAATTTAAAGGTATATCTTGATTAAGTTTAATTTAAAGGTATATCTTGATTAAGTTCAATTTAAAGGTATATCTTGATTAAGTTTAATTTAAAGGTATATCTTGATTAAGTTCAATTTAAAGGTATATCTTGATTAAGTTTAATTTAAAGGTATATCTTGATTAAGTTCAATTTAAAGGTATATCTTGATTAAGTTCAATTTAAAGGTATATCTTGATTAAGTTCAATTTAAAGGTATATCTTGATTAAGTTCAATTTAAAGGTATATCTTGATTAAAATCAATTTAAAGGTATATCTTGATTAGGCTCTAAAATGAATGTCAATAAATAATTCATCTTAATAGCATCTTTAGTGGAGTTTTTGATTCTTATTTTACTATAAACTTTTGAATTTCGAGCTTATTAATGTACTTTGAAGATAATTGAAATTAACTTAAGTGTGAAATAGAAATATGGGGCTTTATCAACAGCTATACAGTTTTAATATTAATTAAGTAGTTCATTTAAAAGTTATTCGAGTTTTTATCCAAAATATGTATATATTATGTTTAAATTCACCCTAATTATACTTAATTGAGTTGAAATTAATGAAAGATTGTGGTTTGGCAGTATTGATTTAGCTTATAAATTGAGCTTGTTTAGATGAGTTTTTGATTAGTTCCAATTTGCGGTAACGTGAAGATTAACAATAAAATATGTTGTAACGGGGAGCTCGTTACAAGGGATCACTACAAAGATTACAATGTTAATGAATGATGTGATTCCATAGTTTCGCTTAAATACCAGTAATTAAATCAAATACCTAAACAATTCAAAGCAATTCTGA
Organism: Phalangium opilio; assembly: GCF_054372755.1. NCBI lineage: Eukaryota > Metazoa > Arthropoda > Arachnida > Opiliones > Phalangiidae > Phalangium > Phalangium opilio. The sequence goes on along the minus strand of NW_028324179.1, from coordinate 1,711,173 downwards.
CAAATAAACAAATGGCAATGAGGACTGTGGAAAAAGCAAACGTAACCCTCTGTTTCCCACATGGTTACGTTGAAAAAAATCTCCACATGGAATTTATTTGACTAATTAAATTACGTAAAGACAATGTTCTCCTGGATTAACCAGCACCACTGTTACTTATATTTCTGAATTAAACAATCCACTCTTGGTAACAAATAATTTATAAAACGAAATATTATATACGGTTTGTTGCAACAGGAAAGAATTCTTTTAACGAATGATGTCGTCCTCTACATTGGTTGAGTTTCAGGAATTATACCACACACCTTCTGAATTAGTAGCATTTTAGTGAGATTAACAAATACTAAAACCCTGTATACCTCAAATGAATGTTGAATTAACTGCTATAGAAACAGTTATTGTAACGGTTGCGGAGCTTCTGAAATTTTAATAATACTTCTAAAATAAAATAAAGATAAGTCCTTCAAGTAGCAGCTCTTTTTCTACAACATACTCTTACTATCCTAAAGAGTAAAGATCAAGAAGCATCACTATTATTAAAATTATCCAAGTCTGTAAATCAAAAACGTTGCAACATAACCTTCAGCTTAAAAACACGAGAGCGTAAGCCAAACTAGACGACACTGGAGGCTCGGAAGCTGGGTAAGTGTAACTGGGTTCTCCCGAGTCCCGACTCCGAGAATCAAGAATATATACAAATACAATACATAAATAACCTAGGCCTTGGTCTTAAAGAACATCCAAAAACCAATATCTTATAATATAATGAAATCAATTACCTTTAGTTTTATACCTGGATTGCTTTATTAAACAAAATTTCGACCTGATAGCAAAGTGTTTCTTAGCAAGAGTGTTACAGAAAATTTATAAAATGAAATAAATATTTTAAGCCGGTAAAATACTAAACAAGCGTCGACTGCTCAAAAACAAGTTCAACCATGGAGCCTGTATCTATTTAAGATTCAGGCTCCATGGTTCAACTTCCACAGAATGAATCAAACTGAAAATGTCAACTTAACTTGTTATTAGGCACAAACCTAGGCCCTCCCTTGTTCTCAATATGCTTGAAAATTGAAGAAATGGGTATCAGCGCGCTAACAGGTTAACCTGACGTTTAACTCAAGAGCTGTACTTCCGTAATTAACTAAAATTAACATACTTAGACTTAATTGTTTGTGATTAGACTAGCCGATCGCACACCCTGAATACTTAATTGTTAAATTAAGAGTATTCCGAAGAGTAACTTCGCTCTAGTTTTTCGGTTAGAGGTGGCTAAATATCACGAAAAACCCCATGTTAATCTCCATAGGAAAATTGGCAAAAGCATGTGAATTTTGCTTTAACGTTACAAAAGAGTATCAAGTCATATCTACAAGGGCCTACCGGCCCTGTAGAAATCTTGGATAAAATTCTTCCCTTTAAATTTAACAAACTAATTCCTCATCAATATCTTCTTCGGAAACTCATTCCTCACCTTAGCCACTAGCCTTTATTATCCTTCGCGCAAAAGTCCCAAACGAAAATTTCTAAGCTGAACTTAAAAAAAAGAAATAAATTAAAAAATAAAAGTATAATTTTAATAGTCAACGCTATTATTAACTGTATTTTATTACTTTTACTTCCATTATTGAACCAAATAGGAGCTACTACCCTACTACATTACACAGGCATTATGATCTAAACTACCCAATAAGCACTAACATGCGTCTGTTAACCAATAAACGTGACTTTCTAGTGGATTTTTATAGCTACTACATCCAATTTTCAGAGTTAAAGGCCTTCCAAAAGCAGGTTCGAGTATTTATCGAGCCTTGGTTTGATACTCGAAACGTTTTCGAGTCTCAGAAAATTTCTTATCGAGTATCGAGTCGAGTACTCGAGTCTTATCGAGTACTCGCACAGCACTAGGAAAAATGAAGGAACACCGATCCAAGAGTGGGTCGGCCTACGTCCTAAAGTTTATAGTATTTCGTCTCAAAAGGGTGAAAAAAGACGTTAAATGGAATTTCGAAACGTGTAGTAAAGAAACATATGCACCATACTGATTATCGGGAGTGTTTATTCAACTATTTCAGTTAATTCTATGAAGGGTACGTATAATGAGTTCTAAACATGAACTTTTCACAATAACACAAAATAAAATTTCGCTCAATCCGTGTGATAACAAGCGATATATTTTAGGAGGTGGAATACGTACACTTTCTTAAGGCGCATTTTCATGCTCGCTAGTAGCGGGCAAATCCGGCGTAAGCTTTCAAATTTCGCGGGCATTTTTGACAGCTAGATTATTGGGATTTCCGCTTCCGCTATACGCGTTTTTTTATTTTCATGCTTGCTCATTTGTTACCAGATGGCGCCATGTCTGTGCGGGGAGGCCAAAACCTATATCTTAGAATCGCTCTGAATGGCTGAAATAAGTCACGTGGTGTTGAGCTTTAGCGGATTTGAAAAGCTAAAGCGGGAAATATCTGTTTCGATTTGATCGGCGCGGAGAGAGAAAATCCGCTTAAGCTTTAAACTTTCAGCGGAATATTTTTGCTTTCGCGAGCATGAAAACGACTCAAGCGTGTAGCGACAGCGGATGTTTAGTGTGTTTTGCCCGCTACAAGCGAGCATGAAAATGCACCTTTACGGCCATAATTGGATTGATATTAATAAAGAAAGATGTGTTTAATAAAATATCTATGTCATATTTATTGAATATTTCTTAAACATAAATACAGATGTCTTACAATCATTAACATTTTTGTTTACAGAAAATCTTTTCAGTATTTGAAGCATTTTTACTCCTCTGCATCGATTAAGCGCAAAATATACGCAGTACCCGCCACAAGTCTGAGTAAAATCCCCTTGTAATTGGCGTGAATTATATGTTACAGTTAAACTGTTTCTTTCTATAAAGTAGTTAAATTTAAATAAATCAGGCGGGTTTCCGTAGCTCTCGAAAAACTCCGTGTTCTTCTTTCTTGATTGTATATTACACACCAGTGTTCACTGTTCCCTTTGGAAGTGTCGGTATTCACGATAAATAAGAACAGCAATGTTTTCAATGTCTTTGGAAGTCGGTCTGCTGGGAAAACTCCTCTGAATAGATTTTTGGTGTGTGTATCACTCTTTAGGATCCTTTGAAGCTGATGAGAGTCCATTTATTTTATTTTTTGAGTTTGATCAAGTAAAACAGCCCTATTTTTGTCTATTTCCACTAGAGATTGATATTCCGAATAATAAATGACTCTAACCGTTTCAGGTAACGCTTCACTAAATTTCAGTTTTAGTCTAACACTACCATTCTTTAAAAGATTAAAACATTCCACGGAACTGCAATTGAGATCGGGGGTTAAATTAAAGACGAATAGAGCGTTTCCGTTGGCAAATTCATCACGTCCAATGAAATTTCCTTCATCGATATTCCATTGACCGGTTTGAAGAAATAGATTAGCGTACGATCTTATGTATAGATTATCTTTAAAATTGGGGTTTAAGGGTTTGTGAGGTGTACAAGAACCATCAACATACAAGGCGATTTGACTTAACGAATAATTTTTAAAGTTGAAAGATGACATTTTATAATCCTCCAAAAACGTGTATTGATTTACGAGTCTAATAACTATCTTATTCGGTAATTGACCATTGAACAGATTGTCTTTGACGACCATCTTGTTTTCCTGAGAGATTGAAAACGAATTACATTCTGTTCGAATGATGGGGTATTTCATTGTACTAATTTCCAAGGTTTTGGCGTGGGCTATCATTATTTCATTGGTTAACTTAACTCTTCTTATGAACATTGAGGCGCGGTTTAAAACGACTTTACATTTAGTTCCATCCGTATGCAAACAGAATTCGTTGGAGCTTTTTATAAATTTGAAGTTGACGTCAATTAAGTTTGGAATGAAGCGATTCTGTTGACAATACCAATCAAATCTATAACACCTTCTTGCGCGAATTTGGCGCGTTTGTTGAATCCGGTGTTAGTGGTAAATTCATCAAATTTCCCTGCATCATCTTTATAGAAAAGCGATCTAGATATTAGCAGCCCCGAACTGGAAGTTTCAAATCCCAGATATTAGCAGCCCCGAACGGGACGTTTCAAATCCCAGATATTAGCAGCCAAGAACGGCACGTTTAAAATCCCAGATATTAGCAGCCCCCAACGGCAGGTTTCAAATCCCAGATATTAGCAGCCCCCAAAGGCAGGTATCAAATCCTACATGTCCTTAACCCCCAAAGGCAGGTATGATTAAATCGAATTAGTTTTCTAGAACAATTATGAAACGTTTCCAAACACTATAGTAATCTCGACTCTAATGGTCATTAAAGGAATTTATGAAATAGACTTGAATTCATTCACTTATGTTTATTAGGGGGGAATACTTGAAAAGGGCTTACAGAAAGTGTTGTATTGAATGAAAACCAAGATGCCGCTAAGCGTCCACGAATTTTGCTATGGATGATATTTTCTGAAGCTCTCCCACCAGAGAGAATTCAAGAAAACTTACTTAGAAAGACGGTCTAAAAACCAAATGATCAGAAGTTACAGACCAGTTCCGGTAGGTTTTTGATATGAGAGGTGTTAACCTGATAGTTGACTCTAGGCTCGCGCGCTCGTTAGAGATCCAGCGTCATATGCAATGTCAGAGGCAAAACCTTCCACTCCCTTCATTAATTTTCTCGGCTCTACCACTCGCCGGCGAGCGGCAAAATTATCCCGGCCAGAATCTGTTTGGCGTCTGGGACCTTCGCACGTTCCTTTCGCATAGGTTTTTTTACAGCTTTTGAAAAACCTTTTTAGCGCGATTCAGCCAAACACGATTCTTAAAGGGTATGGGAATTTACAATTTCATATCATATTATAGCACGAAAGTGGTATTATATTACACTTTCAAGTCTCTACTTTCAAAATATAAAGTTTTTAATATAATTGAACCAAAGTTTCTATTTTTAAAATCCATTGGAAAATCACCAGCTTCGATATATAACTTATTTTGTCTTGTCAGCTTGTTCGGTTGGTTTATGACATCACACAGGCAAACCTATACGAGCGCGAGCGCGAGCTATACCCGTCTCGTGCTCTGTCTATGCTTTGATAGCGGAGAGAGTGGCACCATCTCGCGTGCGTGACGACAAAAACAAGAAAACGTTGTAGCCTTTCTTAAAAACTTTTAAAAAGTGGATTTTAAATAATTTCATATGAAGCATTTTCAAATGCATATTGCCAAATAACTAGAAATCGGAGAATTAAAAGCTTGATATTTTTGAATTCACAGTAATTAATTCTATCTTTTGCTATATAAATCAGAGGTTTTTCAAACGAAGCTTCTCATACCCTTTAATAGGAGGTCCAAAACGCTTTATTTACAAGCGATAAAACCGTTATCTGTTTTCAACAGCATTTTCGGTTAATTTTATAATCCTAAGTACAAATTGTGTACGTTTTTCTTGGAAAAATTTAAAAAGGAGAGCCAAAGTGCCTCTAAACTGAGCCTTGCATTAAAGAGCCAGCTTTCACGGATTTAAGTAAAAACATAAAATTGAAGTACAAAAATCCTGCCGATTACAAATTTAGTACTTTTGGCCAACACTATTTTACAAATTTAAAAAGGGTGCCTACAAATGCCTACAGTAGTAAAACTACTATTGTAGTCGTTTTCTGTTTATTTTAAATACAGTACCGTTTTCAACAGTTTCCTGCCTTTAATTATAAATATATATGCTCTGAATTTGCTCAAGATTGTCAGAAGGTCCTGAGGAAATTAATATTTAACTATCATTGTTAAATTATCCCTCCTATCATATTATTGGGAAGAGCGCCTATTGGGGTTGGAATTTTACCAAATATGTTTATTTCAGTTAATTATGGCTGAAATTAAATCTAATTTGGTACGTAAAGTTTTAATTCACCGGTACTCAATTTTTTATTACAAATAATACTTAATGGCGGCAAATTGAGTTGTGTCTACAAGATTTAATTATGAAAGAAAATTTTACCAAAATGATATTATTTAACTTAATTGTCCAAGAAATTAAACATAATTGGGTACATTATGTTGAATGAATGCGGTGTTCAATTTAAACGCAATTAAAAGTTAATTACGAGTAGTAATCATACTTAAACTGAGGAAGGCAACAAGACTTTCGTAATCTTGTCTGTCGGGGTAAGAATTTTACCAAAGTGTGAATATTGAAGTTAATTAAGTATGATATTAAATCTAGCTTGGATTATAATGCTATTTGAACGTTCAAATTAAACACTATATAAAGTAAATTGTGCCAATTCAACCTACGCTTAGGGTGCCTTCAAAATATTGCTAAAGGAAAACCACGGCCACAGGGGTTTGAACTGTCCAAAATGCGATTATTTAACAAAACTATTAAACTAATGAAATCTAATTTGATAATGTGTCTTATGAATGTGGTGCTCAATTTAAACACAATTTAATGTTAATTGCGAGGAAATATTCTCAAATATACGAGACACTACAACTTTTAAATTTTACATAACCTGGGTGCCTACGAGACACTATTTTATCAAAACGCTTTCATTTCACTTAATTTTGGATGGAATTCAATCTAAGTTGGTACATATACATTTGAGATTGCGCTGATTAATTTAAACGCGATTTAAAGTTAATTCTGAGCAATTACTCTCAAATATATGGTGTCTACAACTTTTGAATTTTACATAACCTGGTTGTCTTCGAGACACTATTTTATCAAAACGCTTTCATTTCACTTAATTTTGGTTGGAATTCAATCTAAGTTAGTACATATACATTTGAGATTGCGATTATTATTCTAAACACAAATAAAGTTAATTGCGAGCAATTATTCTCAAATATATGGGGCCTACAACATTTGAATTTTACTTAATCTTAATTGCCCTTGAATATACAGCAATTTCGTTGGGTGTTAAATATTATTGGTACCTATAAGTTGAATTGGAAGGAATCTTATTATTTATTTAGATTTATTATAAATGTGAAAGGTTAAATCTAATAGATTTTGCGTGTAAAAATAATAATCTTTTATAGTCCATCATGAAAATGTAGGATTTGATAAGACACCATGATGACTGACTTCAACTTTTTTTATATTTTATTCATTCCATAAACGAATTTTTTATTTTAGTATGGGGCAAATCCGTAATGGCCCATTCGGCCCCTTCCTCGGCCCCTCCCACCACGTCCTCTTGGAGCTTGTGGCCCTTTCTTTGTTGAATTCATATATTTTCGATCGTCAAATAGCCGAAGAGTAGACATCCACTGAGGCCCAAAAAATAAACTGAATTTCTGCCAGGTTACTGTTCGTAGGGCCACAGTGGTAGCATCCTCTAAGTTTATGTTGTTTATAATGTTGTCTCTCCTCATTACTTCAACGGATTCGATTATTTGGAAGATGCCTTCTATTTCTCCGGCTAAAAAGGTGTTTTGTCGCCCTCCTGCTTTTTTGGCAAGGCCTGGTTAATTGAAAATAAAATAAAATTTATTAATATTAATTATTCAATTCAATGTTTATTTATTACTATTAATGATATTAATAACGTTAATAACGGTAATGATATAATTAACGTTAATGATATAATTAACGTTAATAACGGTAATGATATAATTAACGTTAATAACGGTAATGACATAATTAACGTTAATAACGGTAATAACATTGTAACCGATTCGCTTAAAAAGCTATGGTTCGCAGGGCAAGAAATAATGAGACATAATTAGGTGGCATAAATTCTATCTCTTTTATTGGTTCCAGGTCTATTTTAGGTTAGTAATTGTACATGGAAAAATATTTACTTATGGAGTTGGTTAACTTTAGTAATAAAATAATGAGCTACTTACAATTGGGAAGCGCCAGTAGGGAATGCCCGTTACAAAAATTATACACTTACAGAGATATTAAGAGCCATGTGAACAGGTGTCTGGACTAAGTACCTCTACGGACTAACTAACTACACAACTCCGCTCCTGAGGCTGTTCAGGCTATATATACTTTCCCCTTATCTCTAGTTCCGGCCATCTAGACAAGGGGGCGCCCAAGTAGTGCATAGAGCTCCCTCTAGCTAGAGACTCCATCTTATTAGGATGGATATAGGCCTAGGGTTAAGTTTATATAATTTGGAGCCTGAATGGGTAAGTCTATAATGTTATTGTGTTGTTTGTGAAGGCCCAAGTGTAGCTATCCGCTACATCCCCCCACACATTAAGAAAGGACATTCCTAATCCCTACTGGACGCTTAGTATGGGTGAAAGAACTTTCTTCCCGAGGGAAGGAATACGTTCTTGCGGTCTATCCGCCTCCTATAAGGGCAATCCCGCACGTGGTGCGGGCACCCACACCGATAACAGGTTAACCCACCCGAATTGGTTCGGGGGGTCAAATGGGCCGTCAAATTCAATAGCATTGCCGGGGTAGGCAATAATGCCAGAACTTGGCGTGACGGAGGAGGAGGCTTCGGCAATAACGCAACAGAAGATGTTTGAGGTGGTGGAGACGGTGTCGCCAACCGTCGCAGGAGTGCCCCTCGAGAAATACGCCGAGAAGGCACTCCAGCAAGTGCCGGAACGACACCAGGACGTACTATGCGCTGGTAGGCTGGGCCCACGACTGTTCCTCTTCCCGCCAAAGCACAATAACTGTTTAACATGAATGAATGAATGAATATTTTAATGACCTTTTTGAAAACAATCCCTTTTAAATCAGGGAGGAACACTCTTGGTGTTCACAGGTCCGGAATAATGATAATATACAAAATACAAAATACAATAAGATACAATACAGGACTCAATATAATATTTATAGTTAAACAATCGACTATGTACATCTATGGAGTGCAGAACGGGCTAAGGTTGGCATTGTTGGCGCAAAGTGGCCCATTTTTGGAGGATCCCTTTTGTCGTCCCTACCAATTCTAAGTTTAGCCCCTCGCCAAGCGCCAGGGCGTCCTCAATCGCGGGCAACCCAAAGGCCCTAAACGGCGCCCTCGCCAACTCCAGGGCAGGACATTCCAGGATAACATGCGCTATGTCCTCTTTGACCGCGCCACAGAGAGGGCAACTAGTAACTCCGGTCCCAAAAATTTGAGACAAGCGTTCGCTTGTTGGCAAGGCCCCCGTCCTCGCAAGGAAGAAATAGCCACTCGCGAGAGAATTGTCGTAGAACGACTCTAGGCCCGGGTTTTCCTTCAAGCTGTAAAGGGTCAAGCTCGGATGACGAGCTAGCTCCATCCGCCATCTTGCCTGGGAAGTAGCTACTACCGCTCTATCTATTTCTAAGTACCATTCATGCAGCGATGCAATAGAGCTGCGCGACAAGCCGGCGCCATATCGTTCGTGTAGGTATTCTAACCTCTTTAGCCATGTAGTTTTACGGCGCATTGTGCGAACATAGCGATACACCCAATGCGCTACGCGAGTCTCCGCCATAAACCACAACCTCCCGAGATACCGCAGCTTACTCTTGGCCTCCCTCTCTTCAAACTCGGACCACGCCATTTCACCCTTTACGGCTGCATAGGCCGTCATGAAATTGCCCCCCAACGCAGCTTTCCCTACGGAAAACTGGGCCCTATCTAATCGCCGACACGTATCCGCGCTTATACACAGCACTTCATTGGAGTAGGTTAGGGCCGGGACCGCTACCGCCTTCCATAGAGTTCTCATGACGCTATATTTGTTGTAAGAATGCAACGCTTTGTGCTTTATAGCGCCAGCCAAACGGTTTGCCTTCGCCGCCAAACTAATCTCCTGGCTCTCCATGGGGTGGCGTCCGCTGTTAAATTTCACACCTAGGTATGTCACCTCTAGCACTTCCGCCAAAACCCCACCCTGTAAATAAATGGGGTCCGTCCCGCCAGGTGTTGGTGAATTGTTCGCGAAGACGACACATTTGTCTGTGCTAAAGGTCAATCCATACTCGATCGCGTACGACCCACAGATATCCAGAATGGCTTGTAGATCGACCCTTGACTCAGCCACAGCAAAAATATCGTCAGCGAAGAAACCACCCGGGATCCTTTTTTCCTCATATACACTGCTAGGGTAACGAAGAGGGAACCCATAATTGCATTTACTGAGGGCCCTGTCTAAGGGTTCCAGGTATAGCGCAAATAAAAGCGGAGACAAAGGACACCCCTGCTTCAAACCCACCCCGCTAGGCATAAAGTCCGTGACATCCCCTCCAAACCAGAAGCGATATTTTACGCCGTCGTAAAGTCTAGCCAAGAGATTTACGAAGCTAACAGGAATGCCCAAGTACCTCAGGGTCGCCCACAATCGCGGACGGCAGACACTATCGTAGGCCTTTCGTAAGTCAAGAAACGCGAAAAACACTGGGCGTTGCTCAATTCGTGCAATGCCCATCAACTGCGAAACAACAAATAAACTATCCGACCCTCTCCTATCCCTCCTGAACCCGTTCTGCAGCTCCCCCATAATACTGTTTTCCTCGACAAATCGTTCGAGCCGAGTCTTTAAAATCGCCATGAAGACCTTCGATACACATTGGGAAAGGGCTATTGGACGGAACGAAGCGATATTCTCAACGTCTTTTCCCCCACCTTTGAATAATAACTTAATTTCTGTGAGCCCCCACGAGTCGGGAATAGTAGACTGTTGCATGATATCATTAAACAATTCACACAAAACGCGTCGCATGCGGAGGGCTCACCTGCCAAGCCGGTGGCTGTTCCTGCCCAGCAGATGGAATGGTGGGCGCAGGGACGACATCCAATGTTTCGTTCGAAACGGGAAGAGGCAGCGGCGGTGATGCCGACTGGTTTCTGGGATGGGGGTTGGACGAAAAATGTCAACGGACCTGGACGGTCTCCACATGCGGGGCGTCAGAGGTGGTGACTGATACTTCACGTGTCGAAACCGGCGGTCTTGCTGCTATAATTAATACGTCCGTTCTTACGGACACGGGTCCATCATCCAGTTCCTCATCGTCATGAAGATGCAGCACGTCCGTAAATGTATAAAATGGAATTAATATGGGCAATTTACCGAGCCATCCTGGTTATTTCCCAAGGAGGTGCATAAATCGCTCATCGAGAAAAATCAAAGTCCTCAATGGCTAGTTGAGGGTTCAGGTAACTCCATAGATACTTCGCCACGTCGTTCCGTGATCTTAACTTGATCCGGTGAGGCTGAGGTGCATAATAGTATGTATCTCGCTCTGGACCACCCGGCTGAACTATCCGCCGCTGCACTACTTCTCTGATGTAACCATGTCGAAATGGGCTTATGGTTCGAGCGGTAAGGAGAGGATATTGTAGAAGAAGCTGAGGGAGAGACGCTGCAACAGTTGCCGAGACGTCATCCTCAGGTGCAGGATCTTCATTAACAATATCCAAGGTAGTAGCTTCCGATATATCAGAGATACTACCAACTCGAGCCAACTTGGGAGAGACTTCCCAGTCCGTTGAAGTCGACGAAGAAGTGGCAGGACGTTTTCGTTGCAGCCTGATGGGCGTAATCCGGGCAGGGCCTCCCAGATCCGGTGGTGGAACATACTGTGGTGCCGAACTCGGATCAGGCTGTGGTGAAACAGGACCATGATCGTCGTAAGGACCAGTATGAGATTCGATACGTGGACGAAGTTGTGCGGAAGGCGTCTTCGCTAGAGCAGTTGGACGAGGAGGGCTAGGACTGGCACAGGCCCAGTCTCTTAAAGTGTAACATCGTGGACTGGTATGAGGCGACTCTTGTGGAAGCGTTGGCTCATCAGGAACGCCTTCTGACTCAGGTTCTGAGTCAGTCGGGTGCAATGCTCCTGAAGGCGAACCATTTTTTCAATATTAAAGAGAAAAGTGAAATAAAATTTCTGGCTTACTAAAAAAAATTTTTAGAACAACTCACTCATTTCAATTTCTATATTTTATTTAAAAATATATTTTTCTCGAAAAATTGTTACTTTTTTAAAATTTTTAAAATTTATTTAAAAAATATTTTTCAGTACAATTTTTTTTTTAATTTGATATTAAAAATATTTTTATGCTTTTGGATTTTACATAAAAAATATTTTTCACAGGAACTTTGTTTTTATAACTATTAAATTTTATTTACAGAAATATTTTATTAGGGAAACTCCCTTTTTTCAAGTTTTAATTTTTAATTAGGAAATATGTTTCTATAAAATCCTACATTTTTTGAAATTTTTAGAGAATCATTTACATATCATTTTTCAATCTTATGAAAACAATCTTTTAAGAAAAATTTTCCTTTTTTAAAGTTATTAAATCTTTTATAAATGAAATCTTATCGTTTTTTTATGGTTTAAATATGATGAAAGGATTCATACTATTTACATATACATTATTGTGTCCGTACAGTTTTTTTTAATTTGATATTAAAATAATTTTACGCTTTGGGATTTTACATAAAAATATTTTTCACAGGAACTTTATTTTTATCACTTTTAAATTTTATTTAGGAAACTCTCTTTTTAATTTTTATTTCAAAATTCTTTCTAGGAAATCCTACTTTTTTTGATATTTTTAGAGAATCATTTATATAAAAATGTTTTCAATCTTATGAAAAAAATTCTTTTAAGAAACATTTTTGTTTTTTAAAATTATTAAATCTTTTATAATATTTTTCAAATGAAATATTTTTCTTTATTTTAAGGTTTAAATATGATAAAAGGATTCATACTATTTACATACACATTATTCGGTGAACGTTGTCCTCAAAAAATCCTGAAAGTCTCTTAACTAGTATTTGTGCTTTTGTATCTCTAAACATGAATTAAATTTTTTAAAAATAGTTTTTCAACATGTTCATAAAGGTCTTCTTTAAATTTTTTAGCTTCTGGCTCTCCATCTTTGTCTTCCTCGTTTGCAATCGTTTCAAACTACCCACATAATCCCAATTGCAAACTGGAAATTTATGTTTCACGTATATAAAATTATATATTCAAATGACTCCAAACTTGTTAGACTAACCACCGGCCTCATTCATTGCTTCAAAAATTTAGCGGTCCTCCTTCAATATTTCTTCAGAGTTTTCTTACTTTTCTACTAAAAAGAAATTTTATTTACGAATGATAAGTTATAGTATAATCTTAACATTTACTGTATATCACCTTCATCGTTAGACGCGTTGATATTATCATATATTTCTGACGTTGATTCTCCTAATTTGTCGAACAAAAAATGAAATATTATTACAATAAATAAACGTAACACAATCATTTATCATGTATTACCTTGATAATTAGTTGTTTTCAAATTTTCGGAAGTCTCTTAATTTGTGGGGAAATAATGAAATTTATTTAATAATAAATTTTAAAAAGACGTTTTAGTATAATAGTAACACAATCATTTATCAGTTATTACCTTCATCATTAGTTCTTCTCAAATTTTCGCCTATCTCATCTGTCCTCAATTCTCCAATATTCTTCTCTGAAAAATTATTAATTATTAGTAACTTTAAAGTTATAGTGTAGTTTTTACGCAACTATTTACTATATATCACCTTGAACGTTAATTGTGTTTAAAATATTTTCATTTTCTCTTCTTGATATCCCTAATTGGACCACCAAAAATGTAAATATTAATAACTTTGAATATTTTTAAGGCTATAGTATAATCGTAAAGCAATCATTCATTATATATAACCTCGACCATTCGTTGCTCTTAAGTTTTCGTCAGTCTGTGACACTAATTTTCCTACATTGTCCACTGAAAAAAATTCCATTATTAACTTTTAAATAATCGTAACGAAACCATTTATTTTTGTAGTATTTTTTACCTTGAACGTTCGTGGCGTGTCCATCATAATCGGCCAATGTGTCTACTATAACATTAAAAAACATTATCGAATTTATAGTTGTAGTATAATTGTAACGTAACCAGTTTTATAGATTACCGTCAGCGTTTGCAACTTCCTTTGTACTTGACTCAAGAAATACGTTGGCTGTAAAATAAGTGATCATTAACAATAATTTTAAAGTTGGAACACAATGGTCCCGAACCATTTCTTTATCGTTTTTGTTAAAAATTTATCAACTAAACGCGTTAAACATTTTAGGTTTTCCAAAGTGTCAAACATCAAGGTGGCAAACTACGCCGCGCCTTTTTATTTCTATAATAGGTTCGTAGCTTATTCAATTATAATGCGCGGCCTAGTTTACCTTAAACTTTATTTTGTACACTTACGTTTAATACTTTGAAAATGAAGAGCTTGTTAACAATTATCTTAAAGTGTTTTGGATAGTCATAGATTTAAAAATAGTTTTTAAAATGGTGAAAATGAAGAGCTTGTTAACAATTATCTTAAAGTGTTTTGGATAGTCATAGATTTAAAAATAGTTTTTAAAATGGTGTTCAATATGTCTTACCGTACTTTAATTATTTTATTCTTTTAATGTGTCTGCAAAAGTGTTTCCTTTTAATTCTTCTTGAAGTTGTGCTAATATTGGTAATGATTCAAATAAATACGACACTCTGCCACTAAAATTCTGTGGGAATTTTTCCCTTAACGTCTCCGCTACGAAGTCATTGTCTTTTTTGTTTAATAATTTATTTCAAATTTTCAATTTCTAGTTTCAATTTTATAAGGCCTTGCTCCACTTGCTCCATTTCTTCTTTTAGTGTTGTTTTATGTTCTTCCATTTTCTACAGGATAATAATAACCGGCATGCCCATTTTTAGAAATACTAAGAATTACTTAGTATTAAAATTTATTTTCTCTTTCAAATCCAATAAGCCTTCATGAAGGGCGTTTTTTTTGTTTGTTTCGTTTGTTTTTGTGCCACTTCTTCGACTGGCGTATCTGAAGCGTAAAACCAACTTGCCGATAGTTAATGCCTGTTTTATCGTTAAAAAAACTAAATAGGTCATATGTGCTTATATACAGTTTTCAGACATAGAGGCCAGGTTACTTGAAGCCTAGTAATCTAGGCGCATTGAACGCCAAGCAGTAGCCCAGCTTCCTCGCGTAAATTGTACGAATCCTTTAAGTCTGAGATTTATTGTTCCAGGCATTATTTTCCAAAAATTTTGTTGTATACGTAATTTTTCGTAAGTTACCATCCTGAATTGATTGATCAACCCCCTCCGATCTCATTGACGTTTGCACGAAAATCGTTTTACATGACACAAAATTTATCTCACCGTCATTCAAACATTCCAAAGAAGGATTACATTCGTTTCCAGCGTATGGGTAGCTCTCTAATAGCTCTCGAGGCATGCATTTTTTTCCAAATTGGAAATAGTTCCACTATATTTTTGTAGGCTTCTACGATTTCTGGTTTAAGCTGTTCCACTAGCGATGTCGTTTAGCCATATTTTGCGACTTTACATCCAAATAAAATTGATTAAATGAAACCAAGCGAATTAGTCGAAGTAAATCAGCTTCGTCGTAAATATTTCAAAGTGGCACTTACACAATAGTTTTACTATTAGTGAAGTCACTAAATCAGCGAATGGGCTCGCTCCTTTCTTGTTTATTCTTTTTCTCATGCATTTAGCGAAACTTTTTGAAGATTTATTTATGGTTGAACTAAGCTTTGTTCGCCTAAATGTTAATAAAGAATAAATTTAATTTATCTTAACCTGTTCTATCAAAAGGTGTACTTGTATCAATAAATTGAGGTTTAAAGTTTAGCGATTTTAAGTGGAAATTTTTCTATTACTTTTTTACGTTCGGGTTACCGTTATGGATTTATGATTTTGAGTGTTTTTCAAATTATTCCTAAAATTTAATGAAAATGATGCTAATTATATGAATTTAATACGTTTTCAACTGCGCGCGTTCAATATAAAATCTTCGAAGAACTGGACGAGCAAAATAATATCGCGCCAAGTCCGCCGTAGATTAAATTTATACCGCGCTAACTTATTACTTTTATTTTCAGCTTCATGTTTAAATTTAAGGCGTCATTAGAAAAACATTAAAATTTCATCTCCAAAACGGTCTCCCGTTTCGGCAAGTTATTGTATTACGCAATTTAATTACCCCCGTCCAATTTTGAGTATTTTAATATTTTTTTCTAATTACGTAAGCCTTCATAGTATGAGCATGTGTAAGTAGGAGGTTCATGAAATTTGATTTTTGCTTCTAGCATAGGTAACTCCCAATCTCCCATAAAAAAATTTCCTCCCGCTCATCAGTTATCCATGTATGACTTAGATGCTATAAATGGTCTTTCTTTCCTACGTTTCTTTGGGGTATCATTAGTACATAATTTTGTACCATGAATAAATTTTTTGGGATTTGTCCTTGCGCATGTTGGGAATTTACTCCTCCAAAGAGTCCGTTAACCATTTCAATGCTAATTTCAGGGTTTGAGCATAACAATATTAATAGTTTAAGTACGTCTTTCATTCTATAATTCTATGATTTTGGTGCCTCAGCATCCATGGAGGAGTCTAGGTCAGAAGTGCCAGTGTTCAAAGTAGAGGAAGGGGAAACTACATTACAAGCAGTGGTAACGGTAACGGCAACCGTGGTCAAGGGGTAAGGGGTTGGTGGTGGTAACTGTAGTGATAGGATTAGTTGCGGCAACAGTAGGAGTAGTAGAGGCGGTGGGCGCTGTAACTGCCTGTAAGGTTTGGAGCGGTGGTGTTAACGGTATGGGTGAGAGCAGGAGAAGCAGCAGACGTAGCGAAGGGGCATTTGAGCATATCCTACTCGGGTCTAGGCCATTTCGGTGCGGCTTCTTTAGGTGTCGACTGTTACGGTGCTTCCACTTCGGTGTTTGTGATTTAGGTGTGTAGGTCATTACGGTGTGGAGGTAGATTAGGTGTGGCCTGTTTAGGTGCGCAATAAAACATATAATAAAAATTGCTAATAAATATTTTATTCATGTTGAATTAAAAATCAAAGTTATGGGCAACTCCTTGTAAATAAGAAATTGACTCTTCTACATTATAACTATTGGCTAGATTCTTAAGTCGTTCCTGTGTGGCTTTATACATTTTTTGTCTTTGTTCGTTCCCCTCTGTTGAGTTTCGCCAAGTCTGTACTGGCAAGCGCTTCTTGTTTCTTGAGTTTTCGTAAAAATTTCCAAATGGTCACGTCATTTCCTTCGGTATGGATTCTAGCTTTGCAAACGTCTTTCCAGTAGCACTGCCAATATGTCTTGTTTCCCACAGTCCTTTCCTTCACGTATTCATGATTATCAAAAACTAACTTTTGGCCCCCTCGTTTACTCATATGGCCGGTGTTGACACAGCTCGCACAGCGAGGTGGCAGATTGACGCTGATCATGTGTCTGACGGAGTCGAGGAAGATGGTGAAATATTCCGGAAGGTTTTTAAAGTCATCGTTGGATGCAAAGAGAACGTTGGCCTCTCGGCGGGCGCAATGGATGTGTTTGAAGTCGGCCATTGTGACGGCGAATTTTTCCCTGGACCGTACCATAGCTTGAAAGAACGCTGTGAAGCATATCATCGGTGACCTCGGGATGGAGACCTGATAAATGTTTTTTTTTTTCGGTGCAATGCCTAAAGGGAGGCACGGAAGGGTAGTCATTCGGAAATGGAGTCCATCGGCATTAAGCTGAAGCGCGAATGACTTCTCAGAGAAATAGACGAAAACAAGGCCATTTTTTCCTCCAAGCATCGGTTATATTTTTGGAAGGAACTTACTCCGCAACTAGATAATCTTCTATTGATGCTCTCTGGTGAGTAGAGCGGAATGAAATACCACGGTCAGAATCCCGCGTTTTAGATTTGAATACTCCGCAACTAGATAATCTTCTACTGGTGCTCTCTGGTGAGTAGAGCGGAAGGAAATACCACGGTCAGAATCCCGCGTTTTAGATTTGAATACAAATGTATGTGGTGGAGGGTTCACGTTGGTAGTAGTTGGCATTGCCGCCTGCCCGTACGAGAGAGCGAGAGACAGCGTGTAAGCCCTGGAGAGTGTAATGTGCGGTGAGACGTAGATGAAACGCTTTCAGACTCATAAGCGTTGAAAAGCGCAAACAAAGATTCGTACGATTCCTCCGAATCTTCTTCCGCCACAGGTGGTGACGTATGCGATGATGATTGTAGCATTTGTACTCTTGTAGGAGGTGCGCGAGCGGAGGTCGCAGGTGCTGAGCGACAAACGGAGCTGAAATGGTTTTGCCTTCCACAGTTGTGACAGGTCTTGCCACGAGCTGGACAGGGTTGATGAGAAGTGTGCGGATACGGTCCACCACACAACCCACACGTGCTATTTGTAGGCGATGATGGTTTCAGATGGCCTTGATTTTGATATTTGGACTTTGGTCGTAATCCAAACGCAGTTTGCTTTGGTGCTGACGTGGTTTGTGAACTACAACGTTCGATAGATGCAGCTAGAGACTCTGAAGCTTCCATCAGCCTTGCTTTTTGCATGAAACCCGCTAGATCTAGGGAAGGGTCTTGCAAAGATTTTCTTCCGAGACTCTTCGAGGTACAGGTTTGTACCAGCTGTCGTTTCAATTCGAGGTCATGGTCCGAGAACTGACAATAGGTAGCCAAAGAACGTAGCCAAATGTGGTATTCGTCTAGACATTCACCAACACACTGAGTAGCCTCACGAAACTGGAAAATTTCGTAATCCACATTTTTTTTGGTGCAAAATAATCAGTGAGTAGTGCTTTGGCGGCGTCATAGTCCGAAACAGCGGTATTATTCGGTAGTGCATAATACAGATCTTGAACGGACTCACCCACGCAATGTAGTAATAAGGCCTTTTGCGTAACGGAATCCTTAACTCCGGAAGCGATGAGATAATTGTCGAATTTGTTACACCACCTGGCCCAGGCAGCATTCAGATTCTCCGGGTCAGCACGCATAAATTCAAACCAGGATGTGGTGTGGTAATCAATCTGTGATGGTCAAACAGAAATTGGTAATTTATTTATCGATTTGTCCGGAGAGTCTGAAAGATCGCGTGCGCCATCCATAGCGGCTCGGGAAAATAAAACGCAGGCGAAAATATGGGCGCCAAGGTCCGAATGAAAAGGTACCGACTAAAAACGCTCAAAAGCGATTTAAATACATTGAAAAAAGGTAAATACCTTTCTAACGGTCCTTCAAAAGCGTGGTACGAAAAAATCCGCACATAAAACGAAATTAAAAGAACTTAAAAAGCGCACTAAAAAGGGCACTTAAAAAACCCACTCACACTCAAACAAATGAGAGAGAGATGCAGTAATGCCGTATTTGCTCTTAAGCCGTCCACTGGTAAAAAGAATTGGTGGCCAACGAGAGATCACCCTTTTTAGGGATAGTGTCGTTCAAGAAGCCCTGAATGTTGTGGGATTGAAGAAAATTGCTCCCATGTGTAGGGGTAGAGGTCGACATCCAAATCCCAAAACGAACGAGTCCGAAAATGAATTGAAGAAAATTGCTCCCATGTGTAGGGGTCGAGGGAGAGGTCGACATCCAAACCCCAAAACGAACGAATCCGAAAATGATTTGTTATATTACCCACCTCCATAATACCACCGCAATTGGAGAATTTTTCCTTCAGTTTCGTTACATTCGGAAAGTATGGGCGATGCACCTCCACGACACCCCTTTCCTCCAAGCAAACCATTTCATTAAAGTACATGTTTAATTTAGTATAAAAACCCCCTGACCCATTAGAGTCAAGTATCAATATTCGAGAAGGCCTTAAGCTTACAAGATGGAAAATCTAGAAGCTGTCAAAAGGAAGATAGGTGCGACTTACGAACGTAAAATTAACGGGAGATTCCATATATCTAAAGAGTTGTTCTTAACAACTGGATTTGTAATCGGTACGCTGGATCCCGAATTTCTCCTAAGTAGGAAACAATCCGCAAAAAGCTTCGCCATTTCCACAAGTACATGGGAAAAGCTGATTCCACGTTTACCCATACTACCAGGCTGGATGGCCGCACACGAAACCAACAACTTTGAAATCGTTTTAAACGACATCGCAAACGAAGAAACAACTGTCGTGGCGTATTATAATACGTGTCACATTAAAGACATGTTAAAGGACGATTCTATTGTTTTGAACAGTATGGAAACAGCGGCCTTGAATCGAGTTTCGAGTGCTGTTAAGGAACATTTTATTAAGATAAATGACCATGAAATTGTGTTTACACACATGGCAGATATTATCATAGAGTTTTATAACGCCATTTATGATAATTTATACGATACCCTCGATCGTATACCCTGTTAAGATGGACAGCATGAAAAATTTGACGTCGTGTTGGGCTACTTCACCAATTTTTACCTCTCCGAGTAACGTAGTCCCGGAGAGGTATTACACCGGTCTTGTCTGTCTGTGTGTGTCTGTCTGTGTCTGTCTGACAGACCCCACGTGACCGCGTTCGTAGTTTACAAATCGGAGCAAACAAATACCCGATTTCCGGAACGCGTGCGCGGTTCACGGAAATTTGGCCATTCATCTGCCAACACCAGTCTTTACTAACTGGCTTCTAAGGACCACAATCTGCTAGTCTTTGTCAATCCCACATGGACACTAGCCTGTACTTGCTGGCTCGTAAGCACCACCATCTTCTGTTCTTCGTCAATCCCACATTGCCACCAGCTTTTATGCACCACCACCTTCAGGTCTTTGTCCATTCCACATGGACGCCAGTCAGTACATTCTGGCTTCTTTTCCTTCGTCATCGTTTGGTTTCAAGATATACGCGGCGATCGGCTAGGGTTACGAGAAACGTCTAGCCTCCCAATGGCAGGGCTTCCACCATCGGTTCACGCGAATGCGTTTTTTATCTATTATTATAATGGAAACAAATCGTATATATATCCCAAAATTTGAAAA
Source organism: Phalangium opilio (assembly GCF_054372755.1). Taxonomy (NCBI): domain Eukaryota; kingdom Metazoa; phylum Arthropoda; class Arachnida; order Opiliones; family Phalangiidae; genus Phalangium; species Phalangium opilio. The sequence continues at coordinate 1,690,432 of NW_028324179.1, read as the reverse complement.
AAGCGGACAAGAGGGGTACCCTTCACTTTAAACGTCAATATTAGCAAAGTTTCGAAAGATAATAGGAACAACTTTATTTTAAACGATTTAACTATTTTTAAAGTTATTTACTGGCGATTAAAATATTTAATATCATTTATATTTAATTAATTATTTAAGACAAACTTATTTCTATGTAATGACACAAGTGAGAGTTTATATAGAACGAGTAATGAAGATTGCATCCGAATCGAAACACTACACGCATATCAAAATTAATTTAAAGCAAGTAGGATGAAAAGATCTCTTACAAAACGATAACATTTCCTTTTTGCAGAATATTAAATGGAAATATTTGAAATATTTTTCGGAATTACGATTCTTTTAGTAGTTGTGTAGCTATAAAGCTCTGTTTCATCTCAATATTCCAAGAACATCTTTTGATATTAACATTTCAAATTTGGTGTTTACTTTTTAATTCAGCTTTACTACATTTATAAATAGTGTAAACGCAACTTTTAATTTCACTACATAATCTGGATTTTAATACTTCGTCTCTCTATAAGTGTTGAAGCGATTGGGTCTATGAAATAAGAGATCCTAGATTTATACCAGAATTGACCTTGTTTCGTGTCCTCTTACAAGAGGTGTTAACGGTTCAGAGTGAGCCGAAAGTTAAATACACACTTAAGTGATAGATATAAGGTCCTCATTAGAATTATGAGAATACACAGGGAAATGTTAAACGATTAAACCTTTACAAATGACCTTCGCGATATCCCGCCATTTTGAGCTACGTATTTCCGGTTTTTCTCATTGACTGGTGGATCCAAGGACGAAGTAATACTGAAGAACCAATGGCAGCCCATTACTGCCCCCATTACTAAGCGACTAAACAAACAATGTAAAGCTTACTTCCCCCTTTTCAGCCCCAAAATGGAGGGTGTTATGAAAATGCGGAGTCAAATCTCGGAAAACGCTAGCGCCATCTAGACATAATAAGACGTTAGCTGCTTCCTTTTTTAGAACGTTGATTCCCCCACTATCCGGTTTGCTACTATCTGCCGCTAGAAGGCGAATTAACAAGTATTTTACAACTTTCTCCCTCTGCCATCCGTCCTTCAGTACTGGTTCGTCCATGGTGGACCTGTGTTTGGAAAGTAAATTCGTCTCGACTCGGAGAGGTTTATTTTGGTTTCCCAACTTGTGTAAGTTCGTACCAGGTGGTGATGAAATTTAACACCGTTCTTCAAGAAGAAAATCTTGAAAAAAAATTCTATAATTACAATTTTTTCTCTGTGATTTCGGGTCTAATAACGTTTTTGAAAAACAAAATGCATATATTAATTTTTTATTTTATCTACTTGCTAATTAGTTTTTTTGGTGTTTAAAATAAATTGAATTTAAAACCGAAAAACTGGTCCCTTTTATATAACTAATACTAAGCACATCTTTTGTTTCTTTTGCTATTTAAGCCTAAACATTTTTGACGCTAAAAATATACGCTTAATTTAAATAGAGAAATATAAAAAGCCAAACAAAATTTATTTATTTTTACAAAATTTTTTTTTACATTTTTTGCATCCCTCCACCCTCCCACTCACGGCAACGAGAGGGTTTGCACGAGTGCACGAAAGCCGCTGAATATTAGGTCATCTCGACCTTCGTACACCCGAGTGTGGTGCGCGGTGACATCCAGAAACCGTACTCGACGGTATAGGTACAACCGTGAGAGTTCCAGGATAACCCTGTGAGGGGGAATAGAGAGAGAGAAAGAGAGAAAAGAGGGTTAAAAAAGTATTGAACGACTGGTAAAAAAATTAACTCACCGGAACCCGCGACAGTCGAATGCCAGGAGGCAAAAAAATTAAATTTAGATAAAATCATAAAATAATGGGTAAAAATTCACTCGTGAGGAATAAAAGTACATTTGTTGTACAGCCGAACTTCTTTCAGCCGGTCGTGCATGAGTTCATTATCCTCGACGACGGCCAGGTACATCGTGATCTGGTATATGAGGCTACGAGTAAATAGAGACTATAATTTCATGTTATAATGAATAAATTAAATGAATCTATAAGTCCCCGTTGATGTTAAGATCGTCCTCTCCCGGCCATGGCATTACTTGCCAAGGATAGTATATAGCCGGAAGAGGAATGTAAGGCACTGGTGGGGTGGGGTGGGCGGCGGTGAAGGGCTGGGTGGTGGAGACGTGCTGAGCTGTGAGCGTCGCTGCGACCCAACGACGCAGCGAGGGCCTTGTGGGACCCTGTCCCCGAACGGGACGTCCCCGGCGTGTATCGATGCCATGAATATAACTATAGATAAAGATTTTTTAGGTCTTCTCTAAAAAACTAAGTTTTAAAAAAAGTTTTTTTCTTACCATGTTGATGAAAGGTCCATCGGTTGATACATTTTAGGATTTTGGTTCGAGAGAAAATGGTATCTTTCGGGGTCTAACCCCAGCCTTTTATACCTTTTGCTATGGTCAAGGCGTGTTCGAGAGCAAACACGTGACTTCTAGGTATTTAGCACGTACAAGGGTAAAGATTTTCGAGGGCAAAATTATCAGGAATCTTGCCATTGGACTAAAACATTTTCAGGTGTATTTCTTTTTGGAGACATTTGGAAAAACTCCCTTCAGCATTTCTTTGATCTACCGTACAAGGGTCTTTGGTTTAACAGTAGAAATCTTACCATCTCGAATAGTGACAGTCCTTGATAAAAGCTTAAAGAAGCTACTACAGTGAAAGGCAGGATGATGTCCTTAGTTTTCAAAATGATTTCAACGCGTTCATGGTGGTCTCCCGCACTTCCCCTCCACACCCGCGTGCCGTTTGGGGACTCCCCACCCCAAGTTTTGGGGTTGACGACCCTGGGCGCACATGCGTTCGCGTATTAATTGAATACGTTTAAGTATGAATGGCAATTACAAATTAGTTTCAAGACAATAATGGTGGAATTGTCAGCCCCAGGTTGATTGTGAAAGTACCTAATGACGCCCTCGCAAACGGCGTTAATGAGGACGCTTTTACCTCAGTGACAAATAGGCGGAGAAACTTAGTTTTGAAATGGCAAAAATGTAGCCAAATTCTTCTCCCTGCTTTCCGTTTAGACCCTGTACCATTTTGACATACTCTCTGTCCTCTACTATACGAACAGTTTGCACGACTGTGTAATCTGGTACACGGCAATCGGGGTTTTCTCGTCCGATGTCTGCCGTAGCATCTCGTACGCAAGCCAGAACGGCGAATTCTGGCTCATCCATCGTGTATTAGCGATGTCTCTCATCTTGATGTTCCAGTATTGGTTGCACATTACCCACATCTACTAGGGGTTCACTTTCGAGGAATTCTACCCTTGCTTCGCAAGTTTCATTTACAAATTCTTTTCTTTTCCGCGAAATCAGTTCCAGATTCGCTTCGTAGACTTCTTTGAAATCTTTTTCCAAAACATCTGTGGTTTCGTTGCGCCAAGGATAGAAAAAGAGAATTTGCTCTCTGTAGAAAGAAGGTATCTTTCTCGATACTGCAATTCCTGTATCGGAGGACTTTAGCTTGTGTACGTTTGCGTAAAAAGCCATGGCTATGGTTCAAAGCGATCCAAACCGAAGCTACATTAGATTAGGGCTCGCTATCAAGTCGTGCATCCTCGTTTAGACTTGAAACTTGCCGACCTCGGCCTTTTTCCTTATTGAATTCATACCAAGCTGAAAATTCAGCCAAACAGACTGATTCCATATCATCTGGCCTTAAAGGGTAACAACCGATTAGGCCTTCCGAAAAAAATATCTGTACTATCTTCTGGTAAATCATCAAGCTACTCTTTGGCTTGAGAATATGAACTCTTTACTCTGGCATATTTGTGTTGATAAAGATGGAAGCTCTACTAGACTTAGACACGGTTATCTGTAGGCATAAGTATGAAGCTTCTTGGGCGGAAATTTTATGACCAATGAGAAACTTGTCGTCGATAACTTTTAGCCTCTCTTTAACAGAAGAACCCGCCTGACTAGCGGCTCTCATAGCTTCCATAAGTAATTGGGATATACCACGCTGTGATTTTCCAATGTAAGCGATGCCGTACATAATGCACGCGTAAGCATCCAGAAAAAATTGAATGTCCATATTGGCTCTCCATAATCCAAGAATGTCTTGGTTGTAGGCATTCGCGCTTACTTCCAGAGGAGATCTCTTCAATAGAATGGTTTTTCACTTAAGATTTTTGGAAAGCAATCAATATAGACCCGTTCGGTCATTTGAAGTGGACGCAAAAACTCTTCAAATGTTTTAGGAGAATTTTCAGATGTCAGAGCCGCTATGGTTTTTTTTACTTTCTTATATTCGAATGCGATATGTTCACCGTACTCCTTTGTCCAATTTCTTAAAACAGGATCGTGAACATATGTTGTCGGCGTTGGAGGCCAGATAATCCCAAAACGACAAATAGTTTCTTCTCCCCGTTTTGCCTTGCAAACATAACAAAATGCCAGTCAAGAACCAATTAAAACTAGAAGCCAGACGGAGTTATTGGAAAAGAAGAAGAAACCCCCGACAGTGGTTATTTGGAAAAGAAGAAGAAACCCCCGACAATGGTTAGTAAGAAAACCGGAAAAAAGTTGTAATATCTTCACCTCCGATTTTAATTGATTGGGACGAAGATGTATTTTAAAAAAAAATAGACTTCTTCATTGCTTGTTTAATAAAGAAAAAGTTTATTTATTTTGAAACTTAGCACAGGTTCTCTATTTTTAGGTTTTTTTCTCGATTACATTTGGCTTCCTTGACTCTCGAAAAAGTCTTTAAAAATAAGATACCTGGACCTTTCGTGCTCCTGGATGAAAGATTCCAGTTTAATCACCTTGTGAAAACATGGAACAATGATGTAATTAACCGAGAGAGAGAGAGAAAAAAAACATAAAAATACCCCCTATTTACTTCAGGAGCCGATGTATATTGGGGTAATACTATACGGAAACGTCAATTGACGAAATCTCCGGTCATAGATCAAATCGGATGACGAATCCGATGTGGATAGAACGTACCATCACCTTAAACAAATGAATAAAAACGTCGTCATGATATTTAATTTTTAATATAAATATAAATTAATTTGTTAAATAAATTCTTACCTCCAAATCCCGGAAGGTCCATCTCTCCCTGGTATTGGCCCCAGGATGGCTGTATATCTAATGTTGGCTTTTATTTCTTCACCAACGGCAAGACTCGCAGCCATTTTTTATATTAAATTGCGTCTTTAACTTGAAAATCTTATTCGGGAATGATGGTTCTTGAAGGCAGGACCGATACTTTCATACTCTATCGCTAGAACGAATAAATTAGTATAGTATAAAATATACACAATCTGAAAGAATTCAAACCCTCCTATGACAATACCCCATAATCGTTATTGAGACATTTTAGTAACGATGGATGTATCTGGGATTTGATACCTACCGTTGGGGGCCGGGTGGATCTGGGATTTGATACCTGCCGTTGGGGGCCGGGTGGATCTGGGATTTGATATCCGCCGTTGGGGGCCGCGTGCATCTGGGATTTGATACCTGCCGTTGGGGGCCGGGTGTATCTGGGATTTGATATCCGCCGTTTTGGGCCGGGTGTATCTGGGATTTGATACCTGCCGTTGGGGGCCGGGTGTATCTGGGATTTGATACCTACCGTTGGGGGTAGGGATGCACCGATATGGGTACAGCCGATATATCGGCCCATAAAAAAAATAATATTTCTCCATGAACATCGTTTTCAAGAGTAGAATCAGCATTATTTTGGACCATTTACGTTTTTACTTTGTTTTATTAGAGACATGTGTCACATCGTTTTCGTTTAATGTGGTATCGATACATATATTAGCCTTTCCTTGTTCAACATGAAGTAGCGTTTTAAGCTAACTTAGGGACCACAAGTGAAAAGTTCAAAGTGTAAATTAGTGACACCAAACACATTAGAGAGCGTCAGTGTCGCTTGACTTCGATTGATTGCGGGAGGTATGGGAAACTAGGGAAATTACTTTCTCATGGTCGTAAACAGCGGCATATAACAGAGATTGTGGTAAACCTTGCATGTTTAAAGGGAAATGTTAAATTGTGGGAATAAATTTGTGTGATATGTTTCAATTAGTATTCATTGAGTACCTTATAACTTGTCAAATTTTTCCCGAAAATATCGGTTTACACCAAGCCGATATTGGCCGATACCGATATGAAAAAGGAAGGCCGATAAATCGGCCGATATATCGGTGCATCCCTAGTACGTAGCTAGAGAGAAATATTTTTTAGGTCTCCTCTAAAAAAAGTATTTCTTCCTTTTTTGAGGAAAGATCCATCGCTTCTTGGTCGCTCATAATTGTTTCAAAAGTGGTATGTTTTGGGGTCTCAACCACTCTTCATACTTTTTACAGAGGTCTATTTTTACTCACTTGCAATGCTATACACATTTTAACCACAGGTTTTCGAAGTCGGTGATGTCTCTTCTGGAAAAATCTGGCGATCTATTTGATACACGTAATTGGAGACCGCTCTCAGTTACTGATACAGACTACAAATTATATGGTAAATGTCTCGCGATACGGCTTAAGACTGTCGCTCCCTCGGTTATACATGAATCGCATTCGAACGGTATTCCCGGTCGTACGATTCATCAAACCGCATCAACGCTACCTGACCTTCTTCCTACCGCGAACACTTCCAATGAACCCCTGGCCATTGTCAACATCGACTTTGAAAAGGCTTTCGATCCTGTGGATCATGCCTATCATTTTCGCATACTCGAAGCTTTCCACGTTCCATCTTCGTTCCTGAGTCATTTGAAAGTGCTTCATCGCGACTCCGTGTTTCGGTTGCGCTTTAATTACTGATGTTATTCGGCAATATGAAACACGTCACTAAACACGGGTGTAAAAAATTCGATCACGGCCGATTTAGCAGTTTTAGCCTTTTGGGTGATGATACCTTTATTTGAAAGGTCGTCGAACTTTCCGGCTTCGTCCTTTTTTGGCCGTGGGTCCGTAATTTGAGACAGTTTTGATAAATGAAGTGTACGAGCAGTTTTGAGCGGATGGAGCAACTCGGGTATTGTTCAAGAAAACATCGCAGGTTCTCCACAATGCGAGGATAGCGTTGTTCTTGAAAGCTGCCTTGGCGGAATCCTGAAGATTACTTCCATCTTCTTCGGTGATTTTGACTTTGTTGTAATGCATGGTGTGGGCTACATTGTTGTAGCTATCTCCATTACCAGAGATGTGGTAATTAAGGGTAGAGGTTACACTAATGGCGGCCAAAGGTTTGGCCCATACACATTAAGAATGTTCGACACTAGTTTGAATAGGCACGGGAGCAAAAATGTCCAGTTCACTCTTAAGAGCATGGAGAGAAATCATGATTTTTTCAGGATCTAAATATATCGCGTGGTGTCTGCTTTGACTGGCGGCAATAAACTGATAGGCGTTTAAGTTTACGTCTCTTTATCTTTAATCCTGAACCTTGCTGAGCAGAAGTTATTGTCTCACAAGTTCCGCCAATCTCTTTTATCTCCTCTCCCGGCTTAACCTTGTGATGAAAGAAGTACGCCTCCAAAAAATGCGTTACGGGGATTAAGTGGTTGCCACGCATCGATTTGGACATGGATGGAAGAAAGAAAGTATTAATTTCTGGCTCTTGCTACCTTAATTTGTAGAATACGCATTCCCACATTTCAATTACTTTATACCCCAGCTCCCTAAGCTTCTTATAACAGTTCAAAGTATCAGAATAGCGGGAGTGCAAAGTTTGGGTGATGTCACCTTGCAATACCAGGTCTCTCAGGGTTTCGCATTGAATAGTGCCTTGGATGGCACGACAGCACACATTCTCAAGCACTGTTGGCATAGGCATACAGTGTCCGCATAGGCAGAACAGTTGCTCCCTGCGCAGGGGGTGAGGAAGAGGAGGACATTCCCCCAATCTATCGCTTGTTTGTGCGTCTGTTTGTGGTGCGTCTCCGAATCCAGGGTGGTCGTTTTCACGTAAAACTATTTCATTAAAACATTGAATATTATCAACCGTTCATATTTTAGGCTTTGCAACTAAAATTGCATGAGAGAAACATAGAAGTTTGAAACTGATTTGAGTAGAAGTGTGTGCGTGATACTTAGGTTTGGTCAATGAGCGATTACCCTTGGTTCGGGAAGCTTATTCAAAGCAAGGAGGGTATAATGTAGAGGGGTAGAAGGCTGAGGTCGAGAGTTCTCGCTTTGTGCATTTTGCAGCATGCGGGCGTATCTTTCACTGCCCTCACATTGGTTGAAATATAGTAACCGGGGAATTTTAAATTTCCTTCTCTAACTTCTGTTCATTCAGCGCGCCATCGCATTCGCCTCTCTCTATCTCTCCAAGTTGAACCCTGTCTTCCACTCCTTAAATTTACCTTTAGCTTCTCTCTCTCTCTCTCCAAATCGTGCGGCGTCCGGGAAATGCCAGACGCTTGGACTTTACCATAAATATAATTCTATAATTCTGTGTAAAATTAAAAACGAAAAGCGAGAACTCTAAAAATGCCTTGTCAAAGCCGTTAGCTTCTACTTCTCTTCTTTCTATCCTCTTCATTTGAAGTATAGGCTCCTGGCCTGTGACGTCATTTCATTCCCCCTTTCTTGTCCCCTTGCTGTTTACAGGAGTATGTCCTTTCAACGCCATATTCACTAACCCGTAAACCGGCTTTAGACCCCTACTTCTTATCCCATTTTTTTCGTGCAGAGACCGTATTCATAGTCGTGTTCAGTCAGAATCTAAAATAGCATAGAAAGTAGGACTACTGAAGTCCAATTAAAAACACAGCTATAAATGTCTATGGAAAGATACACGGAAAGTCTCTGTTGTTAGACAATTAGAAAATGTCTTACTTTCTTCTAAAATGGCTTGCGATTCCGGAATCAACCGGGCGAATCTTCGGAGAAGTCTATCTTTAGTGATGATATCTAGACCGTCCATAACATCCTACAAAAAATGTCGTTTACCTTTGAATTTAATTAAATATATATATATACACTTAGGCTTGTCGCAGCCTTTTTTAAGCCGGTAGAGGCACGGAGTCTGGTTCGCATCTTGCCCGGGCACCGCGACTCCTACAACGTTTCTTAAGAGCAGGGGTGGGCTATAGAATTTATATTTTGTCCTTTACATCATATGAAAACTAAAAAATGGGGCTGTTATTCAAATCATGCGTGCATGCAATATTTACCCTCGAATGCTTTATAAAATTATTTTATAATGGTCTTTAAAGAAATCTGGCCAATTAACAAAGAATGACAGGCTAATTTCACGCTATGCCACGCTTGATGCGGCGGTCGCAACACTAAAGGTTCCGGACCGTCAAACTGGCCTTATTTTTTATTAATTTTATTAAGTCAAAACCTAACCTCCAGCTCGGAAAGTTCTTTTGAGGATGTATCTTCGTTGGGATCCTCATCTTGGAAACTTTCACGTCTTTTCGCCTCGGTGTTCATACTAGTTATGAAACCCAGCGATCTTTTCCGTTTGCTTATATAATTCAACATGTACAACACCCCCCTAGCGGCTAAAATAATAATTCATGCCCAGACCCGTTCGCCCTCCCCCCACACCCCTAAACTTTAACTTTAACTAAACTCAAACTATATCAAGAGCCGACCCCCACCCCACCCCCCCATACCACCAAACTAAACCTATAACAAGAACTAGAACTGCTCCCCCACCCTCTCTCTCTCCCCTATCAATCATGCCCAGACTTGTCAGCCAGCCAGCCCCTCAGACGTTCTTTGTATACATAGTTGTTTACGACATTCGAACCAAATGGATCCCTCCCCTAGCGGCTAAAATAATTCATGCCCAGACCCGTTCGCCCTCCCCCCGCACCAAAAACTAAACTTTAACTAAACTCAAACTATATCAAGAGCCGACCCCCATCCCACCCCCCATACCACCAAACTAAACCTATAACTAGAACTGCCCCCCACCCTCTCTCTCCCCTATCAATCATGCCCAGACTTGTCAGCCAGCCACGCAGACGTTCTTTGTATACAAAGTTGTTTACGACATTCGAACCAAATGGATCCCCCCAAGATTAAAGATAATTCGGGCCCAGACCCGTTCGCCATCCCTGCTATGAGCCTCCCCCCCTTTACAAATGTTGTTTACGTCACTCGTCTGCAAATAACACGACCAGACATGTTCTCCCCCCCCCTTCAGAGAATCTGTTTTCAAGCTGTAATATGTGTATGTTGAAAAAATAAAATCATTTTCAAAGGAAAAAATACATTTATTCATTTTTTTACATGTAAATATCATTAAGGATATCTAGATTGCACGAAATATTAATTTCGGCCTTGTTAGAGTGCGCCCATAAGGCGTAAATTAAAGCCTTGTCAAAGGCGCAAGCCGTTCGGTGCTCACCGACGGGGTGAGGGTACAAGCACCGTACGGGAAGAGAAATGATGTCCGCGGTCGTGGCTTTCGGACACTTGAAGTCGTTCAAGTCGTGAACCGTTCTGTTGAGACGGTCAGAGAGAAAGGTGACTTTTTCGTCACCCTTTGAAAAGATTAGGTCGACCCCCTGTAGACCGGCGGCGAGGCAATCGTCGAGTTTGGCGTATGAGGTCAAACCGGCATTCCAGTCCAATCGGTGCAGATTACGCGAAACCCACTGGTTTTGCCGTTGTTTTGAAATCGAGACGTGTGATTTATTGTACGGCGGCGCGAATGTCCAGGAAACGGTAGCCGGCTTGGCCTCGATGGTTGTTATGGCCAATTCTTTCACGATAATGTCCGTGCTGCCATCACTACGAGTGCGTCCGTTCAGGTATTCTAATTCAATAACGGCGGACTTCATAATAATAACTAGCAGCGAGTCTGTGGGTGACTGTTTAAAACCGAGCCGGGAGTAGATATGAATCCTCTAACGACCGTAGGGCTTCTTTTATAGAGATTGGTTGACGTCATAACACCAACCGAGTCGGGATTGGATACGAGAATTCACGGGGTGTGTGTTTCTCTTATAGAGGCTGGAACGGCTGACGTCATAACACGGTCTAATACCGAGTCGGGATTGGGTAAGAGAATTCAGTGGGAGGGCGTGGTTCTCTTATAGAGGTTGGAAATGATGACGTCATTCATCCACGGATCCCTCTTAAATTTCTTGAAAAACATGTTTGTGCTTCTTCTCCTCGTTCTGTGCATAATGTATACAACGCAGTATATACCGCAAGCGGAACTGTCGGGGGGCTGCAAAGCCCTCCTATTATAGTTTATTTTCGTAGAATTTTCTCTCATAAATGTTTTAATATCTTCTGTCAAGGGACCCAAACCCAAAGAATCAAAATAATAACATTGTTTATTCCCATCGATATAGAGACAAATCCAATGACTACCGTTTCCTTTGTGATTATCTAGATTTATAACAATGGAAGCCGGGTATCGAAGGATATATTTGGGTAGAACATCGCGCGGGTATACGCCCATGAAACCGCGGGTGTATCTCAAAACCCTTCTTATGGTTGAAGCGTTCATGGCGAATCTACAACGACTGTTCTATTATGATCTATGTGCATTAAACTTTGAAATTCTGAATAAACGATCAAACTCAGCGTTTCGGGTACTGGTTCTTCGAACCCGAGTTCAAGTCGCAATTGTCCTTGTCGTATAGGGTTGTAATGATTTATATCTGACGCGGTACCATCTTGAGTCAAATCAAAACAGTAAAGCGTATAACCTTTGGGATACTCCTTCATAGATATTTCGTTACCATCGTCTTTGTAATGAGTACCAGATCCGGTAAACAGAGAATAATATGATCTAGTGTAAAGACCCTTTTTGAAATTTGGTCGCAAAGGCTTAGCTAGTACTTGTTCCGAGCCGATAATCGGATTAATATAATTCACGTTAAAGTTTTGGAAGTCGAAAGGGTTCCAACTCAATTTGCCGTTATACGAGTTATGAGTTACTAAACCCGCTGTTACTCTGTTTGGTAAAACCCCTAAATATACGTTATCTATAGTAGTTTTTTGAATATTTGCCGAAATGGTAAAAACTTTCACTTCTGTCCTAGTGAATGGATATTTTGCCGTGGCTTTAGTCCAAGCCGATTCCAAAGCTAGCATTACTCGAGGGGCTACTCGCACTTTACGAATATATAAACCTGCTTCGAGTATTTCGTGTTTGTACCATACGCCACCGGGGGGAGGAGCTCCGAGCAAAACAAAGCCTGGTTTATTTCGGGTCATCCTGACTCTAAGACTAACGCCATTGGGTATGAATTTTGAAACGTTAAACATATCAGCGTGTAGGGCTCCGTACATTTCAATCTGTTTCGAACCCTTTGCTAGCTCTTTCCTAACAAGATGTCCCTGGTTTTCAGTTGCAGAAGCCATTTTCCCAGCCGTGTCTTTATGCCATAAAGAAGAAGTTAAATGAGATTTTTCGCGTCTCCTCCATAGTTTAGCAATGTTTCTAGATAGGCTTTGAAGGCGTAGTTTCCGGTTGAAGATGAAATAGGCGTATCATTGGCGGTTACTTCTACCGTATCCCAGAGCGAATGTAAAAAATTGTTGACGGGCGCTACGTTATCTGTGTCATCGATATCGGTACCGTCCGTATGTACTATTTTAGCTCGAACATAAAGCATAGTTAGAGAGGCGTCAATATATTCTTCACCATTTCCAGGAACGTAAAATTCAATCTGAGAGTCTCCATCCAAAACCGAAATAGGTCGATAGCAAACATATTTGGCCGATTCTACCGATGTTTGAATCGGGACAGATTCGAAAAAGTCCAGCTCAGATATTGTCGCTTGAAACATGTTTAGGAGAATATATCGTGTCGTCTTGACCTGTAGGGTATACGACGGCGAACTGGCTTTATTTTCCTGGTAGCCGCTCGTTTTATACCTTTTTTACTTTGAGCCCGTTTTCGTTTCAAGGGTTTTTTACGTCTGCGACGTTTCCCCCCTCCCCCATGCTGTGTTCTAATATCATCTAAAGTTTCCGTTACTCTTTTCTTAGCAGCCTCTTTAATATCCTTGCCCGATACTACGTCACTGAAAATTTTGGTCCCTGTACTAACGGCTTTTCTGCCAAGGAATTTGGCACCGCTTGTAAGCAAAGGCCTAACAAACCTTGCTAAGCCTTGGAAGAACGATCCTATCCCATGTCCTTTCAAATTAGGGTTAGTCCCTATATAATAACTTCCGGTTCCGGTTCCGGTTCCCGCTTGATTATTGTAATATTGCTTGTAGCAACATTGTCTCCGTTCTAAGACGTCTGGCTTAGGCATCGCAAGTGTAGTTTAACCGTTAAGCTCCCGTATTCAAATGGCGCCGGTTCCCCTAAACTATTCCTTATATTAACTTCGATGATATCAAAGTAATTTTTACCAACGGGTACGTAATGAGGATTGGTAAAGGTTTGAAATATTTGAGACCCGTATGGTTTCTTGGCATCAACCGAAACGATCCGTAGTAAAGGAACCGAGTGGTCGCCTACAATCTGATCGCTAGCGATATTTAAATAGATAAATAACTGGTCCGGAACGTGGTAATTCAAATTAGAGGGTCTTTCGCTACGACCGATACATTCGCTAGCTTCATCGTATCCGAGAATTTCGGCAATGGGTTTTTCGAATTTTAAATAAGGTTTCAATAATCTTTCAGGTTGGTTTATAGTAATGTGCCCGGTTACGTTATCGTAAATCAGCCGCGGTGATGGGCCATTTTTGTCAAACGAATTATTTATGACGTTTATTAAATGTTCTATAGACTTGTAAAACCCCGGGGGAACGTCGGGCGCAACTATGGTCTCCCGCCTAGCGTCTTTACTTTTTCTCTCTCTTTTCTTTCCATCGACTACCTCCCCTACTGTATATTTGCTCCCGTATCTGGAAACGTTATGAAAACTAACATCACGTTCTTCCTTAGGCCTTGGCACGTTGTAAAAAGTAGACGTATACATTATATCTACTAGAGACACTTCCCATTTTCCATTTAAATGAATAGGGTTAGGTAGCTTGGTACAGTAATGCGCCCTGGTATTATCGGGAAATAACGAGCCGTTGACGTTACTTGGTAGGGTTAGGTAAAACGATTGATTCGACATCTTCTCCACGAACCCAAGAGGTTTGGGTTTTCGGGTAACCTTCCCAAGATACTAAGAACTCCAATTTTCCGCGCCTTTTTCGCCGCTTTATAATTTTTTCAATGTTGAACCTTTCAGGTTTAACCGTTTTCTGAACCTCTTCGCGATAGAACACGCCACTTATAGGGTTTCCTTCCAGATCCTTTAACTTGTAAATCACTGGATCACGGGCAGTTCCGATAAAATCAACTTGGAAAAACTTCGGTGGAGTAATTGGCTTCGTAACCCTTTTCAAAAACCATTTTTACTTTGCTAACCCTAACGTAATCACCCACTTTTATTCGGGGAGGAGGGCGTTTTTTCTGTCCTTTGTTTTCAGTCCCGTAAATATTTCTATACACTTCTAATATATTGGTTGGCTTAACGTTATTCGGCGTCATCTTAATAGTACTATGCCAAGCGCCGTTATACGCCGACACTATATCTCGTAGGTGGTCGATATACCTTCTAGTATGGAGATGGGTAAACAGTTTAAACATACGAGACTTTAGCGTTCTATTCACTCTTTCTACAATGGGGGCGTGGTGGACGTCATTCTCGGTTGTAAAGAATTTAACCCCCTTTTCTTTGAGAAATTTTCTGACCGAGGAATTCAAAAATTCCTTCCCTTTATCCGTTTCTATTCTAATCGGTATTTGGTCTTTGAATATAAGAGCTAAGGCTCTAACAACTTCTTTTCCCGTCTTACGTAGTAAAGGCACGACCCATAGTTTTCTACTAAAACAATCTATACACGTCAATAGAAACGTGTAGTTATCATTATCTTTGGCCAAGGATCGCATGTCAACCAAGTCTATTTGGTACAAATCACCGATATTGTGAACTATAATTTGTCGTCTCTTAAACTTTTTACGAGCCGTTTTATGCAAAGTATACGGGGTGGAACTTTCCAAAAACGAAATTACTTCCGCTTTCGATATACCATCATCTTTAACAGCTCGATGTAAAGCGTCTATTCCTGAAAACGAAGCGGGGTTAGAAGGATCATAGTATATGGTTTTTAATTTTCGGTGTTGTTGGGTTGAAGCTCAGCCATTTTGGTATTATAGAAGAAGAAGATTTCCTTTTCGTAACGTAACGAGCCCCACTTGAATTTTCTTTATTGTAATTTCTTAGCCGTCTCTTTAAGGGCGTTCTTTTTGGCGGGGAAGTGAGATGAAGGAGAGGAGGAGGGGGAAGGATGGGGACTGGTTCGGGAGAGACGGCGTTTTTTGGTCCTTCAATTTCTTTTACAATGCTATGAAAATCGCTCCAGCCTTCGGGTATTTCTTTAAGGGGGGTAATGTAATGGTATACTAACTGCGCTATATCAGAATTTTTGATCTCTCGTCCGTTTACAAAGACTCTTCCTTCTTTCGACCACCTTAAGGTCTCGCCAAGCGATTGCAACTGAGTAAAAACCTTCTTTGCTCTCCCCTTATATTTGAGGGGGAACATGTCAATCCATTTTTCGGTCGGATCCGGCACGATTTCTCGAGAAACGTTATTGTACCTTTGGACTAGCTGTTGGTACATAATCCATTTGGAGCGATCGTCTAACGATTTGTTGTTTAAAACCGTTTGCATCTCCCTATTCAATTCTTGCATAACATCTGTCTTTAGAGTATCAGCGGGTTGAATAGTGGGTTGAGACGGTATTTGCCGTTCATTCAAGGGTACCAAGGTCATTTTATGGTACATTACGAACTAAAAGCTCCGATAACCGAGGAAAGAAGCGGTACGAGTAAAGAAAAAAGACCTTCTCCCTTTTGGTTCGATAAAATAGCCCTTTTCTTTTTCCAAGCTATTCTTTTACTAGCTATTTTGCGTAGGTTATTCTTATACCTGTATAGCCTACTTCTTTGAGCCAAATTCAATTTCACGTTTCCGTGTAGCGTATTTAAAACTTATTCTGATATAGCGTCTATTAAACCTTTATCCGCGGATCTTATAAAGGCGTGTCTAGGTCCTTTTTTAAGTTTACTCAAGAGGGCGAGAACGTCTCGCTGTGATGTAATCGCACGGCGTTTCATAATTCAAATGAATGCTCGTGTATGATACGAGTCTTATTTATCTCTTTTTGGGCACGTACACTACCATGATCTCATCGGGAAATATGTTTGTTCTAACCCTATAATCTTCGGGACAGTTTTGCTTAAAATCTAATAGCAAATACGAATGAGGTTGTTCAGTAGCGTCCATGTAACTCTCCATTAAAAATTTCGGGTTACGCGGGTACATTTGTCTAGCTAGATAATTTATTTGCAATTTATCTCTAACCTGCTTGAACAGTATCAAATAATTTGTGTTTAAACTTATGTCCCTAGCATCGCTGGATTTATGATAAAGATTTTGAGTTAAATATAGCACGCTTAAATTACGATGATGACTAAACTTGGTAAAAATTGAACCAATCAAACCTGATTTGTTCTGATCCATTAAATCGTCTATTACTAGAAGACAATTTTGAGAGCCGTCGTACTCGTTCATATCCGGCAAACCTTCCTTAAAGACAACCAAACCTTTCAACCTGTCGTAAAATGGTTGATATTCTGAATAATAGAAAATAATTTCAGCGATATTGGGTTCAAACATTTCCCGATGATTTTTAATGATTCTTTCGCAAAGAAACGTCTTTCCAGCCCCACTCGGTCCATTTACCGTTATGGTACACGGATGATAAAAGGGAATCATTGTTCTCCGAGCTCTCGAGCTTAAATAAATTAAACTTTAAGTGGCCAAACGTTAATATAGGGGTCGCGCGCGTCTTCTTCTTCTTCTTCTTCTTCTTCTTCTTCTTCTTCTTCTTCTTCTTCGTGTCGCGGAAATGATCGCGTCGTGCATAGCAAGGAAACGCGCCGCCTGTCGCGTATGACAGGGAAGCGCGTATGACAGGAAGCGCGGGAAAAAAAGGAACAAAATCAGTTTAAATTTTTTTTTATTTTAAATATACAATATACACTTTTAAAAAAATAAATTAATAAATTAGTCAATAAATTAATAAATTAGTTTTAAATTAGTTTTAAATTAATAAATTAGTTTTAAATTAGTTTTAAATTAATAAATTAGTTTTAAATTAGTTTTAAATTAATAAATTAGTTTTAAATTAATAAATAAATAAATCAATAAATTAGTTAATAAATTAAGTTGGGTTCTGGTAGCCATAGGGGACTGTTTTGAAATTGTCTAGTATACGGATTTTATCGACCGTGGCTCTATAAACTTTGTGAGTGTCTATAGAGACAAGCGTGTGATTGGGAAGCCTCGAAATGTGTCTCGGAATTGGAACAGTTATGGACAAAAGGGGTTTGTCTAAATCAACGCCTAGTAATCCTTTTAAAGTTTCGTGATTGACTAGTTTCTCGTTAGAGACATTAAGACGAAACCCTTTGACTTTGGTTGTATTGAACCTTTTGCCAGAGTCTGGATCTGTTACCCAATAACTATAGTTTTTGCATCCTCCACTGACAAAGGTATCAATGTAGGCGTTTTTACCATAACCTTCCAATTCGTTGGTCATTTCACCCAGAAAGTTACCAGTTTCTATTAGCGGTATTCCCAGGGGGGACATGTACACAAGAGAATCTGTATCGTAGTAAAAGCATTTATCCCCGACAATTTCCAGATATTCTAATAAACAAAGACGGGCCATGGCCGTTGTATAGCAGGCTATAGAGACGTTGGTATGCTTCAAAACAACGTCGGCCTCAGTCGTAGGAACCCATTTGACTAGCAGCGTTTCTTCATTTATGGTTAAAACGCTTTTTACTTCAACATCCGGGTTACTTAAGAGTTCGTAAAGTCTGCGGGGTTCTTTGATAATTTCCGTTTTGGTTGGTTTCACTCTTTCCCCGAATTTACCCCAAAGACTATTCAAGGCAAGTTTTGCTACGCTACGCAACCCTTCGTTTCTTTTAATCTTGACTGGGTCTAAAAGTACCCCCTCTCTAATTTTAAAATTTTTAATATAATTGTCACGTTCCTCGGGGGTAACGCAATTCGAGGGGTAACCACTAGCCGTCTGCTTATGAAGAAGGAACGAATCAACGTATTTTTGAAACAAGCCGGCCTCGCCAGTTTCAGGGTTATATTGTCGCACCTTGTATTTCCAGGCCTCTATCTTTTTTAGGATAACATAACCCCGATTTACAGCGGCACGAAGTTCATCAATCACCCAAGTGCCGATTAGTTTTCGCTCTTCGTCGGAATGGCGACAGTCTCCTTGGAAACGTTTCAAGGCACACTCCCGGCAAAGAGTGAAAACTAATTTATTGTTTAACCTTGTGGGCAAAACAGGGTGAAAGAGGCCAATTGGCGGCAAAACTTCGCATTTCAGAAATCCATCGAATGTGAAAATGTCGGGAATATTATCCAGTAAAATTTCTGGGTGCCCGACTGGCAGCTTCTTTCTCTTGTTGACGAAAGGATAGAGACTAGTTACGTCAACGTAATGCATTTTCTCGCTGCCGGATACTTTATGGTATAGTTTAAGTACCGACGTTCTTCCACCAAAAAAGGCATCGCGAGGATTTAAAGGTTCGCGTACTTTTTCTTTAATGTTTTCTGCTTCCAGAAAAACACCAATAGCCGGATTATCGGTTTTATCTTTAGTCCAATCACATTCCCACTTCGTTATTACTTTAAAACCCGCTTTCTCGATTCGTTCCTTCTTTTTTAAAGTTCTGACGTACAAGGTGTTCAAGGTTTGACCAGGATCACCTTGCAAAGATTGGTTACGGTTGACTTTGTAGCATTTGGGGCAACCATGGAAATAACACCCGTTAAACTCTAGAACATCTTTATCACAAAGGCCGTCCA
Organism: Phalangium opilio; assembly: GCF_054372755.1. Lineage (NCBI taxonomy): Eukaryota > Metazoa > Arthropoda > Arachnida > Opiliones > Phalangiidae > Phalangium > Phalangium opilio. Next base: position 1,671,502 of record NW_028324179.1, on the reverse strand, counting down.
CTTTCATTTTCAAAACTTTGGCTTCAGAGCCGTTAAACGCAGACTGTATATTTACGCCGTTTTCGTGAGCATACCAGGATAACCATTCTATAGCCACAAGTGACTGATTATCAATCATTCTATAGAGGTTATGAGGAATAATGCCTATAGAATCTTTATCCATAAAGTGTCTCCTGTATACCCAGCTACACAAACCGGCTATAGTACACGCGACCTGGAAAGGTTCCACCTGGGCAATGTCCAAGAAAATTTTTCTAAAAGCTAGACAACCTAACTTTAATATCACAACATCCTTGATGCAATAAAACTTTAATTCCTCCAGAAAATTAAAGCCTTTTTTCTCCTCAATTTGTTTATCGTACCACTCCATAAACTCTTTGAGATTTTTGGAGGTTAAATTTTCCGACCCGTAAGCTTCTGGAGGAGGCATTTGGTTTTCTAAGACATAATTTGTTGCTAATTGATTATTAAGGTCGAAGACGTGATCTTTAACCACGTTAAATAAAAAATGAGGGAAATAACCCTTTGCCGCATCTTCTAAGCCGAAAGTGGCGGCGAATTTAGAGAGTGGTACGGAGATAAAATTGAAAGAGTCAAGGAAATTTAAATTAAAGACAGTTAAATTTATAATTTTAGTGCCGTTAGGTTTAAATTCTTCGCCTAGAGCCATAATCTCTCGCAATAGAAACTGATTATCGTATCCGCTAGCATTATGAGCCAATAAAGTTACCTTCTTGACAGAGGCTAATGTTCTTAGAAAAGCTAAAAAATTTGAAACAGGGTTTGCTCCTTCAAAAACTCTCTGTCTCGGACCTAGTGACCCACATTTCCCGCAGACGAAACCAGCCTCGGGCACATCGATACAACTTTCGCATACCATCTCTGATACGCAAAGGAGAGGCTGGTGGACTAACGCCCCTTTTTTTTCCTCAGATTCTAATATCTGAATCGCTTCAAAATCATAAAAAAAATAAAGCAAATCAGGGACAACTTTCTGTTTCTTAGCTTGGCGAACTTTAGGAGGTTCTTCTTTAATTACCTGAACGTAACAATAGTGTGGACTGGGAGTGTATCTACTGCACACAGAACAATAGGTCTCACAGCACGTATGGGGCTGATTTTTACGCTTAAATAAATTTATTTGCGTGAAACATTGTTTGCAATGAAATAGTTGCGCGCAAATACTCTTCCCGTCTACACCATCTTGTTTATGATAATTAAAACATTCATCTCCTTTGAAAACCTTGAGACATTTGTCACACGCTCGGTCAGCACCCGTACAAGTTTGATCTCGTAAACAATTGTAACAATAAAGATTGCAACTATGATCTCTCTCTGGTTTCTAAATCCTACCAGACAATTTTCACAGTAATGGTCCATCCCGAACAAAGGTCTTAAAGACGTGACGACGTTGTAATGTCTATTTTGATTAATTAATATCAAACGAGGTCTATTGTCGTCATTGTCGATTTCCCCCAAAATCAACTCGGGCAAATTATTTTTAAAAATATATATTAATATATTATATTGCGCTAATTCGGCTTTAAATTTTTGTATAGATTCTACTTTACCGCAGTCTTTCGGGTTAACTTTAGCTTTGCGGCAAAGCTCTATAGCGGCATCTCGTTGAGAGGCCGTATCGCCTCTATCCGCTCGTGTGTACGAAATCGACTTAAATTTGTTTTTAAGCGCGATATTAGTCGGGTTTTTCTTATGTTCCGAATGCGCAATTGCCACGGAAATCGCTCTCGCTAGACACAGATTATCATTGTTCACTATCCTGATAATTCCTCGAGAGTCACGAGAAAAGATATCAAAGGACCGCACTCCTTTGGGAGCAGCACGGCCAAACCCTTCTACCGGGATTCTCACCACGTGAAATTTTAAGACGATGGGTCCCAAAAAGAATCTTTCAAACTCATCATCGTATAAAACTGACTCTATCTCATCTAAAACAGATTTAGAGTCCAATTGGTCAGCTCTACGAAATGAGAGTGATATCTCGCCCCTGTTTGGCAAGCTTAAACTTTCGGCCGTTATCTGAATCATATCAGATGGAGCTAACCTATTAAGAACGGCCTGGACAATATTGGCTAAGCCTTCAACCAAATTATTAGTTATTCTTACGGTGATTTCTAGACCCGTTAGGTTAAATCTAGGGTACATTTGCACTCTTTGATCCGTAATTTCACAGTGAGGTAGAGAATCTATTGGCGTCATAACTGCCCCCCTCGCTCCGCCTCCAGATTGGTCAGGGAAATTACTAAGACCCGAAAAATCTATAGAGGCGAAATCGTTTTGAGAGGCGAAACCCAGCTCTGGATTATTGTTTAAAAAGTCGCGAGCTATACGATCATTCTGGGAAGATTCAAATTCCCGCACAATTGATTCTTCCTTTTCGAAAATGTTAAAAGCTTTAATCATGTTTTCATCTTGCTCATCCACTAGTAGATTTTCAGCTTGCATTTCGTCTATATCGCGTTGACCTATGTCAAACGCCCTTTTTTCGAAACGAGCCATATATTGCTCACTACACGTTAAAGGTAGATTATTAAAGAATGTTTCCAACTCTTTAATGTCGCGGCATTGTTCAGGCTCACGCGGTACGCTTAACATATATTTAAATATGTCTGTAAATGTTTCAAGAATAGCGTATCCTCTATTAGATAAAAAAATCGGTAATATTTCCCCGACTGTAGCGGGGTTAAGTTTGAGTACTGTACATAAATTAAAGAACAAAGCGTAGATTTTCTCAATGGGCCAAGGTCGTGAAACAACCAACGACTCGATCTCTAATAAAATAGATTCTTGAGCGTCTATATCGCGTTGATTTATTTCTAACGCTCTTTGTTCGAAACGGGCCCTATATAGATCACGATACGCTAAAGGCACATTATTATAGAGTGTGTCCAACTCTTCCGCGTTGCGGCATTGTTCGGGTTCACGCGGTACGCTTAACATATATTTAAATATGTCTGTAAATGTTTCAAGAATAGCGTATCCTCTATTAGACAAACAAGGCGGTAAAATTTCCCCGACTGTAGCTGGGTTAAGTTTGAGTAATGTACATAAATTAAAGAAAAAAGCGTAAATTTTCTTAATTGGCCATGGTCGTAACGCGGCCAATTCCTCGATCTCGAATAAAATAGATTCTTGATCCATCTTTACGCGTTTTTATAGTAAAAAAAAAAACTTACGTTAAATGCTATCCCCATGGAAAACAAAAAAGAATATAAAAATACGTTACCTTTCAAATCAAGACGTGTCCGGGCAGATTTTGTAAAACTTTTCTAAAAGCGAGACTATGCTATTCGTCTTTACTTTATAACTCTGAAGTAGAGAATGAGTTTTGCATACTCAACATATCGCCTTATATAGGTCATAACACTCAGCTTACCCCCCTCCTCCCCCCACATGTTGTACGTAACGGCTTTTTACGAAGCAAAAATGTAATCTTTTTTAGATACATCCCCCCTCTCTCCCTCTAAAGAGCCCGTGCTATAACAAGAACCGACCAACGCAGTTTCGTCCAGGCCTGTTTACCCTATATGAAAGAGGCCAACCTTAAACTAGAACTGCCACCCACCCTCTCTCCCCAAAACCAAACTCTAACTAGAACTGCCACCCCCCCCTCTCTCCCCAAAACTAAACTCTAACTAGAACTCCCCCTCTCTCCCCAAAACTAAACTCTAACTAGAACTCCCCCTCTCTCTCTACCCCCAAGCTAAACTCTAACTAGAACAAATCTTTGCCCAGACATGTTTACCCTATATGAAAGAAGCCAACCTTTAACTAGAACTAACCCCCTTTCTCCCCCCTCTAAAGAATGAAGACATAAGCCATGTTAGGGCTCACTTTGATTTTGACAGTCGAATAAGAAGGTCGCTTGAATTGTAAGTAGAATTTTTGCGTAACAGTTTTGGGCGCTCGCTTGGTATAATAGCAACGGTTGCTTTTTTAAGATAAGAATGGAAGTTGATAATTTTCGTAAACGAAAACTCCCGTCCAAACCTCGTAAAATCAATTCGAGATTTCATTTGGGAGAAGTATTTCTATCTTTCGGATTCACGTCTGATCTCAATATAGAGATTAGAATATGCCAGAAAGAACCAGATTTGTCCACGTTTCGCTTTGATGTTGACACCTGGCAAGCTTTTGCATCCAAAATTGGTCCGCTTAGCGGATGGACAAGTTGCCAAGAACCCACATCATACGACGCTATTTTAGCCGATACTCCATTATCTTCGACATCAGCACACGCAACCTTTAACAATCTAAAGCTGGAAACGAATATCAGGGGTGGAGACAGTATCGACTTCACATTGAACGCTTCAGAAGCAAGCGAGTTAAATCGATTAATGCCATATATTAATGAACATGTGAAAAAGCTTGTATCGAACGAACAGGTGTATTTATTACTTGGTGATTTGATCTGCGCTGAACTTATTACCATATATAAAATATTACACATAGATTACGGTGAATTCGTTTCTTTCGAAGAAATTGAAGATCATATTAATTTTGATCGTGTACTATCATATTTTGGCTCGTACGTTTCACCGTATAAAATATTAATGGCTTTTGAAAGTAGATTAAAGGAACGCGGAATAAGTTTTGATTTTCAATCGTATAATATATTTAATATATTAATGTCTCAAACTTCTTATTTAAAGAAACGTATAAGCGTTGTCAATCTTTTTGGCCTGGTGTAAATTTGTATTGAAATAAATTTTTTAAAACGTAATTTTTGTCATTTGATCTGGATAGGCATATATATTTATAGGACCATAACAAGACGTTTCTAAAGCATTGTGGACAACATTAACTAGTCTACAAAGAAATCGGCTAGGATTGTGTTATTATCGTTAGAAATCATTTGAACTCGGGGTCAAATTCTTGTTTTTTTTTAGGATTGTGAGAGGGTCTAGACTTGTTTTTATTAATGTATTGAAAGACATGCGGCTAGGGTACATGGAAATCGGTGTTATTATTATCGTTAGAAATCATTTGAACTCGGGGTCAAAATTCTGTTTTTTTAGATATGTGAGTTGGTCTAGACTTGTTTTTATTAATGTATTGAAAGCTAGGGTACATGGAAATCGGCTAGGAATGTGTTGTTATTATCGGTAGAAATCATTTGAAGTCTGGGTCAAATTCTTGTTTTTTTTTAGGATAGTGAGAGGGTCTAGACTTTTATTATTAATGTATTGAAAGACATGCGGCAAGGGTACATGGAAATCGGTGTTATTATTATCGTTAGAAATCATTTGAACTCGGGGTCAAATTCTGTTTTTTAGGAATGTGACCGCGTCTAGACTTGTTTTTATTAATGTATTGAAAGCTAGGGTACATGGAAATCGGCTAGGAATGTGTTATTATCGTTAGAAATCATTTGAAGTCTGGGTCAAATTCTTGTTTTTTTTAGGATTGTGAGAGGGTCTAGACTTTTATTATTTTGGGGTCTCGTTTGCTTCAATAACAACTTTTGTATTATGGAAAGATCATAAGGTTTTTGTATTGGGGTATATAGAAAGAGCGTCGGAGACTAAAAGAACCCCCCGGTTTCTCCATGGTTTCTATAAATACGGCAGTTTACCCAATACAAAAATCACTCTCAGCCTAAACACTGACGAACCACTACTACTAAGACTAAATCCTGCACCAAACTTTCAACATGTGAGTATAATGTTTTTTCTCCTGAAACCATAGAATAAGTTTTTTTTGTTATTTAGGGCACCCAACCCTTTACCGTTTGGGAATGAGGTATTTGAATTCCTAAACCCACCTGTCCAAGATGAACCTTTGGAAGAAGAACCTTTTCCTCTAGCGGAACTAGAGGAAGTGGTGGTGGAAGGAGGGGAGGAGGGAGGGGAGGAGGAATGGGAGAATGAGGAATTGGATGAGGAATTGGATGAGGATGATGAAGATCCTACGCCATTGGATTGCAACATCCAACGGTAAACATTCCATGTTTTCTCCTATTTTTTAGTAGCTATATTTCCTCCATAAAATTTGATCAGGATCTTAGCCCAGATCCGTCAGGAGGCCGAGGAAGAAGAATGGCTTGCCAACAACGAAGTACGCCCGGCCATCGAACAAGTGTACTCGGTCGAGACAAATTATGTTATCGAAGCCCTGGGTCAAACCCTGTTGGGTTTCATGGTATTCCCTGTAGAGCCCCTAGAGGGGGCACCCCTAGTCGAGGAACAGCCCTTAAACATAGCTAACTGTTATTCCGGCTTGTAAGTTATATAGTTTTTTTCTTTTTTAAGACCATTTCTAATTTCTTTTTTCTTTACAGTCTCAATACGGCCATCTTAAAGTTTTTTAAAAGGAGAGCCCGAATATACAGGGAATCCGAAGGGGAGGTTGATGCTGACGGCGTGATTGACGCCGCGTCCGTTCGGAGAGCAACCGAGCACGACATACGTCGGGCGAAACTGTTCCTCGACAAAGTCGCCTACGGGGTGCTCGCCCAACAGATGGTAGATCTAGGGCTTTTTCGATAACATCCGCGTCTCGGGGGGCTATTCAATTTCCCGCCCCTAGCCCCCAAAGGTAAGAAACCGTTTTTGTATATTATAGGGGGGGGGGTAAAGAGTGTCTGGGTTTCAACGGTCCCCCTCCATACTATATATACGGAGATTTTCCCAATACTAAAATCATTCTCGCTTTAGCTTCGGCCAGAACATCATCCACCATTATCATGTGAGCATACTGTTTTTTTCTGAAATCGTGGAAAGACTAACTTTTGAACTTAATAGGGCGTACAGTCATATTGACGATGTTCTTTTATACACGGACGACGAGGAGGACCCGAGACAAAATTTTTACGAGTGGCAACAACGTCAGCCACCCCCACATCAACCCCAGGAAAACCCGCCGAGAGTAAATGAACATCTGCCAAATGATTGCAGCCTCTTCAGGTAAAGTCTCTATATTTTTTAAAACTTTAATGGCTATATTCAAACATTTTTTATAGGATCCTTGCTGATGTCCATAAGGACTTAGTGAGGATTCGCGCGGACAATCTCGGACATGGTTTTGATCTCCGCGAGGACGACGTTGTCTTCCGGGAGTTGAGTTCTCGACTCATACCATTCGTTGACATAACACCCACTCCCGGAAACCCTATGCCGGTTTACGTTAACACGTCTCTCTCGGGCTCGTAAGTTAATTAGCATTATTTTTTTAAAGATGGATCCCTAATATCTTTTCTTTCTATTTTTAGTCTCAATGCCGCTATCACCGACTATTTCAAGGGGAGAGCGGGTACCCCCAATGAGGGAGTCCTAGACCGGTTTAGGCAAAAGCGTTTCCTCAGAGCTGTAGCAAATGAAGTTCATTTACAAACAGGCCTTTAATCTTTCAATTTTTTTCTATTTATAATTATATATATATATACAAATAAAACATGGATAAAATATTTAAAATTATATATATATACAAATAAAACATGGATAAAATATTTAAAATTATATATAGACAAATAAAACATGGATAAAATATTTAACGCCTCTTGATTTATACATATTGCAAAAGTAAAAAAAAAAATGCCCCGCTTTAAAAAAAAATATTACCGGAATTAAAATTCCGTGTAAAATTAAAAAAACGTTGGGATAGAAATTCCTAGGCTTGTACAGGCATTCCCCCGCTTTGCACGCGTAACGGAGAAGAGGAACCCGAGAGATATATTCCTATAACATTTCAGTGCTATTCGGAGAGAAAACGCGAGCCGCTATGGTTGTACACGCATTCCCCCGCTTTGCACATGTAAAGGAGAAGAGGAAACGACGAGAGATATATTCCTATAACATTTCAGTGCTATTCGGAGAGAAAACGCGAGCCGCTATGGTTGTACACGCATTCCCCCGCTTTGCACGCGTAACGGAGAAGAGGAAAAAAAGAGAGAGGAAAAAAAACTCTCCTTCACAGCGCTCTCGCGCCGCTAGGCTAGTACATTCGCAAGCGTAAAAATAAAGAGACGGTCAAAGGGAAAGAGACGGTGAAAGTCAGGGAACCAAGAGAGAGAGAGAAAAAAAAACTCTCCAGCCTTCACAGCGCTCTTGCGGGTATCGGGCTGGGTAAAGAGAAAGTGAAAGTCAGAATAAAAAAAAAGGGGACTTAGCGCAAAGAGAGAGCATACACTCAAGAACAACCTCCACCCTTCAGGTGGAGGAGGTGAGGGGGAGACACACCAACCCCCCTCCGGGGATGGAGGCATGGGGGCAAAAATTCGTCCCCCCCCTTCGCGGGTATAAACCATGGGGGAAAAAAATTCATCCCCCCCTGCGCTGCCCGCGGGTATCGAGGCTTACTATTCTCTTCCGTCCATTTGAACCCATGAACGACATCAAAAGATGAAAGCCCCCATTCCGTACCACTATTTTTTTAATATCGTTGTTTTTTTCTTCAGCAGCTACCATCTCTGTCGCTTTTAGGAACAAAGGTGGGTCAAAAGTGACTATACACGCTTTGTTTCTATATTTGCATTGTTGGGAGGCAAAGCTCAGGGCTGAGTAAATACTCGACTGATTTCAGGGATCAACATTGATAAATGGTAAAGCGATTACGTTGGTTGTCTCAAAACTTGTTTCTTGTGCTACAACTGTGTGCAGAAATCCCATCCAAGCTGGTAAACTACTTTGGTCGCATGCAAATCCACTCAGCCACAAAACGTTTAAAGGAGCAAATGCGTCCAAAGCAAAGGAGCCAATGCCTTTCAGAAAAACATTTTTTAAGCCCAAAATTACCTGGTTTCCTGTAGGTTAACAAAGGAATCCGAGTGGATTGGCCGGTTGAGAATGCACTTTTCTGTCGAGGTACCGCAATCGTGGCTTCCACTGATCTACAGGGAGTGACCCATTTAATTCCACCCATGGCGTGGAACGTATTGGTTCCATCAAGAGTGATTATGTTAACGTCAGCGTTATCAAAAACATATTGGACAAATGCATCATCGCTTTCGTTTGGTATTCCAGAATTAATCAACGACTGCTGATAAATTTCTCCTTCACTATAAGAAGCGCCCATACCCAGTGAATTTAATATTTCTACGAGGTGTTTCGAACCATAGCGACGGATTAAATATATTGTTGGACTTGTATGAATAGGCGACAGAAATGACCTAGGTCTCACGGCTGAAATTATGGAGTGGTTTATGACTTTTCGTTTTCGAATAATATCGGGTGATTCATTTTGTCTCCTTTTGTTTAGGTGTAAAGTTCCAATGTTTCTGGTACAATATTTTTTCCACCTTCAGAAATTTCTTCAACACTTGGGTAGGATGTTCGATCGTACACCATTTTTTGAATGTCTTCACGTATTATTGAGGCTGCAGTTTCGACGATTCTCTTACGTTCAGACAACAAGTCTTTTTCTCTCTACACACCAGCTATTACAGATACGTTTTCGAAGTTCGAAAGCATGTTGTTGTAAAGAGTTAGTAAAATTTGAATTGAATTGAATAATAATCATAGATCTTTCTAATCATAATAATTCAATTCAATTCAATCAAGTGTTTATTGCGTGTCCATAACACCTTTCGGCTTTTTACAATGGGTCACGACGTCTTAAATTAAAAATCTAAAATTTAAACTGATGTAAAACAAAATGTAAACGTTTCGAATACAATATCTAAATTCAATCACGGTAATTAAATATAACTAAAAGATAGGTAGCGTGAAATTGAAAGTTCAAACAAAAAAAATTTTCAATTAACCAAGTTTTCTCTCTCCTTAAAATAATTTTCTATATAAAAAAAAATAAGTCCAAATCTTTATAATCTTTCTAGACATGGGTTTTCGTTGTAGCGGATTATTTTTTAATCAATTAACTAAGTTATCCTTCTTTTTAAAATATTTTTTATATAAACAATTGAGTGAGTAAATAAGTCCAGATCTTTATAAAAGTTTCCAGTAACTTGTATTCTAGAAATTGGATTAAGTTTCTGCGGTTTTTTGTAATAAAAATTGGATTTTAGGCGTGTATTACGGTTGGGGACATTAATACCGATTTTCGATAGCAAATAAGGACTGTTTATTTTACTTGTTAATAACTTCTTTAGAAAACATAATTCAAGCATATGCCGCCTATATCTCAACGATTGGAGTTCCAAGTATTCCATTACTTTAACATAATTATATTGAGTTTCACATTTGAAATTAAAATAATAGTACTCTATGAACTTTCTTTGGACTCGCTCAATTCTAGGAGAGCGGTCGCTCTCTTAGATAAGACTTGATACTGCCTCTAATGCTAAAGGAGGGTTTTTTTGATTGACCGTAACTTTTTTCGTATTGTGTTTACAGCTTTGAAATTTTGCCAGTGAATTAAAATTCGGGCCCTAATTTTGTGGTTAGAATTTCAAAGAGATCCAACTAATAGTTAATTCTATAAAGAAAAAAGTTGTTAAGGGTGGTTTTAGAATCCATAAAATTAATCAGACATTTGGTGAAAAATACTACATTTTTCCATTGAGATAACATGGGATTTTTTTGAAAAATGACCTTAATTGGGATCGTGTATAAAGAAAACTATTCATTCGTTAAGTTTGGGAACCATCTTAAATGAAATATAACAGTCCATAGATGTGCCTTTTCTTAGTTTCATTAAGATAAATTAAGTTTAAGTATTGATTTTTATCATTAAAAACACTTACTATGACTTACGTTGTTTTGGGTATTGAAGTTACAGTGTTTTAGCACTGTTAGAGAAACGCATTTTAGCCCTAATTTTTTATATTGGATTTACGGCGTTTTTGTCGTGATTCACGCCGTTAGAGGGACTTTAGCTAGATAAACATGGCGTTTGAGCTCTCGGTTAAAATTAAAATTTTGGATTTGGAATTAAACAGAGGCTAATTAGGTATGATTTTTATTGTTTTCACAACAACATTTGAATTATAAATGTGCTGAGAGCTATACAAGTTTTCTCGCAGCCAGTTACTGCAGCATTAAAATCAATGTTACAATTAAACCAAGTCAAGGTTGAAGAACGCGAGAGCCTGGAAGTTACAATTTTTTTCATGGAAAACGTTAGAAAATGGTTTGAGATACATGATGTATGCAACAAGGCCATTGTTGTACAATCATGCTCGCGATATCTCTGATATTCTTCAAATTAGAAAAAAACTAACTATGAAAGCACTATCCTGAAAGGTTTTAAAAGTATGAATAAATAATTAAATGCTAATTGCAAGAAGTTTATTTCTTAAATTAAAAACATTCAATAGGCTTATATTTGTTTCCTATTCTAAGTCAATAGGCCTAACAATGAATAGTTTCAGTTATTCTCTTTCTGATAATAATAATAATAATAATAATAATAATAATAATTAATTTAAACTCTGTACATCTGTAAAAAGTTCGAAAGCATGTTGTTGTAAAGAGTTAGTAAAATTTGAATTGAATTGAATAATAATCATAGATCTTTCTAATCATAATAATTCAATTCAATTCAATCAAGTGTTTATTGCGTGTCCATAACACCTTTCGGCTTTTTACAATAGGTCACGACGTCTTTGGAATATCATCTGCATCAGAAGTGTTCCAAAATGCGATTCGTGAAGTCATCAGTGGTATTGACCATGCCATGAATCTCACAGACGATATTGTGGTGGGTGGTAAGAATCAAGCTGAACATGATGCAACTTTATCGGCCGTGTTATCTGCTCTATCTGAAAGTGGATTAACACTAAATCCGGACAAATGCGATTTTAATAAATCGTCGATATCGTTTTACGGAATGATTCTGAGCGGACAAGGCCTGACCTTAGATCCTAGTAAGATCACAGCTGTCCAGAATATTGCGCCTCCGAAATCAGCGAAAGAGTTACGAAGTTTTCTGGGCATGGTTACGTTTTGCTCTCGATTTCTTCCACGATATGCTACCATCTCCGAACCACTAAGGAGATTAACCAAGAAAAATGCTATATTTGCTTGGGGGAATGAGCAAGAGGAAGCATTTGAACAGCTTAAACAAGAGCTAGTCTCAGCGAAAAGCCTTGCCTTTTTTGACCCGCTACTGCCTACAGAACTCTATACCGATGCAAGTCCAGTCGGTTTAGGTGCCATTTTGGTACAAGTGGACAAAGATCCAGTCTTACAAGAAGCAATGAGACTACTTTCTTTTAAGAAATGGCCAATCAAAAAGAATAATACCTCTCCGCAGAATGAACTTTCGTTACTACAAACAGTCAAAGACGAACTATCGGTTGTGCATAATATCCTTATGCGAGGATCGAGAATCGTTGTTCCTTCCTCACTTCGTGCATTAGCCATCGACCTTGCTCACGAAGGGCATCAAGGGACAACTAAGACCAAACAATTACTTCGTTCCAAACTCTGGTTTCCCCATTTGGATGAAATGGTGGAACGAGTAATTAAAAATTGTCTACCCTGCCAAACAACGGGATTACCCAGCGAACGAAATTCAATCGTACCTTCGCCACTACCGGAATATCCATGGCATTCCATATTTGTAGATTTTGCTGGCCCATTACCTACCAATGACTATCTATTAGTTTTGGTGGATGATTTCTCACGTTTCCCTCTAGTGGAAATCGTAAGGTCAACGGCAGGAGATAGAGTTATCCCAATCACCAAGAAGTTGTTTTGCACATTTGGTATTCCACGGATAGTCCGTTCAGACAACGGTCCGCCTTTTAACGGTTGAGACTTTGCCGCATTCGCCACAGAAATGGGTTTCGAACACCGTCGAGTAACACCCCTATGGCCGCAAGCTAGCGGACTAGTTGAAAGACTAAATCGAACGCTCAAGAAATCTCTACAAACATCTGCGGTTGAACAAGTAGATTGGAGAGACGCGCTTCACCAATTTCTACTGAACTATCGATCTACTCCCCATTCGTCAACGAAATTGTCTCCAGCAAGTATTCTCTTTGGTAGAGATATCTATTGTAAGCTACCACAAGTAAACATGAATGATCCCCAGGACAAAGCTATGATCAAAATCCAACTTAATGACGCACATGCGAAATCCAGAATGAAGATAAACGCTGATCGTCGTTTGCGTCATACATCACAACATTTCAATCTGGGAGATCAAGTTCTAGTTCAAACGAAAAGACAAAATAAGCTTACTCCAGTCTTTGCTGCTGACCCTTTGGTAGTCGTAAAAATAAAGGGTTCGATGATAACTGCTGAAAATGATCACCGATCAGCAACCAGAAACCAAAGTTTTTTCAAACAATTTCATGGATCTAAAATACACGAATGGAAAGAATATAACAAAGAAGATCTTGATGATATGGTACCTCCGCCAATTGTAGGAATTTCTATTTCACCAATCCCACCTATGGCCGAATTGCCAGAAGCACCTGCTGAAATTCACAGGGAAGAGCAACCTGCAAGAGAACGCAGATATCCTCAAAGACAACACCGTCGTCCCCCTCGATTCTTAATTGACGAAATGTAATTGAACTTTACATTAATTTTACAAATTTTGTTCTTTGATAATATTGCTATTTTTGTATAACATTGTTTAAGAATTAATCTATATTATATCAAAAATTTGAAAAAGGGGAGGAATGTAGAATCTACCAGTTGTTGATTTAAATTTACCGCGAAAAAGTAAAAATGTTATCACTAGTGCCATCTATAAAAGATATGCGACAGTATAGATGCCATGGAATGTAAACTATGGTGTTCAAGTTTTAAGTAACTCTGTTGCTAAATCGCTAACCTTCATGGAGGAGACTGGGGCTCAAAATTTCCAAGGTTGTCAAGCGACAGTAAAATTTATAGAATCAATTGATAGGTACTTAATCCATACAAAAGTATACATTCCTTCAATAATTACCACAAATTAATTATTGCCTTTAGATGTTTTGATATCCTGAACTCACGGTCTCCATTCGCTAAAGGCTACAAAGCTCCTATTAGAAAAAATAAATTTGAGCTTACCAGAAAATCTTTAGAACAAACTAAAGAATTACTTTTAAACTTGAAAGACGAGGAAGGAAATCTTCTCGTTAAAGGCAAAAGGAAGACTGGCCCATTAGGGTTAGCTATTTCAATCACCAGCATCCTGGCAATATCAGAAAAACACCTCATTCCAGAAATGCCTCAATTAGAGTAAGCAATAGCACATGAAAAAATAAATTTGAGCTTACCAGAAAATCTTTAGAACAAACTAAAGAATTACTTTTAAACTTGAAAGACGAGGAAGGAAATCTTCTCGTTAAAGGCAAAAGGAAGACTGGCCCATTAGGGTTAGCTATTTCAATCACCAGCATCCTGGCAATATCAGAAAAACACCTCATGCCAGAAATGCCTCAATTAGAGTAAGCAATAGCACATGAAAATGAAAACATCTACATTAATCATTTAAATGCAACACTAACCAAATGTCTCCTTCCTTAAAGTTATTTACTTACCTACAAATTTTCCCAAGACCACTTGGAATTATTTTTCAACACAATTCGTGGAAAAGGAGGCTGGAATAATAATCCAACAACAAAACAGTTTGAAGGCGCTTACAAAAGATCTTTAGCGACTCGCCTTACTCCTACTTTAACCGGAAATGTAACTGCTCTTGACGACACTGAAATCCCCAGGCTTTGCAATGTTCGCCGTTACCCGGAATATGACACTGAAATGCAGGCGTCAACAGTAGGAGAATTTCAAAATCAAGAAGATGACGAAATTAAAGAATTTTACATTCAACAAGAAAATTCATCCATTTTCCGAGAAAATTCAGTTTTCTACATTGCTGGCTTTGTGGTATCGCGTCTTGGAAAAGTCATACGCTGCAAAACCTGTCTCCAGGCACTCGAAGAGCCCCCAAATGAGCATAATTATGCTTTTAATATGCATTCGCGGTTTACGCAACTGAAAGACAATGGTGGGTTGCATAGACCATCAAAAAGTGTTTTTCAGCTATGTCGTTTAACGGAGTCCTGCATTCGTCAAAATGTATCAGTTTCTATGCCATGCAAAAACATAACTTTGGCCATTGAACTTGCTGTTCTACGAACAATTGTAGGAATGGATATTTTCCCCGATCTACATGAGCACATGTTTGATGCGGAAGTGGGTATTGAACACCATGCAACCACTTTAATTAAAAAAACTATTAACTTATACTGCAAAGTCAGGCTTCACAAATTGGCTAAGGATAAAAATCTGGAATTGAAAGGCCAAGCCATCAGGCATAAACTGTCAAAGCTAATTTTATTTCAAGGCCAGTAACCAATAAACCAACCACTACCAACCTAACCCAGACCAAGTAGATATCTACTTTTGGCCTTGGCCAATAAAATAATTTTTTTTATTAAAATATTCACTTACGTTGCTTATACGAGTACAGATTATTACAATTTAATAATTACTTTTTATTTATTCCAGGCGAGTAATTATAATAATAAAAAAGAAATAATCCACAGCTGTTAAATAAAGAGAAATAAAACCAAAAGTATACAGATTTATGATCTCTATACTTTTGTTAAAACAGAGCAAAAAAAAATGATATCAGCATGACGACTTTAATACCTATTTTAGTTTTGAAACTTACCGATAGATGTCGCTTTATACGGCTACCCCCAGAAAATAGCGGCTGTCTGCTCGTTGCCCCTTCCGCGTCGACCTCCCATTGGATTGTGTATCTACCCTTTTAACATATCTATGGTTGAGTGTAAGTTCGCCGCTTTACTCGCGCTCCAAGTTTTCCCCTCGTTTTTCGATTCCTACTTCGTTCTGTTTCCGGATTTTTGCACATTTTGACGTCTAACGTCTTCCGTTAACGGTATTTAAACTTAATTTACAGTAATTTGGACTATTTTTCGTGTATTCGCTGTATTTTGGTGTTACCTACTGACAGCGGTTTGCCATAGTTGTGGAAAAGCTCGTATTGTTTGTTCCGCGGGACTCATGACGGGTCATTTTCTATAACTGTGTTTGAGACCTTACAAAAAACACCTCCAGTTTGCACGGTCTACGTTTTTCGGTTTTCGAGTTCTCCGCTGCCCTATGGGAAACTTTTGACTTATGGCCGGTTCCAAGGACTTATGCCAAGTTTGTAAAGCACCCTTCTTCGGTAAGCAGAAGTCACTTCACTGCACTTTGGGCTGTAAGAAACGCGTACACGGAGCCTGTCACTCGGCTTCGTCTTTCACCTGTCGGGGTTGCAAACCGGACTCCATGACTGCTAGGGCTTCTAGAAGTCCAACTCGTCGGAGCAGCGGGATGGCTGGTAACAGTGTCCCTTCGCCTATAGTGGTCAATGAATCGTCGGTACCCCTATCTGTTATCCATGAAGCTCTCAATAAACTACTAGAGCCTGATAGTGTTACACGTGATCCTAACTCGATTTTGGATCGTATCCTGGCGAAATTAGACAGCACTGAGACGCTGGTCCATACTCTCCAGCAGCAATTAGTGAATCAACAGTCTATTATCAATGCTCAAGATATGCATATTAAGGAACTTTGCACTAGAGTAACGGCATTTGAAAAGAGCAGATGCGAAAACACTTTGCACACTGACGGTCAAAGTGACGGTATTTACAGCCCCGACTGGCCGTTTATTACCAACCCAGCGTCCTTTACTCTACTCCAACATACTTTCGAGTACCTTGCCCATGCCTCGGGCTTTCGGTTCCCAATCGGCGAGTGCCATCCGACCGCCCCCACCGAGGCCTGCCAAACCTGTCTTGACTGGCTCTGCTACTAATTCTAGGCTGAAGGCAGTCGCCAGAGGGTCAGGTCGACGTGGCCCCGTGCCCAAGGCACTTTTCGTTAGTCGCCTGGACAAGGATCTGCTCTCGAAAGACCTTTTTGTTAGACTTAAGAAAGACGCTGGCATTGCCAAGCCTATTTGTATTCGACTCAAAACGATGCACCCTGACGCCGATCATTCATCCTTCTATGTCGCCTGTGAGGATGATAGTGATTATGCCAAACTATCTGATCTTTCATTTTGGCCTGTCAATTGCATCATCACTGAGTTCAATGGCGTTCCCCGTGACGCTAACAAGCATAGTAGTGAACTAGACAATATTGACACCGCTCCCAAACAATGATATCTATCAATTGCGTATCAAAATGTCCGTGGTTTACGGACAAAATTTATTGAATTTTTTTAGAAATGTTGCTACTCAGGATTTTGACATTATTTGCTTAACTGAAACCTGGGTTAATTCTACTCAATTTACTACTGATTATTTTCCTAACCATTATAATGTTTTTCGGTCCGATCGCCCAGATCCGAATTTTAATAACGTTCGGGGTGGAGGCTCATTGATTGCCGTTCGGCGTTCCTTGCACTGCTGTCGGCGTCATGACATTGAGGGAACATCAGAGAGTGTGTTCATTGAAATTAAGGCGTCAGCCCATCGTTCAATCGTAATTGGTACTGCTTATTTTCGACCTTCCCTAGATGACATGACCTATGCCCTCTATAAAGACAGCTTAGTGCAGGGTTTAGCTGGCGGCTCATCTGATATTATTTTGCTCGGCGACTTTAATCTACCTGGTGTCGACTGGCTTAGCTGCGGGACTCGGGGCTGTTCTGCTCCTATACGTACTAAAGCTAACCACATCTTTGACGTTTGCTATGACTTAAATCTCCGTCAAGTTGCCCCTTTTTGGAATGAGTGGCAAGGCAAATATACCCTTTGGATATCGTGTCTTAAAGTTTGTGCTGGGTTAAAAAGTGTCTTTGTCTTTGCTTGTGGGTGTGTATAATTTTTTATATTAAGTTCAAAACTAATTTTATCGTTTAATTTTGCATGTGTGATTGCTATCTTACTCGTATGCTTTGTGCAAAACATTGTCTGAACCGACTCCTAGTGTGGAAACAATAGTTTGAACCGACTTTTACTGTGCAAAACATAGTCTGAACCGACTCTTAGTGTGCAAAACATAGTCTGAACCGACTCTTAGTGTGCAAAAAATAGTCTGAGTCGACTCTTAGTGATGTGTTTGTTCGGATCAAAATCGTATTAAATCAGTTTCCAAGAGGAACGCAGGTATATTAAGTTTGTCAGTATGATGGGTACGGGTGAATATAAAATGATTGAAACTTTTATCCTTTCGTTTAGTTACAAGACCCTTCAGAAGCTGAAGATGATACCAGCATTCAATCCCATGCAGAAGTATTAAACACTGAGCTGAAACGCGGCAAATGTGACCAGAATATAATTAATGAGAAAATGATGAAAACCTTCAACTTCCGTCGAAAAATGTCTTTTCAAAAAGATATCGCCACTATCCTGAAAACATATCCAGCTTTGCAAAAAGAAAATGAAGTGAGATTTTTTGTTGTTTCTTCAATGGAAGTTGAAGTGGACTATCAGTGCTATTTTATTGATTCTTCTACTATAGGCATAACTATTAGATCTATCTACATAGTGAAACATCACTGAGATATAACCAAACGATTTTAAAAATCAAAAAAGATTCAGGCTTCATCGATATATTTAAACTCCTCACCTCCAAAAAACCGTGTGACTCCCATGCCTTGCAGTTAACAAATTATTCTCGCGTGCCACGATTATCACGTCGCGTGAATTTTCTATTATATTTCACGCTGAAGGTTCCCTCGCAGTTACGGCATTTAATTAGTCAATGGAATCTGAATCTACATTGAAATTTAAATCAGTCGGATATGATTCCTGCTGTTTCACTTTGCACGCAAGCGTTATAATTAGTAGAAGATCGAAAAAAACTATTTTGCTCTTCACCCTCACTTTAAATAATTTGCATATACAAGTAATGTTCTTTACAGTTAATTGAGGAATTGGCTCGAATTTGCGGGAACCATGCGGCTCTGAAATCCAGCATATTTAAATTATATGGCTCAGAAGAAAAACAAAATTATATCTTTAGCGCGGAAACAATGATCTTCCAAGAAACTTATTGAACTCTTAGACAAGAAAAAAATAATAGTTACGGAAACAGAATTTGAGGGTTGGGCACTTACACTAAATTGAAGTATATATGCTAAACTTTTGTGATGGTTACTGCACAGTTGTTTTATTTTACAGATTGCTCGGGAAAAGGCCAAATCGGGGTCTGAAACGGTCTCCACCACCGCTGGGCGTGCGGCGGCACGTAACACCCAATTGAAGAGGCCTAGAACGGAGGATTGGACTCCCACGCCCAGTATCTCGCAAGCGGCGGCGAAAAAGGCTAAGTCCTATAGAGACGCAGCCAGCTCAGAAAATATGGCCATTCTTAAAAAAGGCAATCCGACGGTGGTCATCACGGAGGAAGACGTGGGCCCAATCCAGAAGGCGATTCTAGGGGCGCTGGATGGGATACCTTCGGGGAGCCCTCTACCGCGCCTTGCGAATTTTAGCCTGACGGCCGGGGCCCTGGTATACTCCTGTGAGGATTCGTTCACTGGTCAATGGTTGAAGGAGAACTTAGCCTACTCGGTGGTGGGGGATGCGGTGCTCTCAGTAATGAGAGCTAGTGAACTCCCTAAGTCGTTTAAGGTAATGTTCCGCACCAGGGACCAGATCACCAAATAGCCGGCGGTGCTGTTCTGGCGCCTAAAGGCCCTTAACGATGGCTTTGCAACCGAACGTTGGAAATGTATCCGGACGTACGTGGGCAGGGTCGTACGGTATTGTCCATTGATGGTTCCTCGTTGGACGCCATTAAGAATGCTGGCTTCGTGGGCTTCACTGGAGTGGACAAGGGTTCCTTCAAACTCCTTCAGTACACGGAAACCACCCAAACCACTGCAGCCGAGTCTGCGGCAAGGGGTCGGACTAGAGAGATGGGGATCTCGCTGTGGAGCTCGCTGGTGTCGCTCTAGGCACAGAGGGAGAGGGTGGGGGGCTCATTCGGAAGTCTGTTCTTCCATGGATGAGTCCACCCTACTGGAAGAATCGGATGGGACCCTTCGGGGTCCAGCCGATCTGAGTTCTAGTGGTCCTGATGCTTGCCACAGCTCTTCAATACCACTTCCTTCCATTATCCGTCCATTTGAACCCATGAACGACATCAAAAGATGAAAGCCCCCATTCCGTACCACTATTTTTTAATATCGTTGTTTTTTTCTTCAGCAGCTACCATCTCTGTCGCTTTTAGGAACAAAGGTGGGTCAAAAGTGACTATACACGCTTTGTTTCTATATTTGCATTGTTGGGAGGCAAAGCTCAGGGCTGAGTAAATACTCGACTGATTTCAGGGATCAACATTGATAAATGGTAAAGCGATTACGTTGGTTGTCTCAAAACTTGTTTCTTGTGCTACAACTGTGTGCAGAAATCCCATCCAAGCTGGTAAACTACTTTGGTCGCATGCAAATCCACTCAGCCACAAAACGTTTAAAGGAGCAAATGCGTCCAAAGCAAAGGAGCCAATGCCTTTCAGAAAAACATTTTTTAAGCCCAAAATTACCTGGTTTCCTGTAGGTTAACAAAGGAATCCGAGTGGATTGGCCGGTTGAGAATGCACTTTTCTGTCGAGGTACCGCAATCGTGGCTTCCACTGATCTACAGGAAGTGACCCATTTAATTCCACCCATGGCGTGGAACGTATTGGTTCCATCAAGAGTGATTATGTTAACGTCAGCGTTATCAAAAACATATTGGACAAATGCATCATCGCTTTCGTTTGGTATTCCAGAATTAATCAACGACTGCTGATAAATTTCTCCTTCACTATAAGAAGCGCCCATACCCAGTGAATTTAATATTTCTACGAGGTGTTTCGAACCATAGCGACGGATTAAATATATTGTTGGACTTGTATGAATAGGCGACAGAAATGACCTAGGTCTCACGGCTGAAATTATGGAGTGGTTTATGACTTTTCGTTTTCGAATAATATCGGGTGATTCATTTTGTCTCCTTTTGTTTAGGTGTAAAGTTCCAATGTTTCTGGTACAATATTTTTTCCACCTTCAGAAATTTCTTCAACACTTGGGTAGGATGTTCGATCGTACACCATTTTTTGAATGTCTTCACGTATTATTGAGGCTGCAGTTTCGACGATTCTCTTACGTTCAGACAACAAGTCTTTTTCTCTCTACACACCAGCTATTACAGATACGTTTTCGAAGTTCGAAAGCATGTTGTTGTAAAGAGTTAGTAAAATTTGAATTGAATTGAATAATAATCATAGATCTTTCTAATCATAATAATTCAATTCAATTCAATCAAGTGTTTATTGCGTGTCCATAACACCTTTCGGCTTTTTACAATGGGTCACGACGTCTTAAATTAAAAATCTAAAATTTAAACTGATGTAAAACAAAATGTAAACGTTTCGAATACAATATCTAAATTCAATCACGGTAATTAAATATAACTAAAAGATAGGTAGCGTGAAATTGAAAGTTCAAACAAAAAAAAATTTTCAATTAACCAAGTTTTCTCTCTCCTTAAAATAATTTTCTATATAAAAAAAAATAAGTCCAAATCTTTATAATCTTTCTAGACATGGGTTTTCGTTGTAGCGGATTATTTTTTAATCAATTAACTAAGTTATCCTTCTTTTTAAAATATTTTTTATATAAACAATTGAGTGAGTAAATAAGTCCAGATCTTTATAAAAGTTTCCAGTAACTTGTATTCTAGAAATTGGATTAAGTTTCTGCGGTTTTTTGTAATAACAAGTTGGGAAAACCAAAATATTACCTCTCCGAGGAGGACTACTTACAAACTTACTTACCCAGATATGGAAATGTTTCTTTTTTTAAGAACAAATACTAAAGTTAAAATTTATTTAAATATTAAAGCAGTATACAAAGCATAGCAAATATACTGTAAATCAGACGACATTTTACATCCAATAAGGATATACTTGTACACATTAAAATCATCCGATGGGGGAAAAACGGGAAATGAAGAGCTAAACCTTTGGAAGGATATTACCTTTACGTTTTTGTAAAGGCCGAATTTTCTACTCCTCAACTGTATACCCTCTATGTTCAAAGCCATATTCACAACAGGGTTGCCATGTAAACACTATCCTCTCGTTTCACCTCAACGATTTTCTTAGTTTGTCAACATGACTGTTAACGTTACATAACACCAAAGCTTATTTGTGGCTACACACACTGGAAGTAAATGCGCACCATAAATAGCATGAAAACACGAAGCTATAATCCGATTACGATCAGACCTTTCACTGGTCTGGGCTGCGTCCAGCAGAGCTCCCCAAAATGACAGCGGATTTTGGAAAACGGTTACCGGTGAGATCTGTCTTCATAGCTTTTTTCCGGTCATCGGTGTTTTAAAAATGACGCTAGCGCAATAAAGCGTGCAAGGTACCAAGGCTTAACAAAAATTGTAAGATAACATATTTAAAGAGATTGATAATAACGTCTTTTATAATTAAAATTAGAAAGTAACATGTCTCTTAAAATTCTCGCGTCATCAAATGGTTTCACGCCAATTAAATAGCTATAGTCCCATCAGAATCAGCAAGAGCTATTTGTATTAATTCCTCCATGTTTTTTCGCCAAGCTGAGAACTACGCGTTTTACGTCACGTTTTCCCAAAACCCGACTATTTTCTTTGAAGACCGCGCTGGCTCAGCGCTGAGCACCGTGACGTCAAATTCAAAAGCAAAATCCCGTCCTGTACGACACTGCTAACAGCGCTGAGCTCTGCTGAACGCGGCCCAGATATCCACCATGATTATAAAATCTAGGCCTAATTATTTAACAGTGTATTTAACTTTCGGTTCACTCTGAACCGTTAATGTCTCTGCATTACAGAAACGAAAACCAAACCCAAGCGTTTACTTTTTGGTTCACTAGGCCTATTGACAAATAAAAGTACATTTGACCAATATCGTTGCGTTCGTTTTGAAATCACTATAGAAAGGATTATGCTATAAACAGATGTAGTATAGCTTAAGTAATATATAAACATCCATTTCAAATAACAATATTAAAAACATTCTTGGAATATCAAAATGAAACAGAGCTTTAAAGCTACAAAAGTACTAAATGCATCGTAATTACGAAAACGATTTCCACATATTCACTTTATATTATGAAAAAGTGAATATTAAGGTTCTGTAGGATTTCTTAACACATCAAAACAAAGCGAACTGCTAACTCGGCGCACTAGTGTGACAACGGACAGACACACACAGACAAAAAAATAGACTGCTTTTTAACTCTTTCCGTTTTAATTTTGAGTTTAGAAACAAGATTATCTTAAATATTAAAATAAATATAATTAATATTAAATATTTTCTTCGTTAGTTGTTCGCCTTATTGAGCGTTACATCGCGTTTATAAAGAACAATTAGACATTCTTGAGAGACTTGACTAATATTGGCGTTTGAAATGAAGCATACGCCGGTTGCATTACCTTACTCAAATAGGTAGTATATAAGGGTGTCGAACTACAGCTAATAGCAAGAACAACCGCAATTGCGAAAACCTTTGGTGGCGATCCCACCTTAGGGAGGCTAGACGTTTCTCGTAACCCTAGCTGATCGCCGCGAATGTCTTAAACCCAACGATGACGATGGAGTAGAAGCCAGGTGTACAGACTGGTGTCCAAGTGGAATGGACGAAGACCAGAAGATGGTGGTGATTAGAAGCCAGTATGTACAGACTGGTGTCCGTGTGGGATGGACGAAGACCAAAAGATGGTGGTGATTAGAAGCCAGTATGTACAGACTGGTGTCCATGTGGGATGGACGAAGACCAAAAGATGGTGGTGATTAGAAGCCAGTAAGTACAGATTGGTCTCCATGCGGGATGGACGAAGACCAAAAGATGGTGGTGATTAGAAGCCAGTAAGTACAGATTGGTCTCCGTGTGGGATGGACAAAAACCAGAAGATGGTGGTGTGAGAACTCAAGTAGAGGAGCCATTTCCGTGACTGTGAAAGCAGTTCGGAAATGGCGAACACGTTTGCTCCGATTTGGAAACTGCGAACGCGGTCACGTGGGTGTAACAACAGACACACAGACACACAGACAAACACGATCGTTACAGAACCTCTCCGTGACATACGTCACTCGGAGAGGTAAAAACTGCTATCTCGACGCGCAGCACGATTAGATGCATTAAAATGCAAAAACAACACACTGACCTACCGCATACATTTTTAGTAAATAACATTTCTCACTACAGCTGTTTTCGGGGCTGACAGACGGCGATAAAGAAAAAGCCTTCGGAGTCCGGCCCCTTAAAGGGGGTAGTTTCGAGGGAACGAAATTCAAATGCAAGGCGCGTCCCTTGAATTCGTAAATACCGACGTTTTACGCAATTATAACATTGAAAACTTATACAATTAAGTTAATTTTAAGAAAACAAAGCACTACTTTCAAAGTCTAAACGACGATAAGAGAAGGCGAAGTAACGGCAAAAATAAATAGGGGAAAGTGTCGGACTCTCTCCTTCGTCTGTGACATGCATTTGGAGGGGTGAATGCATACTCGAGAAATCTGTTTCATCCCCCTCGCCTATTCACCATGTACCTAAGATAATTTGTGATATTGCGCGTGAAGAAATAGTGCGGTTTTTTTAACATTACCTGCTTTTGACTGAGGCTAAAAGTGGCCACTGCAGTTTATCGTCACAATTCTAGGAGAGCGGTCGCTCTCTTAGATAAGACTTGATACCGCCTCTAATGCTAAAGGAGGGTTTTTGATTGGCCGTAACTTTTTTCGTATTGTTTTTGCTGCTTTGAAATTTTGGCAGTGAACTAAAATTTCGGCTCTAATTTTGTGGTTAAAATTTCAAAGAGATCCAACTAATAGTTAATTCTATAATGAAAAAAGTTGTTAAGGGTGGTTTTAGAATCCATAAAATTAATCCGACATTTGGTGAAAGATACAATATTCTTCCATAGACATAACATGGGAATTTTATAAAAAAGAGCATTTTCTCCGAAGGCATATAAGGAAAACTATTCACTCGTTACGTTTGGGAACCATCTTAAATGAAAGATAACACTTCAATGTACCTACTTTTTAAGTTTCATAAACATCAATTAAGTTTAAGTATTGGTTTTAATCATTATTAACACATACTTTGACTTACGTTGTTTTGGGTATTGGAATTACAGCGTTTTACCACTGTTATTTAGCCCTAATTTTTTAAATTGGACTTACGGCGTTTTTGTCGTGATTCACGCCGTTAGAGGGATGTTAAGCAAGAAAATATGGCGTTTGAGCTCTTGTAGGTGCTTAGCCCGGGTGCTTGTAGGTGCTTGTGGGTGCTTGTAGGTGCTTGTGGGTGCTTGTGGGTGCTTGTAGGGGCTTGTGGGTGCTTGTGGGTGCTTGTGGGTTCTTGTGGGTACTTGTGGGTTCTTGTGGGTACTTGTGGGTGCTTGTGGGTACTTGTGGGTGCTTGTGGGTACTTGTGAGTGCTTCTAGGTTCTTGTGGGTGCTTGTGGATGCTTGTGGGTACTTGTGGGTGCTTTTGGGTGCTTGTAGGTACTTGTGGGTACTTGTGGGTACTTGTAGGTACTTGTGGGTACTTGTAGGTACTTGTAGGTACTTGTGGGTACTTGTGGTTACTTGTAGGTTCTTGTGGGTGCATGTAGGTACTTGTAGGTTCTTGTGGGTGCTTGTAGGTACTTGTAGGTTCTTGTGGGTGCTTGTAGGTACTTGTAGGTTCTTGTGGGTGCTTGTAGGTACTTGTAGGTGCTTGTAGGTACTTCTAGGTGCTAGTGGGTGCTTGTAGGTACTTGTGGGTGCTTGTGGGTGCTTGTAGGTACTTGTGGGTGCTTGTAGGTACTTGTGGGTGCTTGTAGGTACTAGTGGGTACTTGTGGGTGCTTGTAGGTACTTGTGGGTGCTTGTAGGTGCTTGTGGGTACTTGTGGGTACTTGTGGGCACTTGTAGGTACTTGTGGGTGCTTGTGTGTGCTTGTGGGTACTTGTAGGTGCTTGTGTGTACTTGTGGGTTCTTGTGGGTGCTTGTAGGTACTTGTGGGTACTTGTGGGTGCTTGTAGGTACTTGTGGGCACTTGTAGGTACTTGTGGGTGCTTGTAGGTGCTTGTGGGTACTTATGGGTGCTTGTGGGTACTTGTAGGTGCTTGTGGGTACTTGTAGGTGCTTGTGGGTACTTGTGGGTGCTTGTGGGTGCTTGTGGGTACTTGTGGGTGCTTGTGGGTACTTGTAGGTGCTTGTGGGTACTTGTAGGTGCTAGTGGGTACTTGTAGGTGCTAGTGGGTACTTGTAGGTGCTAGTGGGTACTTGTAGGTGCTTGTGGGTTCTTGTGGGTGCTTTTAGGTACCTGTGGGTTCTTGTGGGTGCTTGTAGGTACTTGTGGGTTTTTGTGGGTACTTGTGGGTGCTTGTAGGTTCTTGTGGGTACTTGTGGGTGCGTACTTGTTGGTGCTTGTGGGTACTTGTGGGTGCTTTTGGGTACTTGTAGGTACCCCAGTCACACGAGTGTTCCGCGTTCGAGTCGGTTCGAGGTAGATTCGTCGGTTTATGGTCTAGTCGGTAGTTACGACTAAAATCCGACTCTTATCCAACTTCAGTTGCCAACTCCGCTTTGCAGTCGGCCGTGAGAACAATAAAATAGAGTTGGCTGATAGTTGCATTTTATGTCGGTTAATGTAATGAAGGATTGGGTCGGCTGCTTGACTCCTTACCAACTAACACGCGTTTCTATCAAATAAAAGATAACAATATGGGTCTAGAGGTCGACATATCCGACGGCCTACCGATCACACGGAAAATTTCAGATTTAGTTGTAATGAAGCTTCTTCCGCGTTTGAGTCGGTTCGAGGTAGATTCTTCGCTTTATGGCCTAGTCAGCACTTACGACTAAAGTCCGCCTTTTATCCAACTTCAGATACCAGCTCCGCTTTGAATTCGGCCGTGAGAACAAACAAATAGAGTTGGCTGATAATTACATTTTATGTCGGTTGGTGTAAGAAAGGATTAGGCCGGCTGCTCAACTTCTTACCAACTAACATGGGTTTTTATCAAAATAACAACAAGGGACGAGAGGTCGGCATATCCGACTACCTAACGATCATACTAAAGAATAGTTATAATGAAGCTTCTTCCGCGTTTGAGTCGGTTCGAGGTAGATTCGTCGGTTTATGGTCTAGTCGGCACTTACAACTGGTGTCCGACTCTTATCCTACTTCAGTTACTAGCTCCGTTTTGAAGTCGGACGTAAGAACAAACAAATAGAGTTGGCTGATAGTTACATTTTAAGTCGGTTCGTGTAAGAAAGGATTAGGTCGGCTGCTCAACTCCTTACCAACTAACATGGGTTTTTATCAAAATAACAACAAGGGACGAGAGGTCGGCATAGCCGACTACCTACCGATCAATACTAAACATTTCAAATTTCGTTATAATGAAGCTTCCGCGTTTGAGTCGGTTCGAGGTAGATTCGTCGGTTTATGGTCTAGTTGGCACTTACAACGGAAATCCGACTCTTATTCAACTTCAGTTGCTAACTCCGCTTTGCAGTCGGCCTTGAGAACAATAGAATGGAGTAGTCTGATAGTTACATTTTATGTCGGTTAATGTAATGAAGGATTATGTTGGCTGCCCGACTCCTTACCAACTAAAATGCGTTTTTATCAAAGTGAACTAGTGTATCAACGGTTTAAGATTTTCTTAAACATTAAAATAAATATAATTAATATTATATATTTTCTTCGATAACTATAAACCTTATTGCGCGTTACATCGTTTAAAAAATAACTATTGAACATTCTTGAGAGACTAGACTAATATTGATGTTTGAAATGAAGCATACGCCTATTGTTGTCTTACTCAAATCGGTACATAAGGTTTCGAACCTTAGTAATGGATAAGAACAGCACAATTGCGTGAACCTTTGATGGAAACTGCACCATTGGGAGGCTGGAAGTTTCTTATAACCCTGGCCGATCGCCGCGTACATCTTAACCTTAACGATGATGATGGAGCAGAAGCCAGTAAGTTCACACTGGTGTCCATGTGGGATGGACAAAAGACCAGATGAAAGTGGTGTTTAGAAGACAGTAACTACAACCCTTATAGCCGACCATAATTAAGCTTTAAATCCGACCATAAACAAGCCAAAAGCCGACCATAAACAATCCATAAAGCCGACCATAAACAATCCATAAAACCGACCATAAACAATCCATAAAGCCGACCATAAACAATCCATAAAGCCGACCATAAACAATCCATAAAGCCGACCATAAACAATCCATAAAGCCGACCATAAACAATCCATAAAGCCAACCATAAACAATCCATAAAGCCAACCATAAACAATCGATAAAGCCGACCATAAACAAATCGTAAATCCGACCATAAACAAGCCATAAAGCCAACCACAAACAAGCCATAAAGCCGACCACAAACAAGCCATAAAGCCGACCACAAACAAGCCATAAATCCGACCAAAAACAAGCCATAAATCCGACCACAAACAAGCCATAAACCCTACCGCAATTAGATTAATAATCCGACCATAACCAGATAACAAAGCCGACTTCTAGTTTGATAAGGTAAGAGCTGGACACGCTTACTTTTTAGAGTCGGTTAAAGTGCTGGCAAAATTTCTATGACCGGAAGTCGGGCCGACGCTTAAACGGATAGGACATTTCGACGGTCGAAATGAAAGTTTACCGACGCTTTTACGTCAGTGTTGGTTGGACCTCGAACCGACTACGTCGGTCCAACTTCGATTTGGGTACTTGTAGGTACTTGTGGGTGCTTGTAGGTACTTGTGGGTGCTTGTAGGTACTTGTGGGTGCTTGTAGGTACTTGTGGGTGCTTGTAGGTACTTGTAGGTGCTTGTGGGTACTTGTAGGTGCTTGTGGGTACTTGTAGGTGCTTGTGGGTACTTGTAGGTTCTTGTGGGTGCTTGTAGGTACTTGTAGGTTCTTGTGGGTGCTTGTAGGTGCGTGTGGGTACTTGTAGGTGCTTGTGGGTAATTGGTGCATTCTTAGTAGTCTCGTGGACTACTGACCCCCCTCCGATTTAATCTTTGAACTGGACCAGGCAATTTTTAAACTGGTCATTTGCCTTGTGTCACCGCCTTATTGGAGTCGGCTATGCCTGGAGTCCCAACCTTGAAGGAGAGAGGATTGGATTGGAAACCCCCATACCTATGGCGTTGCCTGTGTACCCCCACCTACGGCACCATAGCCCTCCCAGCATCCTCAGCGGTTAGGTAGGGTCGTACTGGACGAAATTGTAAAAGGCGCTCCCTCTATCTTCAAAATAGAAGCTAGTTCTCATACAAATAAAATGGCGCTACGCGGCAGCACTTAGCAATCACCTACCGAAGGGTAGGGGCGTGTGCGAGGTACATTGGGAGAGATACGGTGCCGCAGGTCGCCCATCATCATTTCCAATCCATCTCTACTCCCTTATCCCTGTCCCAGCCCCACGCGACTTCCAACCACTAGCATAGCCCACTCGATCACGCTCTCTTTTCCCCGGCTACATATTTTGAAGATGGCACTTTTTAGGCGTATTAACAATCTTGGATCATCTTTGTGAACTTTTAGGGTAGCCCTGACTATATTTTGTTTAAGGTTTTAAGCCTAATATCAAACAGACGTTAGTTTATGCTACAAAAAAGTTTGAAATTGACAATCTCGGATCGTCTTTGTGAAGCTTTAAGGATATCCGAATTTCATATTGGGCTTATGACAATTTTGAGCTAAATGTTAAACGGACATAAATCAGCATTTTTTATAAATTTTGTAAAATTGTCAATTTGGTCCTATTTCTGGAATTTTTAGGGGGGCACCTCGCGTTTCAATAAATGATTGTAAAAAATTGTATTATGTTAACTACAATAAGAATACAAACATTTATGGATTTACGTTTTTTTCAAGTATCATTATAAATAAATGTCTGATTGAGCTAAAGTTATGGTCCCCTTTATATTTGTTTCTGCTTAGTGCAGATTTTGAAAATGTAAAACAGTTTCTTGACATTCTTAATTAAAATGAAGACTGAAGGAACAGATATTAATCAAAAATGTCTTGATTAGAATCAAGACCTAAAAAGTATCGATAAGACTGAGGTTATCACTTGTCTGAAGGATCAGATATTAAGTTTTCTTTTTAATTGAAACTTAAATGCATGCTTAAGAAAAAACAACGTTCCATTACCGTTTTCCGTTGAAATAAATTATTTTACTGGTAATCAATTTCAAAAATTTACTTATCTCGGCTTTTCGACCACAATTCCATTCCCCGAAAACATTTTATCATTACATTAATTACTTTTGGGAGATAACGTGTCAAAATAACCTATAAAACAATAAAAAACTGTAATAGCAGTCTGTTTAGCCATGACAACAACCTTTTAAAAGTAACAAGGACTATATAACCATTTCGAGACTAACAGGACCTGAGCGAACTATAGCTTAACCTGCTACTAGCACGACCAGGGAGAATTGATGTAAACTGGAGTTGAAATTTCATCATGTGCAACCAGCGGCCCTGAAACTCCCATAGTCCCAGTGTGTGTAGAACATAGTTTTTTCGCTGTTATCTGCCAAAATCAATCTTTCTAGGTAGTGCCGCCTCCTCACTTGAATTTTTCATGATATATTAAGGTTTGAACGAACAAAATTCTGGATAACTATTTTCACTACCATGTCCTCTGCTAACTTGAAGCAAACTTTCCTCTCTTTTTGCTGCTCATTACCGGTGCCATTCCCTTGACTTTCTGTTCGTTATAACTATTATCATGAGTTTATTTATTTCAAACCAAAATAAAAAATGGATTCTTTTTCCTTTTGTGCTACTTAGAATTTACAAATATATATAACGTTGTGCCGTGACATATCAAATAGTCTCTAACCATTGTTAGAAACTCGAGAGAGAAATTGGGCAGTAACACTGATCATGCCCTGAACTATGAGAAAGAACAACACGACGGTTGACTAAAGTACACTTGATATTACATCATTTTGCAAAACCGCGAGTAAAAATCTTACTGTCCCTATTGAATTTGGCGCCATTGGTTTAGAATAATTAAAATGTTCCACTGCGAAGCGTGCCGGTCACAAATCGGGATGTAACGTCTTTAGGAACCTTAAAGCGCAAAACCATACACGTACTCTCCCAAAAGTAATTAATGTAATGATAAAATGTTTTCGGGGAATGGAATTGTGGTCGAAAAGCCGAGATAAGTAAATTTTTGAAATTGATTACCAGTAAAATAATTTATTTCAACGGAAAACGGTAATGGAACGTTGTTTTTTCTTAAGCATGCATTTAAGTTTCAATTAAAAAGAAAACTTAATATCTGATCCTTCAGACAAGTGATAACCTCAGTCTTATCGATACTTTTTAGGTCTTGATTCTAATCAAGACATTTTTGATTAATTTAATTTGATGATGTACATGATTGCTTTATATTTAGTTTGCTAATATTGATGTTATTTACTAATATTAAAACGTTTTAACTCAGGGCCTAAGTTTAAACGAAATTCTAAAGGATTTTAGCGATGAGTTTTTTTTTTGAATTAAATGATGATTTCAAGAACATCTGCGGCATTTTAAATTTAATTTCGGCTTGCTAACGTTTTAAACAAACTTCAACCTGGTTCAAACGAGAAAATAACGCTAAAGAAAATAGAACAGAGCGCGGAGGTCCGAGGTTGTGACTCTTCCTTGAGATAAGCCTATGCCAAATTCTCCGGTTTGGTGGCGTACGAGCGTTATTTTCGGGAAAAATGACATCATCAACTACAAATCTGATTGGCTGATACCATTTTAAACACCTCTCACGCGCTTGAGCGTCTCGAAATGCATGTCAAGCTAAGGCAAAGGCAGGAAAATATGGCAGTCCGACACTTTCCCCTTTTTATTTTTGGTAACGGGCAACGAGAGGCAAACATTTTTTTAAATGGCAAAAATTAACGGTAATCCAAAGGCTTAGCGCAATTTCACCGCCTTAAAAAAAGTGCCAAGTTTAGAAATAGATTGTGGGACAATAAAAAGGTGGAAAATTATGATATTAGGCTTATATTAAAGCTTGAAACCTACTTTATATTATATTTAAAATCCATCCATAAGCAAATCCTCAAAAAATATGAAAATGACAACGAAAAAGGACCCACTTTCAAATTTTTAACCCCTTAAAAAAATGGCGGCCGCAAACGGGGTGAAAAAGGCGAAAAGAGCTATCCAAATGACGATTTGGCCGGCCATTTGGCTTGCCAAATGTTTGGATAGGGTTTGAACCAAATGAAAAGGGATTTGGAGTTACAGAATACCGATTAGTGTCATTTGGGGATGAATCGACCCCAAATACAAATCATTTGGATTAGGAACGATCCAAATGCAGTTAGAGAATAGGGTCCCAGGCCTTAAAGTCGTCTTCTAGCTCAGTGGGAAGATTTACATCCCATCCTAAACTCCCAAACTTTTTGCAACAGCATCTTAGCGCGTATAGTGAACGGTCCCAAAAGTCCAATAGGATCAAAAGTTTGCGAAACCATGCTTAAGGTGTGGCGTCTTGTTTGCTTTAGGGCACCTGCCGCTTTTATTAAGTTTTTCGCTTGGCTCTATAACCCCGATATTCTCTTTCACCCACAAGAATCTTACAGCGTCTTTGTCATTTTTGTTTAAGGTAACTTGCAAGTATGCTTGCTTAATATACGCGACAATCGCAATTTCATTTTTTCAAAATCTCAGTAGTAAGAGAAGAAGATCGGGATTGAGGTATGGGCCGGGCGCGAAAGGCAGTTTGTAGTATGGGAGGATCCATCTAGTACCGTTCTTAGTTAGGGGGTAGAGACGTTTTCTCTTATCACCCCTTGATGGGGCATGTAAGAGGTTCCAGGTTTATTTAAGTCTTTCTCATTTTATGGGACAATTTTTACAATCAGACTTTCTAATTGGTCGTTTATGACGTTTTTGTATTCCCTATAGTACACGGGATCTTTTTGAAACTTTCTTATCAGCCCCATTAATCTTTTTTGGGCAACGTTTTTGTTGTCATGGAGCCGTTCTTTATCCACCTTCCATGGAAACTTTACCTCATACCTTCAATTTTTGGACTCTATATCTTTCAGAAAGGTTTCTACAGTGGCGTCGTTCAAATTTTCTGTGACTTCCTTACTGTTTATACCTATTCCTTCTAGTTCCCAGAATTTTTTTACTGTCGCGCTTAATTCCTTTATCCCAGCAAATGTTACTACCCCCGACGCCACTTCGTTATTTCCTGATTTCGTGGGTCCCTGCAATGCCCATCCAAAGGTGGTTTCCATAGCGACCATAGAGGCGCCTAATCTCTCTAGGTTTGTGGTACAAATTTTGCAGTACAAATCCCCTAAACGCTAACGAAATAGACCATCAAACAGCCCGCGTTGATGAGCCTTTAACTGATATTTTTCACCTCGAACTGTTGGCAATTAAAAGTGCCATTGAGTGGTTAATAACAAATTCCGTCGCCTCGGCAGTAATTGATACAAACAGTCTGTCCTCTCTGATGGCTTTGCATAGTCATAGCCATAAAAATCGCATAGCTAACATTATTAAAACAGCCCTTCGTGACCTAGGCGACGTCACACTTTCTTGGCTGAAAGCGCACCAAGGCACGCTGGGAAACGAACGGGTGGATTTCCTAGCCTAGGAAGCTACTACCAATGCTGGTCAGTCCATAAACTTCCTACCAACGAAAACATCGACTAAGCGACTTTTACAGGACGAGTCCAAAGGTATTTGGCAAAGGCGGTGGACAACATCAACCACAGGACGACACACCTTTGCCATTTTAATACAGTCTCTCTCACACAAGAGCAGCCAGATTACTATAAGTCACAACTGCTTACGGGTCATGGCAAAAGTTAGCACCTACCTCGGTGGTGCTATCATTAGGAACCGTAACCCCTAGCATGAGTTTGTTGCTCGAAACAGGGGTATAAAAACTCTAAATAATGTCCCTATCTACTCCTCAATAAACAATCTTACAACGTTGCTTAACACCTTTCTCGGACATGCCTCTCTTCTATCTGGTGACTTTATTGCAAAAAATCACTTTGGGGCTCACCTCACGATGACAGCCGTGGAGACGCTGTTGTCGACTTTCTACTAACTAATGATTTATACGTCGCTAACCACAGCTCCTCCCCTGCAACATTTTCCACTTCTAACGGCAGCAGCTGGATAGGTGTTACTCTCGTTTCCGATGATTTACTGTCGCGACTTCATGCAATGCAGGTTTTAGATGACTTGGACAGTCTGAGTGACCATCGGTATATTACTTTTGAGCTTACCTCTCAACATCGAGCAACTCAGTCTCTCTCATACCTATAATACGACCAACGCTGACTGGATCATTTCACTCTGAAGGCAGCTGAGTGTCTTACAGTTTTAAAGCCGCCTAATTTTACTGGAGCCGACGTTGAACCTTTTGCCCGGAAACTAACAGCTCACATCAAAGCTACTTGTGACGCTACTCTGAAAACAAAGAAATTCCACAGACATCAAGCTGTCCCATGGTGAAATACGGAACTTACCATCTTCCGGAAAAAGGTTCGGGCATGCCGACGTCGGTTTCAAGCCTCTCGGACTGTTCGGTCCCGTCAGCGCTACGGCATCATTTATAGAGAACAACTATCTAAGTACAAACGTTGTATCACTAAGGTGAAACAAGACTCATGGGCAACCTACTGCTCATCTGTGCCAGTCAGTAATCCATTCTCGCTTCCCTACAAGCTTGCCTGCAAGAAATATCGACCAAATCCTAAAATAGCATCCGTTTTTTTACCGGATGGTTCACGCACTTCATCGGTACAAGAAACGTACGACACCATTTTGAACACTCTATTCCCTGCGGGAGACCCAACAACAGACACCGCCACGCACTCCCTTATCCGCCATGCTTTTACCACACCTCCGACTACACCAGATGGTGTAGACGTTACCTGAATTACAGGAGGTTCTCGATCACTTCCCTATTGGGAAGGCCCCTGGTCTCGATGGCTTGACCATCGAAATTATACGTCGTCTATACAGTATCAGACCAGAAGTCTTCTTGGTTTTGTTTAACGCTTGTTTGGAACATCACTGTTTTCCCCGCGTCTGGAAAAAAGCAAAACTTCTACTAATTAACAAGCCAGGTAAACCTGAAACACTAAGCACGTCTTACCGACCACTCAGTCTCATGCCAATACTAGGGAAAGTTCTTGACAAACTAATCACAAATCTTTTGTACCATTTTCTGCATGTACATAGCCCATTTCATCGAAATCAATACGGTTTTCGTCACGATCAATCAACGACAGCGGCCCCTAATAAAGCAGTTAGCAAAATTAAAATCAATAGGGCTTCGCACGTCTATTATTTCCACCGACATTACTGGCGCCTTTGATTGCGTCTGGATTCCTGGCATTTTAGAGGCTCTCAAGCGGCGTCAATGCCCAAAAAACTTATACTGTATCTTTGGTTCCTTTCTTCAGGACAAGGAAGCCGTCCTTATAGACTCTACCATTAACATTACGCGCAACATATGACGAGGATGTCCGCATGGTTCTTGCTGCGGTCCACTCTTGTGGAACTTGGTAATTGATGGTGCTTTAAACATTCAATTTCCAGACGGCTCCGAGGTCCAGGCTTTTGCGGATGATATCCTCTCTTTGGTCTGGGCTAACAGTCGTTCCAAACTAGAAAACAAGGGCTATACCATTCTTGCTCACTTAAGCGCATGGGCACTTGATTTCAAATTGACCTTTTCAACGAACAAGACACAAGTACTTACTTACCTTCGCTCTACTCATTTCAAAAGGAAACCGCATACGCCTCGATACCCGATCTTTAAGCTAAATGGAGAATCTCTAAAGCACAATACTGAACTCAAATACCTGGCGTAATTCTTGACGTACATACATACAAGACGTTTAACTCGAAAAATTAACCGTGAAATTATGTATTTGCTTAATACTGACAGAGAATATGTCGAACTGTCCTTTTAAAAGATTGCAAGATCTCTGCATCCTGTTAATAGGGATTAGGCTTGAGCTGTTTACATAGAATGTATCAGGGTTGATTCGTAAAAGTCGGGGAACATTAAAATTTAATTTTTCCAGTAGGGAGGGTATTGGCATTAAATTATGTAACAATTTGAAAATAAATTTGAAATCAGTGAGTAAACACAGACTTTTTATAGTAGGGAGTCCAAGGAGATTAAGGACACCTTCATAGTTATATTCTAAATTTTTAAGATAATTTCTAAAACAGTACTCAACAAATTTTTTTTGAACTCCCTCTATTTTAGCGAGAAGGTAGGCGATACAACCCCCCCCCCAAGCAATCCAGCCAAATGTTAGTCGCGATCGGACCAGACTTAGAAATAGGAGCCGAAAATGCGAAAGAGAATTCAATTTCTTAGTTAACTTGTATGAAACCGCGAGTGTTCGCCGGCAACGGTTTACACAGAAGTGAATATGTTCATAAAAATAAAGTCTGTGGTCAAACTGTACGCCCAGATCTTTAATAAGATCTTTTCGAGGAATTTTGTTTGAATCGATGACGTAATTCGTGATCACTTTTCGGCAAATGCGTCTTGTGTAGGTCACATGGACTGATTTGACTGGATTTATTGGCAAGTTATTCTTAGAGCACCAAAGTGCTAACGAATCAAGGTCCTGTTGCAATAGTGCACTATCAGATTTACAATTTATACTCTTGCATATTTTTTTATCATCGGCGAATTGGAAAAGCTTGGAATGATGTACGGCAAATTGCAAATCAAAAATGTAAACATTGAACAGAAGTGGGCCCAATGATGACCCACATTATATTATACATTATTAATATAATTATTATACAGTATTAATATAATTATTATACAGTATTAATATAATTATTATACAGTATTAATATAATTATTATACAGTATTAATATAATTATTATACATTATTAATATAATTATTATACATTATTAATATAATTATTATTATAATTATTAGGGATCGTATGGCGCACTGCAAGGCGGTTTGTGAGGAGGCTGTTTCACATCCGAAGAAGTTCTGGAGTTACGTAAATGGAAATATTCGGGATAAATCGCATTCCATAGCACTGAAAGTTAATAACACTATAATAACCGACAACGACGCCATTGCTAGGGCGTTTCGGTCGCAATTCTCCACTATTGCGACGGATACCACCTACGTTAATGATCGTTACGATTACGCCGGTCCTCAAATTGCGAGTAATCCATTTACCTGCCCTAGCATTTCGGCGGACGATATCCGCAAGGCCATTAAGAAGCTGCCTGCAAAATTCTCCACTGGCATGGATGGTATTCCGGCTTTTATTATTAAGGGCTGTGAAGATACATTCGTACCGATATTGCAGCATATTTTTAGTTTATCACTTCGTAAACAAACCTTCCCCACTCAATGGAAATCGGCCATAATGGTCCCTATCTACAAGAGCGGGCCGGCATGTGAGGCTAAGAATTACAGACCTGTTTCACTACTTAACGTCTTTGCAAAACTGTTTGATATGGTTATGCACTCTTGTTTGCAGAGTTGGTTCAGCGTTTTTCCCAACGATTGCCAACATGGTTTTCTACCGGGGAAAAGCGTTGACACTAATCTGACGTGTTTTTTGGACTTCGCGGGACCTGTGGTCGAGGGGCAAGGCCAAGTCGATGTCATTTATCTCGATTTGGCTAAGGCGTTTGACCGCATCTCCCACGGAGTCCTTCTACAAAAACTTCATTTTATGGGCATTGGCAGTGAATCTCTTGGTTGGTTACGCAGCTATTTATCAGACCGTGTTAATGTGTTAAAATGTAACGGTCAACTTTCAGATGTGTCTTATAGGGTGAATTGCGGGGTACCGCAAGGATCCTCGCTAGGACCATTGCTTTTTAATATATATCTGTATGACTTGCAATCCTCGGTTAAGCATTGTACCCTATTCCAATTTGCGGATGACAACAAAGTTTGTCATATTATAAATACACCTGACGATTCTGCGAAGCTACAGGAAGATTTGCATGCCATTGCCCATTGGTGCACTCGCAACAACCTAGCGATCAACCCTTCCAAGTCCATACACGTGACTTTCACAAGAAGGTTTTGCCGCGAGGTGCATTCCACATATAGTGTTGCTGGCGCGGTAATTCCGCAAAAATTGCAAGTAAATGACTTGGGAGTTATTTTTGATAGGGAACTATTTTTTCGCGAGCATATAGCCAATTGTGTAAATCGATGTAGGCGGACGCTAGCTGTCTGTTATAAACTATCTCGCTCACTTAAGTCATTACATCATTTTAGAATTTTGTACCTTAGTCTAGTGCGCTCTCGTGCCCTGTATGGTTCTCTGGTATGGGGAGGGTGTAGTCTGTACCTTCTCTATCGAATAGAAGGAATACAAAGAAAGTTTATCGAGTACGTTCATAGTTTTTTTCTAAGTCATTTACCATATATTTACGAATCTCTTTTAAATGAACTAAACCTTAAGTCTTTGGAATACACCATGAAAATTAACGATGTTAAATTTTTATTCAAGTTAGTTCGTAATATTATACCATTGAGTGCATTATTAGTCAAACTAAATTTTCTAGTCCCTAAAAGTCTGCGACGGACTCAGACGTTTTATGTCAAGAACCGCAAACTCGATCCCATGCAACGTATGCAACGACATTATAATTCTTTTGGTAGCACTTTCGACTTGTTTTGCATGCATTATAAAGATATTCGATAAATAAATATAACATATGTTGATATCTATTATACAATTTTGAAATAACAAACTATTATGTAACAAAGTAAACTATTTTAACAAAGTATGTAGTTATGTCTCGGCACTATTGCCATTTTTTTCTTTTCATTGTACTGCACTGTATGTAACTTGTATAAGCCCTATGTGTATATTCTCGTGAACCCTCGCGGTTTTTTGTATACACAATAAACAATCTTTTCATTTCATTTCATTTCATTTCATTTCATTATACATTATTAATATAATTATTATACATTATTAATATAATTATTATTATAATTATTATACATTATTAATATAATTATTATTATAATTATTATACATTATTAATATAATTATTATACATTATTAATATAATTATTATATTATGCTACATTGTTACATCATGCTACATTATGTTACATTATGTCCGTGGAAGCTAGTTGCTCCGTGTTAACTTCGCGCTTAATTTAATTTTAAATACTTACCCGTGACCAAGGCCCGTTTTACGGGACCCGCTAAGTACGCCACCGTCGCGCTTCCGAAGATATCCGCTGATGACCTGAGGACAGTCCGCTCCTGCAAGAAGGTAAATAATTTACGAATAGAACAAAACGAATAATATTAATAGTAAAAAATAAACGAACAAAATAGTTATTTTTTTCTTACGTAAAAAATCGGGCATCGTAAACGCGTCGTTAAGTTTTTTATTTTTGCGTCGCTCGTCAACGTTATCAGTTGCTCTTTGGTGTCCGTGGAAGCTAGTTGCTCCGTGTTAACTTCGCGCTTAATTTAATTTTAAATACTTACCCGTGACCAAGGCCCGTTTTACGGGACCCGCTAAGTACGCCACCGTCGCGCTTCCGAAGATATCCGCTGATGACCTGAGGAAGTTCAAGTGCCAAGAACAAGTTTTGGACCCTTCTTGGTTTTTTATTATCAGGTATTCATTTAACAATCTGACCACTCTATAGCAACTATATCCCTTTTTAAATTTGGGATCTTTTACTACATTTACGCGATTGCAATACCTAAATTAAATTGTAAATATAACTGAAAAATGGCGCCAAGTAAGGATCATTGCCACAAGTGTCAAAATCCATTCTATGGACAAGAACACTACGTACCTTGTCGGGTTTGTCTAGGTAGGGTTCACGGTAAATGTCTTAATGTTACGCGCGAAGAGGGTAGAGCTTTCTGGGATGGAGTAGACAGAGCAACAAGCAAACACGTGTGCTCTGTGTGTAAATCACAAAGAAACCAAGATTCACTGATCTCAAGTCCTCTTCCAAGTAAAGCTACTCAAAACAACGCTCAGAAATTATGCATAAGGGATCAGGATTTGGATCTGGCCTCAAATTATAACCAAAATGAACTGACAAGGAGTGCCGAAGACGTAGGACCGACGGATAAGGAAGTCGGAACTAAAACGAAAACTCAAAAAACTAACTGAACCACACTGAACTCTATCAAGTCTTTTATCTCAACGGAAACTAAACAGATGCAGAAAGATATGTCAGAATACATTGCTTCAGTTATCTCTGAACATTCCAGGAAGTCCTTGGCAAGTAACGATAAGCACACCGAAGTCATAAAAGGCTTTATGGAGGAACAATCAAAGGAAATTAAATCCTTGGTGGCAACATTGGATGTATTCGCAACGCAACTAAAAGTCCTTAAAGCGGAGCATATAAGGCTGGCGACGATTTCGATGGACTCTCGGAAGTGGGACGACGTCATGCGGGAGATTCATTCGTTACAAGCCGAACACGTAAACCTTTCAGCACTGTCGACAGAGGCTATATGTGCGATATCGGTAAACACAAAGAAATTGGGCAATATGGCCACTGAAATGCAGTCGTTAAAGGTTGAACATTCGAGGATTAGCAGTCTGTCAGTGGATATTCTTCAAGAAGTAAATGGACTTACTCAAGATGGTCAGATATCCCCTATGGCTTGCATAGTTCAAGAAGTAGAGGAGCGTAATGCTAACATTCAAAGCAAGAATCCAACATGGGTCGCGGTCACAAAACGAAAGAAGAAAAGCCATGGAAAGACCAGTATAGCGAATCCTAACAAAGGTGCTAAAATGAGCAAAAGACAGGAACCTGTCATAGTAGGATGTTTTGCCGGCGCTCCTTTCAAAGCAGCAGAAAAGGAGAAAATTACAGTCCTACGGAAAAAAGCAGTGTTTGTAACACGTTTCGAGCCCGCACTGTCTAGTGTAGACCTTAAAGAATGGCTCCTCGACAGACATGGTTTCAAGACAATTAAAGTTCTGAAATTCAAATCAAGGCATCATAAATTTTCGTCATTCTACATATCTTCCTCACACGATGAATTTAACCGCCTTTTGGATGGCGCCACATGGCCGAGTAATATACATGTCAAGCAATTCCGCGGTAACCTTTACAATAATCAAATCGACCCAGAAAACGATGGAACAAGACCAACAAATAGAGCTTTTGCAGAAGACCAATTTGAAAGAAGCCAAAGCCAAGTAGAATCTTCCTCTTTTTCCAACGAGAATTCCACCACTGAAAATTGCGTTGGTGTATACGATACGTAAATAATGAAATAGTGTTGGAAATGTCCTGAAATCGACTGCGCCGTACTGTAACTCAAATTGATGACCAGTAATTCTTTAAAGGACAAACTCCTAATTAAATACCAGAATGCAAGAGGTTTAAGAACCAAATTAGATGCCCTACAATCTGGTCTATTAACCACGGAAGCAGACATTGTCTGTATCACGGAGACATGGCTGTCACCGGCTTTCTTCAACGCGGACTTTATACCTAAGACCTTTACCTGTTTTAGGGCAGATGGACCTCAGGACTCTGAACGCGCTAGAGGGGGTGGCTCATTAATTGCTATAAACAATGAACTAAACCCTATAAGACGGAATGATTTAGAATTAATAAGGGAATGCGTGTGGGTTGAAATAGCTGTAAATAGACGTTCCACATTACTAATAGGTAACCATTACTTCTCTCCGACTGCTCCGCAAAATGAAGTTATAAATTACCTTGAGGAACTATCTACAAAACTTAAGCTGCTAAATAAAGAGTTCCTCATCGTTGGCGATTTCAATTTGCCAGGGGTGAATTGGGAAATAGCGGATATCAGCGGATGTACTCCTGCTAGGAGGCTCTTAGCTGGGGCTGTAGTCGACTTTGCCAGCGATCTAGGGCTTTCACAAATTAATACGTACGCCAATATCAAGAGTAATATATTGGATTTAGTACGTACCAGAAGTAACTCGGCAAACGTTACGAAGGACAATACCTGTCTTACCACTATTGATAATTTCCACCCACCAGTTGTAATATCACTAATAAGGGAAACTACTAAGGAGTCAAGTCCATCGAACAAAATCCATATCTTTCCACAATACAACTTCAAAAAAGGTAACTACAAAGAGCTATATCGCCAACTGCGAAACGCCAATTGGTCCTATTTTGATTCTATTTCAAACGTTGATAATGCGGTGGAGGTATTTTCTCGGATGGTTAAAAATTGCATGGACTTATATATCCCTCAAATGGGAAATAACAATAACCGTAAATCTTCAAAATTTCCAATATGGTTTTCATGGGAATTAAAAAAAGCATTAACCAGCAAGCACTATTACCATCGGAAAATGAAGAAACGTAATAACACGGTCGATGTAGCTAAATTTAAAGAACTTCGGAGAAAATGCCAAACATTACTTGCAAGGGACAGAAAATTATATGGACAATCAGTAGTTGAAGATATTACTAAAAACTCCTCGAAACTTTGGGAATATACGCAAACAAGGCTAAAACCAAAGATGGATGATATATTACTGGACCATAACAACACTCTTGTATCAAATACCGAAGAAATTGCCGAACTTTTCAGAGCAAAATTTACTGAACCGCTACAAACCAAAAATATTAATACCATTCTTACGGATTTCCCTTTCCAAAACGCGAATAGCTTTTGCACGCTTACAATCCCGGGAGTAGCAGTAAACGCAGCTATTAAAAGACTTAAACCTAAAAAATTGACCGGTATAGACTTTTTCCCTTCACATATAATAAAAGGGTGTAACGAGATCTTAGCCCCGGTCCTAAGCGAAATCTTTAACCTATCTTTGAAGCTGGGTGAATTCCCAACGATGTGGAAAACATCCATTGTGGTTCCTGTGCACAAAAAAGGATACGTAGGCGATATAGGGAACTATAGACCAATATCGCTCATCCCTATTTTCTCCAAAGTCTTTGAAATGGTTTTAAATGACGCACTCTATAATTGGTTCAGACAGTTTTTGGTCGACAGCCATCATGGATTTTGTAAAGCAAGATCCATTGTTACGAACTTACTCACATTTATGAACCATTCCGCTCCCATCGTGGCAAACCAGGGACAAGTAGACTGCGTATTGTTGGACTATTCAAAGGCGTTTGATCGCATGAATCATACAATCCTGCTATCGAAGCTGGAACACTACGGACTCGGTGGGCCTTTGCTCAAGTTATTAAAATCATACCTGCAAGATAGACGATGTGTGCTAAAAATAAACTCTAAAATAACAAAAGTTCAATATGAAACAAACATAGGAGTCCCGCAAGGCTCTGCTCTTGGTCCATTACTTTTCACAATTTTTATT
Source organism: Phalangium opilio (assembly GCF_054372755.1). Taxonomy (NCBI): domain Eukaryota; kingdom Metazoa; phylum Arthropoda; class Arachnida; order Opiliones; family Phalangiidae; genus Phalangium; species Phalangium opilio. The sequence continues at coordinate 1,628,266 of NW_028324179.1, read as the reverse complement.
AACGATCTACCTGCCCGTATACAAAATAAATCAGAATTAGCCACTTTTGCTGATGATAATACGTTGTTTCGCATCATAAAATCTGCTAGTGATTGCGAGCTTCTAAACCAAGATCTTAAAAAAATAGGCGTCTGGAGCGAAAGCAATGGATTACCATTAAATGCCACCAAGAGTAAAGTGGTCTCGTTTACCCGAAAAAATAACTGGATTAGGTACAATTACTGTATAAATGGGGTCTCTATTCCCAGGGAAAGTTCTACTTCTGATTTGGGTGTAATTATGGATCAAAAACTCCATTTTAAACTTCAAGTATCTAACATTAAAAACAAGTGTCTTAAAAGTCTCTACGCTATACTTAAAATAGCTAGAAATCTAAAATCGGCAAGGGTCTTTAAATTGTTATATTTTTCAATAATAAGATCAAAAATAGAATTCGCCTGTCAAGTTTGGTCAGGATGCAGTAATTACCTGATAGTTTTGTAGAACGCATCCAGCGTAAATTTATACAGTTGTTATATGAAAAGTTTTTAAAAAGAGGTTACTGTGACTATACAATAATTCTTAAAAACCAAAATCTACTAACTATTAAAAACAGATTTACCTATATGGATGTAAGTTTCTTGAACAAGCTCATAACTTTTAAAATAGACTGTAAAATTCTGTTGAACCAAGTGCGGTTTCAAATTCCACATAAAAACCTTCGGCGTGACATAACATTTTACATAGATAAAACTAATAAAACAATGCTAAATCCCATTAGTAGAATTCAAAACAAGATTAATATTAATTGCTACGCTTTTAAAGAATTTGACTTATTTGAACAGAGCCAAGTTCGCTTCAAAACTCTTTTTAAATATTGTGAAGAACTGTGACATAGGCGATTTGCTATAAGATACTTAAATTCGAATCATAATGGTATCTATCGGATTTTAAGCATAATTGTCAGTTAAATTTTAAATGTGGATTTTAAATTTTAACTCTTTAAGTTTTAATTATATATTATAAATTTTAAGTGGGTAGGGAATTTATTGTATTTAACTGTAGGTAACAATGTAAAGCATTAATATATATTATATAATCCTGTATTACTGTAAAAAGTGGCCATGTCATGTTGTGGTCCAGGATTCAAAAATAAAATTCAATTCAATTCAATTATACATTATTAATATAATTATTATTCATTATTAATATAATTATTATACATTATTAATATAATTATTATACATTATTAATATAATTATTCAATTCAATTCAATTCAATACCAGTTTATTGTCTCTGCTATACAACATGCCGTTGGCACTTTCCATAGTACAACAGAGGTTTTATATTAGTTTTAAATTGTGTCACAATAAAAATATATAAGTAAAGTTTTAAAAACAATATACTTATGAAATAAAAGATAAAATTTATGAGTTGATGAAATGGGTAAGGCTTTGCACTTTAGCGCTCTGTCTTATTCTTTATACATTTGCTTTTGCGCATTTGAAAGTAAGTAAGTTTCTATGATAAGGATTCGTTACTTTCTATCATTGTCATTAAATTGATTGTTTAGGAATAAAGTTTTAAGCTCGTTCTGAAATCTGGTTTTAGAATTTTGGAAAATATCGATATTATTACTGATTTTATTATAAGTACTTTGAGCCCTATTTAGCGGATTTATTCTATTGTCTTTTGCAATGAAGAATGTGTCTTTTACTCTTGTATTTTTGGAGTTGACCTTGAAATATATATATTTTACTAGTTCGGATGTGTCTGTTCTGTAATGTATGATGCTGTGTAGAAAAGATAGGTCGTTATATTTTAACCTGTTAGAAATGGACAATATTTTTTGATCTGCTAACACTCTTTCATACTGGTATTTTGGTTTCTTAAGGAAGTATTTGTTAAGCAACTCTACGTATTTTCTTTGCAGACGTTCCAATTGAGCTATGCTAGTACTTGAGCATCCTCCCCAGATACTACAGCAGTATTCTATTTTTGGCCTGACTATTGCCTTATAAAGGTTAGAAAAGACGTGCATACTGTTCAGATTTCTCGCTATAGCCAGAACACCGTAAAGCCTTCTCTTGCAATCGGATATTACATGTCCTATTTGTTCCTGGAAGAATAGTTTGCTGTCCATCCAGATTTAGTTATGAACGTCTTTACAGCGTTAAGTGGCATTTCTTTTGATAGACCCCATGCTCTCATTCGCTCTAGCTCTATTTCCAGTTCCTTACAATCGTTTGTAGAATTTATTTCTTTAAATGCCTTGTTGTCGTCAGCAAAAGCCTTTAACTTTACAGTCTTTGTTGTTGAATTATAAAGGTCGTTCATAAATATTAAAAACAACAGCGGGCCTAACGATGATCCTTGCGGAACTCCCCTGACTGTATTATAGTTAATACGGGTGAGTTGACCGTTGACTTTGATGTAATTCCTCCGTTCATTTAGGTAACTCTGGAGTAGTTTTAACACTGATCCTCCCATGCCGTAATTACCTAGCTTTTCAAACAATAGCTCATGGTTCATGCGATCGAACGCTTTTGATAGATCCATGAATACGCAGTCAATTTGCTTCTGTTGAGTGATCCGCGGTGCCACATAGTTCATAAAAGAGCTTAAGTTTGTTAGGGTTGACCTCCCTTTTCTAAATCCATGCTGATCTTCTGAGCTGTAACGTTTAAACCAGCTGCTGATGTGTTTATGGAGGACCATGTCAAATATCTTTGCAAATGTTGAAATGAGCGTAATTGGCCTATAATTATTGGCGTCGCATTTGGTTCCTTTTTTGTGTATAGGAATTATAATTGATGTTTTCCAGGTACTAGGGAAGGTGCAGCTTTTCAGAGACAGATTGATGATATGTAGCAATAAAGGTATAAATATATCTCTACATCCTTTCACTATGAAACTTGGAATTTCATCTGGGCCAGTGGATTTTTTCGGTTTAAGTTTTTTTATTGCTTCATATACGTCTTCAGCCTTGACTTCCAGATGCGTAAAGGGCTCAGCTGCCAAATGGAGGGATCCACCAAGTTCTTTTACACAGGACCTGTTGACTTGGGTTTCCCGTTGCCGAGGTTTGGAGTCCGGGCCTCCAATGTTTGTAAATAAGTCGCGGAAGATTTTGGCAATGTCCTCGCTGTGTGTGATGTAATCACCGCTTTCATCCAGCAAAATTGTTCGCTCTTCGGTTTTCTTTTCAAACCTGCAGTTCACATAATCCCAAAGCTTGGCCGGCTTGTCACGTAATTCTGTAATGATACTTTTGCTCCTTTTGTCCCTGTCTTGTCTAAGTAATCTTTGTGCTTCTTTACGCTTCGCTTTAAACTTTTCCATGTCCGCAGTTGCTCTGGATCTTTTATATTTCATGTGCTTGTATTTCTTCTTTGACCGAGTGCTGTAGGATGGACACAGCCATGTTTACATCTGTCGAGCTCAATAGAGTGGACCAGTCTCTATTTGATAGTCTTCTATACAGGTTTTCGTAGTCTCCACGCTTGTAATTTAATATTTGTTTCTGTGCGCTTGTGCTGGGATGTTGATTTTCTATATAGGCTTTAATTTGCAATGGTGGATGATAGTGGTCAATCGGGAGCAAAAAGCTTTGGTCGTTAGAAGTTACAATGTCTATGTTTCTAGTTAATATAAGATCCAGTGTGTTTCCTGAGCGGTTTTGGTATCTATTCATTTGTTGCATGTTTAATGCGCAGATGAATTCCATTACCGTTTCAGCTTTCGGCTTGACCATACCATTACAGTTGTTGAATGTCTGTGATTTCCAGTTGACACCGGGTAGGTTAAAGTCTCCCATCATGAGAATATTTGCTTTGCTCCCCGCTAACTTTGCTAGCAATTTGGCGAAATAATTCTTGTAGCACTCATGATTTAGGCTCGGAGCAAAATAATGGTTGCCAATTAGAGTGTTGGTTCCAGTGCCCCCTACTATTTCAATCCAGACACATTCCTCTGTTAGTTCTAGGTCCGTTCTTCTGGTTATTTTCAGAGTTTTGCTTCCTATGATCATTGCACCACCTCCTCTATTGCTGAGATTCTCGTTCTCTTTGCGATCCGCTCTAAAAGCTACCATATTATTAGGAATGAAGTCCGCACTAAAGTGTGTACTGTTTAGGAATGTTTCTGTGAGACATATGATGTCAGTCTCGCATTCCAATAGATTGGCATAGAGGGTGTTAAGCTTGGTCCTCAGCCCTCTGACATTCTGATATTTAATATTCACATATTGTCTGAATCGTTTCTCCATTATGGTAAGCAGAATATCTTTGATATCTATGTTCTGTATGTTCTGTGTTTCGGCTTCTATTGTATGTCGACATCGTCTTCGTGTACCACCGAATCAGTAGTGTCTGCAGATTTCCTTGTGTCGTTAAGGATAGCAATCAGCCCAGGGCATTTTTTATTGTTATTGACCTCCTCCGACTTTTTCGGAGTTGTTTCGTCCAATATTTTGTCTCTGGCTCCATCGTACTTCCTGTTTTGGCGTAACCATCCCTTATATACCGAATAAACAGAGTTTACCGGCCAGGATTCTGGATTGTTGAGGAGCTCAAATTCGCTGCTTCCCACCGCAACGTGATAGGAGGCATATGTTGGAAAGCGAGTTTTCAGTCTAGTAACGATTACAGTTTTTAAGTCATATTCGTCCACTAGCCAGTTTTTAAATTCTTGTGTTGTGAGAGCCGGGTCTATGCGTGAAACAAAGAACGCCTTTTTCCTGATTATTTTCGTATTTTCAGGGAGGGCCCTCACTATGGTAGATTCCTTTTTCCCAGTGGTTATGACTTTAGTCTTCTTTGGGCGATTGTTTTTAGGCATCTGGTTGTTACTGGATTTTGGCTGATTACTAGATTTTGACAATAGATCTTTGGAGGCGGCTTCCTTGTAAGTTAGCATTGGAGATGTGTTGTTCCCTTCAGATAAGGCTTCTTCTACTTTCATGTCAATGAGGCTCATTTGCCCCGTTATGACAGAATTTTGAGTTTTCAGTTCCTTGAGTTCAGCCATTACGCCATCTAGTTTACCATTAACTTCTGGATGCACTATTAGCAAGGGGTCTTTAGGAGATGAACCGTTGTCCAGTGATCCTTTTATACCCTTGAGACTTGTGGATATGGATTTGTTTTGCAACTTTAAATCCGAAACTTCGCAGCCAATAGTTTGCAGTGCATCCATGATTAAATTTTGTTTATCCGTGGTTGGTTGATCTGGTCGAGTCTCGAATGCACGATCCCTCAGTTCCTCTATTTTCTTTACAAGTTTTGGGTATTGCACACGGACAATGGATCCAAGATCTTTTGTCGTATTTTTATGAAACTCATTTTCGTCATTATGCTTCGCAAGTGAGCTCTCCCTCATACCTTCGAGTTCTGCCTTAATTTCAATGTTCTGTTCTGTGATAACTGCAACCTCCTTTCTCAATGAGCAGATTATCTCGATACTCTGGTTGTTTTCTTGGTCCAGTTGTGTGTTAGGAGTAGGCTTAAGTTTAGGATCATTGATTGTTGTAGGTGTAGTAATTGTCTGCCTAAGAAGCGTAACTTCCTCCATCAGCTGTTTATGTTCAATTTCCATAGCTTTGAATCCCAGAAGAAGATCCTTCATAGTTCTATTTTGGTCACATAATGCGTCACTTAGGCATTCCGGAATGAACTTAGTAAGAAAACTAACTACTGCTTTACCCGCGGGTTTAAGATCTGTTTTTTCCTTAAGTGTTTTACCAGAAGTTTTGTTGATTATATGTGTTCTTGTTTTGGAGTTATTGAAGGAGAACGATGGCGTTCTTAGGTTACTTATTGGAATTTTCTTTATGTGCTTATGGCTCATGGACCCTTGAGTAGGTCCACTTAAGAGCGTAGTCTGTGCTGTGCTGTTTGGACTCAGGTTAGGTTCTGAGGCAGTCACAGTACCCGATAGAGATGTGTCGCAATAGCCACAAATAAAGTCACTGTAATCTACATATACGTGCTCAAGGCAGCCTGTATGAACCCTAAAGACACACTTTGTACATTTTATACTTTCCTGTCTACCATAGACCTTATCGTTACAAATTGGGCAAGAATGTTTATATGGAGCCATACTATTATTCATTACCAGAAAGAATGCTTAGAATTTTGAATTTTGCTATACCAATCAAAAAACTAAAGAGGGTCCAAAACTTAAAAAAAAAAGTTTAAAATTTGATAGACTGATAATCTAACCGTAGTCCGCGGATTCGAAAGAATGACTGATAAGGTTTTAAAATTTAATCGCGACTTTAAAAAATCAAATGTTTTTTAACCCTATCTCGGTGTATACACGTGGCGGAATAAGTTTTTAATTTTTTTTTTTTAATTTTTAAACTTTCCTTCCCTAAGTTTAAACCGGTAACTGTTCTTGCTTTGAGAGGTAAGTAATTGAAATGTTGACTTATCTTCTTTTATTCCAGGTGCTTCCAGGACAAGGCAGGATACGTTGGCAGTTTGCGCGGCACGGAACCCGTAGAGTGGGCCTTGGTCACAGGTAAGGGTACTTTAAAACTCCAGTTATAACTTTAAATTTGATAGACTGATAATCTAACCGTAGTCCGCGGATTCGAAAGAATGACTGATAAGGTTTTAAAATTTAATCGCGACTTTAAAAAATCAAATGTTTTTTAACCCTATCTCGGTGTATACACGTGGCGGAATAAGTTTTTAATTTTTTTTTTTTTAATTTTTAAACTTTCCTTCCCTAAGTTTAAACCGGTAACTGTTCTTGCTTTGAGAGGTAAGTAATTGAAATGTTGACTTATCTTCTTTTATTCCAGGTGCTTCCAGGACAAGGCAGGATACGTTGGCAGTTTGCGCGGCACGGAACCCGTATAGTGGGCCTTGGTCACAGGTAAGAGTACTTTAAAACTCCAGGTATAACTTTAAAATTTGATAGACTTATAATCTAACCGTAGTCCGCGGATTCGAAAGAATGACTGATAAGGTTTTAAAATTTAATCGCGACTTTAAAAAATCAAATGTTTTTTAACCCTATCTCGGTGTATACACGTGGCGGAATAAGTTTTTAATTTATTTTTTTTTAATTTTTAAACTTTCCTTCCCTAAGTTTAAACCGGTAACTGTTCTTGCTTTGAGAGGTAAGTAATTGAAATGTTGACTTATCTTCTTTTATTCCAGGTGCTTCCAGGACAAGGCAGGATACGTTGGCAGTTTGCGCGGCACGGAACCCGTAGAGTGGGCCTTGGTCACAGGTAAGAGTACTTTAAAACTCCAGGTATAACTTTTTATTATACATTATTAATATAATTATTATACATTATTAATATAATTATTGCTCGTGCAAATTTTCTTTTTCAAACTCGCGCAGTTATTTTTTTCAAACTTATTTTTACCGTGTTAATTAAGCCGAGGCTTAAATCGACTACCCTACCCTTGCGGTGCTTAAAGTAGATGGCTCCTGCTAAGGACCTTTGTTGGGTTTGTCAAGCACCCTTTTTTGGTAAGCAAAAAATATCTACTTGCTGCTCTGATCCCTGCAAGAATCGCGCACATCTGAAGTGCACCACGTCCACAACCTGCTCTAAGTGTCATTCGGCTAATGCAGAGGCTTCTAAGCAATCGAGCCGTTCTAGCGACTTAGGACGTGGTTCCTCTTCGAGCATGATTATCGAGTCCGATACACAGGCTCTTACCATGAACGAGGTGCATGATGCCCTGAACCAGCTGCTCCGTACCAACAGCTTGACTCGTGACCCGGACTCCATTCTTGACAAAATTCTCGAAAAACTAGAATCTACGGAAACTATTGTAGTTACCTTACAAACCAAGATTGAAGAACTTGAAGAGCGGGTCAAATCACTTGAAACTGAAAAGGCCTCCTTGACGTCCCAACTCATTACTTGTAGAGATGCTCTGCCGACTACTTCCCGTGGCGTAAATGTCCAAGCTAAGTCATTTTACCCAGGCCCGTCTTTTCGTCAGTTACCGGCACACGATTCTAGCATCCCATCGGCTCAACCATGGGCTAGTGGTTCATATGCTTCTGCTTTGCTGAAAGACGTGCCAATTTCAACTGAAAATAGACCTCCCCGGAGGGTAACGGAGCCCAAATCGGTACAGTCCGGCTCGGCGGTGCATACCAAGATTAAGGCTGCCTCTAGCAGAATTCGCGTAAAAAAGGCGCTGTTTATCAGCAGATTGGACCATGACTTGACTTCCTCGGAGTTGAAGACGGCCTTAGATGAAGAGGTTGGTGTTAAATCGGCCGTTTGTATTCGGTTACGCCCAAAACACCCGAATCCGGACCACTCATCCTTTTACGTTACTTGTGACGACCAATCTGAATTTGACAAATTACGCGACCCTGCCATCTGGCCCGTCCATAGTATCATTGCTGACTTCAATGGAGTACCACGTGAAGCACATAAGCACTCTTCCGAGTTGGAGAAAAATACATCGGACTCTACAAATGAACTGCAATGACGGCCTTAAGTATTGCCTACCAAAACGTACGTGGTTTACGTACTAAATCGGATGAATTTTTGAACAATGCTATTTCACTTGATGTGGATATAATTTGTCTAACTGAAACTTGGCTAAACCAAGAACATTTTACTAAAAATTATTTTCCGGATAATTACACGGTTTATAGGGGTGATCGTCCTGATCATGATTATAAAAATGTTCGGGGCGGTGGTGCCCTTATTGCAGTTAAAAATTCTTATTTTAGCACTAGACGTCACGATCTGGAGGGCGTGGCTGAGTGTGTTTTTATTCAAGTTAAATTGGGCTCTGATGAGGATCTGTTAATTGGTTCTGTTTATTTCCCTCCTGCCTCAAATGATGAGCGTTATAATCAGTACAAATTGCGCCTCCTTGAAGAACTGCCTCAACAGGACACCAATTTATTGCTCCTAGGAGATTTTAATCTACCCGCAATTAATTGGCAAATTAATGGCACTATGGGTTGCACCTCTTTGACCGCGGCCAAAGCTAGTCATATTTTTGAACTTTGTTATTTTTATAATCTGCGCCAATTTAACGCACTACCTAACTGCAGTGGTAATGTACTTGACCTCTGTTTAGCAAACATTAACGAGTTAGAAATCTTGAAATTAGACGAACCTTTTGTTACTATTGACACGTTCCATCCGCCATTTTTGGTTACGTACCCAATTTCTTTAAGCGACCATAGGAAAGGGACGAAACTTACCTATAAGTTCAAGCTTGGAGATTACAATCTTCTTTATGCCCGGCTACGTGATTCGGACTGGTCTGTAATACTGGATTCCCGCGATGTTAATCATTGTGTGGAAACTTTGACTGCTTACATTCAAGGTGCCATGAGCACTGCCATTCCAATACGTGTTGTAGGTAACTCCTTTGCTTTCCCGAACTGGTACTCCACTCAATTGCGCACCGCCATAAAGCGCAAAAAATACTATTTCAATAAATACAAGCGTACCCAAGTCTTACAAGACTTTATTTCTTTCAAACATCAAAGGGCGCTTGTCAGAAAATACACCAAGCGTGATAAATTAGCAGAGGGTGATCGAGTTTGCCAGGACGCGTTAAACCATCCTAAGAAATTCTGGAGTTACGTTATCGGAAACATAAAGGCTAAATCTCATAGCATATCCCTAAAACTTGATAAAAATGTGATTTCTGATTCTGAAGAACTTGCGTCTCTTTTCAGCAATCACTTTTCACGCATTTCTGTTGACGGGACTGCTACTAAATATTCTTGCGTAGCTGACAGTATTGAATTACCGCACAACCCGTTTTCTTCCATGTATGTAAATCAGTTGGATATTTATCAGGCAACAATGAAACTCCCGAATAGGCCCTCCACGGGGTTTGACAAAATCCCCGCACTAATTATTAAGGGTTGCATTGATCTTCTTCTGTCCGCTCTTGAGCATATTTTCAATTTATCCATTAGTAGCGGTATTTTTCCAACAACCTGGAAGAAAGCGGTCGTTGTTCCAGTTTATAAGTCTGGCTCTGCCTGCGATGTCAAGAACTATCGCCCTATCTCACTCCTATGCACGTTAGCCAAATTGTTCGACATGGTCGTTCACACTAAATTGCAGGCATGGTTCCGTTTCTTCCCTAATGATTGCCAACACGGCTTTCTGCCGGGAAGAAGTGTGGACACAAATTTATCTGCCTTTATGGATTTTGTGGCCCCTGTTGTTGAAGACCGTGGTCAGGTCGACGTGGTATACCTTGATCTGGCCAAGGCCTTCGACCGCGTCTCCCACTCCTTTCTCTTGGAAAAGATGCAACTCTTAGGAGTAAGCACTAGCTTGCTGGGTTGGTTTCGTTCCTATCTTTCTGATAGAGTTAATATGATTAAAATCAATGGCGATGTCTCTTCAGTTTCTTATTCTGTACATTGTGGTGTGCCGCAAGGCTCCTCTCTGGGGCCGTTGTTGTTTAATATTTATATTTATGATTTGCAATACTCGATAAAACACTCTACACTCATAGCTTTTGCCGACGATCACAAAATCTGTAAAAATATTGTCTCTAGGGTAGACTGTACAAAATTACAGGATGATTTAAATGCCGTTGCATCTTGGTGCATTAATAATAACCTACCAATAAACCCTTCAAAATCGGTCCATGTGACTTTTACGCGACGAGTTTGTAGAGAAGTTCGCGCCACCTACTCCATTGCCCAGTCAACCATTCCCCAACGAATACTCGTAACAGACCTTGGTGTAACATTTGACCGTGCCCTTCTATTTCGAGAGCACATAACTAACACAGTTAATCGCTGTCGGCGAACTCTAGGAGTTGCTCTAAAAATCTGCCGACCCTTAAGGTCTTTAAAACACTTCCGGTTACTATACCTCACATTAGTTCGTTCTAAGGCTCTATATGGTTGCCTGGCCTGGAGTGGGTGTAGTCTGCATCTTAGAAAACGGATCGAAGGCATACAGAGAAAGTTCATTTTTTATGCTCATATCTTTTTCCTAAAACACATGGAATACAAATACGAAATACTATTGGATCACTTGAACATCCGTAGTCTACATTATTTAATGGAAATTATAGATATTAGATTTTTGCATAAACTTATCCACAACAAAATTTCTGTAAATGATTTATTAAGCAGGCTGTACTTCTTAGTGCCACATGCAATAAGAAAAACTACCACATTTTATGTACCTATAAAACACTTAAATCCTATTATACGAATGCAACAAAATTATAATCGTCACTGCACAACAATTGATATATTTTGTGAACATATTGGAAAAATTCGTTAAGTTCCGTTAAATTTAAAGAATATTCCTATGTCAATCTGTTTAATCTTAATCGTTTAGACCCCAACCATTTGTAAATTTACTTTGATTTTATGTACTACTAGCCGTTACCCGCGGCGTCGCTCGCGTGTAATAAGAACTTCCATCTAAAATGATATAAAGAATGTGTAGATTTTACTGATGACTAATATTTTTGTAGCACCCTAGGAGCGAAGGCACTCGGCACAGTCCGTCAGCCCGTCGGGATATTTTTTATTACTTTTCACGCGGACATTATTCCATAAAGAAGGGTTTTTAAGTTTTTGACCGCCATTTAAAAAGATGGCAACAAATCGAACCCGAAAGACCATTCAGCTCGTCTATAGGTTAAAGGAAACCATTGTACTAAATATTTATGAAATCGGTTGAATCGCGCGGACTTTATTGCACAGAGAATATTTTCTTACATTTCTGGGCGCCATTTTAAAAGATGGCGAAAAATCGAACCCGAAAGATCATTCAGCCTGTCTTAAGGTTAAAGCAAACCAGTGAACTAAATATTTGTGAAATCGGTGAAACGCGCCTAATTTATTGCATAGAGAATATTTTTTACATTTCTGGGCGCCATTTTTTAAGATGGCGGCGGATTGGAAAAATCTTTCTTAGTACGCGCCTACTACTTATGAGTAACGTTCCTGCAAATTTTCAGCCTTCTAGGGCAAGCGGTTTGGGCTGGGCGTTGATTATCAGTCAGTCTGTCAGTCAGTCAGTCAGTCAGTCAGTCAGGACTTTGATTTATATAGATATAGATACTTATCGCAATGTGCGTAATCTCGTGAACTACGTAAGTAGTTTTTTTTATGCACAATAAACAAACTTTTCATTTCATTTCATTATACATTATTAATATAATTATTATACATTATTAATATAATTATTATACATTATTAATATAATTATTATACATTATTAATATAATTATTATACATTATTAATATAATTATTATACATTATTAATATAATTATTATACATTATTAATATAATTATTATACATTATTAATATTATTACTGTTATTAACGTTATTAATATCATTAATAATAATAAATAAAGATTGAATTGAATTATTAATATTAATAAATTATATTTTATTTTATTTTCATTTAACCAGGTCTTGCCAAATAAGCAAGAGGGCGACAAAACGCTTGAAACCTTTTTAGCACGAGAAATAGATGGCATCCTCCAAATAATCGAATTAGTTAAAGCAATGAGGAGGGACATAATTTTAAACAACATAAACTTAGAGGATGCTGCCACTGTGGCCCTACCAACAGTAACCGGGCAGAAATTCAGTTTCCTTTTTGGGCCTCAGTGGATGTCCACTCTCCGACTATTGGACGATCGCCAATACATGAATTCAATATAGAAAGGGCCACAAGCTCCAAGAGGACGTGGTGGGAGGGGCCGAGGAAGGGGCCGAATGGGCCATTACGGCTTTGCCCCATACTAAAATAAAAAATTTGTTTATGGAATGAATAAAATATAAAAAAGTTGAAGTCAGTCATCATGGTGTCTTATCAAATCCTACATTTTCATGATGGACTATAAAAGATTATTATTTTTACACGCATAATCTTTTAGATTTAACCTTACACATTTATAATAAATCTAAATATAATACGATTCCTTCCAATTCAACTTATAGGTATCAATAATAACATTTCACCCTCAAGGAAATTGCTGTATGTTGAAGGGCAATAAAGATTAAGTAAAATTCAAATGTTGTGGGCCCCATTTATTTGAGAATAGTTGCTCGCAATTAACTTCAAATCGCGTTTAAATTATTCAGCGCAATCTCATATGTATATGTACTAACTTTGATTGAATTCCATCCAAAATTAAGTTAAATGAAAGCGTTTTGGTAAAATAATGTCTCCGATGTACCCAGGTTATGAAAATTCAAAAGTTGTAGGCACCATATATTTGAGAATAATTGCTCGCAATTAAATTTAAATCGCGTTTAAATTAATCAGCGCAATCATTAATGTGTATGTATCAACTTATTTTGAATTCCATCCAAAATTAAGTTAAATGAAAGCGTTTTGGTAAAAGAGTGTCTTGTAGGCACCCAGGTTATGTAAAATTCAAACGTTATAGGCACATATGTTTGAGAATAATTGCTCGCAATTAACTTTAAATCGCGTTAAAATGAATCAGCCCAATCTCAAATGTATATGAACCAACTTATTTTGAATTCCATCCAAAATTAAGTTAAATGAAAGTGTTTTGGTAAAATAGTGTCTCGTAGGCACCCAAAGCCTCTTAAAGGTGTTCGTACTACCTCATTGCCAGTTGATTTGAAGGTAAAAAAACCACTATTTGAAACCCACAAATGATTTTTAAGCAGTAAATAATGGTTTATTTTTAGGTGTTAATTGCATTGTGGTTTTAGGCACGACGATCGTACTAGCAGCTAGATGTGGTTCAAAACATTTTCCTCGGTGTTAGCCAGTCTAGCGTGAGTCGTTGCATACGAGATGTAACGACAGCGATCAACGGGGCACTTGTACATAAGTACATCAATTTCCCGTGACTGAAGTGCAAAACGCGGCCAAAAATGCGTTTTCAGGAGGAATGCAACTTTCCCGGAACCATAGGCGCAATCGATTGCACCCACGTTGCAATCGTTCCACCACCGAACAACAACCCAGACTTTCCGGAATACATTTTTGTAAACCGAAAGTCATACCAATCGTTGAATGTTCAATTGGTGTGCAACTATGACTTGCTGATTCTATCAGCAAATACCAACTTTGCGGGTTCGTTCCACGACTCCCACATCAACCGGTCGACAGCTGTGCAGGAGTCTTACCTCAATGGCTCTTTAAACGACCTTTGGCTAACCCGTACGAAAATGTTCTATGATCTTTCCATAAAATTATATAGAATTCAATAGAGTACTTAAGGGTCTCTATTCAAATTGATATTTCTACAGGCTTATCTATAAAATTTCTATATCTTCATTTTATAGAATTTTTATAAAACATGCTTTTTTCTGTAAGAGTTATGTTAACATTCTATAAACATATTTTATAGAAATTTTATAAATTCTAATATATATATTTTTCATCAACTTCCTATAAGTGTTATATTAATATTCTATAAACGCATTTTATAGACATTTTCTAAATTTTTTTCGTGAGCTTCATATAAGAGTTATGCAAGTTTTCTATAAAAGTATTTTATAGAAATTTTATAAATTATTTTATCATATTCTTCAACAACTTTCTATATTTTATTTGCTAATTTTCTATAAAAGCTTTCTCAGAAAATCCTGTAAAGGCGTTTCAATCGTGATTCCACTGTTTTCTACAGTACCGTAATAGAAAGGCTGTACAATGTATAAATTGTACAATTTATACGTTTTCTTAACATTTATTTATCATATGATTTACTTTTCTATAAACTAAGCGTTACGATCGACACTTTCCATGCCGATTTAAAAATAATGAATTACAGCGTGTCATAGTAATTCGTAAAACGTATATTTTATTTTATTTAGTTTATATTTAACAATAGGACATTTGGTTAGATGTGTAATTTCATTAATCACATTCAATGACATTTGGAAGTTCTGCGACAATTCCTTTCCCTGCAATATCAGACAAAATTACGATTTTTTCGACAACATTAGTTACTGGCCTTGCCATTAATTGATTTATTTCTTTGACTGAAATTAACCTTTTCCCTAACATATGCCGGCAGTAGATTTAACAAGTGTCTTCACTATGACCAAAAATAAACTTTACTTGTATGTACATAGTCGGATTATCTGTTCGAATTCGCATGACAGAACTTCGTAAAATCCTTTTATAATTCCTAAAACGTCTTTCAAATTAAAAACAAGAACTCCGGCAAAGCGCTTAACCCTGACGCAGACCTTAAACCAAAACGAGAGCTTCAAGCAGCCGTAGAGGTTCAAGCAGCCGGAGAGCTTCAAGCAGCCGGAGAGCTTCAAGCAGCCGGAGAGCTTCAAGCAGCCGGAGAGCTTCAAGCAGCGCAAGAGTTTCAACCAGCTCAAGACCTTAACCCTGACAAGGAGCTTAAAGCAGCCCGAGAGAGTAACACGGAACAAGACAAGAATAAGAGATAATGAGTAAATGTAGGTCAATATTTGAAGCCTAGTATTACGTATTAATTACGGTGATGTAAAAGACTTTGCATGTCGTAATGAGTGAAATTTAATTTTAAAAACTCTTTTCATGTTAAAAAAATGTTAAATATTACAAAACAAATACATTTAATAATAATGGAAATTTAAAACAAGTTTCATATTGGAACAAAATTAATAGTTAGAAACCCTTGAAATTTTTTTATTATTAAAATATTAATTTTAATAATATTCTGAAAAAGTTACATATTCTCAAAAAGCTAAACATTTTGATAAAAAAGTAAACATCTTTAAAGAAAGTTAGATATGTTGAAAAAAGTTTAATATACATAGATTTAAAATAAAAGTATTACTAGTTTCAATAATGTTAAAGTTTGATATTTTTAAAAGCTATATTTTTTGAAAAAAAATCATATATTTAAAATAAATTTTTGATATTTCGAATAAAAAGTTTGATACTTAAAAACAATTTTCATATTCTAAAAAAACAAGTTTGATACTCCAAAAAATTTTCATATTCTAAAAAAATAAGTTTGATATTTAAGAAAAATTTTTTACTATACATTGATTTGAGATAATAGTATTATTAAATTAAATAATGGTAAAGTTATGTAAAAAAGTTTTATATTTTGAAAAAACTAGTTTGATATATTTAAAAAAAATTGTTTGTTATTTTTAAAATAGTTTGAAATTTAAGAAAAATATTGATATTTTGATATTTTTAATAACAATTTTGATATTTAAAAAAAATGTAAAGTATTATTAATTTCAATAACATTAAGTGTTATCTCAAAACTATTTTTCACAAAGACATTAAGAATTATCAAATTTGTTTTAAAACAAAAAAGTACAAAAATATGCATCAGAAAACATTACGCCAAGCGCGTTCTTTGAATGGTTCTAAAATTTTCATTTAAAATTTCATTTCAAGTTCCTATTTTCATATTGTTTGTCATAAGGCGTAGTTCCTTTAAAGAATCCTAAGATATTGTTATTAATGTCAAAAAAAATTTAAAATATCTTATATTTTTGTTTATTAATTGCCAAAACGGAAGTTTTATTAAAGAAAAAAACCCAAGTTTCCATTGCAAGTTTTTTGTTTTTTTTGCGGTTTTTATTTCATAATAATTTTAGTCCTGAAGGAGAAATCCTACGGATTGTAAAGTTAAAGATACGTTTCTCTTAATTTTTCCAGCCTCCATCGTCGTAGCCGAGGGTTTTTAGTTACTTTAATTAGAGAATTAATAGGATAGTATTTTACTGAATGGGCTTCCGCCTATCTTATATTGTTTAAGTAATTAATCTTTCAAAGTGAAATAAGTTTTTGAATAGCCAGGCTTATTCCAGTAGCTTGGGGGTCGATTAGAAGCGGGCTAACATATTGTACTAAATTTGTAACTTGAATGTTTAATTACGATAACGGAGATAGAACTATTAAACCTAAGCGCTTTTCGTATTTTATTTTTAAAACGAAAAAGTGTTTTATTAATAAATTCCAATGGGTTTTTTATACATGGCGCAGTAATGTTTTCAAAATTTCAAAATTTTCGTTGGCTTTTATGACGTCACCGCGCTTGCACGTTTGTTCTCAAAGCGGGACAAAGGAGGGTGTGGCTTTTATCTTTAGCTTTCTCTTTTATCCGTATGTTATTAGAATTATAATTAACTCTAGCGTAACTAATTACAATTTTTATATTTATATTTATATTTATATTTATAGCGCCGATTTTGGAACCGTAAAGACTCAGGACTAAGCTGCCGGGGTATTTCGAATACCTCGAAAGATGGTTAAGTTATATTTACCACCCGGGTCAAACTAGGATTAATTACTAATGTTTAATTAATTTCAATGTTAATTACGGCTAGAGTTAATCGAGATCCGGGTAAACTAAAACGTCGCCTGGTATGTTTGTCAACGCGTGTTTCTGCCCTTAATATACGAGAAGACGACTGATTCGGAAACCGCCATCGATATCGGATAAGACGTTGGACGTCTAAGCCAAGGTTCGCGGCTTCGAATTTAGCAAGTAAGTGAATAAATCTTACTATTAATACAAAAAAACGTCTTGGTTTGTACCAAGGCCGAAAAGAACAAACGATATGTGTGAGGTTTATCATTTGACTGAAGTTTCATATATTGCAATTTTTTTAAATTGTTATTATTCCTTTAATCCGTAATCAATATTTAATTCAATCAACTGATTTTACTGTTAATCGATCTATTCCCTCTAAATTAATTTAAAAAGTAACATATCTACGCTTTTTCAAGAATAATTCCATTTTCCGAAAACATTTTATCATGAAATTAATTATTTTGAAGGGAGTAAGTGTTGAGAAATCAATATTGAAAATTTTAAATATTATACTAAGTGTCTAAAAAGAGCAAACGGACTTTGATGTAACTCTAAAGTAAAATGTAAATATTTAATAATAGACTTATATATAGTTGTCGCGAATTTATACATTTAACTTCGAAATACTACATTTCTTTGTCGCGACCCCAATGGCAGCATCGCCCTTGTGTTTTAGTTCCTCTGTATGTAATTTCCGAAATGGTGTAAACACTAACACCATTTCATCTGAAAATCGAATTCGATGTTTCGCTCATGTTTTGAACATTGTCGTCCAGGATTTACTTACATTTTTGAGGTCGGTTGCCACTCATGAGAGTGAATACGATTCAAATTTAACGCAACCAAACGAATCTGCTGAAACGACGACAATAACTATTGGTTCAGCAGTGACTAAAGTAAATGAGTTTGTACCCAAATAAACTTAAAGTACTTAATGGTTGCGCGTTTAACAGTAGTAGTGACGGAGGACTCGTAGTCTTGTCTCGTACAGTATTAACGGAACGTTAACGCGAAGGAGGCGTGCGCGGTCGTTCGTTGGGCACGCTGTTAAGCCTAGGTTCTGTTTACCGAGGCTTGGACCGTAAGGTATGTGAATAATAAAGACGAATTTTCGTGTTACTCTTTCGTTCTAGTTTCTGCATGTTTACATTAAACTTTTTTATGAAATGAAACTGGAGTTTAATGTGCATAAAAAAGTTACAAAATAACTCAGAATTAATCAAATTTATACAGAATTATATATATTAAGCAGAATTAATCAAATTTATACAGATTATATATATTAAGCAGAATTATTTAAAATTATACAGAATTTTAAAAAATTAATCAAAAATAAATAAAAATATACTGAATTAATACAAAATATGCAAAAGCCTGCATATACATTGAATTAAGGAAAAGCTGAATGTATTAGTAAAGTTAAGAATTAAATGTTAATATTGATTTAAAAACTCGAGACGGATAAGGCGCTTGGTATCTTGCAGGGTGTCAGAGAAAATGTCAATTACGTTATTAAATTTATTGCATGTAATTTGCATTCTAACTAATGGGTTGATACTATTTCGTTTTATGTAGAAAATGGCAGGGCTACGCAAATTTTTGTGAGTTGAAAACTGAAGTGTCATTAATAGATCAGATAGGGGAATTATGTTATGTAATAATTTAAAGAGAAAGGTAAAATCGTCCATACTAACATAATCAGAAATTTTTAGAATATCAAGAATGGATAACAATGAAGTATAATAATTCATTGTTGTAGCGTAATCATAACAAGATGCCTAAAAACAAGTCGAAATTTTGTGAATCTTGGCTAGAAAGGAAGATTGGAAATGAAACAATTGGCGAGTGGTGTAGCCGCAGCAAGGATTTAGATTATTGCGCGTATTGCAAAATATGTAAAACAGACTTTTCAATTCTGAATCAGGGAGTCAATCAGCTCTATCAACATTCCTATGGGAAGAAACATATTTAAAAACTAGAAGAATTGAAAGGACTACAAAAAATTGAACTTTCAAGCGATAAAGGTCTGCCAAAAATGTCGTTAAACATTGTTAGTCGCAAAGATGAATCTACAAAAGCCGAGATCCTTTGGGTGTTTAAAATAGTCGCCCAAGACTGGTCATTTTCATCTTGTCATGGAATAGCACCATTATTCTCAACTATGTTTAACTCAGTACCAGAAGGATTTAGCCTTAGTTCTTCCAAAGTGACGCTATCGGACCATACTTCCATAAAAATATGATTAAGGATGTCAACGATTCGCCTAATAGGTTTTTACACTTCATTATGATGAAACAACAAATTCCCAAAACAATAAGGAATTAATGATTGACTTAAGGTACTGGTCTTCCCGAGAAAACGAGGTCTCCCTGCGCCATTTACAAACGTTTTTCATGGGTCACGCTAAAGGAGTAGATTTGGCGGGAAAAATTATGGAATGTATAGATTCCAATGATTTGCAGATCAGAAATTTGCTAGCCCTCGGAAGTGACGGACCGTACGTGAATAAAACTGTTTGGAGGATTGTAAATGGCAAAGTGTTGGAAAGTAGGAGTTCTAAAATTGGATTATTGGATATTGGAAGTTGCAGCCTCCACACTCTTAGTAATGCGTTAAACAAAGGGTTGGATGAACATGGAAGAAGTGTGTCAGATTTGGCAATATCTATATTTTATTGGTTTTCTCAATCTTCTGCCAGAGAAGAGGACTTTAGAACCTGGCAAGAACGCGTCTCTGTACCTTTACACAAGTTTATCAGACATGTTGAGACGAGATGGTTAACGCTTCAACCAGCAGCAGAGAGACTGTATGAACAATTTCCGGCTTTACAGGAATATTTTCTGAGGGTCCTAATAAAACCAGAACACAAATTAAGCGAAAACCAGAAGTATTTAAAGATTTGTTCCTAACTGAAGAAGCCCACTATGAAAGCCGAAATTTGCTTTGTCATCTCTGCTTGAGAATTGTTTACACGCCCATTGCTAATTTTCCAAAAAAAGGAACCAGTAGTTCACCTTTTGTACGAGGAGTTAAGGGATCTGATAATTGTAATATTGACCAGATTCATCAAAACTTCCGTAATTGAAAAAAGCAAAAATGCTCTCCACAAAATTAGCTTAACAGATGATCAAACAATTTTTTTACCAACACCTGAAATCGGACCAAAGGCAACTCAACACCTTGAAAAAGTAAAAGATGGTGAAAGAAAGCTATTTCTGATCTCATCCAAAAAATGTTATTTGAAAATGACTGACTACCTGATAAAAAACAAGCCAATTTCAAAAGCGATTCTTCGAAATTTAAGATTTTTGAAACCAACCGAAATAAATAATCCCGTAAGCCTTGAGAGATGCCAAAAAATGGCTCAAGCCTTGCCATTTGAAGCAGATGTGAAATTCGCCTCTAATCTAGTTGACGAGTGGAAAATGCTTCAATTAGAGAAAATAAAAGTTGACGAATCTCAAAGAGTCGATCATTTCTGGCGAGAAGTGGGAAAAATTGAATCAAGCATTAGACACAAAAAATATCATAACATAATGAAAGTAGTTCAAGCTTCATTATGTATTCCACACGGAAATTCAGATGTTGAAAGGGGATTTTCGGAATCTCAAAGATGCCTCACTGCGGATAGAACAAATATGTCTTTGGCGACCATAAACGCTTATCTCACGATTAAGGATGGTATACGGCCATACAGAAGAGCGCTACACCTTTACCCCGTTACGAAAAAATTGATAATGAGTGCTAGAATTGCCCATTCCACATATCAAGATAGGCTCGAAAAACAAAAACAGGAAGAAGAAAAAAGAAAAATCGCTGAGGAAGAAAAAGAAGCAAATAAACAGTGCTCAACTGAGCGAAAAGCAGTTACAAAAGAAGAAAGAAGAAATTACAGATTTGGTTTCAAAAGTAAACAGTCTTAAGGAATCCAAGGTTAAAGAAGAAGAAGCTAGCGATGGTCTGTTTAATGAAGCCAATGCTAAGCTTAAAAATGCTATAAAAATTAAAGATATGACCGCAATCAAAGTAGCCCAAGCCATGTTGGAAGCGTGTGGATCACAACGTACCAAGGAAAAAGAAATTTCTAAAGAAATAAAGGTTGAAGAGAAGAAACTCGAAAAACGTCAACTCTCTGTTATTGATTATTTCAATTCTGCCAAGAAGCAAAAAATGTGATAATTATCCCTTCCTAATATGTGATATTTTAAGTGGTATGTAGTCAGGTTTTAACTCCATAAAAAATTAAAGTGCAAAGTATTCACTAGTCCAACGTTCCTGACTTAGAATAATAGTTCCTATTATTTTTACTTATACTAAAATGTTCTGGCAAAAAGTCCCAGAATAGCCCTTTTCGCATGTCGGAGGGTAAAAGTGGGGGAAAATGCGAGGCGCATGCGTGTTAGTAACAACGTGGATAAAATAGCAGACTACGGTCTTAGCCTCCGCCGATTTCCTCATTATTTTAGAGGCATCAACTTTGCCATTAAATCTGATCATTTTTGTTACGTTTTCTTGATTTTTTTCTTATAAATTTGGAAAATAAGTGTAATAAAATTCATTTAAGCCAGTGGTTTTTTTAGTTAGTTCAATTTTGTAGGATTGTTCAATTATTTTTCTCATATGATTCTTAAGCCTTTGCACTATGCCTGGATGCTGTGTTGTGATAGTGGGTGGGATTCAAGAATCAGTCGTATAAAGTAAAGAAAGATGGTAAAACAGTGGAAATTTAATTTCACAGAATTGTTGTGAAAAGGAGAACGAGTTATAAATCGAAAATGTTGGAACTCCAAAGACGGGGATATGTAACATGAATTCCGTTAGTGGGTACCGGAGCCTGGTCGGGAATCGGCGGCCCTCGCGGGGAAAGCGCTCTTTTTTTGCGGGGTTGCTCTCGTGGTTTTGCCCGGCCCTGCTTGGTTACCGACATTATTTATGAAGCCGACACTAAGCCTTGGTTATTAAGGGAAATATTTTCGATATTATCATTTTTTAAAGCTAAAATGTGCATGTGTTTTCGCCAGTAGGATTTAAATACAATTCCCATATTTTTACAAACTTCTTTAAGTTCCAATATTTTTAGTTTATCATAGTTTAGATTCAAATTTACTCCGTTATCTACAATCCCAGCTATTTCTCCGTAGGCCGATGGCGTCGTCTGCTATTTTATCCACGACGCACGACAAGCGCATGCGCGCATAAATTTGCGAAAAGGTCTATTGTAAAGCATTAAGAAATGATACAAAATAAATATTTAACTAAGATGGATATGACTCATATTATTTATAAATCCCATATTTCCGTGTTTTAACTATATGCATTAATAATTTTGAACATATAAAACACTTATAAATTTATAATTTTGAACCTATAAAAAACCTATAAATTTACAATTTTGAACCTATAAAAAACCTATAAATTTACAATTTTGAACCTATAAAAAACCTATAAATTTATAATTTTGAACCTATAAAAAAACCTATAAATTTACAATTTTGAACCTATAAAAAACCTATAAATTTACAATTTTGAACCTATAATACCTATATTTTTTGGGGTTATTGGCTGGGAGCCCTGCATTACGGCTCTAATTTGTCTTCAAAATTGGTGGAATCGCTGAATACGTCAATTTATGTACTAAACAGTTCCTATTTATTAATAAAACATTCAATTGAAATGAAATCTGAAAAATAAATATCACTTGTGTTTACTACCAAAGTCATTCATATATTTTACAGTACGCATGGACTCTGTCTGTATGTAACTGCTTTATCACCTGTTTAGGAATACTAAACCAGTTTTGATAATTATATCAAATTGACAACAGATAACGAGCACTGATAATAGGATCTCGGTTTATAGGCGGTTGTAGATAAACAAATTAATCAGTTTATGTAACCGACTTTCATCTGTTTTGAGGTTTGTATAGCGGTTACGTGCAAAACAGATATAAGTTAGAAGCACTATGTCTGTTTAAGTTACAAATCATTTTATTATAATAAAGTGCCCTCGTCATTAACTAGTGTTTATGACCAGCATTTCATAATCCATTGCAACTTATTTTCAAATAATCACCATCTTTCTTCGGGAGCTATAAAGTCTGTCAAACGAAAGAAGAGCCCTGAGAAATTTGTCCAAATTGGTGTCGCTACCATCGACCCCATAGTACTTTATCAACTTGTTTTGTTTTGTCAATAGTCGTCTGTAATATAGTCTGCTATATACAGATAGGCTTAATCGCAATAGAACCAATACATTTTGCAATATATATTTAATACGTTTATGTTTCATGGTTTTTTACGATCATCGAGTATTAAAGAATATAAAACAAAATTAACGACAAGACACCAGTTTTATCTTTGTTGAACTAGCATTGCAATATATTTTAATGACATAAGTTAAAGTATCTGTATATAGCAGACTATTTTACAGACGACTATTGACAAAACAAAACAAGTTGATAAAGTACTATGGGGTCGATGGTAGCGACACCAATTTGGACAAATTTCTCAGGGCTCTTCTTTCGTTTGACAGACTTTATAGCTCCCGAAGAAAGATGGTGATTATTTGAAAATAAGTTGCAATGGATTATGAAATGCTGGTCATAAACACTAGTTAATGACGAGGGCACTTTATTATAATAAAATGATTTGTAACTTAAACAGACATAGTGCTTCTAACTTATATCTGTTTTGCACGTAACCGCTATACAAACCTCAAAACAGATGAAAGTCGGTTACATAAACTGATTAATTTGTTTATCTACAACCGCCTATAAACCGAGATCCTATTATCAGTGCTCGTTATCTGTTGTCAATTTGATATAATTATCAAAACTGGTTTAGTATTCCTAAACAGGTGATAAAGCAGTTACATACAGACAGAGTCCATGCGTACTGTAAAATATATGAATGACTTTGGTAGTAAACACAAGTGATATTTATTTTTCAGATTTCATTTCAATTGAATGTTTTATTAATAAATAGGAACTGTTTAGTACATAAATTGACGTATTCAGCGATTCCACCAATTTTGAAGACAAATTAGAGCCGTAATGCAGGGCTCCCAGCCAATAACCCCAAAAAATATAGGTATTATAGGTTCAAAATTGTAAATTTATAGGTTTTTTATAGGTTCAAAATTGTAAATTTATAGGTTTTTTTATAGGTTCAAAATTATAAATTTATAGGTTTTTTATAGGTTCAAAATTGTAAATTTATAGGTTTTTTATAGGTTCAAAATTGTAAATTTATAGGTTTTTTATAGGTTCAAAATTATAAATTTATAAGTGTTTTATATGTTCAAAATTATTAATGCATATAGTTAAAACACGGAAATATGGGATTTATAAATAATATGAGTCATATCCATCTTAGTTAAATATTTATTTTGTATCATTTCTTAATGCTTTACAATAGACCTTTTCGCAAATTTATGCGCGCATGCGCTTGTCGTGCGTCGTGGATAAAATAGCAGACGACGCCATCGGCCTACGGAGAAATAGCTGGGATTGTAGATAACGGAGTAAATTTGAATCTAAACTATGATAAACTAAAAATATTGGAACTTAAAGAAGTTTGTAAAAATATGGGAATTGTATTTAAATCCTACTGGCGAAAACACATGCACATTTTAGCTTTAAAAAATGATAATATCGAAAATATTTCCCTTAATAACCAAGGCTTAGTGTCGGCTTCATAAATAATGTCGGTAACCAAGCAGGGCCGGGCAAAACCACGAGAGCAACCCCGCAAAAAAAGAGCGCTTTCCCCGCGAGGGCCGCC
This sequence comes from Phalangium opilio, assembly GCF_054372755.1. NCBI lineage: Eukaryota > Metazoa > Arthropoda > Arachnida > Opiliones > Phalangiidae > Phalangium > Phalangium opilio. The sequence continues at coordinate 1,603,237 of NW_028324179.1, read as the reverse complement.
GATTCCCGACCAGGCTCCGGTACCCACTAACGGAATTCATGTTACATATCCCCGTCTTTGGAGTTCCAACATTTTCGATTTATAACTCGTTCTCCTTTTCACAACAATTCTGTGAAATTAAATTTCCACTGTTTTACCATCTTTCTTTACTTTATACGACTGATTCTTGAATCCCACCCACTATCACAACACAGCATCCAGGCATAGTGCAAAGGCTTAAGAATCATATGAGAAAAATAATTGAACAATCCTACAAAATTGAACTAACTAAAAAAACCACTGGCTTAAATGAATTTTATTACACTTATTTTCCAAATTTATAAGAAAAAAATCAAGAAAACGTAACAAAAATGATCAGATTTAATGGCAAAGTTGATGCCTCTAAAATAATGAGGAAATCGGCGGAGGCTAAGACCGTAGTCTGCTATTTTATCCACGTTGTTACTAACACGCATGCGCCTCGCATTTTCCCCCACTTTTACCCTCCGACATGCGAAAAGGGCTATTCTGGGACTTTTTGCCAGAACATTTTAGTATAAGTAAAAATAATAGGAACTATTATTCTAAGTCAGGAACGTTGGACTAGTGAATACTTTGCACTTTAATTTTTTATGGAGTTAAAACCTGACTACATACCACTTAAAATATCACATATTAGGAAGGGATAATTATCACATTTTTTGCTTCTTGGCAGAATTGAAATAATCAATAACAGAGAGTTGACGTTTTTCGAGTTTCTTCTCTTCAACCTTTATTTCTTTAGAAATTTCTTTTTCCTTGGTACGTTGTGATCCACACGCTTCCAACATGGCTTGGGCTACTTTGATTGCGGTCATATCTTTAATTTTTATAGCATTTTTAAGCTTAGCATTGGCTTCATTAAACAGACCATCGCTAGCTTCTTCTTCTTTAACCTTGGATTCCTTAAGACTGTTTACTTTTGAAACCAAATCTGTAATTTCTTCTTTCTTCTTTTGTAACTGCTTTTCGCTCAGTTGAGCACTGTTTATTTGCTTCTTTTTCTTCCTCAGCGATTTTTCTTTTTTCTTCTTCCTGTTTTTGTTTTTCGAGCCTATCTTGATATGTGGAATGGGCAATTCTAGCACTCATTATCAATTTTTTCGTAACGGGGTAAAGGTGTAGCGCTCTTCTGTATGGCCGTATACCATCCTTAATCGTGAGATAAGCGTTTATGGTCGCCAAAGACATATTTGTTCTATCCGCAGTGAGGCATCTTTGAGATTCCGAAAATCCCCTTTCAACATCTGAATTTCCGTGTGGAATACATAATGAAGCTTGAACTACTTTCATTATGTTATGATATTTTTTGTGTCTAATGCTTGATTCAATTTTTCCCACTTCTCGCCAGAAATGATCGACTCTTTGAGATTCGTCAACTTTTATTTTCTCTAATTGAAGCATTTTCCACTCGTCAACTAGATTAGAGGCGAATTTCACATCTGCTTCAAATGGCAAGGCTTGAGCCATTTTTTGGCATCTCTCAAGGCTTACGGGATTATTTATTTCGGTTGGTTTCAAAAATCTTAAATTTCGAAGAATCGCTTTTGAAATTGGCTTGTTTTTTATCAGGTAGTCAGTCATTTTCAAATAACATTTTTTGGATGAGATCAGAAATAGCTTTCTTTCACCATCTTTTACTTTTTCAAGGTGTTGAGTTGCCTTTGGTCCGATTTCAGGTGTTGGTAAAAAAATTGTTTGATCATCTGTTAAGCTAATTTTGTGGAGAGCATTTTTGCTTTTTTCAATTACGGAAGTTTTGATGAATCTGGTCAATATTACAATTATCAGATCCCTTAACTCCTCGTACAAAAGGTGAACTACTGGTTCCTTTTTTTGGAAAATTAGCAATGGGCGTGTAAACAATTCTCAAGCAGAGATGACAAAGCAAATTTCGGCTTTCATAGTGGGCTTCTTCAGTTAGGAACAAATCTTTAAATACTTCTGGTTTTCGCTTAATTTGTGTTCTGGTTTTATTAGGACCCTCAGAAAATATTCCTGTAAAGCCGGAAATTGTTCATACAGTCTCTCTGCTGCTGGTTGAAGCGTTAACCATCTCGTCTCAACATGTCTGATAAACTTGTGTAAAGGTACAGAGACGCGTTCTTGCCAGGTTCTAAAGTCCTCTTCTCTGGCAGAAGATTGAGAAAACCAATAAAATATAGATATTGCCAAATCTGACACACTTCTTCCATGTTCATCCAACCCTTTGTTTAACGCATTACTAAGAGTGTGGAGGCTGCAACTTCCAATATCCAATAATCCAATTTTAGAACTCCTACTTTCCAACACTTTGCCATTTACAATCCTCCAAACAGTTTTATTCACGTACGGTCCGTCACTTCCGAGGGCTAGCAAATTTCTGATCTGCAAATCATTGGAATCTATACATTCCATAATTTTTCCCGCCAAATCTACTCCTTTAGCGTGACCCATGAAAAACGTTTGTAAATGGCGCAGGGAGACCTCGTTTTCTCGGGAAGACCAGTACCTTAAGTCAATCATTAATTCCTTATTGTTTTGGGAATTTGTTGTTTCATCATAATGAAGTGTAAAAACCTATTAGGCGAATCGTTGACATCCTTAATCATATTTTTATGGAAGTATGGTCCGATAGCGTCACTTTGGAAGAACTAAGGCTAAATCCTTCTGGTACTGAGTTAAACATAGTTGAGAATAATGGTGCTATTCCATGACAAGATGAAAATGACCAGTCTTGGGCGACTATTTTAAACACCCAAAGGATCTCGGCTTTTGTAGATTCATCTTTGCGACTAACAATGTTTAACGACATTTTTGGCAGACCTTTATCGCTTGAAAGTTCAATTTTTTGTAGTCCTTTCAATTCTTCTAGTTTTTAAATATGTTTCTTCCCATAGGAATGTTGATAGAGCTGATTGACTCCCTGATTCAGAATTGAAAAGTCTGTTTTACATATTTTGCAATACGCGCAATAATCTAAATCCTTGCTGCGGCTACACCACTCGCCAATTGTTTCATTTCCAATCTTCCTTTCTAGCCAAGATTCACAAAATTTCGACTTGTTTTTAGGCATCTTGTTATGATTACGCTACAACAATGAATTATTATACTTCATTGTTATCCATTCTTGATATTCTAAAAATTTCTGATTATGTTAGTATGGACGATTTTACCTTTCTCTTTAAATTATTACATAACATAATTCCCCTATCTGATCTATTAATGACACTTCAGTTTTCAACTCACAAAAATTTGCGTAGCCCTGCCATTTTCTACATAAAACGAAATAGTATCAACCCATTAGTTAGAATGCAAATTACATGCAATAAATTTAATAACGTAATTGACATTTTCTCTGACACCCTGCAAGATACCAAGCGCCTTATCCGTCTCGAGTTTTTAAATCAATATTAACATTTAATTCTTAACTTTACTAATACATTCAGCTTTTCCTTAATTCAATGTATATGCAGGCTTTTGCATATTTTGTATTAATTCAGTATATTTTTATTTATTTTTGATTAATTTTTTAAAATTCTGTATAATTTTAAATAATTCTGCTTAATATATATAATCTGTATAAATTTGATTAATTCTGCTTAATATATATAATTCTGTATAAATTTGATTAATTCTGAGTTATTTTGTAACTTTTTTATGCACATTAAACTCCAGTTTCATTTCATAAAAAAGTTTAATGTAAACATGCAGAAACTAGAACGAAAGAGTAACACGAAAATTCGTCTTTATTATTCACATACCTTACGGTCCAAGCCTCGGTAAACAGAACCTAGGCTTAACAGCGTGCCCAACGAACGACCGCGCACGCCTCCTTCGCGTTAACGTTCCGTTAATACTGTACGAGACAAGACTACGAGTCCTCCGTCACTACTACTGTTAAACGCGCAACCATTAAGTACTTTAAGTTTATTTGGGTACAAACTCATTTACTTTAGTCACTGCTGAACCAATAGTTATTGTCGTCGTTTCAGCAGATTCGTTTGGTTGCGTTAAATTTGAATCGTATTCACTCTCATGAGTGGCAACCGACCTCAAAAATGTAAGTAAATCCTGGACGACAATGTTCAAAACATGAGCGAAACATCGAATTCGATTTTCAGATGAAATGGTGTTAGTGTTTACACCATTTCGGAAATTACATACAGAGGAACTAAAACACAAGGGCGATGCTGCCATTGGGGTCGCGACAAAGAAATGTAGTATTTCGAAGTTAAATGTATAAATTCGCGACAACTATATATAAGTCTATTATTAAATATTTACATTTTACTTTAGAGTTACATCAAAGTCCGTTTGCTCTTTTTAGACACTTAGTATAATATTTAAAATTTTCAATATTGATTTCTCAACACTTACTCCCTTCAAAATAATTAATTTCATGATAAAATGTTTTCGGAAAATGGAATTATTCTTGAAAAAGCGTAGATATGTTACTTTTTAAATTAATTTAGAGGGAATAGATCGATTAACAGTAAAATCAGTTGATTGAATTAAATATTGATTACGGATTAAAGGAATAATAACAATTTAAAAAAATTGCAATATATGAAACTTCAGTCAAATGATAAACCTCACACATATCGTTTGTTCTTTTCGGCCTTGGTACAAACCAAGACGTTTTTTTGTATTAATAGTAAGATTTATTCACTTACTTGCTAAATTCGAAGCCGCGAACCTTGGCTTAGACGTCCAACGTCTTATCCGATATCGATGGCGGTTTCCGAATCAGTCGTCTTCTCGTATATTAAGGGCAGAAACACGCGTTGACAAACATACCAGGCGACGTTTTAGTTTACCCGGATCTCGATTAACTCTTTTTCTAGCCGTAATTAACATTGAAATTAATTAAACATTAGTAATTAATCCTAGTTTGACCCGGGTGGTAAATATAACTTAACCATCTTTCGAGGTATTCGAAATACCCCGGCAGCTTAGTCCTGAGTCTTTACGGTTCCAAAATCGGCGCTATAAATATAAATATAAATATAAATATAAAAATTGTAATTAGTTACGCTAGAGTTAATTATAATTCTAATAACATACGGATAAAAGAGAAAGCTAAAGATAAAAGCCACACCCTCCTTTGTCCCGCTTTGAGAACAAACGTGCAAGCGCGGTGACGTCATAAAAGCCAACGAAAATTTTGAAATTTTGAAAACATTACTGCGCCATGTATAAAAAACCCATTGGAATTTATTAATAAAACACTTTTTCGTTTTAAAAATAAAATACGAAAAGCGCTTAGGTTTAATAGTTCTATCTCCGTTATCGTAATTAAACATTCAAGTTACAAATTTAGTACAATATGTTAGCCCGCTTCTAATCGACCCCCAAGCTACTGGAATAAGCCTGGCTATTCAAAAACTTATTTCACTTTGAAAGATTAATTACTTAAACAATATAAGATAGGCGGAAGCCCATTCAGTAAAATACTATCCTATTAATTCTCTAATTAAAGTAACTAAAAACCCTCGGCTACGACGATGGAGGCTGGAAAAATTAAGAGAAACGTATCTTTAACTTTACAATCCGTAGGATTTCTCCTTCAGGACTAAAATTATTATGAAATAAAAACCGCAAAAAAAACAAAAAACTTGCAATGGAAACTTGGGTTTTTTTCTTTAATAAAACTTCCGTTTTGGCAATTAATAAACAAAAATATAAGATATTTTAAATTTTTTTTGACATTAATAACAATATCTTAGGATTCTTTAAAGGAACTACGCCTTATGACAAACAATATGAAAATAGGAACTTGAAATGAAATTTTAAATGAAAATTTTAGAACCATTCAAAGAACGCGCTTGGCGTAATGTTTTCTGATGCATATTTTTGTACTTTTTTGTTTTAAAACAAATTTGATAATTCTTAATGTCTTTGTGAAAAATAGTTTTGAGATAACACTTAATGTTATTGAAATTAATAATACTTTACATTTTTTTTAAATATCAAAATTGTTATTAAAAATATCAAAATATCAATATTTTTCTTAAATTTCAAACTATTTTAAAAATAACAAACAATTTTTTTTAAATATATCAAACTAGTTTTTTCAAAATATAAAACTTTTTTACATAACTTTACCATTATTTAATTTAATAATACTATTATCTCAAATCAATGTATAGTAAAAAATTTTTCTTAAATATCAAACTTATTTTTTTAGAATATGAAAATTTTTTGGAGTATCAAACTTGTTTTTTTAGAATATGAAAATTGTTTTTAAGTATCAAACTTTTTATTCGAAATATCAAAAATTTATTTTAAATATATGATTTTTTTTCAAAAAATATAGCTTTTAAAAATATCAAACTTTAACATTATTGAAACTAGTAATACTTTTATTTTAAATCTATGTATATTAAACTTTTTTCAACATATCTAACTTTCTTTAAAGATGTTTACTTTTTTATCAAAATGTTTAGCTTTTTGAGAATATGTAACTTTTTCAGAATATTATTAAAATTAATATTTTAATAATAAAAAAATTTCAAGGGTTTCTAACTATTAATTTTGTTCCAATATGAAACTTGTTTTAAATTTCCATTATTATTAAATGTATTTGTTTTGTAATATTTAACATTTTTTTAACATGAAAAGAGTTTTTAAAATTAAATTTCACTCATTACGACATGCAAAGTCTTTTACATCACCGTAATTAATACGTAATACTAGGCTTCAAATATTGACCTACATTTACTCATTATCTCTTATTCTTGTCTTGTTCCGTGTTACTCTCTCGGGCTGCTTTAAGCTCCTTGTCAGGGTTAAGGTCTTGAGCTGGTTGAAACTCTTGCGCTGCTTGAAGCTCTCCGGCTGCTTGAAGCTCTCCGGCTGCTTGAACCTCTACGGCTGCTTGAAGCTCTCGTTTTGGTTTAAGGTCTGCGTCAGGGTTAAGCGCTTTGCCGGAGTTCTTGTTTTTAATTTGAAAGACGTTTTAGGAATTATAAAAGGATTTTACGAAGTTCTGTCATGCGAATTCGAACAGATAATCCGACTATGTACATACAAGTAAAGTTTATTTTTGGTCATAGTGAAGACACTTGTTAAATCTACTGCCGGCATATGTTAGGGAAAAGGTTAATTTCAGTCAAAGAAATAAATCAATTAATGGCAAGGCCAGTAACTAATGTTGTCGAAAAAATCGTAATTTTGTCTGATATTGCAGGGAAAGGAATTGTCGCAGAACTTCCAAATGTCATTGAATGTGATTAATGAAATTACACATCTAACCAAATGTCCTATTGTTAAATATAAACTAAATAAAATAAAATATACGTTTTACGAATTACTATGACACGCTGTAATTCATTATTTTTAAATCGGCATGGAAAGTGTCGATCGTAACGCTTAGTTTATAGAAAAGTAAATCATATGATAAATAAATGTTAAGAAAACGTATAAATTGTACAATTTATACATTGTACAGCCTTTCTATTACGGTACTGTAGAAAACAGTGGAATCACGATTGAAACGCCTTTACAGGATTTTCTGAGAAAGCTTTTATAGAAAATTAGCAAATAAAATATAGAAAGTTGTTGAAGAATATGATAAAATAATTTATAAAATTTCTATAAAATACTTTTATAGAAAACTTGCATAACTCTTATATGAAGCTCACGAATAAAAGTGTTCCACAAAAACCATGTAAACAAATTGAAAAACCTGTTGTGCACACGGAAAAGGAGAATAATGTTGAAAAACGAGAAGAGTGTCATGATCAATTTAACGAAAAATGCACTTCAGAAAAAATAATTTCTTCCAACAACTTCTCAAATTTGATAAGCTTAGCTTTGGGTCCTCTCAAAGGCGTAATAAAGGAAATTACAATTTTTAAAGGTGAACTTATGGTTATTTTCGGTCATGCAGAGAGCGAAAATCTTGCTAAGTCACTGCTTAGGACTACTTCAATTTACAGAGAAAGAATAGCGATAAAATTCTGTACCTTATGCGATTTGGGTGATCTAAGGATTTCTGGAATATCGATGGAAAATTACTATCTGCAGAGTCATCCAGAATTTCCAGTTTTATTTATTCTACATGAGAAAAAATGTGACATCGACACTTTAAAACATTTTTTTGTTAATTTTGTTGTTCCTTCTCTGGAGTTAAACAAGTGTAAAAAACAAATAACCGTTTTATATGATAGAGAAGGATTATTTGATAACATGAATCACGGTTGCAAAAATTTAATTCAAAGTTTAAAAATAAATGATGTTCTGGATTTAAATTCTAAATTCAAGTCAGACTTGGTAAATAACGCTCAAATGTTAAAAGGAGACGAAGTTGTTTTGTGTTGCACCCTTTTTCAAATGGGAGTTCTTATGCAATTTAATGAACAATATTACGAATTTGGACTACAAAATCTTTGTATGAATCTTCCAAAATATCAGCGGTTCCCTAAAGAAAATGTTGTGGATTTCGTCATTTCTGGCAAATTTACTAAACAATTGAAACCCTTCGTTAGTGGTAAGAAAATTGAAACAATGGCTGCTCAATGCATTGCGAATAACACGGTTAGCTATGAAAAAACCAGCAAATGCTATTTGATTAGAAACCCAATGGGTGAAAAAAATAATATCGTCAATCTTGAACAATACTATTGTTCTTGTAATTATTCACCAAACTGTTACCACATTCAAGCGGCGAAACTCTTCGAGGAACAGAATTTGGATCTAAATCTGGAAGACGTAGATGATGAGCAGAATCCTCACTACGCTTTGGATAAGCTTACACGGAAGAGAAAGGGTAATTCATCCTCTGAGATCAATTCAAAGTCTCCCACCTTTAAGGTGAAAAGGAGAAAACCTGTTACGCATTCAACTCCAATAAAAAGTTACAATTGTAACACATCAGACGCAAAAAAACAAAATTTGCAGTATGAGGTTAATGGAAAAGCATTAATGCAGCAGGAAGAGCAATCCATTACCATGAAATCAGATTTGACTAACCATCCAAATAATAAAATTATGGAAACCAAAAAACTAGGAATTCGTTTTTGCTGCATTGAAAATCACTTGGCATTAGAACATTTTGATTGTCAGAGAATGTGTGAGGCAAATTTTGAAAAGGATAATTTTCAACAATCACTTTTACCCCAGAATTATATAGATGGTGGTTTGCTAAGTAAAGCAATGATTGTTTTATTAAAGGTTTACAACAAAGAAAATAATTACATATTTCTGACACCGACTGTTTACCAATATTTGTTTCTCAATGAGGCACAACAAAGCGTAGATATGGTCTTAGAATATCTAAATAGAGAAAACCCCATAGGTTCATGTAGGCGAAATATAGTTGTACTTATACCCAGAAAACCAGGAATTCACGACCACTGGATGTTGGGTATCGTGACCAACACCTACATTCACATTTATGATTCAATTAACGTCAAAGATTATACTGGAAGTAGGCCACTAGTACTAAATGAGCATTTTGATAGAATGAGAAGAATAGCCAAAGAATATTTCAAAAGCGAAGGAATATTTCCTTGTAGGTATTTTAACGAAACACTACCCCAGCAACCAAACGGTTTTGACTGTGGTGTATACGTTTTAGCTTATCTCTCGTACGTTTGCAGAGAATTACTAATAAGAGAATGGTCTCACATTGATAGCAATAAAGGTCGCCGATGGGCATATCATTTATCTCAAAATTTCGACAAAAATCGAAATCAATATAACGTATTGGAACAGGAATTATAAAAAAGATTTTAATCAGTACTTGATAAAGTATATATAACGGATCAACAGGTCAGAATAAACAAGGTCAAAAATTTTTTTTTCTCCGTGTGCTTTCCAATATGCTAAGGTTGTACAGCACCAAACGTCCATCTAAGGCTATATGTGGCTCACGTTCATTAAAAACGTATGTTGCGTGAGAAATGTGTGCGCAATTCAATACTCGGGGGATACAGTGACCACGAAACTATAAGGTGTCAGTTCTAGTTTAGACTTTAGCATACATTTTTCTATTTCCGTGAATCGTATAAAATCAACACAAACATAAATAAACCATTGCAATAATAATTGCACAATTTCTTTTACCAAGAAACTAACAACTTGCTGGTTTATTGAACATGTTACAGATGTCAGTGGTATTTGAAAAGAAACCTCAAAAATATTTAGATCTCGACTTTTATATTCAATTTCAAAAACCAACGATTTTTGAAGAATCATAGCTGTCACTTTTACCAGCTTTCGATTGAATTATCCATGAAATAGAAAAGCTATTACCATGCTTTTATAATTTTTATTTCATGGTACAGCGGAACGACAAGCGGCGCGATAAAGATACGGGGTCGCTTTGTAACTACTCCTGATTCGGCAAATAGTCGCTCGAATAATAGTTTAAACTAAACGGAATTTCGCATCTATTGTTTACGTATTTTCATTGCAATTTTGAACAAAATATAAATAAGCCAATAGCAGTTGAATAATATTTACCAAGTTTCGGTTACTTATTTGGTGTAATTCACTCTTGTAATTTCTTGTCCACTATTTAGAAATATATTTTAAATATTTAATTATACTACTTCAAATACTAATAATAATTAAATTAAGATTAAAACGTACTACTTGTAGAAATATTTCCTTTCTCCTTCTCTGTAAACTTGATCCGTGAAACCCTGAAAATATTTAAATCCACAAATTTTCATTAATTTAATCAGAAGGAGATAATACAGGAATACTTGGAAGAGAAGTATTATATACTTCTGGTATAACGGAATATCAGATCATACACTAAAAATGATGGCTATAACGGAATAACAGGTCTTAGACTAAATATTACACCCATGTAACCGAGACAAATAAGACAAAAGCAACAAACATTAATTCCCTGTTTTTCTCGAATTTCCTACCATGTGGTTATGTAATAACTGTCAGTTTCGAGAGAAAAAACTTTTCAACGAAAAAGAAGGTATGCTAAACAGTAAAAGTGGACTTTTTTTTTTGTTAAACGCCCTTATGGCGCTTAACTATTTTATTAAATATAAGACGCGGTAAAAATACGATTTTATTACTTGTTAAATTTTTCTACTACGTGTATTAACGATTTATGGTTTAAATCAAATCCTACTTACCATAAGAACAAAAAAAAACGTTGTACGGTTACTGAAGCTCAATTTGTCACGGCTATATTTTTAGATCCCACTTATCTTAAGAAATACTTTTCATTTTTATAAATTCCCCGTTTTTACTAATTATTGCCAAATGGTAACCTACTCTTGGGTAGGACCGAGAATCCTTTACGCTTATTCTGCAGCGGTATACTTCTCAAAGAGCACCGTTTTATTACAGTCATTCAATCTCCCTATTTACGAAAAATGTCCAAGCGAACGTTTTTGGGTAGGGGTTAAATTGTATATATCGTGTTAAGTATCTATTTTTTTCATTTTGTCGGTTCAGGCCATTGGAACTATGTTTTCAAATCGCTCTGTTATATTTTTGTATTGTATCTATACTTGGAAAGTTGTAACATTCGCGTCTTCGCTGTGCCGAATACCACTTCTTAAATGCACTCTCTCTCTCTTGGGACACATTTGGTGCCAAGAAATCTCTTTTTCTCTTCGACCTATGAACCTTTACCGGAGTTCGGATAACTTGACTAAATAGACCGAATCTCGATACATGATTGCATAAAATGTAATTTCCCGCTAAAAGGAAGAATTGAGCGACTGAACTTGGAGGTCGAGAAGAGCTACTTTTTGGAGAAGGACTCGACTGGGAAGGAGAGCAAGGCTTTGCTGCTCCTAGACAACGAAATAGAAAAGCCTCGAGACTTAGACGTTTTCGAGTTACGAGTCGGACTGTCCTGATACTTAGAAGATTCTAAGAAGAACGAAGAGCCTCGATACTTAGGCATTTTCGAGTGAGCACTCCAACCTAGGAAGCTTCGAAGAGCCACTACGCAACCATCCACCTTCTGAGAATCCTGGTTCGCGCCCTACGAAATTTTTGCGCGTTCGGTTCGTGCTCGTGAATGGAGAGAGAGAGAGCCAACGTTTTGGGTATTGTTAAACAATTTTAATACCAACACTAAAGTGGTATATTTTATTTTGGGGCCTAATGAAAATATAATACGGGGATTTAAATTAAGTGTTTGTCGTTTGTGGGCCAGGGCCTTCTGCTTTGGTTACTTATTTTATGTTATTTAACTTGATTTCGCTTGGACATTTAAACCCGTTCTAGTTTTTAATCCTACATTCATACCCTAGACTTCAATTGAACCCACAGTCAGATTTTGAAAAGCGAATTATTTTATGTTTTCCGCTAGGAAAGGGAAACCAGGAAAAAACGGTTAAAATTTACAAAATACATCAAGTTAAAAATAGAAAATATATGATTACCTAGATTCTTTCTAATATTTATCGTTGAATTGTACATTTTTTAAATGCAAAAGTAACAACGCACAGTTAAAAACCATTTTACAATTATAATAATAATGTTAAACTACAGTTATAGACCAAGAGCCAGTGGCCTGGATCTTACCTCATAAAGTACAAAAGGTCTGACCATTGGAATGAGTTCAGTTTTGATGCTCATTAATAGATTTGGCCGTCTTACGCGTCACAGCTGGGGCATTTGAGGGGGGCGGGGTCATGTTTGACCCTAATGAGGTATGATTTCTTACCTCATGAGTTACATGAATAAAAAAGGTGGCAAATGATAGAACTGGAAATGGCGATTCCAAATATATGAAATCTGACGTCATCAAAGGGGGCCATCAATAAATCAGACGGGGGTAAAAAGATCGAATGAGGTATGAATTCTTACCTCATGAGGTACATGTATGAATCCGGTGTTGTTTGATAGATCTGGTCGTGTTAAATAACAAAATATAAAATCTGACTGGAAAATACGCGGCTTAGGTTTATTCTGACGGCCTGATTCTTGCGTCAGACTATGACAAATTCGAGCCTCATAAAGCTAGATTCCCACTCGACCGAAAAAAACCGACGCAAATCACGCAGCATACGGTAGAAATTTTACCTTACGCTGTAGACTGTTCACACTAGGACTGAATTTTGATTTTTTCGGTAGATATTTTTGGGTCACGTGACAGATTAGAGCGGTTTCCATAACATTTATTTCGCACTCTGAATTGGTATCTCTGTCCCATTGTCACTTAGATCGTACAAGAATGTATATTTTCTAACCTCCTCAATAAAGACTTCCTTATTAACATCTTATCTCTATATAATTCCATTAGATACATTTTTCTTTCTTCGTGGCATGTTTCCGACCAAAAAAAATACATGGCGGCTATCAATCTATCTAGCGTATGCGTGCACCCTTGAAATTTATGACGTAGTCAGTGGAATAATTTCATTGGCTGAGACACCGGCGTAACGCCGAACACGACCGAAAAAAAGAACACAACTTGCGCCCGGCCCAGCGGAAATTCCGTCGGGCTCGGCGTAAAGATTTTTCGGTCGAACCCCTTTCTGCCGGGTCTCCGTCGTGATTTCCGTCGAGTGCGAGTCTAGCTTAAATGTAGCAGGTGATATATTGTAAAACCAGCCCCACTGATGTCAAGTACATTAAACTTAACTTGTTTGAGCGAGTTGCCTCTGTTTCTATCGAGGTAAGGTGGTGAAATATTTTTGACTGTGATGAATGAGATGAACTTAAATTGGCATCATTTAATAATAGAGCTATTTCAATTCGGGGGTAAGGAGAGTTTTTGAGTCGGGGTTTCGTCAGTCCCCGCCTAGGTGCCTTATTTTGCGCGAAATTCAGCATAGAGTTTTTCAGTGGCCCACACGGAGGAAAGTGACTATGACGATGAAACCGTATATATTGATTATCAGAATCAGACTGATTCGGATGATGAACCAGATGACGTTTAAATGTATCATTTTTGTATCTTTATTTGCATTAATAATAATTTAACGTTAGAAGGTTTCATTGAGTGAGTGTGAAATAAAATGTGCCCACATAGAGCTATATCAGTTGAAGGGGGAAACGTCACAGTTGGGCCTGCCAATAAACGGAGCCGATTTTCACCCTCCCTCCGTGCGGGCCACTGTAGAACTCTAATCTAAATTTCGCGCACAATAAGGCACCAAGGCGGGGACTGGCGAAACCCCGCCTCAAAAACTTTCCTTACCCCCGAATTGAAAGAGCTCTATTATTAAATGATGCCGATTTAAGTTCATTTCATTTATCACAGTCAAAAAAATTTCACCAAATTACCTCGAAAAATCGCTCAAACAAGTTAAGTTTAATTTACTTGACATCAGTGGGGCTGATTTTACCTGCTACATTTAAGCTCGACTCGCAGTCGACGGAAATCACGACGGAGACCCGGCAGAAAGGGGTTCGACCGAAAAATCTTTACGTCGAGCCCGACGGAATTTCCGCTCGGCCGGGCGCAAGTTGTGTTCTATTTTTCGGTCGTGTTCGGCGTTACGCCGGTGTCTCAGCCAATGAAATTATCCCACTGACTACGTCATAAATTTCAAGAACGCACGCATACGCTAGATAGATTGATAGCCGCCATGTATTTTTTTGGTCGGAAACATGCCACGAAGAAAGAAAAATGTATCTAATGGAAGTATATAGAGGTAAGACATAAGGAAGTCTTTATTGAGGAGGTTAGAAAATATAATTTCTTGTACGATCTAAGCGACAATGGGACAGAGATACAAATTCAGAGTGCGAAATAAATGTTATGGAAACCACTTTAATCTGTCACGTGACCCAAAAATATCTACCGCCAAACTCAAAATCCAGTCCTAGTGTGAACAGTCTACAGCGTAAGGTAAAATTTCTACCGTATGCTGCGTGATTTGCGTCGGTTTTTTTCGGTCGAGTGGGAATCTAGCTTTATGAGGCTCGAATTTGTCATAGTCTGACGCAAGAATCAGGCCGTCAGAATAAACCTAAGCCGCGTATTTTCCAGTCAGATTTTATATTCTGTTATTTAACACGACCAGATCTATCAAACAACACCGGATTCATACATGTACCTCATGAGGTAAGAATTCATACCTCATTCGACCATTTTAACCCCCGTCTGATTTATTGATGGCCCCCTTTGATGACGTCAGATTTCATATATTTGGAATCGCCATTTCCAGTTCTATCATTTGCCACCTTTTTTATTCATGTACCTCATGAGGTAAGAAATCATACCTCATTAGGGTCAAACATGACCCCGCCCCCCTCAAATGCCCCAGCTGTGACGCGTAAGACGGCCAAATCTATTAATGAGCAACAAAACTGAACTCATTCCAATGGTCAGACCTTTTGTACTTTATGAGGTAAGATCCAGGCCACTGGCTCTTGGTCTATTAATTATAGCTGGATATCCTTTAAACAATTTTAAAGGCAATGTTGATGATTATATGATTATATGCGCTAATTTTAAACTTTTCATGTAAAGCTATGGAATTGAATGAAATCCATAAAAATTACATATGAAACCCCATAGTTAATAATAAACGTCTCCCAAAAGGGGAAAATGACTCTCTGGTTTCGTAAATTTTTTCGATTCGGTATTTGATATGGAAAATTTTTTAGTATTCGATAACCGGTTCGATACCCAAAAAGTGGTATTCGCACACCCCTAATAAAACTAGGGTTGATGTAGAACACCTTCCCATTAAGTCTGTGAACATCCTACGATTCCAGACCCTTACAATTTTAGCTTTAATGTTGACCCCGTTATTTAGCATATTTTTATTAGATTTAGTCCCATTTCCCCCAAAATAGTTCTCCCAAACGCTACTTATCACAATCCCAGTTACTTATCCCAATGGCGTACTTCAAACATTTGTTATTATTTTAAATTTTACAACCAATGGGGCATTTCGAAACACACAGGTAAAATCAAGGACGATTATGACTTTACTTCAAATTCAAGTTTGTAACTCATACAAACAACTCCCATTTAAGAACACCTATTGTGATAAATGTCAGAAATAAATTACATCCAACGACGATTAAACATTTGGCAGCCTTAGAATCTGTATCTATGATGTAAATAGCCATGAATGAATGAACATTTTTTTTATTGCGATGTGTACCGGTAAGTACAAGAAAGTAATCTAAATTCAGACATATTTAGATAAAACATAAATTGGAAGTCATAAATTACAAATATAATGTATTATGTCAAAGTAACATATTAATATATAAACAAACTATGTGTCATATTATAAGTTGATTTCTCTATTACTTTATACACAATCCATTAAATGTACCTTTACACTACATTTTCACTATTGAATATGGAAATCGATATATGTATAAAGGCTTAATTAAAGTGAATGAATATTTCACTATTTAGCGATACTCTCTACATAATATGCCTTTAAATTAATGAAGTAAATTAGGGTTACATATGCACAACATGATGCCGCGAATCCATTTCCAAATTATGCAAATCGGTTAATATATAAAAAATCTTGAAATTTCAACAAAATAGAAAAAAAAATTATTCCGAAGTTATGAATGTAAAATTTCGCTAAATAATATTAAGTATGCTTCCATGAACTGCACAAACCGACCAATTTCTTAGTTGATTTTAATTATCGGTTCACGGTCTTCATTGTAATTCACCATCATGTTTCGGGTAGTATATTATAAATTTGAAGAAAATGAATTTATAATTCACATTATAACGGAAGTTACCTCAAAGAATTTAGGAACAAAGTATTGTGGAGTCGGCGATTGCACTTATGTTCTTCTTGTATAAGATAATCGTTAAAATGTTCTTTTTTTCATTTCAATAATTGCATTACTTCCAAAATGTACTTTCCAACAATCATAAACTTTTGTTGTTAAATTCCAACTTGAACTTAGTGCAGGTGTACCCTGAAGGTGTCGCGATAGTGAATATTCGGTATGTAAGGGACTTCACAATTTGTTGAGACCCTATAAAATGCCACGACATTCAATCCTTGAAAAACCGCCCATCAATTAGCGTGGTACACTTTCTTTTAGAAGATAATATATCAATCACAATTAAGGTTCATTTAAGGTTCATTTGGTTTGTAATACGAAATAAATAGGACTATTTCATTTTGATTTCACAATATAAAAATAACGGAAGGCACAGATAATGGACTAGTGGCATGTAGCACTCCAGTGAAACCCTTTCACTTACGTTGCGCACAATATTTTCCTTAACAACGCTTGGCATAGAACCATTCATATACATCAGTACATATTTCTAGTTAAATTCTAACGTATATCAATTTCCTTATTCATTTTCCTTTGAAGTATTTTTAATTTTCATATTTCGATATTAAAATTTCGAATACTTATATAAAAGATTTATACTTATATTACTTAAAATTTCTAATTTTGTTTTCTTAAACATTTAAAGTTAATATTAACAAAAGTAACCAAAAAAATATAAAACATCACATGTTAATTAAAAGCGATAACAAGTATACTAAATAGATAATTGTAAATAAAGTGTAATGGGTAATTTTGGTATTTTTTATATTTTACCAATGATATAGTACATTGTATATTATATATAATATATATTGCATTATATATAATATAATGTAATATATTATTATATATTATATAATGTAATATATTATTACATATTATATAATGTAATATATTATTATATATTATATAATGTAATATATTATTATATATTATATAATGTAATTTATTATTATATATTAGATAAAGTAATATATTATTATATAATATAATTTTTACAATGCATTACTTTATTATATTACAATGCATAATATTAGACATTGCTCATATATATATATATATATATATATTCGAGGAATTATGCGTGATAATTCATAAACGTTTCAGACATTAAATTTAGTTATTATTTTCGTTTACAAAAATGGTGTTTATTTTTGAAAAGAGCTATTTTTCGGGTTTCAGTGCCCAAAATTGCATACCTGCATTTGGAAGCCCCATTTTAATACCCCAAAACCCTTTCTTTAAAAAAGAACTGTTGGTAACCAGGATCGTGATCATACTTGTTGGTACATTAGGCCGAGAAAACCCACCTATACCCCCCCCTTTGTAGAGTTCGAATAACATCCTTGAAAGAACGAAACCTATGGGGTCGTTTCACATTCTTATTCCTAACTCACGGGTTAATAATTTGGATCGCGAGTTAACAATACAAACTCCATTGCCGTAGCAATTAACTTTCTGCTCTTTTTAATAATTTTCCTTTTTTTGTTCTTTTTTAAAATAAATTTCGTGTTTTTTCCCGTCTGCCCGAACAGACGATTATTTTTTATCGGTATAATTAATGACCCGGTTCTGAATCCAAATTACTCCCGCTCTCCGACACATACTGACGTTATTCATGTTATTGCAGTAAGTGTTACTGGTAATTCTGAGATAGCGGTAGCTCTCTCAGATAAGACTTGATACTGCCTTTAATGTATAACATTTTAGCACTGCTAAACGTAGCTCGTTTTTCCTGTTTGTGTCGCACAATTACAGTTGTAATAGAAGTAAATTCATTGAAGAAAGCGTAGCGCATTGAGAGGTTAATTGCCAGAATTATAGCTCAAGTAAATTTTTTTTTGGTAAAATAAAATATTGTTTAATTTACCGCTTATCTTCAACAGGACAGTGTACCTAATCATAGCTGGATTACAGGAACGATGTGGCTTTAATAATGGTCTTGAGCATCTGGTTTCCATTTCTGACCACTATCTTTCAAGGTGGCTGCGGTTGCCAAAAAATAATTCTAAACCCAAATGAGTATTGTTTTACGTTTCCACGAAGGTAGAAGGTACAGTATTATTCTCACTATGCTTTAGAGCTGTTTTGGATATTTAATTTAATGTGTGCTCTAAAGACCTATTTAAAGTTTCTAGGTTTTTAACTTTATTGAATTAATTTTCATTAAGGATTTAGGACACATTATTTTATTGTATGTCAGATAAATCTAGAATTTTACGGAAATGCACTGCTGACATTCGTAATACGTTTGGTTAGAGTAATTAGGGTTATTTTCACACGCATCATGGTACCAATTGCGGCACATGACGCACATGACACAATGCATTGTACTATCAAATCCAGGGCAAATAAATGCACCACATTTAGTGTCGTTGGGGTTGATATACTTTTTTAGCCATGTACTAATTTCACCTTCCGTTTGTCCGAATTTTAGAGGCATACTTCTCCAGAGTCTTAAGGCAATCGATTCACTCTTTGGTATTGAAATGTCTGTTTCGTTTATTGCATATTTAGGCCGAATTTCTTTGTACATTTTCGACGGTAAGATTAATGAATTTACATAAAATGCCCACTTCCTACCGTGTAAACTCAGTTTTGGTAGGATAGTCCTTACACCTTTCAAAAATGAGAAGAAGTAGTACAATACAAAAAGACCACAGTCGTTGGAAGTTAAAGACTGGGTAGGACAGTCGTTACTGACTTGTAAGGACCACTTTTCTCGTTCGAAAGGCAAGTTAATAGTGTGGTAAGTAAGAATAACAAAAGTAATGAGCGTTTTTACGTGTTTTGAGATATGAGATGGGTTTGTGTGCATTCCATCTAAAACGCAAATCATTTTTCTTTCAAAATTTACTAGCCCCAAAAACCAATGTTTACCAGATCTGTTCATTACATCTAACGGAAATAAAATGGCCAAAACATCTTTATTTGCGGCTTCATTTCTGTCTAGATATTTGAATGCTGTTTCATAGTAGCGTTTGACGAGGTTAAGTTCGTCATCATCGTCGTCAATATTAAGCAGCCCATTAAGAGATTTGTGCAAATTAACAAACATTCCGCTTTCTATTACTAAGACGTGTTTCTCGGCATTACACGCTTTTACCAAATTTTGCATGCAGTTTTCAATAACGAAACTGCTAACTTCTTTATTCAACATAAGGCTTTGCGTTTGTATTGTTTGCTGTAAGTCTTTGTAATGAACTAGTCCCTGTACATAACCATATTCCAAGTTTAGCTGGTCACTTGAACTTTCAGATGAAGTGCCAGACAATATGTTTTCATTTAGGGGTTGAGATATAAGTGACTTTTCAAGTTTATCAATTATAAAATCAAGTCGTGAATTTTGTAACTTTCCCATATCGTCTTTCATTAATTCGGACTTTTTCAAAGTTGTTGGATTTTCAGGAAACATTTCGTTTCCTACTTGTCCGTCAGTATAAATTTGAAAATTGTTTTCCTGCTTTACCAAAAGAGGCATTTCACGAACGAAGTACGTTTCATTTAGCCCAGGCATTACAGATTCTCCATGTTTTTCTAGCGATTTCATTTCTTCGTCGTGATTAATTGTGTTATGGTTTTCCAGCTCTTCCAAATCAGGTATTTCACGAACAATGTACGTTTCGTTTGTCTCAGGAATTACCGATTCCCCGTGCTTTTCCAGTGTTGGAGGATTTTCCTGCTCTTCCAAACTAGGCATTTCACGAACAAAGTACGTTTCATTTAGCCCAGGCATTACAGATTCTCCATGTTCTTCTAGCGATTTCATTTCTTCATCGTAATTAATAGTGTTATAGTTTTTAAGCTCTTCCAAATCAGGCATTTCACGAACAATGTACGTTTCGTTTTTCGCAGAAACTACGGATTCCCCGTGTTTTTCCAGTGTTGGAGGATTTTCGGAAACCTGTTCATATTCCATTCCTTCGTAATAATTAATTATGTTATTTTTTTCATGGTCTTCCAAATCAGCCATAACATAAACGTCGTATGTTTCATTTGGGTCAGGCATTACCAATTCTCCGTGGCTTTCCAGTATAGTACTATTTTCAATAAATATATCATCATGTAGATATTGTACGGGGTCCTCTGCTGTACTTGTACAATCACCCTGTTCTTGACATGTCTCTTTCCCGATTTTGGATGGTGTAAAAACCCCTTCTTTCTTTTGGTTCACTTTACAACTGTCCACATTTCTGACTTCGTGTCTTTTCGCTTCTAATTCAGTTCTACGCTCAACATTGTCAAGATCCTCGATATCTTGAAACTCACTGTCCATTTCATCGTTCTCACTGCTTATTATAGAAACGTCTATGGTTTTACAAAAAGATTCATCATTGTCAGTGTCTCTCTCGCAATAAATTGAGTCTGGAGCAGCTGTGAACGAATAGTCATAATCGTCAATTCTGGGTTTCTTTCGCCCACTGCGAACCTTTGTTTTTAACAAAACAGTTGCAGTGGTGATTGGACTCTTAGTGTCACCAAGTAAACGCCTAACGGCGTATAAATGGAAACAACCCTTCAATCCGCAAGTGCACGCGTTCTTTAGAGGTTCGACAGCATGATAAACTTGATCTATTGGATTTCTCACAATGTGACACTGGCTTTTAGCATCGTATGATATCCAATGATTTTCAAGGCAAATAGAAGTAAGAGCCTCAAAAGAACTATTTGAAGAATATTTGGCTTTTGCACTGTTAGTAGGATCCTTGATTTTATCGATGATATCCTTGTTTGACCAATTGTATACATTTGGCAATATCTGCAAATCTGGATTCTGAATACCTTTAAAATTTGGGTCCTTTAAATGGCTTTTCAAATGATAAGAACCTAGATTAACGTAAGCCCGATTGGCCTCTCTCAGTTTCATCAACTGGAAGTTAATGATAGCTATTACAGCGTCATTCACTTTCAATTCCTTGCCAATATATTTTTTGAAGTCTGCGTGAATGCTTTCACTATTGTTATTGGTGGGTACACAGTTTTTGAAAGCAGCAAACCTTTTAGTCACAGCATTGATACACCCTTTACGTAAAGCAAACTTGAGGTTTTTGTCAGCGTACAAGACAAATTCACGAGCCCATGTGATCCTAAAAGTTTCATATATTTCGTCAAACTTTTCAACACTCTCGCAATTCATCAAATCCTTAACAAACTCTTTGTAAGCCTGTGTTTGTTCAGGAGTTGCGTCCGTAGTCTTAAGCCAGTCAGTAACATTTCGGTTTACGTGATTATGGCAATAGCAAATGTTAGTTCTTCCAACTTCAGAACTCTTTGAAATTGCGATTATCAAGCCAGGTTCGCGGTCGCACATAATTGGAACATTTTTTCCATAGACATCAAGCATCAATTGAGGAGCAACAAAATCTTTCCAGAAATGAAGATGTGTTCCTTTCAATTTACGGTTATGCATCATGGCAAAAATAGGAAATATCGGCTGTTCAACAAGCTCAGTATTTTTCATTGTAACAAAGGAAACATAAAAATTTCCCACTTCAAAAGTTGTGTCATAAGATATTAGTTGTTCCAAGTCAGAATCTTCGGACGACGCTTTTAACAAACGAAGACCAAGGTTCAAAACATCTGGATGACTTATTATTACTGAGAAATTTTGCAAATATGAAACTTCAAAAATTGAATCTTTTAGTGGTCCTTTTGAAAGTTGCATTAAATTGAAATAGGGATCGTTTGAAATCATATTTTCATGGTCCATCCTGTACTTAAAATTTTGAGTCTGTTTAAGGTCTCGGGCTCCAATGTCTTCTACTTCATGGTGAGACACCTTGATTTCAGGTTCAACAAATGTTTTCGATTTGAAAACGACTTCACTTTTATCTAAAATGCTATTGTAAGCGTTTCTAGGAGTCATACCTTTGCCAAGATTTTCTTTAATATTTTTTCGTACAGTTTTCATAGTTGAAGTAAAAACTCGTTGATTTTTTGTGGAATTACCATGGCAACGACGTTCTGCCAAACTTGAGTCGCCCCAGTACTGAATTAAAATAGCGACATGTTTTCTATTTTTATTATTTCGGAGTTTGAAAACAATTCTGGAGAAACCAGAATTCATTTTAAGGCTCGTTCCAGGTCTAACATAATAATATTGTCGAATAACAGGCTTTATAGGTGGCGAAATTCCAGTTGTTCTGGATAATTTCCAAAAAATTCGGTCGGAGCATATAACATCCGTTTCTTCCTCAACGGGAACTAGAAAAGCTATTATTTGTCCTCCTTTTGGAGTGAAAGTGTTTGGCAGAACAGTTCTGTAGATGGGACCACTTTGCTTTCCTTTCAAAATAGATTTCAATATCTGTTCAGCTTCTACAATCCCTAATTTATGGGAGCAATTGCTGCGGAAAACACCGAATGTCTCAACATTCATTTCAGGTATAGGATCATTATTAGTAATGTATTCATCTTCACTTGATTCAGTATCAGAGAAAGGTTTATCCAGATGGTCAGTATGTGAAGTTTCCTTATGAATCACATGATTATTTCGATGGACCGTACCCATATTTTCTATGGGTCGGACAGTTGTCGGGTCTGTGGTCGTTTGTTCCGTACCACGCCCATTACCAGTCTTTACGACTGTTGGCTTCACCATTCCTTCGTAGTTCTGATGAACCATACCCATATTTTCTATGGGTTGGACAGTTGTCGGGTCTGTGGTCGGTTGCTCCGTACCAAGCCCATTGCCAGTGTTTTTGACGGTTGGCTTGACCATTCCGTCGTAGTCCTGTTGAACCATACCCACATTTTCTATGGGTTGGACATTTGTCGGGTCCGTGGTCGATTGTTCCGAACCACGCCCATTTGCAGTGTTTTTGACGGTTGGCTTGACCATTCCGTCGTAATTTTGATGAACCATACCCATATTTTCTGTGGGTTGGACGTTTGTGGGATAAGTGATCGGTTAAATATTGTGATAATGTGGGCCCACGTGGGAAAAAAGGCGGTGGCACAGGGGAAATGACCAGTTTCACAATTATCTTCTCTAGTTTAAGAAATAAATGTGAATTTTCTCAGTGGTTCTTGTAAACACACTGAAAATTCAAGGGTGATGAGAGTCCAGAGATGAACTGAAATCTTTTTATTATGCAATTCTCTAGTTTAGCGTACGCCTTGCCCTGGTCAAGGACCATTTTATTTATTTGAGGCCAAGGGCTCTCGGTCAATTACCTAATGTCCTGTTTAAAAAAATATCCTTATTTCCCACCCTGAATGGGACTCTGTTCCCCACTAATACACCCTTCCGACGGGAAAAGGGGGGTTGGCATTGGCAACCCTTAGTATCGGGAGATACAGTGAGCACAAAAATAGTGCTCCCTGTAGTGTCACGTGTGTAGTGTGAGCCTCTAACCGTATTTTCGTGTTTACCCTTTTTGAATTTCCTTCTCAAAGGATCACGTGACCTCTTATTCCTCGGCTGTGCCCGGAGGTAGGTGCTCTTGAGAGCCATGGTGCCCGGCCGTTATAGCTTGCCTTCCCCCTTCTATCTTTGACACTCCTGAGTCTCCTCCCTTGATATCTCCCTGGGAGATAAGACGGGGGTTGCTCCCTTGCCGTGTTTGCGCACTCTCAGCTCCAAAACGTGTACAGCGCAGGCGCTAAAATGCGAGATGGAAGGCAGAGTTTTACCCCCGCGACTTTCCCTCTTTACAAACAATTTTTATGCGTTACCATGACAGGGTTCATACAAACCTGTAAAAATCACGGAAATAAATAGCTGACAAAAACCTCAGGGAAATTTCGAATTTTTAGGGAAATTTAAAATTTTTATGGAAATTTGTGTCAAACAGGGGCCGAGTAATTAAGCGAAATGTTCGTGAACATACCCGCCATAGGATTAATATTACACTATACTTTGGAGGCACGTAACTCAGGTTATATTAGAGATGCGGGGATGTCCTTTGATTATGTAATAGTCCTATTTGCCCCCTCCTTCATTAGCATTTGCTCCATAGGATACTCCATATACGGGAATAACCTGGAAAATTCTGGTAAATTTCTTTTCCAAAAGTTGTATGAACCCTGCATGAAATGTTAAGAAACAAGATAAATTTTACATATTTCAGCAATTAAGGGCTAAACAATGACTGACTTGCTTGCATTATTTTTTGATTATGTAGGTGACATTCCTAATTTCCTGGGGTTTGTTGGTGTTGGAGATTTTGTCGCCCTAGAGTTGCTGAAGTGCATGGGCTATGAAGAAAGTAAATAGTTTTGAGTAGAAAACCATTTCTTTATTTCAAAATGCATGAGTAATCTGCAGTTAATGGGAGTAATACCGTAAAAATCGTCTATTAGCATTATGGGGGAAAAAAATAATTTTAGATAATGTAAGGCTTCTAATTGGTTCGTGTCATTCGCAAGATAAATTTTCTGTGTAGATAATTAACCAGCATGTTAAGGGCTAATAAGAAGCTGCGCTACTTTTTATCATTGTAAATTTAAAGTTGGAAATTTAGAATAATTTAACTAACAAGTTTTAAAGGTTTTTATGGAAAATTTTAATTTTAAATATAATTTTTATTCATGAAGGTATTCAGTGGGACCGTAATAATTACAGGCATCGGGTAATAGGTTTTGCAAGGTATAGTTCAAGATTGGAAGATCTTACGAGAGTAATAGGGAAAATTCCCGGAAATAAAATAATTCTGTCTACAGGGAACATGGAATTAAAAAAAGTTGGCATTTATTCAATTTTTACTAATGAAACTTAAATATTTATACAATGTGGAAATTTTTACAGTACGCAAGAACGAAACAATCTAATATTTTGAGCAACCTGAAAATTAATACCATTAGACTACTTGCCAAAATTAAAAATAAAGAACTGAAAGAACTAATTTTAATTACACCATTGCCATCTCCAGGCCGAAATGAATTTCTCAGTTTCATTAAGCAAAATGTGGAGGGTTTTTCCTGTAAGTATCAAGCGCTTCGATAATAATCCCATTTATTGGTGCTTGGTAAAGACTAAAAAGTTACATTTGTGTGTGCTTGATTGCAGTAAACTAATAGGATTGATTGGTTCTTATTTTAATTTTAGCTTTTCACTTGATTTCGCTAGATGAAATTCTTAAGTAAGTAACAAGGGTAAGGCTTATTCGTCTGCCCATTAAAGAGAGATGAATGAATATATACGGGATATCGAACCTACCATTCCCAGAGATGAAAAATTATAATAGAGGGCAGTCGAGGGCGCCTTTCCCATTGAACATCAAACACTACAATTAACTTAACTTCAACCATGTTATATTAACAATTCAAAACATTTTTTAGAAACGGTGACCCAGAATATGACAAACTTCCAAAACACATAACATCATTCTTATCGAGTAACATGCAGCCCACAGTTAAAATAAACGAATACGCGCCAAAAAAAAAGTAATGAGAAAAAAATAATTAGCGTCGATCAGCTGAAGTCAGGGTTAAACAAAATGAACTTGGATAACAACGAAGAAGGTAATTCAAGAGATAATTTTTTAAGCAAAGAAATACTTTGAGAGTATAGTTGAAAATTTGGCAGCATATTTCCGAAAAATTAAGTATCATTTATAAAGGCAGAAGTTCTTATTTAACGTTTCATTGATAAAACAGATGAACTACTTCGTGATGAACCTAGTGGTGTCTCAAAAAAAAATATTGAAAACAATGCTTCAAAAGAACCTATAATGAATGAAATAACAACTTCCACACAGTCAAGTTGCAAGGAAACCGATGCTGATGAACCTTTGCCTCCAAAAGGAGAACAAAATAGTAACTGGCTAAGGAGAGTAGTATTAAATTTAAACCCTCGGTTCATTGAACAAGACTATCCCAGAATGGTAGGCAAAGTAAGATTATTATTATTATTAATATTTTGAGGATTTCGTGTCTAGATTCCAAACTTAATTTCTTAGGAAAGAACATCAATGGATGTGAGATTCAGTCAATATAGAAAAAAAAAAATTCTAACGGAACCTAAAAACAAAACATAATAATTATCTTAGTTTCATTCGTTTAATTTTAACAGAAGAAAAATTCATTGAAATTTAAAGATATTGTAATTTTAAAATTTATTTCGATACAAATTTATTGGAAATTTAAAAAAAAAAAAAATTGAACGAATTCTAAAAAAATTCTTTCAATTTTTAAATTTAAAAAAATTTATTGAAATTACTTAATTAGAAAAAATCATTGGAATTACTATAGTTTAAAAAAAATTATTTGAATATTATTTTAAAAAAATTATTTGAATTTCATTTTTAAAAAAAATTGAATTTGATTTAATAACAATTCTTTGAATTTCATTTAAAAAAAAATTTGAATTTGATTTAAAAACAATTCTTTGAATTTCATTTAAAAAATTTATTCAAATTAATTAAAATTAATTTATTAAATGTCATTAAAATTAACTTAAAAAAATTATGTGAATATGTAACTGAAAATTGATTAATTTTAATTTAAAAAAAATTAATTAAATTAAAAAAAAATGACTGAGTAAAATATAAAAAGAAGTTGGCTTTATCTTGACGTAAGTAAATATGAATATTTTTAAAATAAGTTGTAAAAATACTTAACTTCAATTTCTTATTTTGTACCGCAGTGTTAGTTGTTCACAAACCTAAAAAACAAGTAATGGGTAAATAAGTTAGATTCAACTAAAGTTAATGTTGGTGTCTTACCATATGGTTAATTATTGGTGCCGTGAAAATATTCAAAATCACGGTGGAGGCATCGAAGATCATCAGGCGATCAAAAAAGTAACTTTATTTATTTATTGTTGAAATTCCTATTTAATTATTATTAATTTAATTTTCATTAGCATCTTCGCGAATTTCTAACGGAACTTGTTCAAAAGTTGACCTTGAAGTTTATCCAAATAACCTCAATTTTGGAGGTCGGTTTAATTTAATTTAATATACAAAGTTTTATTCAATAATTAAATGATGTAAATAATTAATTATTTTAATTTATTTACATCATGTAATTACAAATGTAATAATTAATAATTATTAATTTCAGATTTATATTATTTCTTATTCGCTCCTACATTGTGTTACGAATTAAATTTCCCGCATTCAACGCGAATTCGTAAACGTTTTTTGATAAAAAGAATTGTAGAAATTCTCTTTCTATTGCAATTAATTTTGGCCTTGGTTCAACAATGGATGGTTCCTGCCATTAACAATTCCCTGAAACCCTTACAGGACATTGATTTATCCAGAATGCTGGAGAGACTACTAAAATTATCGGTAATTAAAATTAAAAACTTCAGTCTACCTTATTCCCGAGGAGTGTACAAAGGCTAAACGGTTGATTTTTAACTAAAAAATCTGGATGGGTAAAAAATGAGTCGTCTACTTATGAGTCGAAATGTTCCAATATTTTCGACTTTTAAGCACACGACGTATCATTTAAATGATCTCGCGTTAAGCCTTAACACACTTATGGGGAATAAGGTTGACTTTGAGTACTACTGTAATCGAAGAGCCAATCAGATGTGTCTAAATAAAATCTTTTACAGGTTCCTAACCATTTCATTTGGTTATTATTTTTCTACTGGTTTTTTCATTCATCAAAGATTGGTGGTAAGTATTAATTAATTAATTAATTATAATGATCCACTAATTAATTAAATTTCTATGATAACTTAGAAACGGTGAATTATTTCTGGGCCAATTGGAACATTCCCGTTCACAGGTGGTGTTTAAGGCACCTGTACAAACCGCTCCTTGGTTTTGGAGTTTCAAAACAGATGGCG
This sequence comes from Phalangium opilio, assembly GCF_054372755.1. Lineage (NCBI taxonomy): Eukaryota > Metazoa > Arthropoda > Arachnida > Opiliones > Phalangiidae > Phalangium > Phalangium opilio. The sequence goes on along the minus strand of NW_028324179.1, from coordinate 1,574,778 downwards.
TCTATTGCCGTCTTTTTCGTTTCCGCATTTTTCACGAGTATCTTGTTAGTGTCCCTCTTAAAATGTTCAGAGTCTGGGCGTTTTCTGGCATGTTATTACAGGTAATCTATAATCACATCCCCATTTACTAATTAACTACAATTAATTTAACTAAGCTTTATAAATAATTAATTTTCAGGTTCCATTTGCGTATTTTGTTAAAGCCTTTCTCCATGATCAATACGGCAGCATGGCCGTTTGGTTATCCCTTATTATTGGTCAACCACTTTGTATCTTGATGTATTACCATGATTACTACGTAATTAATTTAGCCCGAGCTAATTAATTTGACCTTTTTAAGCCCCCTAAACAAAAAAATAATTAAATCTAAAAAAGGGGTACAAATTAAAAATATTAATTAATTTTAATAACAAAGAAATGGTGACAATTGTATAGATATTTACAATTAGTGAGACTCCATTCTATAATTTAATTAAACTACCACTAATTAACAATTATATTAATCATCACCTAATTAATTACAATTTTAACTCCTCCCCGTTAATTCTGTTTTGTATTTTTTTAACTAAGTGCCAAAGAAACGTTCCTTGAGATTTATAGAAAGATAAATATTGATTTTCATTGAGATTAGTTGTCCCCTGATTGCACACATTCACAAACACACGTAAGTTCTTGCCAATTATAAACCTAGTCGGTTGCAAATGGTGAACATGTTTTGTCTCTTAGTTTTTCTCCCAGTGATTGTTAAAATTTAATTAAGTCTCGTAGTTATCTTTTTTTCTACAACAATTTGTAAGCAAAGTGTTTTTTGCCATAAAAACGGAAATGATCAAAATGACATTTTTTTACTGAAATAAATTTTTATATACCAATCTAGTTATGTTCAATTTTTTTTTAATCCATCTTATTCCCGATGCATGTGCCAAGGCTTAAAACGCGATTTGAACTGCAAATCATCTTGGCCAAATGGACGCGTCGTCTGCTTCAATTAGATAGTTCACACACATCATGACATGGAGGATTCATACCATTGTTTTTTTTATTTGAGGTTTCTATGCAAATTGGGTCAGAGGACCGCGGCAAGGATGCGATTAATCAGGTTTCAGTATGTGTTTATGCAGGGAAGGAAATGGGTTTACTTTGGAGTTGCACCTATAGGGTAGGATCGCCGACATGTGTCTTATTCCCTCAAACTTTACCGCCCAGAAGCTTGGCTTACAGGAGTGCGCCACACTCCAGGCGATTCATACCATTTACACCAGAAGGTCGGGCTACCTGGAGGACAAAAGCAGACGGGTTTCTGAACTACAGGTAGCCCGGCATTACTTTGTACAATATACCATTCGAAAGAAGGCACATTTCTTTTTGTATCACTAACTTTCAAGGGTAATGGGTATTATAAACCTAGCCCGTTGGAGTATTCGGTGACGACCCGACCAACTGCCCCATTGACATTTTAAATGCTGAAAATCAAAATTCCGGCTGTATTTTTGACGAGCAAACCAGTAAAAACGCTTGGAATCGATTAAATATGAGTTATAAATTATATATTCGAAGTTTCTTGAGAAATTGTTGGGAAAAACCAATTTTATTCAATGTTTTAATTTTGGTTTGTAATACCTCCCCTCCCCCTATAGTTCCCCTGCAAGAACGCTTTTCCTTTAAGCACGCAAGAATGGTTAGCAAAAATAAAATCGTTATTCCAGCTCGTAATTAAGCGTGCAAACTGGAAGAAACGCTTGGAAATGATTAAATATTAATGAATAATTATGTTTCTAAAGTTTTCTGGTGTTTGTACTGGGAAAAAACGTAGATTAAATACAAAATATTGCCAGAGTCATTACGGACGTACATCAGACGCTTATGCCATTAGCTGCCTCGAACTTTGGCGAGCCTTCATCCCTGTGATTGGTTGACACGGAGCTACAGCCATATATGAAGGGTTAGCAAAAAATTAAACGTTATGCCGGGTGTAATTTTGACGAGCAAACTAATAAAAACACTTGGGAACGATTAAATGTCAGTTATTAATTATGTATTCGAAGTTTCTTGAGAAATTGTTGGGAAAAACCAATTTTATTGAATATTTTAATTTTGGTTTGTAATACCTCCCCTCCCCCTATAGTTCCCCTACGAGTTCGCTTTTCCTTTAAGCAGACGAAAAAATGGTTAGCAAAAATGAAATCGTTATTCCAGCTCGTAATATAGCGTGCAAACTGGTAAAAACGCTTGGAAATGATTAAATATTAATGAATAATTATGTTTCTGAAGTTTTCTGGTGTTTGTACTGGGAAAAAGCGTTGATAAAATACAAAATATTGCCAGAGTCATTACGGACGTACATCAGACGCTTATGCCATTAGCTGCCTCGAACTTTGGCGAGCCTTCATCCCTGTGATTGGTTGAAACGGAGCTACAGCCATATATGAAGGGTTAGCAAAAAATTAAACGTTATGCCGGGTGTAATTTTGGCGAGCAAACTAATAAAAACGCTTGGAAACGATAAAATATGAGTTATAAATTATATATTTAAAGTTTTTTGAGAAAGTGTTGGGAAAAACCAATTTTATTCAATGTTTTAATTTTGGTTTGTAATACCTCCCCTCCCCCTATAGTTCCCCTACAAGAACGCTTTTCCTTTAAGCAGACGAAAAAATGGTTAGCAAAATTAAAATCGTTATTCCAGCTCGTAATATAGCGTGCAAACTGGTAAGAACGCTTGGAAATGATTAAATATTAATGAATAATTATGTTTCTAAAGTTTTCTGGTGTTTGTACTGGGAAAAAGCGTAGATTAAATAGAAAATATTGCTACTGTCATTACGGACGTACATTAGACGCTTATGCCATTAGCTGCCTCGAACTTTGGCGAGCCTTCATTCCTCGGCGGAGCTATAGCCATCTATGAAGGGTTAGCAAAAAAAAAAGCGTTATGCCGGGTGTAATTTTGACGAGCAAACTAATAAAAACACTTGGGAACGATTAAATATCAGTTATAAATTTTAAATATGAAGTTTTTTGAGAAAGTGTTGGGGAAAACCAATTTTATTCAATGTTTTAATTTTGGTTTGTAATACCTCCCCTCCCCCTATAGTTCCCCTGCAAGAACGCTTTTCCTTTAAGCACGCAAGAATGGTAAGCAAAAATAAAATCGTTATTCCAGCCCGTAATTAAGCGAGCAAACAGGTAAAAACGCTTGGAAATCATTAAATATTAATCAATAATTATGTTTATAAAGTTTTCTGGTGTTTGTACTGGGAAAAAGCGTTGATAAATTAGAAAATATTACTACTGTCATTACGGACGTACATTAGACGCTTATGCCATTAGCTGCCTCGAACTGTGGCGAGCCTTCATCCCACTGCAGAGCTATAGCCATCTCTGAACGGTTAGCAAAAACTAAAACGTTATGCCGGGTGTAATTTTGACGAGCAAACTTATGAAAACGATTGGGAACGATTAAATATGAGTTATTAATTATGTATTCGAAGTTTCTTGAGAAATTGTTGGGAAAAACCAATTTTATTCAATGTTTTAATTTTGGTTTGTAATACCTCCCCTCCCCCTATAGTTCCCCTGCAAGAACGCTTTTCCTTTAAGCACGCAAGAATGGTTAGCAAAAATAAAATCGTTATTCCAGCCCGTAATTAAGCGAGCAAACAGGTAAAAACGCTTGGAAATCATTAAATATTAATCAATAATTATGTTTATAAAGTTTTCTGGTGTTTGTACTGGGAAAAAGCGTTGATAAATTAGAAAATATTACTACCGTCATTACGGTCGTACATTAGACGCTTATGCCATTAGCTGCCTCGAACTGTGGCGAGCCTTCATCCCACTGCAGAGCTATAGCCATCTCTGAACGGTTAGCAAAAACTAAAACGTTATGCCGGGTGTAATTTTGACGAGCAAACTTATAAAAACGATTGGGAACGATTAAATATGAGTTATTAATTATGTATTCGAAGTTTCTTGAGAAATTGTTGGGAAAAACCAATTTTATTCAATGTTTTAATTTTGGTTTGTAATACCTCCCCTGCAAGAACGCTTTTCCTTTAAGCACGCAAGAATGGTTAGCAAAAATTAAATCGTTATTCCAGCCCGTAATTGAGCGAGCAAACAGGTAAAAACGCTTGGAAACCATTAAATACTAATTAATAATTATGTTTTTAAAGTTTTCTGGTGTTTGTACTGGGAAAAAGCGTTGATAAATTAGAAAATGTTACTACTGTCATAAGTGTATGTCGAGCAAACGAGAAAAACCCTTGGGAACAATTAAATAACAGTAATGAATCTCTGTAAAAACTAATTTTATGAACTATTTCATTTTGAATTAGTATACCCCCCCTTCCACAATAGTTCCCATACCCGTACACTTCCCCTTCAAGCACTCAAAGAAAAAAGGTTATCAAGTAGAAAATCTATGCCACCTCTTAATTTAACGAGCAAAGGGGTAAAATCGCTTGGGAACAATTAAGTATCAATTAAAAACGTATTTTCTAATGTTTCCCGGTATTTTCTTTGCGAAAAGTAGTTTCATGAAGTGTTTTTTTTGGTAATACCATCATAATTTTGTGTACTAAAGAGTTATGTATTTCTATAAATAAATTAATAGGTTTAAATACAGTTATTTAGTCGCAGTTTTACTTTAAATTTACTTTAATATATTGTGGGAAGTCGCCTTTCTATTATTTTCTCTACATCTTTTATTTTAATTAACAACTAACGCTTAATTTATATTCATTTAGGTTAATTCATTTTCATTCAGGTTTGTCAAAGGCTTACTACAGTATAAGCAGACGCATAAGCAGACGCCGTTTAATTTTCTGAGAAATTCTGAGAGTTATGCCGGGTTAGCAAAAATCCGTAGCAAAAAAAAAAAATTAGGTAAACTAGTATCACCCCGAAAGAATGAAAATCGAAATGAAGTGAAAATGACGCCGCGGAGAATTCGAGAAACGACCAGGGCAGGGCCGGAAATAAGCACAGGACACTGGACATTGTCCAATAAAATATTAAAATGTCCCATAACTTTTATAAAAACTAAGGGGGTCACTGGACATTTTGACCATTAAATTTTCCAAAGTTTTGATAGCTTGAGTATGAAAATGCGACACTATTTATGCACGCGGCAGTGGACAATGTCCAATAAATTTTCCAGTCAAATAGGAGGGTCACTGGACACATGTCCTATAAGATATTTTTCTTATTTCTCACCCTGGTCACCAGGGTGAGAAATAAGGCGGTGGCACTGGGCAAATGACCAGTTTAAAAATTGCCTTGACCAGTTTATTTATTAAATGCCTGAGGGTCTAGTGGTCACCGTGACCACCTTTTAAATTGCCCTTCTTTAGTAAAAAATAAATTCCCGGGGCACTGTACCATGGAGTAGTTTTGATGTATATACAATGAAAGTTTACTTGTAGAAGCATAACACAACAATTAGTCTCCTGTTAAACTACTCCATGGTGACATATTGCTTGTAAGCAATGATTCAATGAAGAACGGAAGGGGAAAGTGACGGAACGCCGTTATCCGGACCGGTTAGCACCAGTGCCTATAGACTAGCTATTACTCCTCTTCTGGCAGTAATAGGGAAAGTAAGAAAGGTGTATGTCTCTCGTGTATTCACGGACGAGTAATATTGACTAAGAAAAAATTACTTTCACGAGGCAGCCAAGGTGTCGGAAAAATCTCGAAATAGAGTTTAATATATAAAATATGCTCTTACAGCAAAACGAATTAGTCTGGACGAAATATTTAATCCCGAATTTATATAAAATAAGCGTCGTTTTTTATTTTAAAACTAAAACAATTCATAAATATAGGATATATCACTTATTACGTCAATATTTCAACTATCCAATCTCTTTTTATTTCTGGAATGCTAGAGAAAAAGAAAAAGGGGGGAATAAAAGGAAGTTAATGATTTCACACTCTCTCCAAAAAACCTGTGAAAAACATGTGGCGGGTATAATAGGCCTTTCTATAAATTATTTCGCGGGAGGGTACGAACGCCCTTCATCTCTGCTTTTCCCCCGGCAACATTTTCTTTTCGCGGGAGGGAAGAATAGCCTTCGTCTCTGCTTTTTCCTCCGGCAACATACGGATTTTCTGTAAAGGCCTATTTTTTCCCTCTTGTGAGCTCCTAGCTAGGCCAAGCCATGACAAGTTTTTTTATCACGTAATACGAGAGCGAGTGTAGCAAAGATTGAAACGAAGAACACCACTTGCGCATTGGATAATGATTAAGTAACGTATAGGACGCTGTAGCCTATACCCAAGTGTTATAGAGACGCAAATTAGACCTAAAAACAAAATAAACAAACCGGCCATATACATACGCGAAGTAAGGGATTTTGAAAATCACGGTAGCGCCATCTAGTACAAATGCCCAAGATTAAAATTACTTTCCAGTCTCAATTGACCTCGTGTTAGAGACACGAAAAAATCACGTATATTACAAGATTACGCAACTTTTGTTGATATTAAGTGCTCTTAACGCGTGATTGAATAGTATAAAAAACACCAGAAATATACCCAAGTGTTAGAGACACGAAAAAAACCACGTAATTTACAAGATTACGCAACTTTTGTTGATATTAAGTGCTCTTAACACGTGATTGAATAGTATAAAAAAACACCGGAAATATACCCTAGTGTTAGAAACACGCAAAAATCACGTAATTTACAAGATTACGCAACTTTTGTTGATATTAAGTGCTCTTAACACGTGATTGAATAGTATAAAAAAAACACCACAAATATACCCAAGTGTTAGAGACACGAAAAAACCACGTGTATTACAAGATTACGCAACTTTTGTTGATATTAAGTGCTCTTAACACGTGATTGAATAGTATAAAAAAACACCGGAAATATACCCTAGTGTTAGAGACACGAAAAAACCACGTATATTACAAGATTACGCAACTTTTGTTGATATTAAGTGCTCTTAACACGTGATTGAATAGTATAAAAAAACACCGGAAATATACCCTAGTGTTAGAAACACGCAAAAATCACGTAATTTACAAGATTACGCAACTTTTGTTGATATTAAGTGCTCTTGACACGTGATTGAATAGCATAAAAAACACCACAAATATACCCAAGTGTTAGAGACACGAAAAAACCACGTATATTACAAGATTACGCAACTTTTGTTGATATTTAGTGCTCTTAACACGTGATTCAATAGTATGAAAAAACACCAGAAATATACCCTAGTGTTAGAAACACGCAAAAACGACGTAATTTAATTTTTTTCGGAAGATTCGTAAATAAATAGTGTTCTATACACGTGTTTTATTAGTATTAATAAAACTATAAAAATTATTTGTAACGTTTGTTTATTTTTAGTGTAATAATCACGTGTTTGTGTAGTATAAGAAACACACGAAATTCTAGGAGAGCGGTAGCTCTCTTAGATAAGACCTCATACTGACTTTAATGTATAAGGATGGTTTTTTGATTGTATATAACTTTTTTTGTATTGTATTAACTGCTTTAAAAAACTTCCACAGAACTACAATTCGGGCCCTCAATATGTGGTTAAAATTTCAAGAAGATCCACTCATTAGTTTATTTTATAAAAAATAAAGTTGCTAAGGGTGGTTTTCATTTCCATAAAATTAATCAGCCTTTTTGGTGAAAAAGTTAAATTTTCCCATAGAAATAACATGGAGTTTTTTTCAAATTTGGCCATTTTGTGGCCACCCTTTTGAAATGAAATATTCGTTTGTTACGTTTGGGAATGGTTTTATATCAAAATTTAAACCTTTTTCTAGGACCATTTTTAAGGTTTTTGAGAAAAATTAATTTTAAGTATGTTTAATTTTAAATTTTAAAAACTACCCCAATCTGCGATATTTTAGCATTTATACACTGTTTTATTAGGAAATATCAGCGAGACCAATGTTGGCCTTTTTTAACGTATAGTTGCCTCATAATAATCCGATTGTTCCTTCTTAATGCCTTTTGGTTGGAATGGCCTATCGATAGTGAGATAAGACGGCTTTAATATTGCTGCAGTGACGTTGACGCGGCCGCTACAGCGACGCCATCAAAACACACGGGTCTAAATTGTCGCGGATATAGTCAAATTCAAACTAGCTTAATGGACATTTTAACTTTTCCCTGTTAATTATTCTGGATTACCAATAAAAGATAATTAAACTAGACTCCCAATTAAAGATAAATAAACTAGATTACGAATTTAAGTAATTAAAGTAGTTTACCAATTAAACGTTCTTAGAATAAATTATCAATTAGAGTTAATTAAACTAGACTACCAATTAGAGGTTATTAAACTAGATTACGAATTAAGGGTTACTAATTAAATTACCAATTAAGGGTTACTAATTAAATTACCAATTAAGGGTTACTAATTAAATTACCAATTAAGGGTAATTAATCTAGATTATCAATTAAGGGTAATTAATCTAGATTATCAATTAAGGGTAATTAATCTAGATTATCAATTAAGGGTAATTAATCTAGATTACCAATTAAGGGTAATTAATATAGATTACCAATTAAGGGTAATTAATATAGATTACCAATTAAGGGTAATTAATCTAGATTACCAATTAAGGGTAATTAATCTAGATTACCAATTAAGGGTAATTAAACTAGATTACCGACGACTAGTAATTAAACCAGATTACCGACGACTGGTAATTAAGCTAGATTACCGACGACTGGTAATTAAGCTAGATTACCGACGACTGGTAATTAAGCTAGATTACCGACGACTGGTAATTAAGCTAGATTACCGACGGCTGGTAATTAAGCTAGATTACCGACGGCTGGTAATTAAGCTAGATTACCGACGGCTGGTAATTAAGCTAGATTACCGACGGCTGGTAATTAAGCTAGATTACCGACGACTGGTAATTAAGCTACATTACCGACGGCTGGTAATTAAGCTACATTACAGACGACTGGTAATTAAGCTAGATTACCGACGACTGGTAATTAAGCTACATTACCGACGACTGGTAATTAAGCTACATTACCGACGACTGGTAATTAAGCTACATTACCGACGACTGGTAATTAAGCTACATTACCGACGACTGGTAATTAAGCTACATTACCGACGACTGGTAATTAAGCTACATTACCGACGACTGGTAATCAAGCTACATTACCGACGACCGGTAATCAAGCTACATTACCGACGACTGGTAATCAAGCTACATTACCGACGACTGGTAATTAAGCTACATTACCGACGACTGGTAATTAAGCTACATTACCGACGACTGGTAATTAAGCTACATTACCGACGACTGGTAATTAAGCTACATTACCGACGACTGGTAATTAAGCTACATTACCGACGACTGGTAATTAAGCTACATTACCAACGACTGGTAATTAGGCTAGATTACCGACGACTGGTAATTAAGCTACATTACCGACGACTGTTAATTAAGCTAGATTACCGACGACTGGTAATTAGGCTAGATTACCGACGATTGGTAATTAAGCTAGATTACCGACGATTGGTAATTAAGCTAGATTACCGACGACCGGTAATTAAGCTAGATTACCGACGGCCGGTAATTAAGCTAGATTACCGACGGCCGGTAATTAAGCTAGATTACCGACGGCTGGTAATTAAGCTAGATTACCGACGGCTGGTAATTAAGCTAGATTACAGACGACTGGTAATTAAGCTAGATTACCGACGGCTGGTAATTAAGCTAGATTACCGACGGCTGGTAATTAAGCTAGATTACTGACGGCTGTAAATTAAGCTAGATTACAGACGACTGGTAATTAAGCTACATTACAGACGACTGGTAATTAAGCTACATTACCGACGACTGGTAATTAAGCTACATTACCGACGACTGGTAATTAAGCTACATTACCGACGACTGGTAATTAAGCTACATTACAGACGACTGGTAATTAAGCTACATTACCGACGACTGGTAATTAAGCTACATTACCGACGACCGGTAATTAAGCTACATTACCGACGACCGGTAATTAAGCTAGATTACCGACGACCGGTAATTAAGCTAGATTACCGACGACCGGTAATTAAGCTAGATTACCGACGACCGGTAATTAAGCTAGATTACCGACGACCGGTAATTAAGCTAGATTACCGACGACCGGTAATTAAGCTAGATTACCGACGACCGGTAATTAAGCTAGATTACCGACGACCGGTAATTAAGCTAGATTACCGACGACCGGTAATTAAGCTAGATTACCGACGACCGGTAATTAAGCTAGATTACCGACGACCGGTAATTAAGCTAGATTACCGACGACCGGTAATTAAGCTAGATTACCGACGACCGGTAATTAAGCTAGATTACCGAGGACCGGTAATTGAGCTAGATTACCGAGGACCGGTAATTGAGCTAGATTACCGAGGACCGGTAATTAAGCTAGATTACCGAGGACCGGTAATTAAGCTAGATTACTTACGACTGGTAATTAAGCTGGATTACTGACGACTGGTAATTTAGTCGCATTACCGACGACTAGTAATTTAGCCGTATTACCGACGGCTGGTATTTAAGCTAGATTACCGATGGACGCGCAACGCCCTAGGACTTTTTCTCCCATATTTTCTAAAGAATTTTAATTAATATGAAGACTGAAGTGACAGATATTAATAAAAACTGTCATTGTAGACAAAGACTGGAAAGTGTAAAAGATAAGTGTAGAAAATTAATTGCCTGAAGTAACAGATATTAAAATTTTCACTTTTGAAGACATCATTATAAAACATCAATTATTTTAAAAAATTCTTATCTTACTTTTTTTCACCAAAATTTCATTTTCCCAAAATATTTTTCAGCAATATTTACCAAGTATTTTGTCCTCAATAGTAGTTGTCACCTAGAAGGGTTTAAGGAATACTAGCTTGGTACTGGTTTTACTTTCAACTAACATTTGATTCTAGGAGATTCAAATGCTTGGATATCTGAAAAGATTTCTCTTGAAGAGTTTAAATTTTTATACTTTAAAATTGAAAATATTGCGAAGCGGAAAATAATATAGGCCTTTTCTTTGTGATTTAGTTATTAGTGTCGAAAAGATCTGTAGATTGATCGTGATCTTTGAGAGCAACACAGCACGTTAATATTTAATACTTTGAAAGCTTTACAATTTAAGAATACGTTTTGTAAAGTTTTAATACGGTTTATATTTTGTAAGCTCTCAACGATTTTCTCACGTTATAGGGTCAATTTTCTACCTAATTTTAAATTTTTGATAAAAAATAAAATGTAAAGCCGTAGTATTTTTAAAATAACGCGCATGTTCCTTTTTAAAATACTTTCCCGAAGTAATTTTGGTGAAAAAAAGTAAGATAAGAATTTTTTAAAATAATTGATGTTTTATAATGATGTCTTCAAAAGTGAAAATTTTAATATCTGTTACTTCAGGCAGTTCATTTTCAAACCTTATCTTTTACACTTTCCAGTCTTTGTCTACAATGACAGTTTTTATTAATAAATATGGTGTTCCAATCTCGTGTAATATACTGGAAACACACGTGTACATTCAACGTGATTTGTATTCGTGTTTGTATAACCATAGAAACACCGAAATAAACACGTGTTTCGTTGGTGTGCCACGTGTTGAACACCACAGACACCAAATATCCACCACATGTACACGTGTGATTGCTACCTGGGGCGCTCGTAGCCTGAAAATTCTGACTTGGTTATTATGCAATATAGCCTGCGTTCACCGAGTCGCGTGATCTACGACGCTGTGGCTCGACTCTGCTACTAAGTCTGTATATCTTCCGTATAAACAGAAGTAAATCAAGTTCATTTACTTCTGGTATTAACGGTTTTTAAAGGAATATGGGTTTTTAAACTTGTCGCTGTGAATCTTCCTATAGTAAATGTAGTATTTCTAGTAGCCCCAGAGACTTCTGGTAGCACTCTGTAAGCATTTGGTAGAATAGTTTTATAGAAATTGAAATGGTAGAAGTTATTTATAAAATAAGATTTGTACGAATATTTAAACTTCAATTTGGTCGAATTATTTCGTAGTTGTCCTATTTCAAGGCGAGGAATGCTCTCAAAAACAATTACTATTTGCTGACGAATACCTTAAAAAGTACTATTCACACAAAATTCTCGAGCAGCTTAACGCGTAATTGAGTGGGCTATTGCCTTGGTGACGAGGCCAGCGAAAGACAAGGCATTAGAATGGCACAAGGCGCACTTCTAGCAAGGGGGATGTATACAACTATACATAATACATCCTCCTTGTTCGTATCGGGCGCAGCAGAGGCTAAAGCAGACTACCCTAAATGGTTTTGTCATTGTTACCGTGTAGGCGTGTACTCGTGTAGTTATATGGTATTTTCCACACGAAAACTCTTAAAAGTGATATTAAATGTAGTTATAAAATGTTTTCGGGGAATGGAATTGTGCTCGAAAACCCGAGATAAGTAAATTTTTAAAATTATTGAGAGGGAAAAAATTTACTACCAGTACAATAAGTTTATTCAATGGAATAGGGTGATGGAACATTACTTTCTTAAACATATAAGTTTTAATTAAAAAAAAAGTTTCAATATCTGCGCATTCAGTCAAGTGATTAACCTTGTTCTTATCGATACTTTTTAGGTCTTGGTTAAATCCGAGACGCGTTTTGATTAATATCTGTTTCTTCGGTCTTAATTTTTATTAATTTTGTGTACATGCGGTGGTGATTAATTTATTTCAGTGCTCATTCCCGCATGCTGCAGAAAAGTAAATAGTTTGTCATTTAATAGACTGAGAGTTAGTAGCTAAGGGGACGTCCCATCAATATTTTTAGTCTTAATTTAAGCTGATGAAATTCGTAGATATACGAGGGTGTGATGTCATGACAAAGATTTTAGTTCGACTATTTCTGATGAACCCAGACCAGAATATACCAGTTGCTTTCACGCTAATTTTGAACCCCATTTCCAATGTAATTGTGTCAATAAGATCTTATTCAGAACGGATACTTCTCTTAACCTTTACACGAGATTCAACATATAGAATACCATCTTTTCTGATTAACTTTAACCTAATTTAAGAAACTAAAATAGTTATTTTTTTTGTTAAAAATGACATTAAATAAGACAACTAGCAATAATTTGGCAATATTTCGGAGGAAAAGAAATACAGTTTTGTAGTATTTTGGAAAAGCTGGCAATATCATAATAATTATATAATATAAATATAACGCGTCTTAAAAAGATTTTCTATTCCGTACAGTGTGGTAGTTTGGCATATTTTATTTTTCGCTCTGTCCTTAAGTACAATTTTAATTGGATTTAGCTATTGGGATAGATGACAAATGATTAGCCAGCGTACTACGGGAGTCTGGCAATGGAACTGTGCTTAGATTTTTCATTGAATATAGGAAATAATAGGATCAACAATTTGTTAGTAGTATTTATGAAACTAATGGTAACTATTTTACCTTTGATAAATAAAGTCAAATGAGAGTTACAGTAGTTTATTGATGTCAAATAATAGTATTATTTATTTTATGAAATATAAATTGTAATTTTTTAAGGTTATAGCTGTTCAATAATTACTTTCAAATCATTAAAACAATAAATTGCTTTAAGAATATTTTGGTTAAACCTTTTGTTCAAAGTTAAAACACGCATGAATATTATTTTATTGGAATGTGCTAAAGATTTATTTTAAAAACACATTTGGTTTGATAATTGCTACGTTTATTTATAGCACGCAATTTGGAATTATATTTCCCTGGTTGTTATTTATTTATGGTATTCATTATAATTATTTTCCAGTAAATAAAAATGTTGTTTTTCACATTTAAAGCTAATAGTTGCGTATTTTTTAAAGGGTTTCATTCATAACTTTATAAGGAAAATTATTTTGGACACCAGAAAGGCTTTTGAGAATAATAAGTGATTGTGTCCTAACTGGCAAAAAATAGACCTTAACAGGGAAAAGCTATGAATAACTATAATTAATTTTAACTGAATCTAAAATGTAAGTTTCACTATGAATACATGAGAGGGATTAAAAAAATGTTCAAAGACAGTCATACGTGAAGGTTGGACTTAAAAAGTGTGAAAAGTTCATCATCAACGTTAATCATTTTGTTAATCTCTCAAGTGAATAATTCAATGAAGAAAAAATATTTATACACATTTAATCCTAGGTCTGTAAAATTGAGAATATATAATAGCCAGAAAAATAGTAAGCATGGGTTTTAATGTTAAATTATTTTAGGTATAAAAAAGGGAAGGGGGAGTTTGTTAAATAACTGCTAATTTACTTAAAGATGCTTTTTAAAAAGGGTAGTGATTTGTTGGTGTAGAATCTGCAGTTTAGCTCAGAGAGTTAATGAAGCGCCTTGTATTTCGTTAGTGACATCTTCAATCCAGTTGATTTATTTTTTTTCTATATTTAATACTATTGAACTAAGATGGCGTTAGTGGTTAATGTCGTTAATTGGTAGCTTTTTTTACTGGTTCCATCGCGCTTGGTTTTGTTTTATTGATGTAGAGTCTGCAGTTTAGTTCACAGTTAATGAGGAGCCTTGTGTTTCACTATTGAACTAAGATGGCGTTAGTGGTTAATGTCATTAATTGGTAGCTTTTTTACTGGTTCCATCGCGCTTGGTTTTGCTTTGTTAATGTAGAATCTGCAATTTAGTTCAGAGATTTAATGATGTGCCTTGTGTTTGGTAGCGAGATCTCCAGTCCATTTTATTTTTTTTATATTTATTACTTTTGAACTCAGATAGCATTACTGCTTAACGTCATTAATTGACAGTTTTATTTTACTAATTCCACCGAACTTGTTTTGTTTGGCAAACGTCCGTAAAATAACGTTCATAAGGCGTTTTGATGGAAATTTAAATTGAACTCCAAGGTTAATCACAGTTGGGTTTTTTAGAGTTACGAGTGAAGTACTTGAGGTTTAATCGGGTGGTGAAGGAGGGGGGATTTGGGGTATTTCACCAGCCGCGGACACGGGGTAGTCAGTTTTTGTAGGGTAGGCATGCTGACAAGTCCCTTATTCCCTCAAAACTTTGTCGCCCAGAAGCTTGGCTTACAGGAGTGCGCCCAAACTCCCAACATAGTAAAGTACATAATTTTAGTAACAAACCATTGCTGTTCTAAATTTTAATAACGTTGAAGCACCTTTTGTTCAAAAAAGTTTTTTTTAGCGAATATCTGTTAGGAACTTCTATTGTGTTGATGAACTTGAAGGCAAGGCTTGCCAAGCCTTTATATAATTATGCAGGGAAGCCAAATAATTGACATGTATTGTTTGGCCTTGGTACAGCTTGACGTTCTACAGACACTCGCTCAACCAATACGAAGGTTATTTCTTTGATATCTTTGCTTTTTTTAATCCAAAGTCGCTCTCATTCTTTGAACACGCCAGTCTGAAGTGTCTGTTGTTTCGGCATAGAAGTTGAATATTTATATTTCTTGATCTATCTATCGAAGTCTTGTGGTGTTGTTTTTTATAATGATGATGATCATATTTTTTAGCTGTGTAGTTTTAAACTTTTAATTTACTGGTAAAGGCTATGATGAATTATCTTTCTGTTGAAGCTTAGCAGCTGGCACGTGTTGATACAATACGCTTGTAATTGTACGAAAATAGTCTTTAAATTGCATGTTTCAAAGTTGAAAATATGCATCGCTCGTAGCATTTATGTCGAAATAATTTTGTTCATCGTTATATTAGTTATGTAAAGGGGCGGAGGGGAGGACGCGAAAGAAAACTTTACCATTTACTGGCTATTATATGTTCATTTAAATATGAGATTTTGAGGGTCAATTTTTTTAAATTTTGTCAGGCAACTCTTAGCTTTAAGTTTGGAAACAGTGCTGCTAGAACATGACAATTATTGTTTTGCGCGTGGGTTACCAAAGGGACAATGAAAAGGTTATAAAATTTTGAAGAAAAAAAATTATTCCAAAAGGCTTTGCAAATTCTGCCCCTGTTGGTTTTAATCAATGCCACCCGTCACTCAGACTACTCCAGCTGGTGAGAAACACATAGAGAATATGCAAAACTTCCTGGAATATTAATTGTAAAAAAATGTTTTAGTTATTTTATTTACAAGGGTAATGTAATATATATATATATAAATATATATTGGTAACCGCAATTGGGGAAATAATTCTCAAACTATATAAAAACAAATTCTCCAACAATAGTAGGATATTAGTTAGTGGGACAAATTAATAAGTTCATATGGCTATTAAATAGTTTAAAAATAAATTTTTTTAAGTGGTATTAGATTGGGTCGGGTACACATTATTGATAAGTTATACAAAGAAAAGGTTATATTAATAAATAATATTTAAGCACAAAATCTTCGCTACAGGGGTTGAAATGAAAACCGTATAATATTAGATTAAATTAATTTAGTTTATAAAATCTCGTGGGCTTTTTTTGGAACGGTTAGAAATTGTTAATGCAAAAAAAATTATAAGCGTCTTAATGTAAAAAAAAATATAGCGCGCTAAAAAGAGAAAAATGGTATTTGCGAAACTGATATTTAGAGAACTCTTCGAATATATTAATTTTAATCAGTATTTATTTAAAATTTGGGTACGAGTGTCTAAATCACAGTTCCAAAAATCTGTTCAATGTTAACTAATAATATGAGTTTGTCTCAATAGTATCACCAGCTTATTAAAGAATAAAATTTAATCACATAGCATTACCAACAGGGGCTACGTTTTTAGCTTATTTTTACATGAAATACCATTGGGGCAAGACAAAACCCTTCTCTAGAAAATTTAAAAATTAATTCAAGAATCATCGCCTTTTTTCGTAACAATAGCATGGCCCTACAATCCTCCTTCCTCTCCTATTCACGGTTATTATAGTCTGGGCAACATCAAAATTTATCTCGAACCATTGTAAACCTTTAACTTGCTCGAGAATTAACAATTTTACCCAATCATAAATTACTTTAAAGGGAATATGAAACTATTAGTATATCTTTGACAGATATGATGCTCCTTTCTGGTACGAATATTGAAATTTTAAGCTTTACCCGGGGTAAATTTGATATGGATTCTTCAATCACGTTAGATCCTTTAATGTGTCTGGACTCTTTCCAAGAGCAAAACAGTGACGTCAGTCAAGTTACTGACGAATCTCTCCCTTTTTCTGATCATTGCATCACTGACCTCGTACCAGCCGTTGTCTTTTCTCACAAAGTTCACATAATGTCCCTCGGCCAACGATTGACCTTTATGAATAATCACCCCTTTAGTTTTAAAAAGCATCTTGCTCAAAGTGACATTTTGATTTTCAAAACTTGATATTTTGGTCGAAATCTTAACTGGACGACCATCTTTGTAATCGCCACGGAGAAGACACAAAAATACGTACTTCCCGCTGGATATCAATACATCACGCTCTTGTATTTTTGGGTTGTTACAAAATACGCATGGCACCTCTGTTAATATCATCCTTTTTTCTAGAGATTTCCAATCAATTTTATCTCGGTTTTCTAGTGGAAGATTGAAAATGTTGCTTTCAACAATATTTTCCGAATTTTGTTCAACTTGACATTTGGGGCATTTGGTAAAGTTTCGCGACTTTGACCAAAAAAGATCTTTTACAACCTTAGAGTAATTGGCTTCCATTTCTTGACTTAGTGTCGTCAAGAGCACCATCAAAAATTCACTGGCGTCTTGTTGAACGTTTTGCGTAAAATGATTTCCGACAGCCATTCTCAGTTCCAACCCTTTACGACTGAAACTTCCTTGAGAACTCTCGATGTCGTTTATCGTGTCATGGAGGCAACGTAAAACTGGTTTTTCAACGAATGATCCATTGTAAGATTTAACCAATTCCCTTAATTCCGGCACTAATAAGAGTAGTTGCAAAACGCTATTGGAATAGCACGTTACTTGATCATCGTTAGCTAAACCTTTCAAGGGAAAACTATCCAAACTCTGTTGGGCTTTCCTTTTCTTCTTCGGTGTTTCTTCACATCTCACTTCCTCGCCTTCTAAGAGGCTTTTAGATAGTGTAGGCGCACTTCTTTTCCCACCTCTACTTTCTTTCGACTCCGTTATTTCCAAAAGAGGCATATCTGGCCTATATTTTTTGCGAAGCCTGTTATATTCCATTATGGCTCGTCCATCCGCCTTAATTTTAGTCGGATCGAACTGTAATAGATGGAGTCCGGCTAAGGACGTCACTCTCGATAAAGCGACGTACGCCTAGGGCTCGGGGTTTTTTGATCGCTTTTTTCGAAAAATACGGTTAACTACAAATAATCGAAAACAATTCAGAAGTTTATTCATTTAAACAAAACAACAATTTTAGCTGTTATTCTTTGAGATTGAATAATCTTAGTAAGAATTTAACCGACAAATTTAATCAATCGGCAAAATTTTCCGAAAAAAATTTATGTTGAATAAAAGATCGTACTCTTTGTTCGGTTAAATTAAAAATATTTTCTATTCTAAAATTCACTTGCTTCGAAGTCTAACTTTTAGCGTAATATTTTATAATTTAAGCTTTGTTAAAAAATATCCAAATCATTTTTTTTGTAGTAGACATTCATCTTAAATTTTGTCACTATTACGTTTTATTAGAATTTTACATGCATACGCTTTTCTCCGTATCAGTTATTTATGATCAGATCGCCAAACTCACTTATTGTTACAATCTTTTCGTTAAAAGCCATAGTTATTACGTTAGTGGACTATATAGCAAAATACTTTCCTCCAAACACCAAAAAAAGTATATCTGTGATATTTTCGCCATAGGGATCTCGCGATACCACCTTAAACTAGTAGCAAAATTACCCAGGTTTTAGTGGGAAAACTGAATTAAGTGTGTAAGAACTTAACGTCTTTGATTACCGGGCTTGAAAACTACTTTTGCACACCGTATCGTCGAAATGGCGATAAAAGCAACAAAAATTAATGTGTAATGCTAGCTTTAATTCGAAAATGGATATCTTCGATTTTTGGTGCGAAACCCATCCATATTAACTTAACATAAACGCCTTAGACTCGAACAAAGAGGGGTGAGTGTATTGTAAAAGGGTCAAGGTAAAAAGGGGAAGTGAAATAATATTTGAGGATCACCAGCATACCTATTTACCTAGACATATAATCATTTCTCTTTATTGATAAACAATTGCAGAAGTTAAAACAAAACACAGACAGACACGTCAGGTACAAAGCCTGTCTCTCAGGAGAAGTAAAAGTCCACTCGTCCCTACCGTATACTATATTTCAGAGAGTCACACTTGAAACATCTTTCCATCATTTACTTCAAAACGACTTCTCTCTTCAGTTTTTATTAACTAACAATATCAATACTCATCCTATATTTACTTTGGAAAGAGTTTCATGGTACAGTGTAGTAAAGTCTCAATTTTTCGCTTTAAGCTAGGTTCCCACTTGACCGAAAATGACGACCGAAAACTTTAGCGCTGCGTCAAAAAATTGAGTTTTACGCAGCCCTTCGACGGCAAGATTTTTTTTGGTTCACACATACGACAGAATTTAGAAAAAAAAGGGCGGTCGACCGGTAGTCACGTGGCACGAGTTGGAATTGGGACTCGGATCCAGAAGAACTTGAGCCTTGGCCTTTGATTTTCCCTTGATGGAATCTTAATTAGGGAGCTTACTTCTACCAAATGAAGGTCAGATATTCAAATCGAATGTCAGAACTTGAACCTTGGCCTTTGATTTTCCCTTGATGATATCTTAATTAATGAGCTTACTTCTACCAAATGAAGGTCAGAGATTCAAATCGAATGTTTATTACATACAAACACGGCATTAGCGACTCACGATCAAATCCGATTAGAGAATTTAGACTCAAAAGTTCATAACATGCAAATGTGGCTATGGCGACAGGCGAGTTGAAAAATTTCGAAGTGGAGATAACAAAAACTCCCCTAATATGACGTCAACAGAAGCTTCATCTCGAAACGAATTTTGATTGGTTATGAAAATAATTTTACGTCGGCCTCTGCGTCAAAAATAGAGCACCAATTCTGTCCGACCGAAAGCTGTTTCGGTCGCGTTCTGCGGAAGATGTTCTACCGCAGAGGTACTTACGCAGTGTTTCCGTCGTGTTTTCGGTCAAGTGGGAAGTTTTCGGTCAAGTGGGAACTAAGCTTTATACAAACTATTAAATGTATCCAGTCTATTTACTTCATTCCCAATCTTCGTTACTGGTCCTTTATAAACTTTCACTACAGATTTTTCGGTTAAGAGATAATTTATAAAATTATATTATATTAATTATTTTTATCTGAAGTTACTTATCATAATTCTAGTTGTATCGTTTTAAGAGATGTTTTTCCTTGAGTATGCCACTTTCGCGAGTGTCTGAAAGACCTTAAAATGGTGTAGTTAGATTGGTGATGACAGTTAATAGAATAGTGGTCAGTACAGTTTTTCAGATATCCGTCAACTGTGAATACGATCCGGAAATTGAGAACCCTTTTGTTCAGATTAGGAAATTGCGAAAGCGATCCCCTGGGGTGTAACAACAGGCAGACAGACACACAAACACACACAAAGATGGAGACGTCGAGAACAGAACGTTTCCAAAACAATCATCACTCGGTGAAGTAAAAAATCAATCCTCTATTTTGCCTTCATATGAGTCCAATATTGTTCGGTAATTGTCCAACGTCGGTTTGATATTGCACAAATATGGGCTAAATTTTAGTCCAATATCGTTTAGTAGTTCAATATGGGCTTGATATTAGAACGATATAGGTTAGAAATTGTCCAATGAGGGTTTGATTTTAGTCCTATATTGGTTAGAAATCTGTCGAATGTGGGCTTGTTTGATGTATGGATAATTTCCTGCTCATTTCTGGGTTATAACTGATCCCTTAATAAATGATTCTGGAACCAATTTTGGATGAGACCCCAAATCTGGCTTATCATTCGACCCTCCCTTTTTGGACACAAGTTACGTTATCCAAAAATAGATGAAAAACTGTGCTGTCTCAGAGTCAGCCGTTTGGATCCATTTATATCCAATTATGGACAACATTTTTTAACAATACTATTTATCGCGTATGTGATTCGGTTTAGCAACCTTATTTTTAATGTTCTCATGTTACCACGCTTTGTGGTACACTTCTCTCGAAGAGAAGTATTATATACTTCTGATAATATTGAAAATCACAATGTTTTTATTGATAGTTCATACCATTATCAGGTTTTTTAATACAATTATTTGTCAATGATTAAATCTTTGCGTTTTTTCGTTAATATAGTCCAAAAAAAATTTAAAAAAGATCAAAGTTTATCTTTATAAAAATACTAATGCCAGTTACTCGTCCAAATACTAATCGATAAAAGAAACCAAAACCACATTTGTATCAAGAAACGTATGGATCATATTTTTTATTCGAAATCGAATAAAACGTATCGCAAAAAACTTTTTCGAGTAAAATTCTTCTGATTATGTTGAAAACTTAAGATTTTCGGAAAAAAATACTTACGATTAATTATTCATCACTCCACGTTTTTCCAAAACATATCAAGACGAAATACTTTTATATAATCTTCGTTTAACAAATTTTGTTATGTTAATTTGTTTGAATAATAGTTAACCGATCCCCGAGCCCTACGTACGCCATGCCCGTTCCAAATAAATTCGGACCCAAATCCATAATGGCGCATTTTAAACTCATGCCTTGGCTTTTGTGTATCGTAATTGCGTATGCCAGGATGACGGGAAACTGGGAGCGCTTAACGTAAATCTTTGTCATGAGCAAAAATTTGACGCTAATTTTCTCAACTAAAAAGTCAGTGTTAGCGTCGTCGTTATTCGGTTCGCGATCTACTCTGAGAAAAATACCAACAACGTTTCCTTGTTCGTCCATCTTGAATCCAGTTACGAAACCCATCGTACCATTTACAACGCCTTTTTCAAAACTGTATTCCTTCTGACCATTATACGGCAGCCAACGCAAAGAATTAACTCGCTCTCCAAACCGCCCGTTTTGGACGGTTCGTTTTTTAGACTTTGAAGTCTCCTCAAAATGTTTTTATTCATTTTTTTGCCATAGTCAGCGAGTCTACCCTGGCAAGGAATGACTTCAACTTTCACGCCGTTTTTTCGCAGCATTTCGCCGTTGAATTTTTCGCACATGGCTAATTTAGGCATCAAACAAATTGGGTGAAACCCTTCATTGGACAGTTTAATGAAAAGGTCCATAGCCACCTCGATGTTTTTTCCTCGAGCAACCAATCTACTTTCTAAGGTTGCAACATCAGCTCTAGAAATATTTCCAATTCTAACTCTGCTTAAAATGTCGCTGTGACTTTGGTCGTTGGCTTGTCTAACATTTTGCGTTAGTTCATCGTATTTAAAAAACTTCCAAAGATCACTTCCTCCGATGCAATTGAATCTAAGTCTGGCTTCTTCGGAAGTGATTTTGACGAACGCGGGATTTCCTTGAACCGGAGGCAATTGGAAAAAGTCTCCCAAAACAAAGATAAATACAACTCCACCAAATGGTTGGTTCATTTCCCAAAATTCGTTCAGCCTCAAGTGAACGTGAGTCAGTAACACCGACGAGACCATGGAAATTTCATCAATAATTAACAGTTTTAAATTTCCCAAAGTTTCTTTCATAATGCTCATATTGTCCGAACTTAGGGAATGGTATTCGGCAATACGCCCATGATCTACCGGCAACATTAGTAATCTGTGTAACGTTACGCCATTAACATTCAACGCTGCCAAACCCGTTGGCGCGGCAATTGCCACGCTAGAAGGATTTTGAAAACGTCGCCTTACTGCGTTGGCGAGAGTGTCGATAAGAAACGATTTGCCAGTGCCACCAGGTCCCGACACAAAAAGGCACTTGTTTCCAGATTTTTCTCCCTCTTGGGAGAAGTGATCCATGATGTGATCATATATTCGCCTTTGATCCGAGTTTAATAACGCCACATTGTCATCATCAGTCTCGAAATTGATTTCCATGGCAGCTTCCACATCAGCCATCGCGTGTTCAGTTTCGATAACAATTTCTTTCCCTTGTAGGGCATTTTCATCGTCCTCACTTTCAGTCTCCGAGACTATGGTTTCTGGCTCTTTCGCCTTTTTAGAAGCCTTCCGTTTCTTTTCAACTTCTTTGGAAACCGACAGCTTCTCGTGATATTCTCTCATGTCTTTTAACACCGAAAGCGAGTTTTCGAAAGCATCCGCGTATGTTTCAAAATCGCCCAATAGCTCAGTTTCGTCACGCCACGGTTTGAAGAGGATCAGTAGAGCGTGACAATACTGTTCTTTCTCCTCTATCGGGTCGTGAATAAAGTGCTCTATTATGTACGGCTTAATTCTCTTTCTCATGAAACCCAGATTGTTTTTCAACTGGATTACATTCGCATTTTTCTCGACACCCTCAGAGCGCATCGCATAATCGTAAAACTGACCAAATTCCCTCAAACTTAGATTTTCCAAGCTGTCAGGACGATTCGGATATTTGTCGTCGACGAACCCTTTTTGGCAAGTGTCCTTGCTTTCGGGGTCAGTTTCCCTCAAACGAGCGAGTTCCTTGAAACCTTTCAAAATTCTCGATCGGTTTTCTTTCAAGTTAGTGTTTATAAATTTAGTGCTGTCAGACTTGTTGTAAAGGTCTTGGCCCAGCATCATATCGAGAGCTTCATAAATTCCTATTTGCTTGCACGTCAAAGATTTCAATCTATAGGCAAATAATTTTTTGGACAAACTTTCGTTGCCTAACTCGGCAAAAGTTTGGTCCATGTCAGCCCGGTCTCCCTTTGTCACGTAAGCCGTGACATAGTTTGCCACTATTTCCGATTTGTCAGCGACAAATTGCAAATCCATGTTGGCTTTGGAAGCCAAAAGTAGCGTGGGATTGTAATCATTGATTAAAACTTCGTGCTGTTTTCTCGGCAAGTCGTACAGTCGTTTCTGCACCTTTTTCATTTTACGGTGACGAGTAACTGATCTAACAGAATTCATAGTAGCAATGTTTGTTACGTTTCGAGGGAAACCGTAACGACACACTTTCAATCCTTTTTTAGAATTTTTCACCTTCTTATAACAACTGGAGGTGCATTTGTGAAATTGAAATTTTTTTACCAGCCGGTGCAATTCTGGACTTACCGATGCGCTTGGCATCGAACACGTGACGTGTTTTTGCACGTAATCCAAAATAGTCTCGGCCGAAGAAGTTCCAATCTTTGGAGCGTCCTTGGCCCACAAAAGCATGTGATAGTGAGGTAAACCACGAGATTGGTATTCAACCCGCCAAAAATGATGTTCCATCATGCCAAGAACTGGATTCTGCTTACACAAGACAAAGTTGTTTAGCAGCGACCTCACTTTGTTGTGAAAGTGCAAATTTACGCTAAGCGGATCCAAATTCAACAATTCAGCCACCGTCATCGACTCTACTCCTGGAACGTCTGAATTCACTTTTCTCAAGTGATCGTGCAGTTCCATATCATCGTACTCGGCCGGATTAAAAGTTAAAAGCCAGGTGGGAGGACCAAATTCCCGAATCATCGCTAAAACGTTTCTAAGAACTTTATACCAGTAGTCCTTAGTTCCTCGAATATGACCCAAGAAAGTAGCTAAATTACTCGAATATGACCCAAGAAAGTAGCTAAATTACTCTCAAGTTCTTTATCGCCAGATTCAACGCGACTGAGCAAATTTTCAACCCCAATAGGCATGGGTTTTTTTACACGAAGAACGTAGTTCAAACTGCTAGAAATCGCTTTCATTTCGCATTCTTGATAAGAATGGAACAGATAGGCGTAATCTCGTCTAAAAATTGGACTCTTGTTCAAAAGACGGGATAAACGATACTCAGTTTCCGTTATTTTCCCAAATGGTCTATCATCGTGCTTGCCAAAGCGACCCTTGGGGAACAAATGAACAAAGCTCATGTATTCCAAGTTTTTGTCCCAAGTGCTAACTGGCTCGGCTTCGACGCGCTTCATTTGGTAAGCGCCAAGTAAATCTTTCGGTGGTTGAACGTTCACTGGATGAATAGAGTAATGATCGTACAGATCATTGGCTTCACCCTCAGATAGTTTTCGCAACAAAGCCTCGGGCTGTGTTAAAATTTTGTAGGCGTCGCCGGGGGCAAGCCTAGACTGATTTTCATCCTGCTCCTGTATGTTCGAAGCGTTTTGGTCACCTTGGACGTCGTGACTACTATCCGCTGGCCCTTCTGTTTGAAGCGCAGCGGAAGCGCGTGTCAACGCATCAAATCCATCATTAATTAACGCAAGTGGATCTGTTAGGCTCAGTAATTCTTCGGGAGTCAATGAATTTCCATTTCCATCAATTTCTTGCGTGCCACAAATATATTCCTCATTCATTGTCGAAATATCAATGTCTTTGTAAAAAGGGTTTATCTTTTTCAGCACACTGAAT
The DNA here is from genome assembly GCF_054372755.1 of Phalangium opilio. Classification (NCBI taxonomy): domain Eukaryota; kingdom Metazoa; phylum Arthropoda; class Arachnida; order Opiliones; family Phalangiidae; genus Phalangium; species Phalangium opilio. Next base: position 1,549,378 of record NW_028324179.1, on the reverse strand, counting down.
GCTTTCAACACTTTTTCGAGGCAAACAACCTGCTGCCAAACCTTTTTGTCCGCAGTGGTAACGCCGTTTACCAAGATATGCAGTTCGTGATTTTTCGGCAACGTCTTGGGAATCATCTTCAAATTTTTTTCCACTGGAATTGGAAGATAAATTACTCTTCCCTTTAAAGCTTTAACCGTACCAAACTTCACGTTGGAATTGGTTTTAGTGCCTAACCGCACCACAGTGTGGAAGGCCTTCACAAGTTGAATTAAAACTTTCTCGAACATGTTTAAATTGGTGACATCTGGCGGAGGATTGTCAACTGCCAAGTTGTTCAGGAAACATCTAATGGGAACTTTACCCTTTCCCAAATCCGTAGCGCAGTAACGACATAGAAGCATGTCCGCTTCTCTAGCGTCCGAATTATTCATTATCCAGCCAGCTCTTAAAATCAGATAGGCCTCGTTCTCAAAAACAGCACTGTTTACCAATTTTTCTACTGCTCTTAAATCAGATTTTTTCAATAATCTTAAACAGCAGTCGCAGGGCGTGTCGTGAAACTCGTTGGTGTTTAGCATTGCCCGAGCGAATTGATTCTCGTATAGACTCAAGATTTCACTTTCATCGAGACTCGGCCGAGGAGCGTTAACGCTTCCTTCAGGAGCATCGTTTTGTTCCTTATTTAAATTTTTCCCACGTGTAGCAAGGGTTTTCCTTAATTCCGCCATGACATTCGTCACAGACTCGTAATCACCACTTTCAATTTCAGTTGAGATTTTAGTTAACGCGTTGAGTAACGCTTTGATGTGATAAATATTATTCAGAATATTTCTAATTCCCGAATAGTGAGGACCCAGTTCAGCGAAAGCACGCAAATAACTTTGGCACTCTTCGCTATCAGCGCAGTAAGCAGTGTGTCCTAGGAACGGAACTATTCTCACCACTATTTCGTCTCCATCTGGTGGTATAGACACGTTTGATTTTTTGCAAAATTCTTTTCTTAATTCGCAAAGGTCCAAATCAGAGTCAAAAATTTTAGTCAAAGATTTTTCATTCGCATTTGCAACTGCGTTTACGAAAGCTAGTACTTTTGCAATGGCTCGAGTTCGAACATTACAAATATCACTGCATTCCCAATATACAGTTTTGTTTTTGGTTTCAATAAACCCACCTTCATTGATCACAAAATTTGCTTTTGGATTCTTCTCTTCAGTTTCAACAATGTTGAAAAGATTCGTAACATCTCCCGATTCATTAACTTGTAAAACTAGTTCAACATTACTAGTTGCGTTATTGTTTTTCATGTCAACGATATTTCCCATTTCGTCAACAAACAATTCTTTAGTCGAACTGGTAGCACGGTCTCTCAGAACTTTTTGTACACGACCATCAGAATCCAATTGAAAAATTTTGCCGTAATGTGACTCATCGTCATTTTTCAATATTTTACCATTATTTCCAATCGGATAATAGGTAGTTTCATGGAAATAGGCCTCTTCATGCTACTGTGAAGCCTTTTCCCACCCACAACTTCCGTCAAATTGTCACAAGTGACTGACCCAATTTCTTTGATTTTTTTGACAAAATCCTTAAATTTACTAACAATTCTCGTTACTTGGGCGTGGTAAGCTGAATATAATTGCCTTTTGAAATGCAATATTCTACCAGCTAGCACTTGGCATTTTAGCTTGTGAGAGATAGACTTCGTGCGTTGTTTTTTAGTCTCACCGTTGAAAGACTCTGACGCCACCAGTCTTTCAGTTAGACGTTTGACCAGAAACCTTTTATAGCTTTCAGCTATAATTTTTTTGTTTTTCGTTTTGAAAATTCCCGCATTGAGAAGCTTTTTCGCAAAACCAAACTTATCTTGTTTAGTGGGTTTCATATATTTTTTTTTTATTTTTTGATTGGGAACCCACATTAGTAGTGCCACCACGTGGTTTAGTCCAATTTGTTTTTTTCGCAATACCAAGGCCAGATTTACGAGCAACTTGAGTATTTGCGTTTTTTTCCTTGAAGTACTCCTTGTTTTTCAGGTAGTACTTTTTAAAGTGAAGCTGATTATTTTGCTTCTTTTGCAAAGCTTTCCTCTCAGTTTCCAATTTCAACTTAGCTTCTGTTCTAATTTTTCGCATTAGAAGGATATTTTTTTTCCGCTTAGCTTGTTCTCGAGTAACCATTTTAAATAGTCAAGAATGGCTGTCACAATAATGTATTTAATAATATATTGCAACGGGTTTTGCGAATATGTTTGTTACACCCAGCAGTTCACAAGGAACTTTTTAAGAACTCTTTGAATTGGCAAAGGTACACACAGAACCCTTTAAATTTGCAAAGGTACACAAAGAAACCCTTGAATTTGCAAAGGTACACAAAGAAACCCTTGAATTTGCAAAGGTACACAAAGAAACCCTTGAATTTGCAAAGGTACACAAAGAAACCCTTGAATTTGCAAAGGTACACAAAGAAACCCTTGAATTTGCAAAGGTACACAAAGAAGAACCCTTTGAATTTGCAAAGGTACACAAAGAAACCCTAGAATTTGCAAAGGTACACAAAGAAGAACCCTTTGAAATTGCAAAGGTACACAAAGAACCCTTTGCAAAACACTCAGATTTCAATAATGAAGGTAATAATGAAATGTGAGTAATAAAAAATAGGCTTATCATTAACTTTAACAAAAGGAAAATTGGAAAGAAAAAAATAATTTGAAGTAATAGATATAATTAAATACAGGTTTTTAATAGAGGAATACGAACCTTAAGCCTGGCTTCGGAAAGTTGCCGCCAAAAGTGAACTTTGAAGAGGGCAAGGTTCGTAAGGGCACAGCCCACTCGATCACGCTAGTCCGTACAGCTTGCGTGATCGAGTGGGGTGTGGTAAGGGCAAAAAGCCGAAAAAAAAGTGAACTTTAAAGAGGGGGAAGGGGCCAGACTTAGAAATAGCACACGTCCACTGGTCCAAAACCAGTTTATTAATTGCTTGGACTAGTTTTTTAATTCAAAAAGTGGGGGTTACTGGTCCTCGGGACCAGTTTATTAATTGCAAATCTATAGGAGAACAAAGGCTGGGACCACTCCGGAGACCAGTTTATTATTTAGGACACTAGGGGGTCACTGGTCCCAAGGACTAGTTTAAAAATTATCCTTATTTCTAAGTCTGGAAGGGGCCCTATTAAAAATCAAAATGGCGGCTATATATGTAAGGAAGTTTTACTAGTTAAACCTTGGTTAAACCTATCACATAAGGGTAGTTTTTAGGTTTTAACGGGCCAAATTATTTATATCATGGAATTGAACGTTGGTGAACAAACGTTTATTCTCCTTTTGGAGAAAATTTTGGAGTATATAGAGTTTGTAGAAAGTGGCAGAAAGAGATGTTAGTGGAAAGAGCCCAAGTCTTAAAGTATAAGTATGCAGTCATGATAAAAGGGAAGAAAACGGTTTAAAAATTAAAGCAATTTGCTTGAAAACAATGACATGTTGTTTGAATATTTTTGGAAATTTCAAAACATGCTCCTGCAAATCTGTGTTTTATGTCAGGATTGGTTATAAACCCAGATTTCCCATTCATGGGGGCTTCACCTGATAACAAAATTTCTTGCGAATGCTGCGGTCTTGGATTATTAGAAATCAAATGCCCTTATTCAGTAAGAGAAATAAAAATAGAAGAGTATGCAACTACGAAATCTTCATGCTTGGAATATTGTTAACAAACGAAGAAGTATAAACTGTCCTCTAGTTACGCTTACTATTATCAAGCACAAACCCAAATGATGATCCGTGATAGAAGTTATTGTGATTTTTGTCATTTGGACACTGAATGAAGTCAAAATTGAAAGAATTTTACCTGACTCTGAACTTTGGAAAGAAATAATTCAAAAATGTACAAAATTTTTTTACAAGAGCATATTATTAGAATTGGTTTGTAAGCATTTTAGAAAAAATGTTTTCTGTAATGGCATTAGAGAAATTCCAGTGAACTAACTCTCTAGCCACAATTATAAAAATCTGGTCAATAAAAAGTATTGTTATTGTGGTAAAAGGGAAGAGGGGAGAATGATAGCTTGTGATAACGAGAACTGTGATAGAAATAGTTTCATAATAACTTTCATTACATATCTTTAAAAATTACAAAGGTCCCAAGTACAAAATATTGGTATTGTCCAGACTATTCTAAAAACCAACCCAAAACACGAGGTAGAGGTAGACTAGGAAAGAAAAAGTGATAAAACTTAATTAGTGATATTTTTTATTCCTTCCACCTTAATTGCGCAATAAAAAATTTAAAATTTGCAAAAATATACTATGAACATCGTAAATCTAATCAAATGGTACTACAGAATTGATGGAAGGCAAGTATAATAAACGGTCCTCGTTTCATTTGATTGAATGAATTCTTCATCCATTCTGTATTTTTTGAAGTCTTCATAAAAATTTATATCTTCTATGGTTAGATCAGTTTGAATTTCGGCAGTTTTGTATGTATTATTGCTTTTCTGACTCGATGCCTCCACCATTTCAACATTAGCTTGAACAGATGCATTTAAAAAAAGTGGTACGCATTGACAAGCAACTTCAGCTCTTCCAGAATCTTCAATACTGTCTTCAAGAATGCTTATTTCCATAATCATAGAATCATCTAGACTGTCTACCGTTAACACAGACTCATCTTGACTATCTTCCGTTAACACAGAAACGAAGAGATCATTTCCCAATGATGACATTGACATCGCATTTTCACTTTGTGATTCCAATTCTCTCTTCTTCTTAGAACGCTCTAAAGACCGATTATGTAAATCTAGTCTAGATTTTGGAGATCTTAAGCTTTGCACACTTCTATATCCCAGGAATAGTGATGGAACCCAATCAGGGTGTGTCTCATCTTCCAAACTTGATGGTTTTCCTAAATTAAAATACATTGTATTAATGAAAAAATTTTAAAACTTGTACCATTTCTTTAATTTTAGTATTTCTTACCTGAAATAAAATGACGACTACATATTCTATGCCATTTCTGTATTAGATCAAAAGTTGAAAAAAGTTTTTCAAGATGAAGGGCGTTAACCCAAGCCTGCCTTCTTTTACGCGAAAGTTCTTCAATATATGGCCCATATTTCTTATTTACACCAGGAAAAGAGTAAAACGAAATCCCCTTATCTTTTTCCGTGCGACTTTTACATTTAAAAACCGAACAATAAACCATTTTTAACTAAAATATTAATTAAAATTGCTAAGCCTGTGCCGCTCTATGAGGATTTTAAAGGAAAACTCATTTGTCGTCTGCTACGTCAGACTCACTAAGAATCTGGCAGCCCGAAACCGGGAACAGGGTGGGAAATAGCACACTTCCTCTGGTCCTAAACCAGTTTATTAATTGCTTGGACTAGTTTTTTAATTCAAGAAGTGGGGGTTACTGGTCCTTAGGACCAGTTTATTAATTGTAAATCTATAGGAGAACAAAGGCTGGGACCAGTCCGGATACCAGTTAATTATTTCGGGGACTAGGGGGTCACTGGTCCCAAGGACTAGTTTAAAAAATATCCTTATTTCCCAGACTGACCGGGAAGGAAACTATGTATTGCAAACCAGCAAAAACAATTTTGATTGGTCGGTTACGAAAGTTCTAAAGACCACTACTTATAGCGTTTTCCTTTGGGTCCTCGCGGAGCGCTCCCATGGAGGAATAAAACTAGGAGATCCTATTCTTCAAAAACAGTCTTTAACGAAGCTGGAAACTACTACTACCATTTTTATTGCTCCTTGGGAGCGCTCCGCGAGGACCCAAAGGAAAACGCTATAACATAGCTAGCGCTGAAGACGAATTATTGGGGGCAGCACTGTAGAGCGGCTTTTTTTAAAAAAATTCATTTCAAAATCATAACTGCCAAAAAGGTTCAGCTAACCACATCTGAAGTAAGTTCCATGCTAAAAATTTTTAATTTTTAAATTTTAATATATAGTTTTTAAGCTAAAAATATTGTTAAGAACTTGAATGTTTAATATCATAATCTAGTTTAACAATTTACTGGAGCAGATAATCAATAATTAATTTTTTGTTAGAAAATGTCGAATATGACTTTTAGTGGATCTATGGGGGCGGAGGTGGACGCAGAGGTAGAGGGGGACGGCGCACTCAAAATAATAAACCTTATTGGCGTGGTAAGCCGCGCACGTGTTATAATTGCAAAAAACCAGGGCATTTTATCCGTGATTGCCCAGAAAAAAAAGGTAACACAATTTTTCTTTATTTAAATATGTTTTGATATCCTATTTGAAACATTCTGTATTTTTTAGACGGAATTGAACAAACACAAGGTGACCTTGGAACTTGGAACTTTGGCAACTGATGTTGCCAATATATCTTTGGATGTGGCTCTACCCACAAATGGAGCGGTTACGGCTGAAAATGAAGCAGTTACGGCTGAAAATGAAGCGGCTACGGCTGGCATGGAAGTGGCTACAGCTGGAAAGGAAGGGTCTTCCGCCGGGAAGGAAGGGGCTTTGGCCATTAAGGGCACAAATCTCTAAAAACTTTTAATCTTTGACTTAAAAAAAAACATTTAGAATGTTTTATTTTGGTCAACCAAAAAATATCTAAAAATATATTTAAAATGCAATAAAACAAAAAAAAAATTAAAATGTAAAAAACTACAAAACAATTTTAAATGTAATTAAAACAATTATTTAAAATGTATTAAACGAAAAATATATAAAATGTATTAAACCAAATATATATAAATTTTATTAAACCCAAAATGTAATAAACAAGAAAATATCAATATAAACTAAAAATATTTAAAATGTATTAAGCAAAAAAATATAAATATAATAACCAAAAACATTTAAAATGTTTGAACAAAAAATATTTATTTAAAATGAAATAAAATTTAAAAAATATGAAAAATAAAAGAATATGTTGAGAATAGGTTTTCTGTGAACTTCATTCAAGAATTATAGAAAAAAATCGAGGTTGTTGAGGTGTTAAGTTTTAATAATCTGCACTTAGCAAAGAAAACACTAATGTTAAGCCAATTTGACATTTATTTTAAAGCAATGATACTTTCCAACAAAAACTATCTTTATATAAGTTTGTAGTGAACAAGAAAAAGTGCCCAAACTGACGCAAGTATTTTATTATGAAATGAAGGAAATATAGTTGCAGCAAGCCGGGATATTATTTATCATTTTGACTTACTCACAATGGTCTATTTAGTTTGAAACCATTGTTTTTTGGTTGGCTTAGTGCTTTTTCATATGTTTAATAGTTTGCAAGGTAAGCAAAGATGTTATGTTGGCGAAGAATATGTGGATATCTTCTGAAGAAAGCGTTTTCTTTCATAAAGCCTTACCAAATTTAATATTTTAATCATTTGGGCAGAATTATTATTATTGGCGAACAATATGTGTATATCTTCTGTAGAAATAGTTTTCTTTCATAAAGCCTTACCTAATAAATTAAAGATTTTAATCATTTGGGTAGAATTACTATTATTTAGCTCAAAATATTCCCAAATCCAATCACAGTCAAAGCTTCCTATCCATTTAAAATGTAGTTTGGTCTAAAAGCTATTGTCTCCGTCATGAGTTCCCATATCGGTCTCAGAAGGGGAAAAGAAGTGTTATATTCTTCCCATGATATTTATCAAATGATTATTAATTTCTTTATCAACTTGCGTTAATCATTTCCTTCCTAACATAATTAATCAAAAGATTATTAATTTCTTTATCAACTTGCGTTAATCATTTCCTTCCTTCCTAACATAATTAATCAAAAGATTATTAATTTCTTTATTAACTTGCGTTAATCATTTCCTTCCTAACATAATTAATCAAAAGATTATTAATTTCTTTAACAACTTGCGTTAATCATTTCCTTCCAAACAAAATTAATCAAAAGATTATTAATTTCTTTATCAACTTGCGTTAATCATTTCTTTCTATTATTATTATTATTAGTTCCAAACCATTATTTGTTGGATGGCTCACTAATAATGGTTTTGTTCGAAACTGAGCTTCATCCATCAAATATTACATATAACCACAATTAATATAACTTGTTAAAAGTGTGTTTGAGTTAATTTATAAATATGTAAACTATTAATTATTAAGAAAATAAGGTTTGCTGTCAGTACTTTCCAGAAAATCACCGTTAATGGCAATAGTATTTATTGTATTTAATAGTTTACTAGGTAAACAAACGTGTTACGTTGGTGAGGAATATGTGTATAAATCTTCTGTAGTAAGCGTGGTTTTTCATAAAGCATTACCAAATGAAACATTTTAATCATTTAGGTAGAATACAAGGTTTTAATTAATACAATGGAACCCTGATTTGAGTAAATAAATAACGGCATTTTTAACTATCACTACTGTTACCTATGCTTACGAAATAAATAAAGCATAAATTCATAGCATAATACAAAGCAGACTTCGAAGACAGAGCATATATGAGGAAACCAGGATGGGAAATAAGATTGACAGGCCTGGTGCACCGTGCGTACTATGGAAATTGTTTTGACCAAGGCTTAGAGAAATTAATTCACCATGCGCACCACGATTACATTAAAAGGCAAAAACAACACACTGACCGCATACATTTTTATTTTAGTAAATAACATACTACAGCTGTTTTCGAGGCTGAAGCAACCAAGGCTTAGCGCAATTTCACGGGTTTCACCGCCTTAAAAAAAGTGGCAAGTTTAGGAATAGATTGTGGGACAATAAAAAGGTGGTAATATTGTCACGGCGGCAATATTAGAGCAGTCTTATCTCACTACCGATAGGCCATTTCAACCAAAAGGCATCAAGAAAAAACAATCGGATTAATATGACGCAACTAAACGCAAAAAAGGCCAATTTTGGTCGCGCTGATATTTTCTAGTAAATCAGTCTATCCATGCTTAAATAACGCAGATTGGGGTAATTTTGAAAATTTAAAATTAAACATACTTAAGCTTAAAATTAATCAATGAAAGCTACGAAGCACAAATACTAAATATGAGGCTTTCATTTGAAACCGTTTTCAAATCAAACAAACGTATAGTTATTTCATGACGGCTTCCACAAAAAGGCTATCTGTTAAATTTTTCCCATGTTATTTCTATGGAAAATTTCATGATTTTCATCAAAATATCGTAAAATTTTTATGGAAATGAAAACCACCCTTAGCAACTTTATTTTTTATAAGAAAAGGTAATGGATGGATCTTTTTGAAATTTTAACCACATATTTAGGTCCCGAATTGTAGTTCTGTGCAATTTTTTCAAAGCAGTTAATACGATACAAAAAAAGTTATAACCAATCAAAGAACCATCCTTATACATTAAAGTCGGTATGAGGTCTTATCTAAGAGAGCTATCGCTCTCCTAGAATTTATGGGAAAACATTCCGTCAAGATGTTAACAAGTTTGTGAGAATCAATTACCCTCTTCTTTCCTTGGAAGCTAGACAAGCCATAGAATTTAAAACGAGAGATCAAGGAGACAGCAAATATTGGAAGGCAAATTAATGACCGCTTCAAATTTTGCTTCATTTTCAAAATGCCAGACCAGCCCAGATAAAAGGTTACAAAGTCTACTTTATGGATCTGACACATTAAGCAATATTCCTGCAATTCGACATGGGAAAACATGTAATCTGTAGCAATTTTAAGTTACACCAACTTCAAAAGCCACGAAGGAACTCCAGTCAGAGTTTCAAAAAGTGGATTGTTCGTCCACGCGCAATTTCTTTTTTAAGGAGCGTCACCTGATGGCCTAGTTTAAGAGAGTGGATTATTGGAGGTTAAGTGCCCCTATTCAAAGAAAAGTGCTAAAATAGAGGATTGCTTGAAATCTGGAACTTTTTACCTAGTCAAGAAAAATGGTAGTATTACGCTAAGAAAGACTCACAACTACCTTTACCAAGTTCAGGGTCAAATGATGGTCACAGGCTTAAACTGGTGTGATTTTTATGTTTATAACGGGTGTCAAACTGGCGAGCAAATATATTTTAGAATACAATGTGATTATGATTTCTGTGATAATTTACTGAAAAGCCTTTGTTACTTTTTCTTATACGCTTTTATCCCTGAAAAAATCCTAAGACGCGTGCAACAAAAATTACCCTTGTTTCTCTGTGATAGTGAGAAGTATATACCATATAAGAAAAACATACAATTAGACATATTAGGCGAGGTAAAATCTATTTATTTATCATGTTAAGTACAAAATTGCCAATAAACTAGTCATCAGTTACCGAGGAATTATTCATTTCTCTTACTAATGGTTGTGAAAAATTTGTAAGGTAAGCACATACTGCAACAATGTTTTCGGCTATATCAGACATAGAAAGGGGAATGGGGCTGTAAAAAATATGGTAAGCCTTAATGCGACGGATTGCTCGCTAAACGTGCACCCTGACTTTAGCTCTAATTTTGGTTTTAAGAACATCACCGGTTGGCATTTGAGGATTCCGGCTCGCTCTAAAAAGTGGAGGTATATTCAACGATACCCCTTTCGGGAGAAGGCTCTCTATCTCAAATCCCTTATCAGCGATAATGTCATCAGGGTCTGACAATAGGCTCATCAGCTTACTGTCATCAACGATGAATTTATCTGAACACGCACCACCATAAAGTTTAGAAACAAAAGTAACGGCATTTCCTGGAAAAATTCCAATAAGGCATTTTAAAGTGTTGTAATTCTTGTAGTTTGAAAATGTACATCGCTGCGCAGATATAGATGATGGTCTCTCTACTCTGAACTATGTACAATCAATTATTAATCTAAAATGTCTTGATTAGAATCAAGACCTAAAAAGTATCGATAAGACTGAGACTTGTCTGAAGGATCAGATATTAATTTTTCTTTTTAATTGAAACTTAAATGCATGCTCAAGAAAGAACAACGTTCCATTACCGTTTTCCGTTGAAATAAATTATTTTACTGGTAATCAATTTCAAAAATTTACTTATCTCGGCTTTTCGACCACAATTCCATTCCCCGAAAACATTTTATAATTACATTAATTACTTTCGGGAGAGTACGTGTATGGTTTTGCGTTTTAAAAGGTTCCTAAAGACGTTACATCCCCATTCGTGACCGGCACGCTTCGCAGTGGAACATTTTAATTATTCTAAAACCGATGGCGCCAAATTCAATAGGGACAGTAAGATTTTTACTCGCGGTTTCGAAAAATGATGTAATATCAAGTGCACTTTAGTCAACCGTCGTATTGTTCTTTCTCGTAGTTCAGGGCATGATCTGTGTTACTGCCCAATTTCTCTCTCGAGTTTCTAACAATGGTTAGAGACTATTTGGTGTGTCACGGCACAACGTTATATACATTTGTAAATTCTAAGTAGCACAAAAGGAAAAAGAATCCATTTTTTATATTTTGGTTTGAAATAAATAAACTCATGATAGTAGTTATAACGAACCGAAATTCAAGGGAATGGCACCGGTAATGAGCAGCAAAATGAGAGGAAAGTTTGCTTCAAGTTAGCAGAGGGACATGGTAGTGAAAATAGTTATCTAGAATTTTTTAATATATCATGAAAAATTCAAGTTAGGAGCGGCACTACCTTGAAAGATGGATTTTGGCAGATAACAGCGAAAAAACTATGTTCTACACACACTGGGACTATGGGAGTTTCAGGGCCGCTGGTCGCACATGTTGAAATTTCAACTCCAGTTTACATCAATTCTCCCTGGTCGTGCTAGTAGCAGGTTAAGCTATAGTTTGCTCAGGTCCTGTTAGTCTCGAAAGGGTTATAGAGTCCTTGTTACTTTTAAAAGGTTGTTGTCATGGCTAAAGAGACCGCTATTACAGTTTTTTATTGTTTTATAGGTTATTTTGACACGTTATCTCCCAAAAGTAATTAATGTAATGATAAAATGTTTTCGGGGAATGGAATTGTGGTCGAAAAGCCGAGATAAGTAAATTTTTGAAATTGATTACTAGTAAAATAATTTATTTTAACGGAAAACGGTAATGGAACGTTGTTTTTTCTTAAGCATGCATTTAAGTTTCATTTAAAAATAAAAATTAATATCTGATCCTTCAGACAAGTGATAACCTCAGTCTTATCGATACTTTTTAGGTCTTGATTCTAATCAAGACATTTTTGATTAATATCTGTTCCTTCAGTCTTCATTTTAATTAAGAATGTTAAGAAACTGTTTTACATTTTCAAAATCTGCACTAAGCAGATAATACAATTTTTTACAATCATTTATTGAAACGCGAGGTGCCCCCCTAAAAATTCCAGAAATAGGACCAAATTGACAATTATACAAAATTTATAAAAATGCTGATTTATGTCCGTTTAACATTTAGCTCAAAATTGTCATAAGCCCAATATGAAATTCGGATATCCTTAAAACTTCACAAAGACGATCCGAGATTGTCAATTTCAAACTTTTTTGTAGCATAAACTAACGCCTGTTTGATATTAAGCTTAAAACCTTAAACAAAATATAGTCAGGGTTACCTAAAAGTTCACAAAGATGATCCAAGATTGTTAATACGCCTAAAAAGTGCCATCTTGAAAATATGTAGCCGGGGAAAAGAGAGCGTGATCGAGTGGGCTATGCTAGTGGTTGGAAGTCGCGTGGGTTGGGACAGGGATAAGGGAGTAGAGATGGATTGGAAATGATGATGGGCGACCTGCGGCACTGTATCTCTCCCAATGTACCTCGCACACGCCCCTACCCTTCGGTCGGTGATTGCTAAGTGCTGCCGCGTAGCGCCATTTTATTTGTATGAGAACTAGCTTCTATTTTGAAGATAGAGGGAGCGCCTTTTACAATTTCGATCAGTACGACCCTACCTAACCGCTGAGGATGCTGGGAGGACTATGGTGCCGTAAGTGGGGGTACACAGGCAACGCTATAGGTATGGGGTTTCCACTCCAATCCTCTCTCCTTCAAGGTTGGGGCTCCAGGCATAGCCGACTCCATCACGCACTCGACAACGCAAAGCAACTCGCGCCAGCGTGGGAAATAAGGCGGTGACAACAGGCAAATGACCAGTATAAAAATTGCCTGGTCCAATTCAAAAATTAAATCGGAGGGGGGATCAGTGGTCCACGAGACTACTAAGAAAGTTCAAGGGTAACCAGACTCCACACATAAAAATTCTAATATTTTAATTATCCACTTCTTTAGTTTAGCAGACGACGTGCTCTGGTCAATGGTCACGGACCAGTCTTTTTATTCCAAGTCAGGAAAGTCGCTGGCCTAATGTCCAGTTTAAAAAATGCTTATTTGGTCACGGGCCAGAAAACTCAGAAAACGTGACGCGAATGACGAAAACTACGTTTTTTTCCGACTGAGGAGAGGCGAAATAGCCCGGCCTCCTTTTACGCCCCCCCCCTGTATTTTGAAAGTGGGACTGGGACTATGGCGCGCGAATACTTAGGCATCTTATACCTTCTCCCTAGTGAACTAGATATCGCTTCTGGGTAAAACTTTATATAACTAAAACCATGAGTTTATAACATATGTTCCATAACAAGGTTCATACAACTTTTGGAAAACAAGTTTCCATGAGATTTCCGGGCTTTTCCCCATATACTTCCCTGAGTTTTCAACGTTTTTTCCATATATGGACTATCCTATGGAGCAAATGTTAACGAGTGAGGGAAGCAGGAAATGTTACCGAAGGAGGGAAGGGGCAAATAGGACTATTACATAATCAAAGGATATCCCCGTATCTCTAATATAACCAGAGTTACGAACTTCCAAAATTTAGTGTAATGTTAATCCTATGGAGGAGGCAAAGTACCTACAAGCACTCACAAGCACCTAAAAGTACCCGGGGAAAGTACCTATAAGTACCCGGAGCAAGTACCTACAAGCACCCGGAGCATGTACCTACAAGCACCCGGGGCAAGTACCTACAAGCACCCAGAGCATGTACCTACAAGTACCCGGAGCAAGTACCTACAAGCACCCGGAGCATGTACCTACAAGCACCCGGAGAAAGTACCTACAAGCACCCGGAGCAAGTACCTAAAAGCACCCGGAGCAAGTACCTACTAGCACCCGGGGCAAGTACCTACAAGCACCCGGGGCAAGTACCTACAAGCACCCGGGGCATGTACCTACAAGCACCCGGGGCAAGTACTTACAAGCACCCGGTGCAAGTACCCACAAGCACCTTCAAGCACCCACAAGTACCTACTAGCACCCACAAGTACCTAAAAGCACCCAAGAGGACCTACAAGCACACACTAGTACCCACAATTACCTACAGGCACCTACAAACACCCACAAGCACCCACAAGTACCCACAAGTACCTACAAGCACCCACAAGTACCTACAAGTACCCACAAGCACCCACAAGTACCCACAAGCACCCACAAGTACCCACAAGTACCCACAAGTACCTACAAGTACCCAAAAGTACCTACAAGCACCCACAAGTACCTACAAGCACCCAAAAGTACCTACAAGCACCTACAAGTACCCATAAGCACCTACAAGTACCCTCAAGCACCTACAAGTACCCACAAGCATCCACAAGTACCTACAAGCCCCCACAAGTACCTACAAGCCCCCACAAGTACCTACAAGCACCCACAAGTACCTTCAAGCACCCACAAGTTCCTACAAGCACCCACAAGTTCCTACAAGCACCCACAAGTTCCTACAAGCACCCACAAGTACCACAAGTACCTACAAGCACCCACAAGTACCTACAAGCACCCACAAGTACCTACAAGCACCCAAAAGTACCTACAAACACCCACAAGTACCGACAAGTACCTACAAGCACCCACAAGCACCTACTAGTACCCATAAGTACCTACACGCACCCACAAGAACCCGGGGCAAGCACCCGGGGTAAGTACCCACAAGTTACTGCGGTGGTAGATAGGGACAGTGGGAATCTCGTTAATCCATTCACGCGCGTCACTAATTAGATGACGAGACATTTGGCCATTGAATCATTTTATTTATCAGTTTTTACGTCTCGGATAGACAGAAAAATACATCAGCAGCGACTCCTCAATTACAGAAATACTGAATGGAAATGGTTCAGTCTCACCAACATCGATATATAGAAATAACAACAATAACAGAAATGGCCAGCAAAGAAGACAATGAGAATTTTGAACACTGTTGTAAACCAAAAGGTATTCTAAGTTAAGTAAGTAATCTAAGGAACGAGAGACTAAATGTTTGAATTCAAGTTAAAGCTATACAAATATAGAGATGGTTTAACCGAAAGTATTATTTTTCCCTATTCAAAAAGGGAAGTAGTAATATTAAAATAAACATTTTGTTTTTTTTTGTCTCTTTTTTTATTTATTTTTTTACGTCGCGAATGGTATAAGATTAAGGATGGAGAGCACCCCATCAATTAACGTTTTAAGGTAAGTGTAGGTAAGCATTAGCCGGAAGTGTTGTGGCTCAAAACGGCAAAGACAAATTGAAAGGGTTACGAGTCAATCTAACCTGGACTTAGGAAGGTATCATGTAGGAAAGTATGGGACTCAAATCAGTTTCATAAACTGCGTATATACCCGTAAATGACCCTCGACCGCAATGAGGCTAAGCAATTGTTGTTGATGATGTGAGAGGCCCAAAAGGGTCGAGACTGTAGTATTTGCGCAGCAAAACTCACCCCTTGCCGACACAACAAAAGCTTCAGTCCGTATAATTCGATGGTTAGGGTAGTTTAAGTGCAATTGCTGAAGCACAGCGGGTTGCGAATAATACCGTTGCTTTTGCTGGTAATGCCATTCTAGAGGCCGTTGCGTCTCCCAAGGAACAGTAAGGTCCACCACAACTAGTTCGTTATCGCGAAGGAAGATTAAGTCCGGTTTCCGAACGTTACCGTCAGTGCAAACCAGGCGGGGTTCTCTATGGACCGTAAAGCCCCTCTTGCGGCCATGATCACAAAGGTAAGAAACGAGTTTGTCGTGACGGGCGATTCGAGCCGTGTGGGAACGAGGGCATTGTTACGAAATGTGCGAAACAGTCTCTATACGACCACAGCCACTGCGTTATAGACGCTCACCGCAATTTGATGGAGCACCGCGACACGGTAAGAGGTTTAACTTCGTCTTGATCAGTTTTTGAAACATAAACCCCTTCGAAACTAGTTCAGGACGATGAATGCACGCGTGGGATACTCGTTGGTGACCGGAATTCAGCCCAGCCCCGTAGACGGTAGCCTCTAATGAGGCTCGCCAATAATCAGAAACAGCCGTTTTTTGTGGCTCCATTGGTGACATTAGTGTAGTGAGGCGTTGCAATGTTTTGGCGTAAGACGGGAGCTGGCCGTACGCTTTAACCGCTGGGGCAACGCTTGTCTGTAGCTTGAGTAGGCGGTTAAAGGAATGTAGCGGTATCGAGTATCTTGCTGACATGAGGCCGAGGCCACCATCTTTAGCCGAAGCAAAAAAGAAAGCCACGGGTGAGTAGTGCGGGAGGGCCAAGGTACGCCTCACGAAAGACTTCGTCAAACGATCAAACGCCGTCAGTGACCCGACAGTGAAGTGGCTCATGGTCAACAGATGTATAAATCGTGGTAGTAGGTAAAACCGCAACATGTGTAGCTTTTGGCTGGGTTTCAGGCCAGAGCGTCCAAGGGCATCCAGACCCCTTTGGTATTGCGAGAAATCGGCAAATCCAACGCCATGTGGGGTGATGACAAGGCCCAGATAAGTCAGTAAATGGTCGAAGGTCACCGTGGGGATCATCGCGTTTTCTATAGAATAAATGGGGTCCATGTCCAATATAAGCTTCTCCCGTTTGCCATTCTTGCGCCATATTAGAGATCGGGACTTGGATGCATTGAGATGTAGCGATCGACTGGCAAAAAAGGAGGTCGTGATTTTCAGTAACTCCCGCATACCATTCTCTGAGCTTGCTATAAGCGTGGTGTCGTCCGCAAAACCCAGAGCATTGACTAGACTTCGCCCAATAGACGCACCAATACAGTCGGGAAGCATGTCGAAAAGCTCGTCCATGACGGCATTGAATAGAATTGGAGACATGGGGTCGCTCTGCTTGACACCCCGGGTGACAGGGATGTCGGCCACCCTTAAAAGACCGCAAGAAATCGTCGTTGAGCACGCCTCGTAGCTACTGATGATGTAGGTTAGTTATCATGCGCGGTTCTTGGCCCAGGCGTTGAAGAGCTCGTCTTAGGTAGTTATGGGATACCCCATCGTAGGCTTTCGCCACATCTAGGGAGACAAGAGACAGACCCCTGATTTTTTCCTACAGTCCTTCACGACATGGTCCAGAATAGCCGTATTCGCACGAAGACCTTCGACAGGTAGAAAACCATGTTGCGCTGGATTTAGAGGTAGAGCGTCCATGAGACGTTTCGAGAGGATGAGATGGAATAGCCTTTGTACCACGCTGGAGACGGTTATCGGGCGCCAATTGGTTGCTAAAGATTGATCGCCTTTCTTCGGAATAAGGGTTGTTCGCGAAACCCTAAAGACGGTCTGAGTTACTCCCAAACACAGCGCAACGTTAAAGAGTAAACATAACAACTCTTGGTCAAAACGACGTAGGTCCGATAGTAGAAGTCCGTCGGCACCTGGGGCGCTGTCTTTACGGCCACGGGAACAGGACGCCAGCTCAGCGATCGTAATAGGGTAGAAGGTAGGAGTCTATAAATTTCTTGGTAAATGGCGACGAGTCAGGCGGTGAGGGCGATGAGAATAAGCCCCCAAATACATCGCGAATATCCGACTCAGTGGGTGTAGCGGACAGTTCTGGTTGGGCGTCAAAGATTTCAGACGCTAAACGCTTTTTATCGCGACGAAAGAGAGAATGATGAAGTTTATACTTCGCACGTTTAGCGAAGCGACGCTTCTGACGTTTGCCAGCACGTGCTCACGGTGAAAGGCGGTTCGTAGCCCTCTTGTTCTTGCGCGGAATGCCTGTTATGATTTGGTCCATAATGTCAAGGGCAGCTCCATCCATCTCCGACGCCAGACCAACTAGAGATTGAATTTTCTGTTCATTTGGAAATTTTTCCGCGACCATTCTAAAATAATCCCTGAAGGCCACATCAGGTTACGGAACCGCCGGGATTAAGGTTGGCGCCAAGGGATTGAGGTCATGTGATGCAGGTATTGGCGAGAAGATGGAGGAATCACGGTCAGACACGGCTGTAGTTTCGAGAGACCGCGCCGGTGAAGGGGAGCGCGAATTTGAAGTTGACGTAGACCTACGACCGGGGACGTTGATCGGTGTGAGTCGTTGACTGGCATGTGCGTCGAATAGAGAATTCTAGGAGAGCGATAGCTCTCTTAGATAAGACCTCATACTGCTCTTAATGTATAAGGAGGGTTTTTTGTTTGGATGTAGTTTTTTTTGTGTTGTGTTAACTGTTCTGAAAAAATTCCACAGAACTGCAATCCGGGTCCTTAATATGTAGTTAAAATTTCAAAGGGATTCATCTAATAGTTTATTTTATAAAAAAATAAAGTTGCTAAGGGTGGTTTTCATTTACATAAAATTAATCAGCCTTTTTAGCAAAAAACTGGAAAATTCCCATAGAAATAACATGGGAATTTTTATAAAAAAGGCAAAATTGTGGAACGTATATAACAAAAACTATACATTTCTTAGGATTGAAAACGGTTTTAAATGAACATATGATCTTTATTTTAGGTCCTTTTCTACTCTTTATTTCGAAAAATTAAGTTTAAGTATGTTTAATTTTAATTTTTCAAGAATACCTCGATTTGCGATTTTTCAATGATACACTGTTTTATTTGAAATTGACAACACATTGGAAACTCGCCTTTTTTAGTGGTTTATTTTTGCATACCTATTGGAGCGATTCTATTTGAAGCCTTGTGGATGAAATGGTCTATTGAAGGTTAAATAAGCTATGATGAAATGGTCTATTGAAGGTTAAATAAGCTATGATGAAATGGTCTATTGAAGGTTAAATAAGCTTTGATGAAATGGTCTAATGAAGGTTAAATAATGATGAAATGGTCTATTGGAGGTTAAATAAGCCTGAATTCAAGTGATATCTCTTGGCAAAACGATAAATTCGGGTTTGTGCACACGTCTTTAACACATGCTTGTGCACCAGCCTCTGACATCTGTTTGTGCTCAAGCCTCTGACCTCTGTTTGGGCTCGAGCCTCTGACATCTGTTTGTGCACAAGCCTCTGACATCCGTTTGTGCACGAGCCTCTGACATCTATTTGTGCACAAGCCTCTGACAACTGATTGTGCACAACCCTCTGACATCTGTTTGTGCACAAGCCTTTGACAACTGATTGTGCACAAGCCTCTGACATCTGTTTGTGCACAAGCCTCTGACATCCGTTTGTGCACGTGCCTCTGACATCTATTTGTGCACAAGCCTCTGACAACTGATTGTGCACAACCCTCTGACATCTGTTTGTGCACAAGCCTCTGACATCCGTTTGTGCACGAGCCTCTGACATCTATTTGTGCACAAGCCTCTGACAACTGATTGTGCACAACCCTCTGACATCTGTTTGTGCACAAGCCTCTGACATCTGTTTGTGCACAAGCCTATGACAACTGATTGTGCACAACCCTCTGACATCTATTTGTGCACAACCCTCTGACATCTATTTGTGCACAACCCTCTGACATCTATTTGTGCACAACCCTCTGACATCTATTTGTGCACAACCTTCTGACAACTGATTGTGCACAAGCCTCTGACATCTGTTTGTGCACGAGCCTCTGACATCCGTTTGTGCACGAGCCTCTGACATCTATTTGTGCACAAGCCTCTGACATCTGTTTGTGCACAAGCCTTTGACAACTGATTGTGCACAAGCCTCTGATATCCGTTTGTGCACGAGCCTCTGACATCTGTTTGTGCACAAGCCTTTGACAACTGATTGTGCACAAGCCTCTGACATCTATTTGTGCACAACCCTCTGACATCTATTTGTGCACAACCCTCTGACATCTATTTGTGCACAACCCTCTGACATCTATTTGTGCACAACCCTCTGACATCTATTTGTGCACAACCCTCTGGCATCTGTTTGTGCACAAGCCTTTGACAACTGATTGTGCACAAGCCTCTGACATCTGTTTGTGCACAAGCCTTTGACAACTGATTGTGCACAAGCCTCTGACATCCGTTTGTGCACGAGCCTCTGACATCTATTTGTGCACAAGCCTCTGACAACTGATTGTGCACAACCCTCTGACATCTGTTTGTGCACAAGCCTTTGACAACTGTTTGTGCACAATTCTAGTGTGTAATAAGGTCTCATTTTGCAATTTTTCGTTTCAAAAATATGAAGCATAGCTCAGCTCCAGTTAATCCCCTACAAGTTGACTCTCTATGAACACCAGTTTTGGCTTGTCAATGCTTGAGGGATTTGTAGGCGGGATTTATACGTGCATTTATAAATCCTGCCAAGCCAAACCCGGAGTTTAGAAGGAAAGTGTCCGAGTAGGGCATCCGCTGGAGCCGCGCTATGCTTCAATAATATTTAAATATAGAACATTTTAAATGCATCGTTTAGAGGTATTTTTTAAATTAAATAATTTCGCTAAGCCTTGGTCAAAACAAGGCTTCTAGAATTTCAAAACCGAGTAGGTTAATGGCTATGACTTCGTTCTTCCTTGCTCCGTCTTTGGTGCTAGTACGGCTTCCGACAAATGTTTACACACATGGAGGGCTCATACCATTTACACCAGGAGGCTAGGCTATACCTTCCTATTCTCGTTCGTAATTCTCTTTCTCCTAACTTCGTAGTCTGCTTTGTATTATGCTAACATTTTATGAACTTATTTGTTTATTTCTTAAAGATAGGTAACTAAAGCTGTAGCAATACAGAATACTGCCGCTATCTCATTTACTCAAATTAGGGGAGATAGAGTAATAATAATAATAATAATAATAATATTTTATTTAGTAACAGACGTTACAGGCAACCACAGAAGGCCTAGGCCTGTAACGTGTGGTTACCGGGACAGATACACAAAAAACGACAAATAAAACTCAACTTAAATTAAACAAACATTATAAATACAAATCTATGAATGACTAAAATTTTGAATAAATTAAAGTAAAGAATTAAGCCAGTTAGTGTAAAGAAATTTAGAAACCCCAGTTTTGAAGGCCTGGAAAGACTCTTCCCGGCGAAGATCATCAGGAAGAGAATTCCTGGTCCTCTCAACACAAAAAAAAAAGAATTTTGAAGCAATAAACACCTAGCAAATTGTAAAGAATAAGTTAGAGTTGAATGTCTAGGGTTTATCCGGACAAAAGATTTAAGTCTAAAATCCAGAAAACCCCGGAGAAGCCAAAGAGCAACTACATCGGAAACTGCACGACGCACCTCAAGGGGACTAAGAGTCTAAGACCAATCGTTTTCAATCGCTCAGAATAGGGAACATGGCCAGCTCTATTGGCCCTAGGGCACATTATAGAGAAACGCGTGAACCCCCGCTGTACTGATTCTATAGCCCAAACATCCTTAGCTAGAAAGGGATTCCAGATGGGGGAAGCATATTCCAAAATTGGTAAACAAAGGGTTCAGAATAGAGTTGTAGAAGCCTCAGTATGACCAGTGTTGCGTCTAATAAAACCGGAAAGGCCTAATAAGATGGTATCAGCTGAAAGAAATGTTATGTAACATATCATAAAGTTATCAAGGATGATCATCATTGAACCTATGATAGAAGTATATGGGATAATAAAATGGCTTCTTAACTTTAATAAAAGTTATAGTTTTTACTTTAGATATGATGTGATGTAGAGTAATGGTTTTAAAAGTCAGTGAATCATGAACTAATAAATTTAAACACAACAGACATGGTATATCGCTAAAAATTGACTTTGCTAAGTTTTTCTGAAAATGGCCCTAATATGGAAACAGGTATTTAGATGGTTAACACTTAATTTTTAATGGAAAAAAACTTGCGCTGGTTAGGTTTAAGAGCTCCAAATTACTCACATTAAATATAGAATTATAATAACACAATTATTACAGTCAACATATCGATTAATCATTGAAAACAAGTTTTATGTTTTGAAATAGTTTTATTGCATATTTTAAATGATTAAATATTAATAGAAATAAAAATTTAGTTTTTAAAAACATTGAATATTTGTTAAAATCTTTGAATAATTTATAAAAGGTTTCAATAATTTATAATACAATTTTAGAATAAATTTTTACAATTTTTGAATAAATTTTTACGTTTGAATAATTTTTACAATTTTTGAATAATTTTTTACAATTTTTGAACTATTTTTTACAATTTCTGAATAATTTTTACAATTTTTGAATAATATTTTTCAATTTTTGACTAATTTTTACAATTTTTGAACAATTTATACAATTTTTTAATAAATTTTAAAATACTTTTAATGATATGGAGTATTTGTTTAACATTTTAAGGAACTTTAAGGTTGAATTGTTAATGATGATGCTATATAAAAAAGCATGGCATTATATTATATTTATTAATACTAAAAAATGTTATTGGAACACAAGAAAGCTGTTGAACTATATAATACCAATAGAAGGCTTATCATGGCTAAATTGAAATATTTGCCAAATTAACTTGAAATTTTGAAAATTTACTAAAGTTTAGAATTATTTATGTCTAACAAATTTAAAACAATTTTATTTTATTTTTCTGGTGGCCCAATTAATATTTAATAATACTTACAATAAAAGTTAAATCGGAATGCTTGACGTTTTGTGGACAACCACTTCCATAGGATTATCCCCTTCTGGGGCTTTCTCCTCCTCCTGTATTTTATCTTCACCTTCAGGCGTTTTCTTCTCCTCCTGTATTTTAACTTCGCCTTCAGGCGTTTTCTTCTCTACCTCACCCCCTTTTTTCACAAATATATGAAACTAGCCGTTACCCGCGGCGTCGCTCGCGTGTAATAAGAACTTCCATCTAAAATGATATAAAGAATGTGTAGATTTTACTGATGACTAATATTTTTGTAGCACCCTAGGAGCGAAGGCACTCGGCACAGTCCGTCAGCCCGTCGGGATATTTTTTATTACTTTTCACGCGGACATTATTCCATAAAGAAGGGTTTTTAAGTTTTTGGCCGCCATTTAAAAAGATGGCAACAAATCGAACCCAAAATATCATTCAGCCCGTCTATAGGTTAAAGGAAACCATTGTACTAAATATTTGTGAAATCGGTTGAAACGCGCGGACTTTATTGCATAGAGAATATTTTCTTACATTTCTGGGCGCCATTTTAAAAGATGGCGAAAAATCGAACCCGAAAGACCATTCAGCCCGTCTTAAGGTTAAAGCAAACCAGTGTACTAAATATTTATGAAATCGGTTGAAACGCGCGTACTTAATTGCATAGAGAATATTTTTTACATTTCTGGGCGCCATTTTTTAAGATGGCGGCGGATTGGAAAAATCTTTCTTAGTACGCGCCTACTACTTATGAGTAACGTTCCTGCAAATTTTCAGCCTTCTAGGGCAAGCGGTTTGGGCTGGGCGTTGATTATCAGTCAGTCTGTCAGTCAGTCAGTCAGGACTTTGATTTATATAGATATAGATAGATATGAACATTATCTATAGGCCTTGTCTCTTATGAATTGAGCTGATATGTCTGCCTAATAGTTGGTAGCAGCCACCAAAGTTCATCTAATATGTAATTCAACATTATTCAGGTATTCATTTTTACGAAAGTGAAATTAAACATTTTCTAATTTTGGAGAGAAGAACAAAATAGAACTAGAATTAAAAGTACCATCATACCAAAAATAAATAGCATTTTTTTTTATTTCTATTAATTTATGCGGTCTTCTTTAAAACACCCCAACGGTACAGTAATTTCAGAGCAATTCTGACTGAAAATTACCCATAGCACTCACAATACTTTGGTCTTAGCACATTTTTGGAACACCCTGTATAAAGTACACCTGATAGCGGCTTCTTTCATGTGTACGTTTCTCTACAATAGGGAGCCAACAACTGGCTAGGGGGAAGAGATAGCCTGACGTCACGCAGCCCCTCTCTGGTTGGCATTTTTGCGCGTAGAATACTGTTTCCAACCGTTAGGGGGGATGAAACTCCAGTAAGAGATAGAAGGGTGTGGCGTTTCAGGGTCAGAACTGTTAGCTCCCTATTAATTTATAATCTATCCCAGTAGTGCAGTCCTTATCCTTAGCTCATTTTACCTACTTTATGCTTCATACTACAGCTATTAGTTCTTATTTTTGTATGACGACTCAATATTGTACAAGATATTCAAGTCAAAAACGGGAAAAAATAATATATATATAAACCTGTAAAGCTATAAATTGTATATTTTTGTACCTTTAAGGTTTGGGCAATCCCGGGCTATATGACCCGGCTTACGGCATTGATAGCACTTTCTTTCGAAGGGTTTTACGCGCCCTCCGCTTCCACCGCGTCTTCCTCGACCGCGACGACCACCGCGGCCATAATAATGATTCACGTGTACTACACCGCAATTACCGCTAAAACTAGCTCCAGATAGGGCTTCCATTATCTTAAGCCTAGGCCAGAAAAGAACAAGTTTCAATAACTTAATAAATTAACTTCGATTACTTTGTTACACTCAATTTTTAAACTTGGTTTTATGTTTAAATATTAAGTTGTTAAATATATGCCTACATAAAGAAATGTTTAATTCTAAACTTAAAACAAATTTTAGCATAAGACTTACTTGCGTTGTTCCACCAAGAGTGTATCAAAGTTTGAATTTGTCAGTTATGTTTAACAATGGTCAACTTGAGTGGATTTTTACCAACAATGAACCTATTACAAGTTGGCCATCACTAAACCACAGCCCACTCGATCACACAAATTGCGTGCTACTTGCGTGACCAAGTGGGCTGTGACAAAACCTACTGAATTTTTTATTTTTTTTTGGAAATGCAGTGGTGCAGCTACTGTATAATTTCCTGTACCCCAGCCGCATAGCTTTCGAATTCCACTTCTCTTGGCGGAACTTTACCGGTGCCTTTAGGAAGTTTAGGTTCGTGTACGCATATAAAGATTTATTATTATTAAATAACTAGGCCTATACTTTAAAAAACTTTTTAACACATTTATTTCTAAAATCTTCTTTTTTTCTTTCACATTTAGTATTCTTACGTTTTTAAAACCACGTTAAGCCTACTTTACCTCATTTCAGTTTAGTGTATGTTCACATTATTTTTATTTTTTTGGTTTTTTTTCCCCTACATTATCAAAATCTGTGAGTTTTACAAATACAAAAGGGTTCTGTGTGCATTTTTGTAAATCAAAAGGGATCTGTGTGTACCTTTGTAAATCAAAAGGGATCTGTGTGCCTTTGCAAATTGAAAGGATCTGTGTGTACCTTTACCAAAACATAAGATTCTGTGTGTTCTTTTGCAAACTAAAAAGGATCTGTGTGTACCTTTCCATATCCAAAGGGTTCTGTGTGTCATTTTCCACATCTAAAGGTTCTGTAGAAAAGAATCATTCCTACGTGATACTGTATTTTAGTTACTTTGAATATTTGAAATGGTTTCTAAAGAAAAATTAAAGAGGAAAAATAAGCGTGTAGCAATGGAAGAAAAAAGAGCACAAACTAAGTTAAAATTGCAAGTTAAAAGTAAAGCTTTGCATAAAAAGCAAACTAAACAAAACAACAATAAGAAATACTATTTAAAGGAACAGATAAAGGTTCAGAAAAAATTTTTAAAAACTATTTGGAGCGTAAATCTGTACTTGAGAGAGGGAAAAAACTGTCAAGTGGAGATGCTAATGTGCGGTCAAAAAATAGAAAACCAAGTAAAAGGGACAAATTTGTCTTTGCGAAAAAAACTCCTTAATGCTAGTATTTTTAAAACCAAAAACAAGAGATTCATTGCTGAAGAATGCTACAAACGGTTTCTGGTCACACGTTTAACTGAAAAACTGGCACTATCAAAGTCTTTTGACGGCGAGACTAGTGAAAGATGCACCAAATTTGTCTCTCGCAAGCTAAAATGCCAATTGTTAGCTGGTAAAATATTGCATTTGAAAAGGCAAATGTATTCGGCATACCATACCCAACTATCAGGGGTGGTTAGTGAATTTAAAGATATTGCCAAGAAAGGAAAAGAAATTGGGTGCGTCACTCCTGATAATTTCACGGAAGTTGTGGGTGGGAAAAGGCTTCACAGTAGCATGAAAGAGGCCTATTTTCATGAAACTTATCTGATTGGAAATAATGGTAAAATATTGAAAAATGACGATGAGTCACATTACGGCAAAATTTTTCAATTGAATTCTGATGGTCGTGTAAAAAAAGTTTTGAGAGATTGTGCTACCAGTTCGACAAAGGAATTGTTTGTTGACGGAATGGGAAATTTCGTTGACATAAAAAACAATAACGCAACTAGTAACGTTGAAAGAGTTTTACAAGTTAATGAGTCGGGAATTGTTACGAATCTTTTCAAAATTGTTGAAACTGAAGAGAAGAATCCGAAAGCAAATTTTGTGATCAATGAAGGGGGTTTATTGAAACCCAAATCAAAACTGTATATTGGGAATGCAGTGATATTTGTAATGTTCGAACTCGAGCCATTGCAAAAGTACTAGCTTTCGTAAACACAGTTGCCAATGCGAATGAAAAATCTTTGACTAAAATTTTTGAGTCTGATTTGGACCTTTGAGAATTAAGAAAACAATTTTGCAAAAAATCAAACGTGTCTATACCACCAGATGCGGACGAAATAGTGGTGAGAATAGTTCCGTTTCTAGGACACACTTTTTACTGCGCTGATAGTGAAGAATGCCAAAGTTATTTGCGTTCTTTCGCTGAATTGGCTCCTCATTATTCGGGAGTTAGAACTATTCTGAATAAGATGTATCAAGTCTAAGCCTTGCTCAACGCGTTAACTACAATTTCAACTGAAATTGAACGTGGTGATTACGATTCTCTGACGAATGTCATGGTGCAATCGAGAAAAATCCTAGCCACACGTGGGAAAAATTTACATAACGAACAAAACAACGCTCCTCGGCCCACTCTCGATGAAAATGAAATCTTGAGTCTTTACGAGAATCAATTCGCTCGGGCAATGATAAACACCAACGAGTTTCACGACACGCCTTGCGACTGCTGTTTTAGATTACTGAAAAAATCTGATTCAAGAGCTGTAGGAAAACTAGTAAACAGTCCAGTTTTTGATAACGAGGCTTATCTGATTTTAAGAGCTGGCTGGATAATGAATAATTCGGATGCGAGAGAAGCAGACATGCTTCTATGCCGTTACTGCGCTACGGATTTGGGAAAGGGTAAAGTTCCCATTAGATGTTTTCTGAACAACTTGGCGGTTGACGATCCTCCGCCAGATGTCACCAATTTAAACATGTTCGAGAAAGTTTTAATTCAGCTTGTGAAGCCCTTCCACACTGTGGTGCGGTAAGGCACCAAAACCAATTCCAACGTGAAGTTTGGTACGGTTAAAGCTTTAAAGGGAAGAGTAATTTATCTTCCAATACCCGTGGAGAACAATTTGAAGATGATTCCCAAGACGTTGCCCAAAAATCACGAACTGCATATCTTGGTTAATGGCGTTCCCACTGCGGACAAAAAGGTTTTGGCAGCAGGTTGTTTGCCTCGAAAAACTGTTGAAAGCATTCAGTGTACTGAAAACAATTAATCCTTTTAACAAACACATTGATATTTCGACAATGAACGAGGATTATATTTGTGGGACGCAAAATATCGATGGCGGGGAAAATTCATTGACTCCCGATGAATTACTGAGCGTAACAGATCCATTAGCGCTGATCAACGATAGCTGTGATGCGGTGCCACGTGGTTCCGCTGCGCTTCCAGTGGATTGCAGTCATGACATGCAAGTTGACCAATACGCTTCAAATATGAGCGTTCAGGGTGAAAATCAGTTGACCTATGCAGCAGATGACTACGCAATTATAACACAACCCGAGGCTTTGTTGCGAAAACTTTCTGAAGGCGAAGCCAATGATCTGTACGATAATTATTCTATTCATCCGGTGAACGTCCAACCGCCGAAGGATTTATTGGGTGCTTACCAAATGAAGCGCGTCGAGGCCGAGCCGGTTAGCACTTGGGACAAAAAACTGGAATACATGAGCTTCGTTCATTTGTTCCCTCGGGGTCGCTTTGGCAAGCACGATGATAGACCATTTGGGAAAATAACGGAAACCGAGTATCGTTTATCCCGTCTTTTGAACAAAAGTCCAATTTTTAGACGAGATTACGCCTATCTCTTCCACTCTTATCAAGAATGCGAAATGAAAGCGATTTCTAGCAGTTTGAACTACGTTCTTCGTGTTAAAAAACCCATGCCAATTGGTGTTGAAAATTTGCTCAATCGAGTTGAATCTGGCGATAAAGAACTTGAGAGTAATTTAGCTACTTTCTTGGGTCATATTCGAGGAACGAAGGACTACTGGTATAAAGTTCTTAGGGACGTTTTAGCGATGATTCGGGAATTTGGTCCTCCCACCTGGCTTTTAACTTTTAATCCGGCCGAGTACGATGATATGGAACTGCACGATCACTTGAGAAAAGTGAATTCAGACGTTCCAGGAGTAGAGTCGATGACGGTGGCTGAATTGTTGAATTTCTACCCACTTGGCGTCAATTTGCACTTTCACAACAAAGTGCGATCGCTGTTAAACAACTTTGTCTTGTGTAAGCAAAATCCAGTTCTTGGCATGATAGAACATCATTTTAGGAGGGTTGAATACCAATCTCGGGGTTTACCTCACTACCATATGCTTTTGTGGGCCAAGGACGCTCCAAAGATTGGAACTTCTTCGACCGACACTATTTTGGATTACGTGCAAAAACACGTCACGTGTTCGATGCCAAGAGCATCGGTAAGTCCGGAACTACACCGGCTGGTAAAAAAATTCCAAACTCACAAATGCACCTCCAGTTGTTATAAGAAGGTGAAAAATTCTAAAAAAAGGATTGAAAGTGTGTCGTTACGGTTACCCTCGAAACGTAACAAACATTGCCACTATGAATTCTGTTAGATCAGTTACTCGTCACCGTAAAATGAAAAAGGTGCAGAAACGACTGTACGACTTGCCGAGAAAACAGCACGAAGTTTTAATGATTACAATCCCACGCTACTTTTGGCTTCCAAAGCCAACATGGATTTGCAATTTGTCGCTGACAAATCGGAAATAGTGGCAAACTATGTCACGGCTTACGTGACAAAGGGAGACCGGGCTGACGTGGACCAAACTTTTGCCGAGTTAGGCAACGAAAGTTTGTTCAAAAAATTATTGAAATCTTTGACGTGCAAGCAAATAGGAATTTACGAAGCTCTCGATATGATGCTGGGCCAAGACCTTTTCAACAAGTCCTACAGCACTAAATTTATTAACACTAACTTAAAAGAAAACCGATCGAGAGTTTTGAAAGGTTACAAGGAACTCGCGCGATTGAGGGGAAACTGACCCCGAAAGCACGGACACTTGCCAAAAAGGGTTCGTCGACGACAAATATCCGAATCGTCCCGACAGCTTGGAAAATCTTAGTTTGCGGGAATTTGGTCAGTTTTACGATTATGCGATGCGCTCTGAGGGTGTCGAGAAAAATGCGAATGTAATCCATTTGAAAAACAATCTGGGTTTCATGAGAAAGAGAATTAAGCCGTACATAATAGAGCACTTTATTCACGACCCGATAGAGGAGAAAGAACAGTATTGTCACGCTCTATTGATCCTCTTCAAACCGTGGCGTGCTGAAACTGAGCTATTGGGCGATTTTGAAACCTACGCCGATGCTTTCGAAAACTCGCTTTCGGTGTTGAAGGACATGAGAGAATATCACGAGAAACTCTCGGTTTCCAAAGAAGTTGGAAAGGAACGGAAGGCTTCTAAAAAGGCGAAAGAGCCAGAAACCATAATTTCGGAGGCAGAAAGTGAGGACGATGAAAATGCGCTGCAAGGGAAAGAAATTGCTATCGAAACCGAACACGCGATGGCTGATGTGGAAGCTGCCATGGAAATGAATTTCGAGACTGATGTTGACCATGTGGCGTCACTGAACTCGGATCAAAAGAGAATTTGTGATTAGATAATGAATCACTTCTCCCAAGAGAGAGAAAAATCTAGAAACAAGTGCCTTTTTGTGTCGGGACCTGGTGGAACTGGCAAATCGTTTCTTATCGACACTCTCGCCAGCGCTGTAAGGCGACGCTTTCAAAATCCTGCTAGCGTGGCCATTGCCGCGCCAACGGGTTTGGCAGCGTTGAATGTTAATGGCGTAACGTTACACAGATTACTAATGTTGCCGGTAGATCATGGGCGTATCGCCGAATACCATTCACTGAGTTCTGAGAATATAAGCATTATGAAAGAAACTTTGGGTAATTTAAAACTGTTAATTATTGATGAAATTTCTATGGTCTCTTCAGTTTTACTGACTCACGTTCACTTGAGGCTGAACGAATTTTGGGAAATGAACCAACCATTTGGTGGAGTTGTATTTATTCTTGTTTTAGGAGACTTTTTCCAATTGCCTCCGGTTCAAGGAAATCCCGCGTTTATCAAAATCACTTCCGAAGAAGCCAGACTTAGATTCAATTGCATCGGAGGAAGTGATCTTTGGAAGTTTTTTAAATACGATGAACTAACGCAAAATGTTAGACAAGCCAACGACCAAAGTTACGGCGACATTCTAAGCAGAGTTGGAATTGGAAATATTTCCGAAGCTGATGTTGCAACCTTAGGAACTAGATTGGTTGCTGGAGGAAATAACATCGAGGTGGCTATGGAGCTTTTCAGTAAGCTGTCCAATGAAGGGTTTCACCCAATTTGTTTGATGCCTAAATTAGCCATGTGCGTAAAATTCAACTTTGATATGCTGCGAAAAAACGGCCAGAAAGTTGAAGTCATTCCTTGTCAGGATAGACTCGCTGACTATGGCAGAAAAATGAATAAAAACATTCTCAGGAGACTGCAAGGGCTACAAAACGAACCGTCCAAAACAGGCGGTTTGGAGAGCGAGTTAGTTCTTTGCGTTGGCTGCCGAATAATGGTCAGAAGGAATATCAGTTTTGAAAAAGGCGTTGTAAATGGTACGATGGGTTTCGTAACTGGGTTCAAGAAGGACGAACATGGAAACGTTACTGGGATTTTTCTAAGAGTAGATCGCGAACCGAATAACGACGACGCTAACACGAGTCGTTCTCTAAATATCAGTTTCGCAACTACCATTTTTCTCTTCTAAGCGCGCTATATTTTTTTTTACATTAAGTCGCTTATAATTTTTTGCATTAACAATTTCAAACCGTTCCAAAAAAAGTCCACGAGATTTTATAAACTAAATTAATTTAATCTAATATTATACTGTTTTAATTTCAACCCCTGTAGCGAAGATTTTGTGTTTAAATATTATTTATTAATATAACCTTTTCTTTGTATAACTTATCAATAATGTGTACCTGACCCAATCTAATACCACTTACAAAAATTTATTTTAAAGTATTTAATAGCCATATAAACTTATTAATTTGTCCCACTAACTAATATCCTACTATTGTTGGATAATTTGTTTTTATAAAGTTTGAGAATTGTATCAACACGTGCCAGCTGCTAAGCTTCAACAGAAAGATAATTCATCATAGCCTTTACCAGTATAATAAAAGGTTAAAACTACACTGCTAAAAATATGAACATCGTCATTATAAAAAACAACACCACAAGACTTCGATAGACAGATCAAGAAATATAAATATTCAACTTCTATGCCGAAATAACAGACACTTTAGACTGGCGTGTTCGAAGAATGAGAGCGACTTTCGATTAAAAACAGCAAAGATATTCAAAGAAATAACCCTCGTATTTGTTGAGTGAATGTCTATAGAACGTCAAGCTGTACCAAGGCCAAATAATACGTGTCAATTATTTGGTTTCCCTGCATAGTTATATAACGGCTTGGCAAGCCTTGCCTTCAAGTTCATCAACACAATAGAAGTTCATAACAGATATGAATTCGCTAAAAAAAACTTTTTTGAACAAAAGTTGCTTCAACGTTATTAAAATTTAGAACAGCAATGGTTTGTTACTAAAATTTTGTACTTTACTATGTTGGGAGTTTGGGCGCACTCCTGTAAGCCAAGCTTCTGGGCGACAAAGTTTTGAGAGAATAAGGGACTTGTCAGTATGCCTACCCTACAGGAACTGACTACCCCGTGTCCGCAGCTGGTGAAATACCCCAAATCCCCCCTCCTTCACCACCCGATTAAACCTCAAGTACTTCACTCGTTACTCTAAAAAACCCAACTGTGATTAACCGCATAATCACCTTGGACTTCAATTTAAATTTCCATCGAAACGCCTTATGAACGTTATTTTACGGACGTTTGCCAAACAAAACAAGCTCGGTGGAATTAGTAAAATAAAGCTGTCAATTAATGACGTTAAGCAGTAATGCTATCTGAGTTCAAAAGTGATAAATATAAAAAAAATAAAATGGACTGGAGATGTCGCTACCAAACACAAGGCAATTCATTAAATCTCTGAAGTAAATTGCAGATTCTACATTAACAAAACAAAATCACGCGCGATGGAGCTAGTAAAAAAGCTACCGATTAATGACTTTAACCACTAACGCCATCTTGGTTCAATAGTGAAACACGAAGCTCCTCATTAACTGTGAACTAAACTGCAGACTCTACATCAATAAAACAAAACCAAGCGCGATGGAACCAGTAAAAAAAGCTACCATTTAATGACATTAACCACTAACGCCATCTTAGTTCAATAGTATTAAATATAGAAAAAAAAATAAATCAACTGGATTGAAGGTGTCACTAACGAAATACAAGGCGCTTCATTAACTATCTGAGCTAAACTGCAGATTCTACACCAACAAATCACTACCCTTTTTAAAAAGCATCTTTAAGTATATTAGCAGTATTTTAAAAAAATCCCCCTTCCCTTTTTTATACCTAAAATAATTTAACATTAAAACCCATGCTTACTATTTTTCTGGCTATTATATATTCTCAATTTTACAGTCCTAGGATTAAATGTGTATAAATAATTTTTCATCATTGAATTATTCACTCGAGAGATTAACAAAATGATTATTGGTGCTCTAACGTTATTAATGTTGAACTTTTCACACTTTTTAAATCCAACCTTCACGTATGACTGTCTTTGAACATTTTTAATCCCTCTCATGTATTCATAGTGAAACTAACATTTTAGATTCAGTTAAAATTAATTATAGTTATTCATAGCTTTTCCCTGTTAAGGTCTATTTTTTGCCAGTTAGGACGCAATCTCTAATTATTCTCAAAAGCCTTTCTGGTGTCAAAAATTATTTTCCTTATAAAGTTACGAATGAAACCCTTTAAAAATTACTATTAGCTTTAAACGTGAAAAACAAAATTTTTATTTACTGGAAAATAATTATAATGAATACCATAAATAAATAACAACCAGGGAAATATAATTCCAAATTGCGTGCTATAAATAAACGTAGCAATTATCAAACCAAATGTGTTTTTAAAATAATTTAGCACATTCCAATAAAATATAATCATGCGTGTTTTAACTTTTAAAAAAAGTTTAACTTAAATATTCTTAAAGCAATTTATTGTTTTAATGATTTAAAAGTAATTATTGAACAGCCATAACCTTTAAAAATTACAATTTATATTTTTAAAAATAAATAATACTATTAACCCTAACTTTTGTCATCAATAAACTACTGTAACTCTCATTTCACTTTATTTATCAAAGGTAAAATAGTTACCATTATTTTCATAAATACTACTAAATAATTTGTTGATTCTATTATTTCCTATATTCATGGATAAATCTAAGCACAGTTCCATTGCCAGACTCCCATAGTATGGTGGCTAATCATTTTTCATCTATAACAATGGCTTAATCCAATAAAAATTGTACTTAAGGACAGAGCGAAAAATAAAATATGCCAAACTACCACACTATACAGAATAGAAAATCTTTTTAAGACGCGTTATATTTATATATAATTATTATGATATTGCCAGCTTTTCCAAAATACTACAAAACTGTATTTCTTTTCCCCCGAAATATTGCCAAATTATTGCTAGTTGTCTTATTTAATGCCATTTTTAACAAAAAAAATTACTATTTTAGTTTCTTAAATTAGGTTAAAGTTAATCACAAAAGATGGTAATCTATATGTTGAATCTCGTGAAAAGGTTAAGAGAAATATCCGTTCTGAATAAGATCTTGTTGACACAATGACATTGGAAATGGGGTTCAAAATTAGCGTGAAAGCAACTAGTATATTATAAAAAAACGTCTTGGTTTGGACCAAGGCCGAAAAAACAAACGAGATGTGTGAGGTTTATCATTTGACTGAAGTTTCAGATATTGAAATTGTTTTAGTTATTTTTATCCATTTAATCCTTAATCAATATTAAATTCAATCAACTGATTTTACCGTTAATCGATCTATTCCCTCTAAATTAATTGAAAAAAATACATATTTACGCTTTTTCAAGAACAATTACATTTTCCGAAAACATTTTATCATGAAATTAATTATTTTGAAGGGAGTACGAGTTGAGGGATCAATATTGAATATTTGAAATACTGTGTCTAAAAAGACCAAGCGAACTTTGACATAATTCGAAAGGAAAATGTAAATATTTAATAGTGGATGCCAAACCAGGCCGGTGTTGCACGAATTCATACATTTAATTTCGTATATCGAAATGCTACATTTCTAATGTCGCGACTATGAAAGAAAGGTTGCACTGCAATTTCCCTCTTCGTATTTTAGACTTTCTTGGGGGGGGGGGTTAAGTTAAGTGTGACCTTCATCGTTTAACTGGTAATGAATGGAAATGAATATAACAAGCCATTGCTACTGAAACCTATTTCTTTTTATGTAATCTTTACCTATACCTTTGGTTATATTTATATCGATATCATATTTTCCAGTGCTACAGATAGCTACCTACTAATAAAAACTACACAGGATAAACGATGTTGCTTTGTCTTAAGTATACGGCATTCGTTTATTAGCTAGTCTGAACAAAATAAATTTAAATTATCATATTTTTTTTAACATCAGTCTTCTTAGCAACTTACCGATTTAAGTTTTTTTTTATGCAAACTTGAAAATTTGTCAAGCCAGCAACAATTAAAACTATGTCCGTCAAGGTGCTTACACGAAATCCCTTCAAAATAAATAATTTCATGATAAAATGTTTTCGGAAAATGTAATTGTTCTTGAAAAAGCGTAGATATGTAATTTTTTCAATTAATTTAGAGGGAATAGATCGATTAACAGTAAAATCAGTTGATTGAATTTAATATTAATTAAGGATTAAATGGATAAAAATAACTAAAATAATTTCAATATCTGAAACTTCAGTCAAATGATAAACCTCACACATATCGTTTGTTTTTTCGGCCTTGGTCCAAACCAAGACTTTTTTTATAATATCTGTTACTTCAGTCTTAATGTAATTAAATTTTGAATAATTATGTTTGCTTTACCGTCATACATTTGGGGTTGATCTATTTCTAATTGCTTAAAGAAGTACTTAAGTATCGTTAATTACATTTAACTTATATCCAATAACATTGATTTCGATAAGCATATTATGTTGCACTTTATTTATAAAAGAAGCTTAAAAACGACGGTATTTGAAATATGGAAGAAAAATATTTGTTTCGTACACTGTATACATGTACAGTGGTGTCGAGATCAGACCAACAGCTTCCTTTATGTACAACCCCCAATACTGCCAACGGGTGATGTCATACTAAATTATACAGGATGTAAATAAATGTTTAGAATTCATGTTTTATTGTATGCAAGTGACAACGAGTGACAAGGTACAAAAAGAATACTGGAGAATGCAACAAAATATTTTAAAGCACTGTCCTACGATTAGTCTTAGAACGTGGGCCTCAAATTACAACCTCTTAACTAACACCTCATCGTAAATATTCGACGTTTCTACCATTGTGGTTTAGGCACTCTTCCAGACGACTGTCCATGTCTTGCAATAAATTTGCAAGCAGTAAACTCATGACGCATGGTAAGACTAATGGTATTGCCGTCTTACGAAATCCTCGTCCGTTAAGGCTTGATGTAGGGGGGTATGATAATGTCGGTAATGATGCCCTTGTAAACTGGCACAAACAGTAGAATGGCTTAGTGCAACTTCTTGTTCCACCGCTCTACTATTAGCATGAATTGGCTTCAAAACGTGCTACGATGTCAAAATCTCTATCCTCATTACAGACTATACAGTCTATTCTACGTTCACGGACTTGCACTACCGAAATCACGAAGGTGCTCGCCAATGTCGGAAAAGGTGCTTCGCACCGGATGTTGTCGGTGTCGAAACCGTTCGGCATAAAACACTGCCTTTAGTTGAACGTTACTGCGACCTTCATCCAAAATAAACATCCTGTCCAATTTGTCCTGGTTAGAACAGGTTGGCATTTTGCTAGGAAACGAGACTAACTACTGCAATTCTACTACTTAGCTCCTACACTGAAGACCCCGTATATCAAAAGGGACCGGAAGTACCTCAAAGTTGAGTTTTCAAAGATTGCCAGATTGAGCAGGTCATGGGATTTAAAGTGATGAAGGTCGCTTTAACGTTCAACAAGTGACACCGCAGTATGTTTTTGGTGCTCCAATGTCCTCACCCGAAAACCTTTAAATTTCGCGCCTTTTCAATAGCTCTCTTTTCAATATGGGAAAAATGATTTTAAATGACAATTTTTTAAGTGTAAGAATTAAACAGGAAAATGGAGGCTGAGTGAAAGATAAGTGTTGTTTTAATTATAATTTGTTAGTTTAATTATAAGGTAGCCATGAATTTACCAAAAGCATTCGTGTTTTGGGTTAATTTCACATTAATTATACTTGATTAAGTTTAATTTAACGGTTTATCTAGTGTGGATTTAGTTTATAATACAAGTTTCAATGAAATATTAACTTTAATTGCAATTACTCTAAAATATGTATGCGCTTTTGATGTATTTTAATGATAAATTAAATTATTTCGAAAGTGAAATAGGAAACATCTGTGGCTGTGCGAAAAACTTGCGTTGTTTTAATCTTAATTTGAGCGCAGTTCGGGAGAGTCGATTAAGCTTAAAAGTATAATTTATTGGAATTTTTTACCCTAATTGGAACGTTTTGTGCAGTTTAATATTTTTGCCAAAGTCATTATTTTACCCTAAACTTTTGAATTTCGCGCCAATTAATGTACTTTAAACATAGTTGAAATTAACTGAAGTGTGAAATAGAAAACATTGGGATTTACCAACGGATTGGGTAGTTTCAATCTTAATTAAACAGTTTATTTAAAAGTTATTTGAGCTTTTAATCCAAAAAATGAATATTTTTGGTTTAATTTCACGTTAATTATATTTAATTGATTAAAAATTAACGTAGGATTGTGTTTCTGCAGTGTACATTTAGGTTATAAATGACTTTCAATATATACTTAACCTTAATTGCAATTTTCAGTGGGTTTTGAATCTTATTTTACCTTAAACTTTCGAATTTCGCGCCTGTTAATGTACTTTAAAGATAATTTAAATTAAATAAGTATGAGATAGAAAACATGGGGCTATACTAACAGTTGTGCAGTTTTAATCATAATTAAGTATTTTATTTCAAAGTTACTCGAGTTCTCATCCAAATATGTATATTTCATGTTTAAATTCACGTTAATTATACTTAATTAAGTTGAAATTAATGAGGGATTGAGGTTTGGCAGTGTTGATTTAGCTTATAAAATGAGTTTCAAATCACCTTAATTGTAAAGTTAAGAAGAGTTTTCCATTCTTGCCAACACAATGTGTTAAATTTTTATCATACCACGTGCTAAATTTGCGGGAACATAAAGATCATCTATAACATATGTTAATGAATGATGTGATTCTATAGTTTAGCAACTTTGGCTTCAATAACAGTAATTAAATTAAATACCTAAACAATTCATAGAAATTTAGACAAATAAACAAACGGCAATGTGAACTGTGGAGATAGCGAACAACAAAACCCTCCGTTGCTGACGTGGTTACGTTGGAAAAATCTGCGCTGATGTAAACATGGAAATTATTTGACTAACTAAATTACATAACGACACTGTCCTCCTGGATTATTCAGCACCACTGTTACTTATATTTATGAATTAACAAAATCCACTGTTGGTAACAAAAACTGCGCTAACGTACACCACGACTCTTTTAACTGCCGTAGGAGAAACATATCAAACGTTTTGTCATCTTACCAATAGTATTTTGAACTTTTCGATCTTTTCACAGGGTGAAAAGCACTATCTTTATTTCAACACGTTAATAATTTGAATAGGTATGCCATTTTTACATCAAATTGGAAGCGAACACGGTAAATACAGCATAAAAAACCTAGGGTTACCCCGGTTAGGCATGTTTCTGGCATAAAATTGAGCAGACTATACGTATACAGGATTCCAAAACAAATGAGAGCCGGAAATCAGCCTTTTTAATAATCTTCAAAGAAAGAGGAAAGACACTATATGAGACTATAATTACATAGAGTAACTAAAATAGGGTAATGGCAGCCCTCTGCGTTCGACTGTATTAAGCTCTATGGGGAAATAACATGGGGTGCCATTAGTCTATACAACTTAAGCCTTGGCCGTAAAGAACGTCGAAAAGCTTACTTTAAATGATATAAAAACTTCTATTAACTGTAATTATTTACCTGAATTACTTTTCTAGACGAAAATTCGACCTGATAACGACGTATTTCTTATTAAGGGTGCTACAGTTAATTAGAAAATACATATAAAGGTGCTCAAGCTCGGATGAAATACCAAAGTAATTTGTTAGCTACTTAGCTTCCACTGCTAAGAAATTAGGAAAATCAGCAAGAAAGCCAACATTTGCAATATGTCAACGTAACTTGTTAGCACCCACAAACCTAGGCCCTTCTAGATGTCAACGAGAACGAAATGTAGAATTAGGTTTAAGCGTGCTATAAGGTTAGGCTGACTTCTGACCCAAAAGTAATTTTTTGACGTACTATCTTAATTAGTTAAATTAGTTAAATTACAAAAAATAGAATTCATTAATTAAAAATCGAAACAGGTAAGTTTCCCATTTAATAAATGCTTGTTAATTTAGAAGTATTCCGAAAACTAACTTCGCTTTACTTTTTCCGTATGGCCTATGACAATTTCCTCAAAAAAACGAAAATTTTTTAATGCTTTTTCTATGGGACGCTAACCCTAAAAACTGTGAATTTTCCTTTAACATTACGGAAGGGTGTCATGTCATATCTACAAGGGCCTACCGGCCCTGTAGAATTCTGGTCTGGGTTCATCAGAAATAGTCGAACTAAAATCTTTGTCATGACATCACACCCTCGTATATCTACGAATTTCATCAGCTTAAATTAAGACTAAAAATATTGATGTGACGTCCTCTTAGCTACTAACTCTCAGTCTATTTAATCACAAACTATTTCCTTTTCGGCAGCTAGCGGGAATGAGCACTGAAATAAATCAATCACCACCGCATGTACGCAAAATTAATAAAAATTAAGACCGAAGTAACAGATATTAATCAAAACGCGTCTTGGATTTAACCAAGACCTAAAAAGTATCGATAAGAACATGGTTAATCACTTGACTGAAGGATCAGATATTGAAACTTTTTTTTAATTAAATCTTACATACTTAAGAAAGTAATGTTCCATCACCCTATTCCATTGAATAAACTTATTTTACTGGTAGTAAATATTTTCCCTCTCAATAATTTGAAAAATTTACTTATCTCGGGTTTTAGAGCACAATTCCATTCCCCGAAAACATTTTATAACTACATTTATTATCACTTTTAAGAGTTTTCGTGTGGAAAATACCATATAACTACAACATAACAATGACAAAACGATTTAGTCGGAGTCTGCTTTAGCCTCTGCTGCGCCCGATACGAACAAGGAGGATGTATAGTTGTATACC
Organism: Phalangium opilio; assembly: GCF_054372755.1. Lineage (NCBI taxonomy): Eukaryota > Metazoa > Arthropoda > Arachnida > Opiliones > Phalangiidae > Phalangium > Phalangium opilio. The sequence goes on along the minus strand of NW_028324179.1, from coordinate 1,509,454 downwards.
CCCCTTGATAGAAGTACGCCTTGTGTCATTCTCATGCCTTGTCTTTCGCTGGCCTCGTTACCAAGGCAATAGCCCACTCAATTACGCATTAAACTGCTCGAGAATTCTGTGTGAATTACTTTTTAAGGTATTCGTCAGCAAATAGTAATTGTTTTTGAGAGCATTCATCGCCTTGAAATAGGACAACTACGAAATAATTCGACCAAATTGAAGTTTAAATATTCGAACAAATTTTATTTTATAAATATCTTCTACCATTTCAATATCTATAAAACTGTTCTACCAAATGCATACAGAGTGCTACTAGAAGTCTCTGGGGCTACTAGAAATACTACATTTTCTATAGGAAGATTCGCAGCGACAAGTTTATAAATCCCATTTTCCTTTAAAAACCGTTAATACATGTTCCTTGTTCCTGAAGATATACAGACTAAGTAGCGGAGTCGAGCCACAGCGTCCTAGATCACGCGACTCGGTGAACGCAGGCTATATTGCAAAATAACCAAGTCAGAATTTTCAGGCTACGACCGTGCTTAAGTTAGCAATTGCAACAAAGAAAATCAAAAAATTACGAATATCATGGACGCCCCTACTGCTTGCGAACCATAGAAACGCCATGGCATAGAACCGTGTGACCATTGTCTGTCGTACCGCTGCTATAGGCCCATTCTACGTAAAAAAAAGAGATGTCGATCCTCAGTTTCGGGACATACGGGGGGGGGTTTGACCCCTCGCCGTCTCTGCTCTATTTATGATCTTTCCATCGAGCAAGTTTGAAGGCTAAGTTTTACCCCCGTGTCTTTCCCTCTAAGATATGTCAAAGTGGTCTATTACATAATTCAGTTTAACCAAGAGCAAAAATCATAACGTCCCCATTGAATGTGCTGCCATTGTTGAAATTTGCACTAAAATTAACAAAAAGTTTCACTATGGAGCGTACAGGGCATGAACGGGGGGATATGTTAGCAACCTATTAACGACACAATGTCATACACGTACTCTCTTAAAAGTGATAATAAATGTAGTTATAAAATGTTTTCGGGGAATGGAATTGTGCTCGAAAACCCGAGATAAGTAAATTTTTCAAATTATTGAGAGAGAAAATATTTACTACCAGTAAAATAAGTTTATTCAATGGAATATGGTGATGGAACATTACTTTCTTAAGCACGTAAGATTTAATTAAAAAGTTTCAATATCTGATCCTTCAGTCAAGTGATTAACCATGTTCTTATCGATACTTTTTAGGTCTTGGTTAAATCCAAGACGCGTTTTGATTATTTTACTAGGTCTTTATAAACAAGTTGTTTGCGTTTGCTTTTTATAGCTGCGTGGGTAAGATATGGGAACAATGCATGTAGATCTGTATTAATGCAACGGGAACCGAAAAGTTCGACTTCGGCTCTAGCCAACAATAATGTTTGCTCCTCACTCCAACGGTTCGAGGGTGCGACCACATTGTTGCGAAAGTAGATGGTAGGATGGGCACGACGAATGTGCACTTGTAAACCAGCGAATGTTTTGCAGGTCTTCGTTGTCGGGCAATGAGGACAGACAGCGATTGTGGTGGGCGCAGGAGGTTGTGGCAAGCTAGGTCCTGGTAAGCTCTTGCCACGCGATGAATGGGCGGCGACTGCTTGGATGGACCGGAACACACGCGAGCAAAATTGGCAAAGGTATGTAACATCGGCGGAACCGTGTGTATTTAGATGAGAACGCCAAGTCAGATGATCGCGAAACTGATTTGAGCATTTAGGGCAATTAACGGAGTAACTAACTGGATATTTAAATGTAGTAATTATACCCGCCATTCACAGAGCGACAACAGTCATCAAAATGAATTAATCAAGATTGTTAAAATTTACGGGTTTTGGTGGTCACAAAGGACCCCGTATGGCCATTGCCCTTAAAAAAAATATAACAAGAAGCTTATGGGTTGGCACTACTGGAAATTAATTCATAGCTTCCGGGAAAGTAAAATGTTAATCTATCCCTAAAAATTTACTTATCATAAAAAACAATTTGTACAACATTCGCTGAACCGACATTGGACCAAACGGTCAATCCACGAAGCAAACAAAGCTAAGCCTAATGGTCACTCTAAAAAACTCTAACAGCCAAAAATTCGAAAAAAGGTTAGCAATATATATATATTTTTTTTTATGGGTTTTCAAAAAATGACATCACACCATCAGAAAGACGCCTTTCCCCGGAGATGGAGGTTTGGAAGGGGGGGGCCGAAAATTGCCTAAATGTCGCTAGGACCAATAGTTTTCGAGTTATTGGCTTTTGAAGATTCGACCAATGAGATTTTAGGAAAAATTAAATTTAAATTACGTAATGTAGTAAAAGGATTACGCAATGGTCAATAAAAATAAATCCGAACAAGCACGAGAAACAGCGCGAGGAAATAAAAACACGTTTTCAAAAACACTAAGCCTAAAATTCAAATTTTAAAAATAATTAAATGTCCAAAAGTTTGAAGATGCCCATCACTAAAATTAAAATTGCAAACGAACCGTAGATGGTAGAGCCACGCGGAAGATCTCGTTGGATAGACGACAATCCAGGAAATTTGAACTCCGAAAGACATATCACGCGGACATTTGTAACTTGGCGAAGAAGAGATGTTTGAAGGGGAACTAGACGAAAGTGGTGTTCTGGCGAGCAATGTGACAAAAACGTCCACGAAAAGAGGACCACTTGACCGACGAGACCGAAAACACTCAAACACACTTCCCGAAACCTAAACGGACACGAATAACAAAAAAAAACCCGGTCGCGATCGCGATAAAACTCAAATTTAGGTGAAAAACTACGGAGCGCGAAAAAACGTGACTGTTGACTCCCGTACTTAAGAGAGTCATAGTTACTCCCGCCGTTTACCCGCGCTTGGTTGAATTTCTTCACTTTGACATTCAGAGCACTGGGCAGAAATCACATTGCGTTAACACCGATCAACGGCCATCGCAATGCTTTGTTTTAATTAGACAGTCGGATTCCCCTGGTCCGTGCCAGTTCTGAGTTGGCTGTTAGTTGCCGACCGAAACGGTCGCGCCAGGCACGAGACCCAGCACGCCGCGCTGCTGAAATATTCCACGGGAAGGCCCCGACGCTGGTCCGGGCTCAACCAAACCGTTGCCGGTCGGTCTCGCCCAGTTTAAATGGAAAAGTTTCATTTTGACACATTCCTTACCCAAAAATTTTGTATTTGGAGCCTAATAATGTATTATAGTGATAATTTAATTAATTTTAGTGTTAAATAGGAAAACATTTAGGCTGAAAGAACAACTCGCGTAGTTTGATCTTATTTTATTATTTCAGTTAAGGGTTATCTATAGTTACCCAAAAAAGCTATTGTTTTCGATTAATTTCACGTTAAATATGGTTATTAAGTTGAAATTAACGGCTTATCTTCTTTTACTAGTGTTATTTCAGTTTATTATACGAGTTTGAACAAGAAATTCTCCCTAGCTGCAAACTTTAGAGGAGTGACTGTTTGACTCTTGCGGAACAATGACTATTTTGCCCCAAAACTTTTAAATATCGCTCCTTTTCAATGGCTCTCTTTTCAAAATGGGAAAAATGATTTTAAATGGCAATTTAATTAATCGTAAGAATTAAACTGGAAAGTGGAGGCTGAGTGAAAGATAAGTGTAGTTTTAATTTTAATTTGTTAGTTTAATTATAAGATATCCATGAATTTACCCAAAACACGAATCTTTCACATTAATTAAACTTGATTGAGTTTAACTTAACGGCTTATCTTGTTTATCTAGTGTGGATTTAGTTTATAATACAAGTTTCAATGAAATATTACCTTTAATTGCAATTACCCTAAAATTTTAATGTATGCGCTTTTGATATATTTTAATGATCATTTAAATTAATTTGAAAGTGAAATAGTAAACTACTGTGGCTGTACGAAAAACTTGTGATGTTTTTATCTTGATTTGAGCGTGTTGAATTTTTTATCCTAATTGCAATGTTTAGTGCAGTTTAATATTTTTGCCATATATTCATCATTATGGTACCCTAAACTTTTGAATTTCGCGGCAATTAATGTACTTCAAAGATAGTTTAAATTAACTTAAATGTGAAATAGAAAATATCGGGCTTTACCAATGGCTTGGGTAGTATTAATCATAATTAAACAGTTTATTTAAAAGTTATTTGAGCTTTTATCCAAAAATGTATATTTTGGTTTAATTTCGCGTTAATTACATTAAATTGAGATAAAATTAACGTACGATTATGTTTTGGCAGTGTACATTTAGGTTATAAAATGAATTTAAATGTATGCTTCACCTTAATTGCAATTTTTAGTGGAGTTATCGATTCTCATTTTACGCTAAACTTTTGAATTTCGCGCCTATTAAGGTACTTTTTGGAGATAATTTAAATTAGCTTAAGTGTGAAAGAGAAAATATGGGGCTTTACCAACGGCTTGGGTAGATACAATCTTAATCAAGAACATCATTTAAGGGTTATGAGTTTCTTTCCAAAAAAATGTATATTTGGGGTTTAATTTCACGTTAATTATACTTAATTACGTTGAAATTAACTTGTCGTCAGTGCTCATTAAGCTTATAAAATGACTTTCAACAATTAATTCACCTTAATTCTAATGTTAAGAGGAGTTTTTGATTATTTCCAACACATTGCGTTCAATTTTTATCATATCCTGTGCCAGGTTTGTGGTAAAGATTATCTATACAATATGTTAATGAATGATGTTATTCTATAGTTTAGCTTGAATACCAGTAATTAAATCAAATACCTATACACTTCATAGCAATTTAAACCAATAAACAAACGGCAATGTGGACTGTGGAAATAGCAAACAACTTAACCCTCCGTTTCTAACGTGGTTACGTTGAGAGAATCTGTGATGTAAACCTGAAAATTATTTCACTAATTAAATTATATAACGACACTGTCCTCCTGGATTAACCAGTACCAATGTTACTTATGAATTAAACAATTCACTGTTGGTAACAAATAGTTTATAAATGATAACGTAACATCACAGTATGACAGCTCGCTATCTTTTTTGAACGCTTCTTCGACATGACGCCACAGCAGATGTTTTCCATTCTTTTTAAGAAGCCGTGTATTTCTGCAGTTCCCACTTGCTTCCAGCTCATTTCGAATAGTTTTAATCAAATGCGGAGGGTCTGATATAAAGTATATGTTATCCCCTTTCTTGGTTTTATACCCAATTTGTGAAGGGTTTTCTGTGTCATTACAACACATTTTTATAAGCTTCTGATTGATGCCAGCCTTATCGCATACAACAGTAAGAACTTTGAATCCACTCATTTGTAAGTTTTCCACTGCTTCCCACAAAATACTGTAGAGTTCATCTGACTTCATTTTGTCGCAGGGAAAGTAAGCATAAGGGTACTTAAAACTCTTAGTTAATCCTCTGACCATAAATTGCAAAATGTGAGTTGCTAGCTCAGAAGTTTCTTCGGTGTTATTGTTATTCCCCACTTCTTTCATTAACTTTTTAATCCTATTTATACTTTCATTTGAGTTAGTTAAACCAACTATTTCGCCAGTGGTAACTCTGTATATTAAGTCCTTTTTTATGGCCATTTCATCTATCATTATTGAAATATTTTTTTGGTGTTCAGTTAATGTGTCAAATTTTATCTCGTCTTTCATTTCTTTTATTGTTTCTGGATGAAATCCACTTTCAGCTCGTAAATTCTTAGAATAATTGCAAAGTGACCTTCTGGTTGGTAAAGTAAAAACTTGACGTAGAGCTTCGTAAGTTGTCGAAGATTTGCTCTTTAAATACAAACACCAGTGAACTATAGCTGGGTGCCACTTTTGCGGTCTGCTTGTTTTGGAATTCATCAATTTTAATTGTTGCTGAAGAAACAATCTTTGGTACTTGGATGGTGTTTCAAAGGGATTGTCTTCTATCACCTTTTTCATATCATTATCTTCTTCAGAAATTAGAAGGATGCCATCTTTCTGTATAAGGCCGTTTATCCTTTGTTTCAAGAATTTTTTTGCTCGAAAATGGGCTTTGTTTTTCAGTTTGCGGGCTGTTAGTTTTCGTCTTATTTCCTCCAAATTCAAGTTACGAAGATTAGTGATTTTAGGGCTCATCACCTTTCTCGATTTCCTACGCACTCGTTTAAGAAGATTATCTCTAACCAAAACACATTTAGGGCACCATCCAATGCTTTTTCTCTTCAGAAAGTCACAGTTTCTAGAGCGTAAGCTGTTTGACTCTTTGCAATAATAGGCAACTTTTTGTTTCTCATGAAAATAAGGTTTCAAATTGGTATCAGAAAGTCCACAGCACACACTCCACCTCTTTTCAAAATTACTTAATACATTTAAAAGATCTTGAAACGATTTTATGCTATTGGTTTCGATATTGTAAACTTCGTGTTGCCGATCAATTTTCTTATCAAATATAAAGACATTGAACTCCAGTGTTTTATCAATTTCAACTCTAACCGTTAGGATAAGTTCACTTCGCTTTGATAAAATGAGTTTATCAACTTCGAGAGAAATCGACCATTCAAAAGTGTTCATATTCTCTTGTTGATGCGCTAGAACTTTATGACTTAACTCCTCTAGGTTTTAAAAGAATAACCAATTCGCCAATAATGTCCTCTGAGAAATGTTGTAAATAAGTTGGGGTTCGAAGCTAAGGTTTTGAATTACTTTTGCCTTTAATTCAGTTAAAGTTTATTTATATTACTTTAAAAGGTTAAATGATTTACCTTGCTTACCTGAGACAGAGGTGCAGAATGTTCGTTTAAAAGGGAAGTGTTGGTTATGTTATGAGGACTCAATGTCTGTTAAATTCAAAATTATTAAGAACCAATATTTTTTTACATTTAAAATTTATTACCATCACCATCTCATTATCAGATTTGCTGGTTATGATTGCAATTTCTTCACTTGGCTTCTTAATCTCCTTCATTAGAAAATAAAAGAATCATTCAAAATAAAGCATCGATTTTAAAATTCTTACCGATGAATTTGTTGTAATTAGAGTCGTCTCTCCAAAACAATTAACTTCTTTTGCCATTCTCGAGTAATTTTTGTTCTTAAGTTTGTTTAAGTTAAATTCGATTAACGTCCCACTTTCATTAGAACTCGTGGAATTGTTAGACGCGTTAAATGAAATAGGATATGGATTTTCTAAAGATGGTCCTCGGCTCCTCGCTCATCAACAAAATGTAAATCACAAACTCGGTGATGAGGTTTGAGACTATCAACCGTTATATCGGGGCGGTTAATAACATTAATCCATTTAATACATTTTTCAAAATTTCTACCAGGTTTTGGTACAGGGAAAAAAACTCTATCTTTCTGGCATCTAGAGTCACTATTGCAGTTTTGAAAGCAACAATACTTCATTCTTCCACGAAACTATATACTACTTATCATTAAAACTAAATACTACTTAATCATTAAAACTTAATGAATCGAAATGAAACGAACAGAAGACATCCAAACACTAAACTTACTGAAGAGTGAAGCAGACGGATGGTTAGAATTCAAATTTTTTTTTCTCAGGGTCATAGAGAAGGGGCGGGGGGGGAGTAGGGGACTCAAGAAATATGATTGGATTTTCGTCCACTAGGCAGCAGTTAAAGCGTTTGCACACTTTTTCACACTGCCACGCATGGGTGTAAGACTTCTGTACTATTGGCAAGCTATTTTCCTCTCCCGGAACGAGTTCCATCCTCCTAGCTCTGACACCAAACTGATAATTTCAGTTCAGTTTCAGTTCTTGGTCATAGACTAAGCGTTCACTGATTTTAGCTATTTAGTTGAGGAAGCTAATTGGGAGACTGAAGATAGGGACAAAGAGGAGACTGAAGACAGAGGCGAAGAGAATAATCAATATGGAAGGATAGAGAAAAGTCACAAAAGAAAGGAGATTCACGGAAGAAAACGAAAACTAGACGCTAACGAGATTAGGAAGAACTTAACAGAAGATTTCACTAATAACGAAAAGAAACGTAACATCACACTCCCAAGAAAAAAAAACATGAAAAAGATGACGATGGAAAAGAGGACTTAAAATTACCTGAAGTTAAAGAACCAATGAAACTTAGTGTAATGGGAAAGCCAAAGGGAATTATCCAAACAGTTATGGTCTGAAAAGAAACAGGCTAAGAAGAGTCCCGGCAATTAAAGAAAAAAATCCTCTGAGAGTGAAAAACAATAGACATTCTCTATCGCCAGTTAAGATAAAAGATGAAGATTATCCTGACAATGAGGAAACAATTAAGGAAGTAAATCGCTAAAAAAACCAATAATTTAACTGAAGAGCACAAAGCAGCATTGATTTCCAGATCATATATGCACATCGAGATTCTGGATGCTGCGCAATTAATTCTTAAATCTCAGTTCAAGAACGTTACTGCCGGTTTAAACTCTTTATTCAAGACCAATGTCGATTTTGGAAAATATCGCATTCCTTTCATTCAAAACACGGTACAAAAGAAGGGTATTTTGTCCAAATTTATAACATTTCTTCACATTTCATTTGCGCAGCGGGATTTTACAAGGACGAAGTGGCTACGATTTCCATATATGATTCTTTGAAATATCTATCCTTAAGTCACAGAACCTCAATATTAATGCAACTTGTTTCGCTATTAAGCGCACAATTTAAAAATACACTCGTTGAAAACTTGGAGATTAAATTCATTGAAGTTACCAAGCAAGTGGAGGTAGAATTCGGGGCGCACGCTGTAGCTAATGCTCTTAATGCGTGCTTACATGCTGAGCCCGGCTGCATTCAATATGATAGGCAAATGATGCTATGAGGGAACATCTCCATAATTGCCTGTAATAAAGTAATTATCACCATTCCCGATTCGAGCGAAGCGCCCAAGTTCCTTAAAGGAGGTGTACCACGAAAGCACACACAGTCTCGTTTATTGTGTTTTCATAAAACCATACACCGGAGACCGAATGATTCAATGCGGCAGATGCTCCGAATGGTTTCACGAAGCATGCGTTAGCACTTCGAAAAAAAAAACCCATGAAGGGCTACGAATGGTATTGCGAATTGTGCTGTGATACTGAAACCGTTGAATTGATTTAATTCATCAATTGATTAAAATTATCATGTTCTTTTCTGTTTGTGTAAATACTTTAAATAAATATATTTAGTCACTAAACTAACATATTTAATGAAGGATTTAATATTCTTGGTGTAAGATGCAATGCTCGAAAAAAATAACTAATGAACGAAGTTTACAAATGAGCATTTTTATTTTAATTTACGATTTGTGGCGACTGACGGTCATTCTTTTACTTTAACAATATGTCAATTCCATAAATTACTCTTGTAAGGCACTTCGTGCAAAATGAAATTACGTTAGGTACGATTCGGATAGGCTTGGTTAGAATGGGTTGGCTTCAATTATAAACCTTTAGGGGTAAATTTGCTCTAATTTCCAGGAAGAGCATTAAGACACCTTCTTCCTACCCCCTCAGAGCTATTGGGCACGTTCTAGAAGAAAAGGTATCACAGAGATCCTTTTGTCATACAAGGGAGCAAAGTGAGAATAATACTTAATATTATATTCACGAAAAAATGCTTTACAAAAATTGTAGGCCTTTTCAGAAGCGGATGTTTTCATTATTAAACGTTATATATTTTTAAACAGAGAAAAGTGGGACGAAATTGAAATACGACATTGGTTGTCAAGTTTATGTATACTTGAAGACGAAATGATCGCGCCATTCTATAATTAATCAAAACGCGTCTTGGATTAAACCAAGACCTAAAAAGTATCGATAAGAACAAGGTTAATCACTTGACTGAATGCGCAGATATTGAAACTTTTCCATTCCATCACCCTCTTCCATTGAATAAACTTACTTTACTGGTACTAAATTTTTTCCCTCTCAATAATTTGAAAAATTTACTTATCTCGGGTTTTCGAGCACAATTCCATTCCCCGAAAACATTTTATAACTACATTTATTATTATGAAGTTGGTTTAAATAACCCATTAAATACTTCTAAATATAATTTGAAGTAATAGATATAATTAAATACAGGTTTTTAATAGAGGAATACGAACCTAAAGCCTGGCTTCGGAAAGTTGCCGCCTAAAAGTGAACTTTGAAGAGGCAGAGTTCGTAAGGGCGTAGCCCACTCGATCACGCAAGTGCGTGCAACTTGCGTGATCGAGTGGGGCAGTGAGCACAAAAATAGGATAATGTGCTCCCTGAGTGGGGTGTGGGGTGTGGTAAGGGCGAAAAGCCGAAAAAAAAGTGAACTTTAAAGAGGGGGAAGGTGCCCTATTAAAAATCAAAATTGCGGCTGTATGTAAGGAAGTTTTACTAGTTAAACCTTGGTTAAATCTATCACATAAGGGTAGTTTTTAGGTTTTAACGGGCAAAATTATAATTACATTTATATCATAGAATTGAACGTTGTTGAACAAACGATTATTCTCCTTTTGGAGAAAATTTTGGAGTATATAGAGTTTGTAGAAAGTGGCAGAAAGAGATGTTAGTGGAAAGAGCCCAAGTCTTAAAGTATAAGTATGCAATCATAAAAGGGAAGAAAACGGTTTAAAAATTAAAGCAATTTGCTTGAAAACAATGACATGAGGTGAAATGTTTGTTTGAATATTTTTGGAAATTTCAAAACATGCTCCTGCAAATCTGTGTTTTATGTCAGGATTGGTTATAAACCCAGATTTCCCATTCATGGGAGCTTCACCTGATAACAAAATTTCTTGCGAATGCTGCGGTCTTGGATTATTAGAAATCAAATGCCCTTATTCAGTAAGAGAAATAAAAATAGAAGAGTATGCAACTACGAAATCTTCATGCTTGGAATATTGTTAACAAACGAAGAAGTATAAACTGTCCTCTAGTTACCCTTACTATTATCAAGTACAAACCCAAATGATGATCCGTGATAGAAGTTATTGTGATTTTTGTCATTTGGACACTGAATGAAGTCAAAATTGAAAGAATTTTACCTGACTCTGAACTTTGGGAAGAAATAATTCAAAAATGTACAAAAAATTTTTACAAGTGCATATTATTAGAATTGGTTTGTAAGCATTTTAGAAAAAATGTTCTCTGTAATGGCATTAGAGAAATTTCAGTGAACTCTCTAGCCGCAATTGTAAAAATCTGGTCAATAAAAAGTATTGTTATTGCGGTAAAGGGGAAGAGGGGAGAATGATAGCTTGTGATAATGAGAACTGTGATAGAAATAGTTTCATAATAACTTTCATTATATATCTTTAAAAATTACAAAGGCCCCAAGTACAAAATATTGGTATTGTCCAGACTGTTCTAAAAACCAACCCAAAAAACGAGGTAGAGGTAGACCAGGAAAGAAAAAGTGATAAAACTTAATTTGTGATATTTTTTATTCCTTACACATTAATTGTGCAATAAAAAATTTAAAATTTGCAAAAATATACTATGAACATCTTAAATCTAATCAAATGGTACTACAGAACTGATGGAAGGCAAGTATAATAAACGGTCCTCGTTTCATTTGATTGAATGAATTCTTCATCCATTCTGTATTTTTTGAAGTCTTCATAAAAATTTATATCTTCTATGGTTAGATCAGTTTGAATTTCGGCAGTTTTGTATGTATTATTGCTTTTCTGACTCGATGCCTCCACCATTTTAACATTAGCTTGAACAGATGCATTTAAAACAAGTTGGGAAAGCCAAAATATTACCTCTCCGAGTGGAGATGACTATCACTACCCCTTAAACAACCTAAATATATGCATCTATCGCTTTTTTTTAATTCTTTGCAAGTGCAGGAATTCAATTTTAAAATAGTCAATTGTTCAAGCCTTTTCAATATCTCTCAATTGCTGTGGAAACTCTACTCTCTCGCTATACCTCAACCGTATTCTTAGTCTACCAGTATGATTTGTAACATTTGTCCATATCAAAGCTGAATCATACCTCGCCACACAAAAAGCAAATGTCCCCAAAACATGGAAGCCACAACCCAATCACACATAAGCTAGGCTCGTACTTGTTCATCGCCTTCGATTATTTCACTAATATTAGCATTATCATTTTGTACATTATTGGGTTCCTCATTATATGCCTACGCTTACGGTACTTTCAATAGAGCTTTTATTTAATGCGTCATCTTTCGCAGAATCATGGCCAACTGGCCTCGCGGTAGGACCAACATTGGGTGTGCTAGAACCTGTTCCCGAAACAGCCTTTTTTTCAGCTGCTAACACTCTTCTCCTTTCATTTTCTCGTTTCCTAAATTCAGGATCTAACCTTTTTGCCCTCATTCTTTCCCTTGCTTTACGTTTCCTGATTTCCTCTTTACTTAAATTATTATCCTCCTCCATTTTATTATTCAGTTAAATACTCACAAAAATCCGCAAAAGCAATCCCCTTGCAAGACTCTGTAACGTTTGAAATATTATTTTCCGAAGAAAGTTATTACAGAAGATTGAATTATGAAGCACTACCTTTCAAATTCAAATAAAGAATGATAAAAGTGCGAAAATAAGGTCTTTCACAAATAGGGGGCGTATAATGTAAACATTTTTTTTATATTTAAAAAATATTCTTAGATAAGATTGTCAAATACTTTTTTCGCCGTAGAATTTTTTTTAACACCAGCTTGTAATCTAACTGGGAGTAAGATGAAAGGAGTAGAAGCTTATCTGTCTTAGGAAATATGAAATTTTATCTTAACAGTTCGTTAAATCATAAGTTTATAACGAAAAAACGCGGAAGGGGAAAACGAGCAGACAACAACGATTTTTGGCGGTAGAAATTTAAGAGCGCCATCTGTCGTCCGTGCCAAAGTTGAACTTCCACTCGAAAGGCAATGGGAAAGTGGATAAAATAATGCCATCAGCTATTTAACTGCGTCGATATATTTAACGACTTGACCCATGACATGCCCATAACACTGGCTTCTATGAATCCTATTTATTCTTGGATGCTAGGAAACTTGGTAGACGTAACAGTCTGTACCAAGTACCCAAGCATCCTTCAATAAACGCCTGGCAACATTGTGGTACGCATGGTACAACTAAAAAATAGGATGTGTATTTATCTTTCGACTCACTCCAAGTCGTGAAGCCCTCATTACAGAAGATTTGAAACACTACCATAATTCCTAGTGTCTCGAATCTCTACGTTCCTGTCCATTATGAACAGTGCTGAGAGAATGATACATCAGAAAGAGCCATTCAAATCGAATTGCCGAAAATATTATCCATATTTTCATTTCATATAACTGAGAAAACAAATTATTATGGTTCTGAGAGGAGCTTCCCATTTTGGTTGTTGTTCTCAAAAATATATCGCAATGCACGGGCCTCGATAGATATTGGAGGCAATGAAGGAAATATATCACAATGCGTGGGCCTTGATAGATACAGGAGGCAATGTAGGAAATATAACGCAATGCACGGGCCTAAAAAGATATAAGAGACAATGTACGAAATATAACGCAATGCAAGGGCCTTGATAGATATAGAGGCAATGATTTAACGACTTCGGTACTTGGGTTTATCTTTAATATTTAAATAAATATAATTATTTTTAATTATTTTAATCGCCAGTAAATAACTTTAAAAATAGTTAAATCGTTTAAAATAAAGTTGTTCCTATTATCTTTCGAAACTTTGCTAATATTGACGTTTAAAGTGAAGGGTACCCCTCTTGCCCGCTTTTTTCAAATTTTGGGGTATATATACGTTTCGTTTCCATTATAATAATAGATAAAAACGCACTCGCGTGAACTGATGGTGGAAGCCCTGCCATTGGGAGGCTAGACGTTTCTCGTAACCCTAGCCGATCGCCGCGTATATCTTAAAACCAAATAATAGATAAAAACGCATTTGCGTGAACCGATGGTGGAAGCCCTGCCATTGGGAGGCTAGACGTTTCTCGTAACCCTAGCCGATCGCCGCGTATATCCTGAAACCAAACGATGACGGAGGAAAAGAAGCCAGAATGTACTGACTGGCGTCCATGTGGAATGGACAAAAGACCTGAAGATGGTGGTGCATTGAAGCTGGTGTCAATGTGGAATTGACGAAGAACAGAAGATGGTGGTGCATAGAAGCTGGTGTCAATGTGGAATTGACGAAGAACAGAAGATGGTAGTGTATAGAAGCTGGTGTCAATGTGGAATTGACGAAGAACAGAAGATGGTGGTGCATAGAAGCTGGAGTCAAGGTGAAATTGACGAAGAACAGAAGTTGGTGGTGCTTGGAAGCAAGCACGTACAGACTAGTGTCCATGTGGGATGGACAAAGACTAGCAGATTGTGGTCCTTAGAAGCCAGTTAGTAAAGACTGGTGGTGGTAGATGAATGACCAAATTTCCGCGAACGCGTTCCGGAAATCGGGTATTTGTTTGCTCCGATTTGTAAACTGCGAACGCGGTCACGTGGGGTCTGACAGACAGACACACAGACACACAGACAGACAGACAGACACGGCCGGTGTAATACCTCTCACGTGACATACGTCACTCGGAGAGGTAAAAAGTGGTACGCATTGACAAGCAACTTCAGCTCTTCCAGAATCTTCAATTCTGTCTTCAAGAATGCTTATTTCCATAATCACAGAATCATCTAGACTGTCTATTATTATTATTATTGTTGTTGAGGAGGGTACGCGCCCTAGCACCGATGCCAAAGGCATATTGTGCATCCTCGTACTCAGGCCTTGAATAGGCCTGTAGCTGCAGCGTAGCGAAGAATTCGCTCCACCGTGAGAGAGGAGACCCTCGAGGGTTCCAGGGTGTGTGAATCAAAATATTCTAATCTAAGCGAGGCGAAGTAGTCGCACTCGCAAAGTACGTGAGCGGATGTTTCTTCCTTCTCCTGACACGACCTACAGAGAGGGTCGTCGGCAAAACCCATCAGATGGAGGTGCCTATTAAGCCGACAATGCCCGGTCAAAAGACCGGTGGCCAGCCTAATATCCCATCTGCCGAGCGAAATTAGGTCCCTAGCACGAGACCTGCAGGGACCATCGACAAACAGCTTTGTCTGTCTCTGGCCCTCCATGCTGTGCCAGAGCTGGTTTTGTATGACAGTCAACCTGTCATGCAGACACCGTTTGACGTGCCTGTAGGGGATGGGGACGGCCAGCTCCGGCCCCAAGAGCTTGGCCTCCGCACCCCTTTTCGCAAATCTATCGGCTTGCTCATTGCCATAATATCCGCTATGCCCTGGCACCCAGTACAGCAGAACCCTGTTGCAGGATGCCAGTCGCGCTAGCAGGTCGAGGCAGCTACGCACCAGTTGAGAAGTAATCTGACACTGGTTCAGAGCGTTCAGGGCAGCCTGACTGTCAGAATAAATTCTCACAGTCCGTCCGGTATACCCTTTGTTAATACAGTAATCTGCGCAATAACAGATCGCGGCAATTTCAGCCTGGAACACACTAGCGAAGGTGCCCAGGCAAGCAGAAAAGCCGACCGTTGTGGTTTGACAGTAATAGCCGGCGCCAGCGCCGGAATCAGTCTTGGAGCCATCGGTGAACCAAATGGTTTCACCCCCAGTGCCAAGAGGCAGCAGGTTAGTCCACTCTGCCCGACTGGGGAAGTGGATGCTGAATGGCTTAGTGAAATCAAAACTGGTAACGGTTTTGTCAGAGCACATCGTAAGCGACGGCTCAAGTGCGGCGTACTCCCGAAAGAGCTTCGTATGGCTGTAATCCCAAAGTCTTGGAACCCAGCAGCCACTAATGTTGAGCCTGTAGGCTCCCATGACAGCCTCCTCCTCAATGAAGAGATGAAGAGGAAGCATGTCAAGGAGCACCTCCAGGGAAGCAGTTGGGGTCGATCTCATGGCCCCCGTAACACCAATGCAGGCAAGCCTTTGAAGCTTGCGCAGGGCAGCCTGCACCGTCTTAAGCCGGACCCTTGTCCACCAGACAAGTGCCCCGTAAGATAGTATGGGTCTGATGATCCCAGTATAGAGCCAGTGTACAGCCTTGGGGTTGAGGCCCCAAGTCTAGCCGACAGAGCTCCTGGTCCTCCAGAAGAGCATCTTGGCCTTCTTAATACACCGATCAAGATGCGGCTTCCATGTGAGTCTACAATCAAAAGTCACCCCCAGGTATTTCACCTCGGAGGACTTTGTCAGGACCTGGCCAAAGAAAGAGATATCATTGAACAGATCCTTAGTATTCTTCCTCGTAAAAGGAACAAGGACAGTTTTATCAGGATTAACGGTGAGGTTAACCGCCTGACACCATTGCTTCACGCTAGAGAGAGCAGATCTCATAAGCGCGGTGACAGTATCCGGGAACTTCCCGGTAAAGACTATCGCTACATCGTCCGCATACCCGAAGCAGCAACAGCCCCCAGCACCCCCGAGCCTCCCCAGGAGTTCGTCCACCACCAGGCACCACAACAGGGGGAGAGCACTCCACCCTGAGGGCAGCCCCTGCTGGTAGTCACCCCTAGAGAGTCCCCAAGGAGGGACGCCGACACCTCGCGGTCGGTAAGCATGGACTTGATCCAGCGGCCAAGAGTGGCGCTGATGCCAAATCTCTCAACAGCTTCAGTAATAACCGAGCTAGAGACCTTGTCAAAGGCCCCCTCGATATCGAGGAAGACAGCCAGTGAAATTTCCTGAAACTCGAATGCCCTATCCAGGCAATTCGTAAGGCCGTGAAGGGCCGTCTCAGTGGATTTGCCTTTTTGGTAGGCAAATTGTGAAGAAGAGAGAGGAGTTACCGAAAGTACCTCGTCTCTGATGTACCTGTCCACCAACTTCTCCAGAATTTTGAGGAAGAAGGAGGTCAGATATATGGGTCTAAATGCTTTCGCCTCGAGATAGGAAGCCTTCCCGGGCTTGGGAATAAAGATGACCCTAGAGCGTTTCCAGTCACGAGGTATGTGACCGAGAGCAATGCAAAGTCTGTAGATCTTGCATAGCGGAGAGGCGATGTGGTCTAAACCCTCCTGCAAAAGCAGAGGGAAGACCCCATCGGGTCCCGGAGACTTGTAGGGCTCAAAACAGTTGACAGCCCACCGAAGCTTGGGAATCGTGACAACCTGTCTGGCTACAAGCAAGTCTTCCCTCTTAGCCCTGTGCAGGACAGGGTAGAGAGAGTCAGGGTTTGTTGGATTGATAAAAGTAGAATCAGGAAAATGGACCTCCAGCATGTGCTTGAGAGTCTCAGCCCCAGATTTAGTGTACACACCCTCCCGTAGCTTAATAGCATTAAGTCGATGTGTGCTGTCGTGCGCTAGAATCTTCATGACCCTAGCCGTGGCAGGGACATTGGAGATTTGCTCACAGAAGGTCCGCCAGGAGTCCTTCTTAGCAGCTCTAATGGCCCTGTTGTAGGTGTTAAGGGACTGCCTGTATCCAGCCCAGTCACCCGTGCGCTTGGCTTTGTTAAAGAGCCTGCGCGTGTATTTACGAAGCCGGCTGAGATCCGCGTTCCACCAAGGGACAAGCCTCGAGCGGTTGACGGTCTTAAGTGGGCAGTTCCGGTGGAACGACTCCATGATGGAGCACTGTAAATCACCAGCAGCCCGATCAAGATCCTTAGGTGAAGTAAGTTTAAGAGTGTGACCCCCTCCGTGGCGTAGGATTAGGTCTTCCCTATAGCCGGCCCAATTAGTCCGTTTTGGGTTGCGTATCTCCGTCCCCGCCGGGACAGAAGTAATCGCGACAGTAAAGCAGATGTGCCTATGATCCGACAGAGACGGTTCATTAGACACATGCCAGTTAGACACGGAAGACACGAGGTTTTCCGTGGCTAGCGTGAGGTCAATGACCTCCCTTCTATTAGAAGTAACAAAAGTAGGTTCATTGTTTTGATTAAGAATATAGAGTTTACAACCAACTAAATATTCTAGTAAATCATCACCTCTCTTGTTGCAGTCAGAGCTGCCCCACGTGATGTGATGAGCATTGGCATCGCAGCCAATGATTAGTTTGTCCCCGCTCTTTTCACATTGATTGACCAAATTGATCACCTCAATTGTCGGGAGAGAGTCCGCGTCGTGGGCAAAGTATGCGGAGGCAGCCGTGATAGTCAACTTGGCATGCCCAGTGGCCAGGACTAGATTCACGGCCGCCGTGTCCTGGGACGTGTACCGCGGTAGAGAGATACAACAAAGATCCCTCCGAACCAAAATACACGCCCTAGGTCTAGCAGCAGTTTGGTAATAAAATAGTGACCCCGCCGCGTCAAGACCGAGGATTTTGCCATGGCAAATCCACTGTTCTTGTATGAGGGCCAGATCAAGACCCTCTATAGCAAACCTCCTGCAGAGTACCGCAGAGGCCGCCTTACTATGGTGCAAATTGATTTGAATTGCACGTAGCGTCCCCATGGTCCTTAAGAGAGGGTTCAGAAGGGACCTAGCTACACCTCATCGGTCCCGAGAGGGCTAATGGCACCTCCCCCCCGACAGGCGAGCTCCCAGTCCCAAGATCCTCCCCCTCACCAGGACCACTAGAACGCTCATCGGCTGAACCCCGAAGGGTCCCATCCGATTCTTCCAGTAGGGTGGACTCATCCATGGAAGAACAGACTTCCGAATGAGCCACCCCCCCTCCACCTCTGTGCCTAGAGCGACACCAGAGAGTTCCTCCGCGAGATCCCCCATCTCGCTAGTCCCACCCCCCGCCGCAGACTCGGCTACAGTGGTTTTAGTGGTTTCCGTGTTCTGGAGGAGTTTGAAGGAACCCTTGTCCACTCCAGTATAGCCCACGAAACCAGCATTCTTAATGGCTTCCAATGAGGAGCCATCAATGAGCAGTACCCAGTACCGTACGGCCCTGTCCACGTACGTCCGGATACATTTCCAGCGTTCAGTGGCAAAACCTGCATTAAGGGCCTTTAGGCGCCGAAACAGCACCGCCGGCTCCTTGGTGATCTGGTCCTTGGTGCGGAACATTACCTTAAACGGCTTAGGGAGTTCGCTAGCTCTCATTACTGAGAGCACCGCATCCCCCACCACCGAGTAGGCTAAGTTGTCCTTCAACCATTGCCCAGTGAACGAATCCTCACAGGAGTATACTAGGGCCCCGGTCGTCAGGCTAAAGTTCGCAAGGCGCGGTAGAGGGCTCCCCGAAGGTATCCCATCCAGCGCCCTTAGAATCGCCTTCTAAATTGGGCCCACGTCTTCCTCCGTGATGACCGCCGTCGGATAGCCTTTTTTGACAATGGCCATCTTTTCTGAGCTGGCGGCGTCACTATAGGACTTAGCCTTTTTCGACGCCGCCTGCGAGGTACTTGGTGAGGGAGTCGAATCCTCCGCTCTGGGCCTCTTCATTGGGTTGTCACGAGCCACCGCACCCCCAGCGGGGGTGGAGACCGTTTCAGACCCCGATTTGACCTTTTGCCGAGCAATCCGTCGTTTGAGACGACGACGCACGGTACGTTTCGAGGGCTTGCCAGACACACGCACCGATAAATCGGCACGAGTATCGCTGGATATAAGCCCTTGTAAAGTGGTATCAGTGTGGGTTCTGCCTTGAGCAGACCCCTGCACCGTAGGTTTGGTAGTTTTAGAGTTGTTTTTATTAGATTTATCCATGGGAATCCCACGAGTAAGGGGGCAAGTAAAAGGTCACCACCCGGTAGTCCCCCACCCGGGTGGAAGGCTAGATACAACGGGGTGTCGCCTGGTGCTCCGAGGGGATCGTTAGCGATACCGTAGTTTTACTTCCCCAGTACCATGCAGCCCTCGGCACGATGCCTCAACACCTTTTCTACCGTTAACACAGAATCATCTTGACTATCTTCCGTTAACACAGAAACGAAGAGATCATTTCCCAATGATGACATTGAGATCGCATTTTCACTTTTTGATTCCAATTCTCTCTTCTTCTCAGAACGCTCTAAATACCGTTTATGTAAATCTAGTCTAGATTTTGGAGATCTTAAGCTTTGCACACTTCTATATCCCAGGAAAAGTGATGGAACCCAATCAGGGTGCGTCTCATCTTCCAAACTTGATGGTTTTCCTAAATTAAAATACATTGCATTAAGGAGAAAATTTTAAAACTTGTACCATTTCTTTAATTTTAGTATTTCTTACCTGAAATATAATGACGACTACATATTCTATGCCATTTCTGTATTAGATCAAAAGTTGAAAAATTTTTTTCAAGATGAAGGGCGTTAACCCAAGCCTGCCTTCTTTTACGCGAAAGTTCTTCAATATAAGGCCCATATTTCTTATTTACACAAGGAAAACAGTAAAAGGAAATCCCCTTATCTTTTTCCGTGCGACTTTTACACTTAAAAACTGAACAATAAACCATTTTTAACTAAAATATTAATTAAAATTGCTAAGCCTGTGCCACTCTATGAGGATTTTAAAGGAAAACTCATTTGTCGTCTGCTACGTCAGACTCACTCAGAATCTGGCAGCCCGAAACCGGAAATAAGCACAGGACAGTGGACATTGTCCAATAAAATTTTAAAATGTCCCATAACTTTTTTTTAAACTATGGACAGTTTGACCAATAAGTATCCCGAAATTTTGATATCTTGACTATGGAGAAGCGACAATATTTTGGCACGCAAACTCCAGTTACAATGTCCTATAAATTTTCGAGTCAAATAGGGGGTCACTGGAAACACGTCCTATAAGAAATATTTCTCATTTCCAACCCTGATTGCAAACCAGCAAAAACAATTTTGATTGGTCGGTTACGAAAGTTCTAAAGACCACCACTAACCTAGCTAGCGCTGAAGACGAATTATTGGGGGCAGCACTGTAGAGCGTCTTTTTTCAAAAAAATTAATAATCATAACTGTCAAAAAGGTTCAGCAGCTAACCACATCTGAAGTAAGTTCCATGCTAAAATTTTATAATTTTTAATATATAATTTTTAAGCTAAAAATATTGTTAAGATATTGAATGTTTAATATTATAATCTAGTTTAACAATGTACTGTGAGCAAAATAATCAATAATTAATTTTTTTGTTAGAAAATGTCGAATGTCACTTTTAGTGGTTCTATGACCGGAGTAAAAATCATTAATTACGGGGGCGGAGGTGGTCGCGGGGGCGGAGGTGGTCGCCGAGGTAGAGGGGGACGGCGCAGTGAAAATAAAAAACCTTATTGGCGCGGTAAGCCGCGCACATGTTACAATTGTAAAAAACCCGGCCACTATATCCGTGATTGCCCAGAAAAGAAAGGTAACACAATTTTTCTTTATTTAAATATCTGTTTGATATCGTATTTGTAACATTCTGTATTTTTTAGACGATATTCAACAAACAAAAAACAAACAGAAAGTGAACTTGGAACCTTGGCTACATCAGTTGCCAATATGTCTTTGGATGTGGCTCTGGCCACAAATGAATCGGTTATGGCTGGAAAAGAAGTGGCTGCGGCTGTGATGAAAGATACTTCAGCTGGAGAGGAAGAGGCTTCGGCCACCAAAGAAGCAACTTCAGCTGCAAATCCAAGTGTTCCACTTACAGTTTTGGTGAATAATGAGACAAGTCTCTAAAAACTTCTAATTTTTTATTTGAAAAAAAAAAAAAAAAACAACATTTAGAATGTTGGTGCGAACAAAAATATATATTTAAAATGCAATAAAATAAACAAAAGAATATTTCAAATGTAAAAAAGCAATTTAAAATGTAATTAAAAAATATTTAAAATGTAAAAAACAATTTAAAATGTAAAAAAATTAAAAATGTAATTAAAAATTTTTATTTTAAATGTAATAAAATAAAAATATTTAAAATGTAATGAAATAAACAAAAAAACAATTTAAAATTTTATAAAATAAAAATATTTAAAATTTAATAAAATAAAAACAATATAAAATAAACCATAATTTTTAAAATTTGTTCAAATGTATTAAACAAAAATTAGTTAAGATGTAATAAACAAAAAGATATAAATATAATATACCAAAAATATTTAAAATGTTTTAAACAAAAAAATATAAATTTGATAAACCAAAACTTTTTAAAATGTATTAAACAAAAAATATTTAAAAATGTAATAAAACAAAAAATATTTAAAATATAACAAAATAAACATTAATAAAACTTGTTAAAAGTGTTTGAGATAAGTTATAAATCTGGGGTCCATTAGTTAACAAAATAAGGTGTGCTGTCATTACTTTCCTTGGAAAATCACTGTTAACGACAGTGGTTTTTCTTATGTTTAATAGTTTGCAAGATAAACAAAGATGTTACGTTGGCGAGAAATATGTGGATATCTTCTGTAGAAAGCGTGGTTTTTCATAAAGCCTTACCTAATTAAAGATTTTAATCATTTGGGTAGAATTATTAGTTCAAAATATTCCTAAATCCAATTACAGTCAAAGCTTCCTGACATTTAAAATGTAGTTTGGTCTAAAAGCTATAAGGAGCTAACAACTGGCTAGGGGGAACAGATCGTCTGACGTCACACAGCCCCTCTCTGGTTGGAATTTTTGCGCGTAGAATACTGTTTCCAACCGTTAGGGGGGATGAAACTCCAGTAAGAGATAGAAGGGTGTGACGTTTCAGGGTCAGAACTGTTAGCTCCCTATTGTCTCCGTCATGAGTTCCCATATCAGAAGGGGAAAAGAAGTATTATATTCTTCCCATAATATTTATCAAATTATTATTAATTTAATAATTTCTTTATCAACTTGCGTTAATCATTTCCTTCCTAACATAACTAATTAAAAGATTATTAATTTCTTTATCAACTTGCGTTAATCATTTCCTTCCTAACATAACTAATTAAAAGATTATTAATTTCTTTTATCAACTTGCGTTAATCATTTCCTTCCTAACATAATTAATCAAAAGATTATTAATTTCTTTATCAACTTGCGTTAATCATTTCCTTCCTAACATAACTAATTAAAACATTATTAATTTCTTTTATCAACTTGCGTAAATCATTTCCTTCCTAACATAATTAATCAAAAGATTATTAATTTCTTTATCAACTTGCGTTAATCATTTCCTTCCTAACATAATTAATCAAAAGATTATTAATTTCTTTATCAACTTGCGTAAATCATTTCCTTCCTAACATAATTAATCAAAAGATTATTAATTTCTTTATCAACTTGCGTTAATCATTTCCATCTATTATTATTATTATTAGTTCCAAACCATTGTTTGTTGGATGGCTCACTAATAGTGGTTTTGTTCGAAACTGAGCTTCATTCATGAAATATTACATATAACCACAATTAATATAACTTGTTAAAAGTGTGTTTGAGTTAAATTATAAATATGTAAATTATTAATTAAGAAAATAAGGTTTGCTGTCAATACTTTCCAGAAAATCACCGTTAATGGCAATAGTATTTATTGTATTTAATAGTTTACAAGGTAAACAAACGTGTTACGTTGGTGAGGAATATGTGTATAAATCTTCTGTAGTGAGCGTTGTTTTTCATAAAGCATTACCAAATGAAACATTTTAATCATTTAGGTAGAATACAAGGTTTTAATTAATACAATGGAACCCTGATTTGAATAAATAAATAACGGAATTTTTAACTATCACTACTGTTACCTATGCTTACAAAATAATTAAAGCATAAATTCATAGCATAATACAAAGCAGACTTCGAAGACAGAGAATATATGAGGAAACCAGGATGGGAAATAAGATTGACGGGCCTGGTGCACTATGGATATTGTTTTGACCAAGGCTTAGAGAAATTAATTCAACATGCGCACCACGATTATAAGCATTAAAGGGGCTGAAGCGACTCCCAATATTATATTATTATTATTATATTATTATAAATTGGTTTTTTTATATCATTTTTCTTTAAAATAAACTCGAATTATCGTCACCGTCCACCAATCCATCCTCTAGGGACGGTATAGTGTCCTCCGTTTGTTGTTGGAAACTGTGCCTCTTTTGACCCGTATACCGTCTTAGGGGTGGCGGCTGAGTTGGCGGTGGGGCTATTGATGGTACGGTGACTGCGAATTCCTGAGGTTGGGAAGGTGCAACAGGAACTCCGGAAGGGAACGATGTTGTTACATCCATCGATTCCACGAAAAGGTTTAGGAACATCTCCCCCCGCGCTCGGTTCTCAGTGGAGGTTCTCGGGCAGGGCTGGAAATAAGAAATATTTCTTATAGGACATGTGTCCAGTGACCCCCCTATTTGACTGATAAAGTTATAGGACATTGTCCCCTGGAGTGTGCAAAAATAGTGTCGCATCTTCATAGTCAAGCTATCAAAACTTCGGAAAACTTATTGGTCAAAATGTCCAGTGACCCCCTTAGTTTTTAAAAAAATTATGGGACATTTCAAAATTTTATTGGACAATGTCCTGTGTCCTGTGGTTATTTCCGGCCCTGTTCTCGGGTCCCATAGCTGCACCTAAAAGCACGCACACCCACATATTTATTACATTTTCATTCTCTTTTTTTATAAATAAAAGTTTCTTATATTACTCACGTCGATCACCCCACACAATTTGCAGAATTTTTCCTTCAGTTTCCTTACATTCGGGAAGTATGGGAGATGTTCCTCCACGACACCCCTTCCCTCCCTGCATTTCATTTCATTACGTGTTGTGCATGACTTGTATGGTGTTAACCATTTCCTTGAAGGTGAAATTTAACTCGGACGCTTGGCCCCGAACCACGAGTAAATTAAAATGGCTTTCGTCTACGTACTACCGTTGCTAGTCATTTTGTGCTTACCATTTTATTACACAAAGTTCCGTATTTATATACAAAATATCGACGGCTTGTATAATGTGATAAGAAATTATTAAGGATTAAATTAAATAAAATTATATAACGAAGGACCTTAAGTTTTGATAAGTGTATTCAAAGCTCTCCAACATTTGTTGTCTTTATTGTATTACTTTTGTCATATTTATAACAAAATTAACAGGTGTTAATTAAAAGAATGAAATTTTCCGAGCGTACGACGAGCGTTGAATTTCTGTTTTGTTATTTTTCTTAATTCCCATCTTAAGCCGAATTAATAATAAACTCGGTTTGGCAAAATTAAAAATCGTGTTAAAAAAACTTTTTTTAACACAATTTTCTGGAGTTATACGAAAGTGGTAACAAAAATTTACCACTAAAACCCGTACTCTTTTTTTACGACTTTCGTATTATTCCAAAATAATAAAATACCGACTTAAGTACGTTTTCTACAAGTTTTTAATGAAATTTTAACAAAACATCTTTATCGATTTAAAAATTATAACAGCGATAAATTTCATTCTTCCATTGAAATAAACGGATAAAAAATTTTAAAACCGTATTTTCCTGAAACGGCAAGTTTTTTTTTCTATTTCAATCTTTTAAAGATTCGAAAAACTTTTCGAGTTCGTTTTCCAAGTCAAATTTTTTCTCGATATAAACGCCGTATTCTTCGACGAGGTTATTATTTTGCAAATACATCCTTTCCACGGAGAAAAGAGCCAAATTGAGGACCGACGTCAATCTTGCAGAATGCGGCAGCAGTTTGCCAAACTAACCCGAAATAGGAACGAAACATTCTGCCGGACTTGCGATGTAAAAAAAGATTCAGACCTATGAACCAACTGGCAGAATGACACGAATATGGTCAAAAATCAGTCAGTTTAAATTTGTAAATGAGCTTAAACCATATTATATGGTCAATAGTAATTAATAGTTCAACAGTAATTAGTTTAATACTTAAAATTAAAATATATTTTTTTTGGGACGGGGTTTAAATTAAGTTGGATAACGCTCCGATTCGCCTAATAAGTAAGTGAAAATCAACTATTTTCCTTAAATCTTCCCGACTAAACCCTCGAAGGTAATTTTTTAAAATTTTTAAGCTTTCGCTAACGAAGCGGTTGTTCAAATACAAATCTCGATGCTCGAGAGCTATAAAAGTGTGGTTTAAATAATGCGGAGAAACTAGGCTTCGCGACGCGCTAATAAAGGCACGACTATGAAAGTTTTTTTGCGCTTGGTATTGGGAAACGCGAAAAAATAGTTGTTTTCGTGATATTTTTCGTCCAAGTAATCCCCGAAATTGATTTTAAAATTATCGTAACTGTTTTGTAAATAACTTTTAACTAAGCGAATGGCTCAAGAAAGCTGCCGCATACCGTTGAAGTTGCGCGGATGCCATTTTAACAATCGCGAAGCGAATTCGTGGGCCGTTTAGTACATCATAAACAAAAAGGAATGAGGTTGTTTTTGGCGGTAATATATATCGGGCCTGCCTTCTATTCAGTACGATTTTCTCTGTTCTTTATCTCCACCATCCGTTTCCGTGTCCCGTCTAGCGTTGTTCTTTAGGGCTTATACAAATTACTTCATTTCTATTGCGTCAAGTTTCAAGAGAACATGACTCGGGGCTAATTCTAAGCGCTTGTTGCATATTGCTATTAGCGTGCAATCAATGAATAATTTTAGTACCCAAACGCATCAATTGTCCCACAAATATTAGGTTTGCAACAAAAATATCAAGAAAATTGTTCCAGTTCATAGGACAGAAGTTGATTTTTTACTTGTTTCATAATCTATAACCCAAAATCAAGCTAGATTATTTTTATTCATAATTGGAATGATATTTGATATTTAAAAGAAAAAAATTAACCGTAAAGTATATATGCCGGGGTCACCTTACAATCAATTTGGTATACTCCTATTGGATAGAATCCCGTTGGACCGAATTCAGATTTCTAAAATTGTAGCCAAATTTAAAACAATTTATAGCCCAAGGAGCGATTTTCTGCTGAATGGGAATATTTATATGGAAGAGCTTTCGACTGAATGGGATGGGTTTACACATATAAAATCATAGCGTTTTCTTGAGTTGCCGAGCTCCAGTAGCGCAATGGATAAAGTGATTTGGATGATCGAAAAAGTTAAGCAGCATCGAACGCCGTCAGTACTTGGGAGGGAGATCTCTTCCGTTAGGTTAGGTTAGGTTAGGTTTGGTTAGGTTAGGTTTGGTTTGGTTAGGTTAGGTTTGGTTAGGTTAGGTTTGGTTTGGTTTGGTTAGGTTTGGTAAGGTGAGGTAAGGTTAGGTTTCGTTTGGTTAGGTTAGGTTTGGTTTGGTAAGGTTAGGTTTGGTAAGGTAAGGTAAGGTTAGGTTAGGTTAGGTTAGGTAAGGTTAGGTTAGTTTAGGTTTAGGTTAGGTTTGGTTAGGTTAGGTTTTGTTAGGTTAGGTTAGGTTAAGTTAGGTTAGGTTAGGTTAGGTTTGGTTTGGTTAGGCTAGGTTTGGTAAGGTTTGGTTAGGCTAGGTTTGGTAAGGCTAGGTTAGGTTAGGTTTGGTTAGGCTAGGTTTGGTAAGGCTAGGTTAGGTTAGGTTTGTTTAGGTTAGGTTAGGTTAGGTTAGGTTTGTTTAGTTTAGGTTTGTTTAGGTTAGGTAAGGTTAGGTAAGGTTAGATTAGGTTAGGGTTGGTTAGGTTAGGTTAGGTTAGGTTTGGTTAGGTTAGGTTAGGTTAGGTTAGACAATTTCCAACAATGAAAATTAATTACTAAAATTTATTGAAGAATGTTATTGGTGAACATAAATATTATCTGCTGCAATATCAAGAAGTTTAATTAGAAAATCAATTGAAAAATAGGAATGAAAGAAAAAATCATGATTGGAAAACCGCCCAAATTGCGGTATTCGGTCTAATGGGATTCGGTCGAACAAAACATTCGATCCATTGGGATTCGACCCAATGGTAGACAATCATAAATTTAGCTAGCCAAGGCAAAACGTTAATATGGCCGGGGCCATCTTGTTGCTTAAATTTTAGGGGTCATCCGTAAAACACTCATTTCATAACTCGAAAACCGTGGCACGGACGGCAAAATGTCTCAGAATATTTTCGACTCAAAATCGCCCATAGTTTCTAAATCCAACTACCTTTTTTGAAACACCCTGTATAATTTACAATGTTTCCAAAGTTGCCGTGCGTAACTAAGATGTTTTGATTTCAACAATTTAAATCACGTGATTTTCAAAGAAAAGCGTTATTTCCGAGGCTATCTCTGTTTTTCTCCATTTTACCCTTAAGTATCTGCTAGTTTCCACTGAGCCAAGTAGAAACTCTGCAGGCATTAAGTATTTCCCTCCTGAATCATTCAAGGAAAATCTACTACCCTATGAAAATTTAAACAAGCCGAAGGTGAAGAAGAATAATTCAGTACTTGGACCCATATTTCATATTTTTAACAAAGGTGCCAGGGGATAGATCCTTCCCGTTTCTAAAGGTGTTTTGACATTTTTAGCTACATCGTACCATATGATTTTCGTGACGTTTTTTATTTTTGACCAAAATATATAATATAAAGGATTTAAAGTAAAACTGAGGATTAGAGGCATCCTAGCTTTGTACGTACTGACATTTCAAGGTGAAATTGCCCAGTGTATAAATAGACCTAGGTACAATGTTTCGGGTCAACCACAACTAGTTTCAAACCATGTCCATGGACGAAAACCGAGAAGGAAACATATGCAAGAGAATGGAAAACCTGGCAATGGAAAATTCAAAGGTAAATATCTTCTTTCAACAGCGAAATATATTTTCTTTTCAATCGAACACAGTTTAGACCGGTCACTATAAAAATAGAAATTTTTCTTTTTTGACTAAATGTGAATGAATTTCTTTTTTACTCTGTACAACAACAGTGTTAGTTGCAAGGAGGGAAATAGACTAGTCTCGTGATATTTATTTATTTATTTATTTATTGTTAGCATTGGGCGTGAGACTTGTGGTGACCGCCTAGTAAATGAGAAAGGTTTGAGCGACTAGAAGTTAAATATGACATAATAGTATACCATAGTACACTAAGTTTAGATTGACTGAAGAGGAATTAACTTGGAATAAATACAAAATAGTTATAAGATAGGAAAATAGGTTGAGAAGACAGTGTCATAATTTTTATAGAACAGTCTGGGATAAAGTGTGATTAGATGAACATTCATTAATTCTACCATCCATGAATGTTGTTTTATGCAATTATAGTCAGAAGAGAACCAGAAAACGACAGTTGCGGGATATGTTGTCCCCGAGATTGACCCGGTGATCATACCGGATATTAAAGGCCAAGTTAAATTACGGGAATCAGTAATCACAGCTGTTTCAGTTACAGCACAAATTGTGCCGCGGATTGAAAAACTGGGCGGAAGGAAAACAAAGTTTAGACGTTAGGGTTATTTTCTATTTTTATTTTCCTGTGTGTTGTACTTATTTTTATATACAATAAATGCTCATCTCATTTCATAATTAATATTATTATTGTATATTCTCGTGAGTTGTTCTGCAAATTTTTTATACACAATAAACTTCAATTTCAATTATACATTATAAATATTATTATTTTACATTATTAATATAAATATTATACATTATAAATATTATTATTATTCATTATTAATATTATTAGGATTCATTAATTCATTATAAATATTGAAATGAAATGTTTGTTTATTGTGTATAAAAAAGTTAGTATTATTAATATTATTAATATTATTATCGTCATTAACGTTAATATTATAACCGTTATTAAAGTTATTAATATCATTACCTTTATTAATATCATTACCGTTATTAAAGTTATTAATATCATTACCGTTATTAAAGTTATTAATATCATTACCGTTATTAAAGTTATTAATATCATTACCGTTATTAGAGTTATTAATATTATTACCATTATTAACGTTATAAATATCATTAATAGTAATAAATAAACATTGAATTCAATTATTAATATTGATAAATTTTATTTTATTTTATTTTCATTTAACCAGGCCTTGCCAAATAAGCAAGAGGGCGAGAAAGCACTTGGAACCTTTTTTAGCCGGAGAAATAGATGGCATCCTCCAAATAATCGAATCCGTTGAAGCAATGAGGAGAGACAACATCATTAACAACATAAACTTGGAGTATGCTGCCACTGAGGCCCTACGAAACGTAACCTGGCAGAAATCCAGTTTACTTTTTGGGCCTCAGTGGATGTCTACTCTCCGGCTATTGGGCGATCGAAAATATATGAATTCAATAAAGAAAGGGCCACAAGCTCCAAGAGGACGTGAGGGGAGGGGCCATTTCGGGTTTGCCCCATACTGAAATAAAAATTTGTTTTTTTCGATGAATAAAATATAAAAAAGTTGAAGTGTCTTGGTGTCTTATCAAATCCTATATTTTCACAATGGCCTATAAAAGATTATTATATTTACACGCATAATCTATTAAATTTAACCTTACACATTTATAATAAATCTAAATATAATAAGATTCCTTCCAATTCAACTTTTAGGTACCAATAATATTTCACACCCAACGAAATTGCTGTATATTCAAGGGCAATAAAGATTAAGTAAAATTCAAATGTTGTAGGCCCCATATATTTGAGAATTAACTTTTATTTGTGTTCAGATTAATCATCGCAATCTCAAATGCATATGTACTAACTTAGATTGAATTCCATCCAAAATTAAGTAAAATGAAAGCGTTTTGGTAAAATAGTGTCTTGTAGGCACCCAGGTTATGTAAAATTCAAAAGTTGTAGACATCCAGGTTTTGTAAAATTCAAAGGTACCTTATATTTGAGAATAATTGCTCGCAATTAACATTAAGTCGCGTTTAAATTAATCAGCGCAATCTCAGATGTGTATGTACCAACTTAGATTGAATTCCAAGCAAAATTAAGTTAAATGAAAGCGTTTTGGTAAAATAGTGTCTTGTAGGCACCCAGAATTTAAGTGAGATAGTAGCTAGTTATTAACTATTTAAGTAGTGTATATTAAACCAAACACGTTTCTGATTATGTATAGTGAATTTGAATTAATTTGACCCGTAATTAACTTAAATATAAGCATTTTCTGTAAAATAGTGCCTCCTATAAGTCATCTTTTCCCGAGTACAAAATCTGTATGCACCCTTAAATTTAAGTATATTTGATAGAAATAAATTTTTCAACGCGTTTATATTATAGAGCGTAATATTCTTAGTAGATTTAGGTAATTTGAATAAAGGAAAAAAAGCTAGCAGACGACAAGGTCTTGGAGAAAGACGGTACAATGTAAACAAGTAAAATGGCCGCTTGGTCTCATTTCGTTAAGCCTTGGGACAAATGTTAACTTTTTTGCATCAATTTAAAAGTAGAGTTAAAATAATTAAAAATAGGAAAATTAAAGATTTGTGCGTTTGGCAATTGTGAGAGTGATTCAAAGAAATTAAAATGTAAAGACATAAGTTTTGTACTCTTCCCAAAAGCGTCACGTTTGTTTACCGTCGTACCGCGGTGCGCGTACCCTGCGAAATAGGCGGGCAACTGCGCCCAGACGTTGTAAGCAGAAAAAACCTCCCAGTTTCTGGTCCTTCAAGATTCATGTTTAGACTAACCGTTCTCCATTCCTGCTAATAAAATTACATGGATTTCTGGTCAAGACTAGTTACTGTGTTTTGAAAAATCGTAGGCAACCTCTTGCACGATAAATTCTTTCTATCTATATTATATAGGTAAAATAAATTACATTCGCATCCAATGTTGTGATTTTGAATAAATTGGTGCAACAAAAATAATTGCCTGCTTCTAGGAACAACTTTTACCTCGTACCTAGAGATGTGAAATTAATGTATATTTTAAAAACTGTAACTTACCCGGTAAATTACTGATTCAAATTTTGGGAAAACCAAAATTACAGTTCAGTCACTAAATTTGGTAATTTATATTTTACTTGCTTACAGTAAATTAAATTTAAACAGCGTTGAATTGTGAGCACTACATAAGTGTTTTGTTGTGACATAAAAATTGGGACGAATTACATTAATAATCTAAGTTCTTTATTCAACTGAAAAACTTTCTCTTATACACAACTGTGTTCAGTAGAGGCGCGATTCATTCTTGTTTGTTTATGGTTTTTCCAATTCCTGCATTCTCATCTTATTGATTTCTAATCTTATCACGCCATCTATTTTAATCTTAGGAAGTATACAAAATTATCATCTCTTATTTAATATTAACATTGTTATGCAAATTTACTTTAGAACATGGAATTAAACATTTATATATAGAATTAAGGATATGAAAGTATTTGTTTTATCATTATTCAACATCCTTCCCTCAAGTTCAGAGATCCAGTCTTACTGGTTTAATAATCGCGCGACCCGACCTGGTGCGATAAGGCTCTGGTGATTCATCCTGTTGTGGTGACAATTGTTGTGATGTCGGGACGGGTGAATTTTCTTGCTCTCCTTGGTTTTGTTCATCTGGTTCTTGTACTGGACCTTTGGACGGTTGTCCATCAGGTTGCTCTGGAGCGGCATCGTCTCTGTCCTGTCTGATGGGTATCAGATGATATCTGTTGCGACGGATGGTACCCTTTGGGGTGTGGATCATGTAGGAACGTGGTTCGGGTGCGCGTTCGGCTACTGTTCCTTGCGTTCTCATATCTGTTATCCATACTGTTTCGCCCTTGTTCAACTCACGGAGCGTTTTCACATTATGACGAGTGTCATAATTTTTCTTCTGTGAGGCCTTTCTACGTTCTTCCAAGTCAACGACTTGTTCTCGTGGTAAATGGGACGGATTTAAGTGAGTGCTAGCGATCAGTAGTGTGGATCGTACCTTGCGACCCATCAACAGTTCAGCTGGGCTATAACCGTTAGCCAACGGAGTCGAACGGTAAGCCAATAAGGCTTTATACGCGTCTTCAGATTCCTTCAGCTGTTGTTTTACGATCTTCACTGCTGCTTCTGCAAAGCCGTTACTCTGAGGATAACGTGGACTGGATGTTACATGCGTAAATCCGTAATTCTCCGCAAAACGTCGGAATTCTGACGTCAATGTAGGATTGAATTGAGGACCGTTATCTGATTTGACTGTCTCAGGTATGCCATGGGTGGCGAAGATTGACTTGATGCGGTCAATTACCGCAGCGGTGTTTAATTCACTGAGCGGTCGTATCTCAAAGAAACGCGAATAATAGTCCGTGACCACGAGGAACCATTTCTTTTCTAGATGGAATAAATCCATAGCAACTATTTGCCACGGGCGATCAGGAAATTCTGTAGGTATCATTGGTTCGTGCATATTTTTGGATTCCTTGATACACGCGAGGCAACGTTGAACCTTTTCTTCGATTGCTCGAGATAATCCTGGCCACCATACTGCTGATTTCGCTCTTGCACGGCACTTGGTAATGCCCTGGTGACCATGGTGAATTTGTTCCAATACGGTGTCTCGTAATAGTTCGGGGATCACGAGCCGAGAACTCTTCATGAGCAGGCCGTCTGTTTCTGACAGCTCATCGCGATAAGCATAATAGCTTTGACATTCCTTGGTTACTTGACTTTCCTGTGGCTACCCGTGTTGAATGTAATGTAGCAGTTGTATGCATACTGGATCATTTCTTTGTTTCTGCCATATTTCGGCCAATCTAAGGTCTGTAGCGGGAAGGGTTGACGTGATGAGTTGTATGTAGGCAGATACTTCTTCATCCAATTCTACCGAATCGTGTTCTCCTGATAGGGGGGCACGCGAAAGTGCGTCGGCGGCATGTAACTCCTTTCCCGGAACATATTTTATAGTATAGACGTAACGCATCATCCGTAACCGTATTCTTTGGAGACGAGGGGACAGATCGTCTATTTGCTTTGTCGTCAAGATCGTCACTAACGGTTTATGATCTGTTTCAAGATCAACGCTAATCCCTGTTATGTAATCCTTGAATCGATTACAAGCCCACGCCAATGCTGTGGCTTCTTTCTCTATTTGCGCGTATCTCTTTTCTGCATCTGTTAACGTCGTAGATGCGTAAGCGACTACGCGCCGTTGTCCATCTGTATGAACTTGACTTAGGACAGCGCCTATTCCCCAAGATGACGCATCAGCTGAAATAATTGTTGGCAGCTTCGGATCATACACCGCCAGTACTGGATGATTAGTTAACAATGCTTTGATCTTAATAAACGACTCGTTCTGTGGGTCTCCCCACGTCCACTCATTTTTCGTGCTTAAGAGTTCATGTAACGGTCTCAGTGTATGAGATACTTCCGGTACAAACTTTGCTAGAAAGTTAACCATCCCTAGGAAACGCTTCAACTCTGTTGTATTTGTTGGCGGTGGCAATTTGTTGATAGCGGCTATCTTCGCTTCGTCTGGATGTATTCCTGCTTCATCTATGACGTGGCCTAGAAACTTAACTCTTCTGACGGAGAACTCGCATTTGGCTCTATTAAGTGTAATTCCAGCTTCTGTCAGACGTTTTAATATCTGTCTCAATCTCTCGTCATGCTCTTGCACGTTACATCCCCATACCAAGATATCATCTTGCAGGTGAACAGCTCCTGGTATTCCAGCGAGACAGAGTCCTATTTTTCGTTGGAAATGCTCTGACGCAGAACAAATACCAAAGGGCATTCTGATAAAATAATATCGCCCGAAAGGCGTGATGAAAGTTGTCAACTTCGCTGACTGAGGCGCCAAGGGAACTTGCCAATAACCGCTCGTAGCATCTAATTTCGAAAATATGGTGGCTCCCGCCAATTGACCCAAGATGTGATCCACCGAGGGAAGTGGATATCTTTCTCTCTTAATGAATTTATTCAAATCAGTCAAATCCACGCAAATGCGTATGCTCTTATCCGGCTTGGGAACTATCACCATCGGAGCGCAGAAGTCTGTCGGTTCTTCTATAGGTGTTATAATACCTTCTGAAACCATGCGGATCAGTTCATCTTTGGTTTGCTTCATCAGTGGAATGGGAACTCTTCTTGGCGTGTTTAATGCAGTTGGTTGAGCGCCAGGCATTAATGCAATCTCATATGGTTCGACGGTCTTGCCAATTCCTTCAAAGAGATGAGGAAACTCCTGCAAGATCAACTCAACTTTAGTGGCGGCTGATTCCATTCCATCTACTCTCGCTATTATGTTCAATTCTTCACTCGCTTTCAGCCCCAAAAGCGGTCTTTCTAGGTCTGGGATCACGTAGACGTTTTCAACTATTCTTGCATCTTTATATTCTAATGTCGCAGCTATCATCCCTACGCATTCGATTCTCTTGCGGCCTGGGCCATATAAGGTTCTATCTGAGGCTACCAATTTACTTGCTAGAGGCATTGCTCGGGCCATTTCTTCCGGTATGACACTCACATCAGCTCCTGTGTCAACCTTAAACTTAATTCGTTGTTTATTAACCAAGATGGTGGCATGCCACTGCCGGGAGGGTTTGCTCTCTACTGATCCCAAAAATGCATTGTTCAAGGATGTATCGCTGGTTACTTCTCTTATAGTATTCATTGAATTTCGGCACTGTTTCGCAAAGTGACCTCTTCTCTTACATTTATGACATGTAGCGCTGGAGGCTGGACATTGTTCTCTGGGATGATTTCTCGAGTATCCACAACGTTTACAACGTTCTTGCTGTTGCTTAGGTTGGTGTTGTCGTTGCGTTGACATATTTGGAGGTGGCTGTTTGGCCGTTACGTGGTTCCGCCATTGACCTTGCATGTTTCTGCTAGCACGCGATGCAGGTTTACCCGTGTGTATTCTATCTACATTATGCGCATTTTTCTCGGGGTACAACTCCCGTTGTTGCGATTTGATTTGTTCATTTTGTCTGGCTTTCGTGACAGCACCGTCCAATGTCAGTTCTTTGTCCAACTGAAGTCGCTCTGATAAGGCCTTGTCTTTTAATCCAACTACCAGTCTGTCACAGATAAGTTCGTCCCGCATTGTTCCAAATTCACAATGTTCTGATAATGCGTGTAATGCGGTAATGTATTCTTCTACACTCTCACCATCTCTTTGTTGACGATTATTAAATTTCGCTCTCTCATACGTGCGGTTGCGCCGTACAACGTAGTGTCCTTCAAAACGATCTCTGACGTTCTCATAGACGCTCTCTTCCTCCGTACTCAATTGAAACGAGTCGAAGATATCATCGGCCTGAGGACCCATGAAATAGATTAAGGCATTTACTTGTTCCTTATGAGAACTTCGACTCAGACCCGAGGCCTGGCGAAAGCGTTCAAACCTTCTAATCCATTTTGGCCATTCTCCTGCTCCTGTTAATGGTTCGGGGGCAGTGATTTGAAAGGTAGGGGCAGGTACGGGGGGCACTCCCGTTGGTACGCTCTGTCCACCTTGAAGAAGTTCCAAGTCATTCGTGTCGTCTTCAGACATGTTAAGTCGGGTGTCCTTTTGTTTACTAGCGAGTAGTGGTATTTTCTTCTTCTCACTGACGCCTTTGACCCTAATATCCCTTTTCCAAAGCGACGGGAACGGCGAAAAAACTGACAAACGCGGCGGGAAGACGCGGGAAACGTTAATCTGACACCATGTTTTGTTGTGACATAAAAATTGGGACGAATTACATTAATAATCTAAGTTCTTTATTCAACTGAAAAACTTTCTCTTATACACAACTGTGTTCAGTAGAGGCGCGATTCATTCTTGTTTGTTTATGGTTTTTCCATTTCCTGCATTCTCATCTTATTGATTTCTAATCTTATCACGCCATCTATTTTAATCTTAGGAAGTATACAAAATTATCATCTCTTATTTAATATTAACATTGTTATGCAAATTTACTTTAGAACATGGAATTAAACATTTATATATAGAATTAATTAAGGATATGAAAGTATTTGTTTTATCATTATTCAACAATAAGGTGCTTTACATGATTTTTCGGCTTTTTCTACCAAGACGGCAGCCGTTGCCTTTCTAATCTCACCTTTAACTAACGATTTTTAAAGTCCATTTAGAAGTAAATACAGAAATAGTTTATTATTTAAATATAAAATCAACTTTTAATGCGAAATGAGCCCTTGACCCAAATAACAGAGCACTAGCATGTGCGTGTGACTACTTGGCCCGGCTTTCAAGTAAACACTACTTAAGTGACTAACAATATGAGGATGTGTGAACCACTATTTGTCTTGACTAATTAACTATAGAGTTCATGTTTAAGCAGAAAGTGTGTACAAAATTAGTGTCTAAAACTACAAAATCGCTATCTTTAACATCTGAGCAGATAATAGGCCATAGATCGGTCAGATACCACAAGGGAGTTGACTAACATCCTTCTTATCAGATCGGATTTTATAACTAAAAGTAAATATGACTTTCAATGAACTGTTGACGATTTTACGGAACAGATATCGCTATCAGATGTCATAAATGATGAAACAGATCATGATTTTAAGCACTAGTTTTTACAGTTAGAGCAAACGCCCCCTACCGTATTTTCTGTGAAGCAAATTTTATTCCCGGTGCCGATGGTAATCCAAAGCCGCGGCTATACCTTTTTAACTATCAAAATCATTTTGACGTCATAACCAAACCTAAGCCTCTCTTCCTTTTCGATTTTTTTTCTGCGAAAGGAGCCTTGAAGGATATAACAACTTAAACTTTAACCACGCTTGCAACAAGTATTGTTATTCCTGTCAAAGGGCCGAGGAATGTGAGGGGGAGAAATTAGATGAGGGACCTGCCATCGCGACTTTAGGGGGCAAGAATGCTTTGATATGCTCTTTCAAAGCAAGGACAATACAAAAAACTTGAAGAAATACCGCTAAATGGGTCCCGAGCTTGGTGCAGTCCTTGTTATAGATATATTCTTAAAAGTTACCACTTACTGATTTTACTATACAACTTTAATTGGGACGGACTAATCTAATTAAACTGGTTGAAATATCAAAGCGAACTAACTGTGCAAAGTAAAGAGGGCTGACAAAGATAACAGTTGGATGACGTCACCTTATCGATCTCTCCCTATCTTTCCTTATCTGACCTACTAGTCTATTCTGATCAAAGCCTACTATGTCTATTTTTTATCAACAAGCTCTCCCTCTTTGAAAGAATAAGTAAAATACCATTACATAATTATTTCAACATTTGAAGTAAATCTATACATTTTTGAAAATTTATCTTATGTAGATCTTTAGTAAAGATATCGGCTACGTTACTTTTAGTATTAACATATTGTAAATCAAACACTTTCTTATTTATGTTTTCGCGTATAAAGTGATACCTTATATCGATGTGTTTTGATCGATGATTTTCTATTGCATTTTGTGCATAATATATAGCTGATTCGTTATCACAGAATACACAAGATTTCAATAATAGGCCGTTGCTATTTGTGCCCGGGTTGCGGGCAGAAATAGCATAAAGGGTGCTAAATTCGCCCGGGTTCCGGGCAGAAATAGCGGCCGACTAATGCGAGGCTAAAAGTGCCCGGGTCCCGGGCAGAAATAGCCGGCCCACAGTGGACTGTCTATATCTGCCCGGGTTCCTTACTGATGCAAACCCGGGCACAAATAGCGGGCCCACAGTGGGGCCGTCTATTTGTGCCCGGGTTCTCGATTTTTGAGAAACCCGGGCAGAAATAGCGAGTCCACAATGGGCCGTCTATTTCTGCCAGGGTTCTTCGTTGCGGTAAACCCGAGCAAAAATAGCCGAAGATAAATTTATGGCTAGTTGTGCCCGGGTATTTTGCTCATTATCAACCCGGGCAGAAATAGCGAGCCCACAGTGGACTGTCTATATCTGCCCGGGTTCTTCGTTGCGGTAAACCCGGGCAAAAATAGCCGAAGAGAAATTTATGGCTAGTTGTGCCCGGGTATTTTGCTCATTATCAACCCGGGCAGAAATAGCGAGCCCACAGTGGACTGTCTATATCTGCCCGGGTTCCCCGTTGCGGTAAACCCGGGCAAAAATAGCCGAAGATAAATTTATGGCTAGTTGTGCCCGGGTATTTTGCTCATTATCAACCCGGGCAGAAATAGCGAGCCCACAGTGGACTGTCTATATCTGCCCGGGTTCCCCGTTGCGGTAAACCCGGGCAAAAATAGCCGAAGATAAATTTATGGCTAGTTGTGCCCGGGTATTTTGCTCATTATCAACCCGGGCAGAAATAGCGAGCCCACAGTGGACTGTCTATATCTGCCCGGGTTCCCCGTTGCGGTAAACCCGGGCACAAATAGACACTCCGATTAATTTATTGTAAAAGAATCAAAGAACTAAGAATTGTATAGAAACTATCATTTTTTGAAACCTGCATCGAAAACCGCTAAAATATGTCAGTAGCAATTAAAACCATAATCCAAAAGGCACGAGAGACGAGAAGTGTAATGCTTTTCTATGTAATGTGTCTTATCCCTTCTATAAAACCCCTGCTTTCCTATCTCTCTCTCTCTCTACGTTACTCAGCAATAATTTCTTCGTTTCCATCTCCAGAGTCCATTACTCGGAAGAGCGCGGAGCAGAGTGGTTCTCTATACTCACCGTGCCGCTTAACGTGGGTTGAAATTAGGTTATATTGTAATGAAAGTGAATTTAAGTTGATTAAATTCAATTAAAGTAAAAGTATGAAGTTCCGAGAGAAGTGCGGACTCCTCTGAGGAGCCTTAATGCGCTCTCGGAACGTAAATACGGCTTTCTTAGTTAGAACAGAGAAACCTTTGTTGCCCGAAGTGGTCGATGAAAGATTAAATATCTCAAAATTGTGTGTAAAAACATTGACTACTGTAGAACGAATAGGAGGCTGTGAAACAAGTGGTAGGATTTTACTTTACCTACCTAACCCAACCAACACTTGATTCTGATTAATTAGGCCACGGGGAGTTCGAAAAAAATAGTGAAAAAATTCTAAACCCGCCGCAAGTTGGGGAAAAAATTTTTTGAAAATTTTAAAATTGCATGTACTTACCGCCATTAAGACCGCTACGCGCCTAAACATTCTGCCCTCGATCTTGAAAAACTACTCGGGGGGGGGGGTAAATATAATAACAAGGACTCGCGACCGAATTCAAGGAGCACATACTACTGAAATATAGCTATGAAATTTTAAACACCCGCTGAAACATTTACAATTCTCAAAGAAGAATATTTCAAAGAAGCTCCAATTTTAAAAATAAACAGCGATATTTTGCTAAATTGCGTAGATTATTTCGGAAGTAAATGAAGATAAACCACAATATTTTGGAAAAGGCGTAACATTATTTGGGAAGTAAATGAAGATAAACAATAATATTTTGGAAAAGTCCTAATATTATTAATCAAAAATGTCTTGATTAGAATCAAGACCTGAAAAGTATCGATAAGACTGAGGTTATCACTTGACTGAAGGATCAGATATTAATTTTTCTTTTTAATTGAAACTTAAAGGCATGCTTAAGAAAAAACAACGTTCCATTACCGTTTTCCGTTGAAATAACTTATTTTACTGGTAATCAATTTCAAAAATTTACTTATCTCGGCTTTTCGACCACAATTCCATTCCCCGAAAACATTTTATCATTACATTAATTACTTTTGAGAGAGTACGTGTATGGTTTTGCGTTTTAAAAAGGTTCCTTAAGACATTACATCCCCATTCGTCCTGGCACGCTTTGCAGTGGAACATTTTATTTATTCTAAAAGAAATGGCGGTAAATTCAATAGGGACAGTAAGATTTTTACTCGCGGTTTTGCAAAATGATGTAATATCAAGTGTACTTTAGTCAACCGTCGTATTGTTCTTTCTCATAGTTCAGGGCATGATCATTGTTACTCCGCAATTTCTCTCTTTAGTTTCTAACAATGGTTAGAGACTATTTGATATGGCATGTAACAACGTTATATACATTTGTAAATTCTAAGTAGCACAAAAGGAAAAAGAATCCAATTTTTTTATATTTTGGTTTGAAATAAATAAACTCATGATAGTAGTTATAAAGAACTGAAACTCAAGGGAATGACACCGGTAATGAGCAGCAAAATGAGAGGAAAGTTTGCTTCAGGTTACCAGAGGGAGATGGTAGTGAAAATAGTAATCTGGAATTTTGTTCCTCCAAATCTTAATATAATCATGAAAAATTCAAGTGAGGTGAAAGATTGATTTGGCGTGAACGAGTGGTCCGTGAAAATAGCAGATAACAGCGAAAAAATTCCCTTGGATCATAGCCCACTCGATCCATGCTCACGGAAGAAAGCTGCTCGCGCTATAGTCTCGAAAGGGTTATATGGAGCTTTTAACTATTTAAAGGCTGTTTTCATGGCTAAACAGACCACTATTACAGTTTTTCTTGTTGTTTTATAGCTTATTTTGACACGGTATCTCCCAAAAGTAATTAATTTTACTGTAACAATGTAATGATAAAATGTTTTCGGGGAATGGAATTGTGGTCGAAAAGCCGAGATAAGTAAATTTTTGAAATTGATTACCAGTAAAATAAGTTATTTCAACGGAAAACGGTAATGGAACGTTGTTTTTTCTTAAGCATGCCTTTAAGTTTCAATTAAAAAGAAAAATTAATATCTGATCCTTCAGTCAAGTGATAACCTCAGTCTTATCGATACTTTTCAGGTCTTGATTCTAATCAAGACATTTTTGATTAATATCTGTTCCTTCAGTCTTCATTTTAATTAAGATTGTTAAGAAACTGTTTTACATTTTCAAAATCTGCACTAAGCAGAAACATATATAAAGGTGACCGTAACTTTAGCTCAATCAAACATTTATTTGTAATGATACTTCAAAAACAAAAACATAAATCATTAGAAGTTTGTAGTCTTATGATAATTAACGTAATACAATTTTTTACAATCGTTTATTCAAACGCGAGGCGCTCCCCTAAAAATTCCAGAAATAGGACCAAATTGAAAATTTTACACAATTTTTAAA
This sequence comes from Phalangium opilio, assembly GCF_054372755.1. Taxonomy (NCBI): domain Eukaryota; kingdom Metazoa; phylum Arthropoda; class Arachnida; order Opiliones; family Phalangiidae; genus Phalangium; species Phalangium opilio. Next base: position 1,467,888 of record NW_028324179.1, on the reverse strand, counting down.
AACGCTGATTTATGTCCGTTTAAGCTTTAGCTCAAAATTTTCATAAGCCCAATATGAAATTCGGATATCCTTAAAACTTCACAAAGACGATCCGTGATTGTCAATTTCAAACTTTTTGTAGCATTAACTATCGTCTGTTTGATATTAAGCTTAAAACCTTAAACACAATATAGCCAGGGCTACCCTAAAAGTCCACAAAGATGTTTCAAGATTGCTAATACGCCTAAAAAGTACCCTCTTCAAAATATGTAGGCGGAGAAAAGAGAGCGTGATCGAGTGGGCTATGCTAGTGGGAATTTGGGTAGGAAGTCGCGGAGGTTGGGAGTGACTTGGGACTCCAGGCATAGCCCATTCCATCACGCACTCGACAACGCAAAGCAACTCGCGCCAGCGTGTGAAATAAGGCGGTGACACAGGACAAATGAACAGTATAAAAATTGCTTGGTCCAGTCCAAAAATTAAATCGGAGGAACAGTGGTCCACGAGACTACTAAGAAAATTGAAGGGAAACTAGAGTCCACACATTAAAATAATAATATTTTAATTATCCACTTCTTTAGTTTAGCAGACGACGTGCTCTGGTCAATGGTCACGGACCAGTTTATTTATTGCAAGTCAGGACTCGGGAGGGTCGCTGGCCTAATGTCCAGTTTAAAAAAATCCTTATTTCCCACCCTGCGATGTGTTGCGCGTGATCGAGTAGGCTATGCTCAGAGAAAAAGAAATCTTCACTTCAGTCATAGCCCACTCGAGCAGCCGCAGTGCAGCGTCCAGTAGCGCGGATCGAGTGGGCTATTCTTCAGTTGGGAGTCCTGGGAATGAAATAAGCACAGAACACTGGACATTGTGCAATAAAATTTTATAATGTCCCATAAATATTTTAAACACTAAGGGGGTCACTGGACAGTTGACCAGTAAATTTTTCCGAAGTTCTGATAGTTTGATTTTGAAGACGCGGCACAATTTTTGCGCACTCCAGTGGACAATGTCCTATAAATTTTCCAGTCAAACAGGGGGTCGCTGGACACACGTCCTATATATATTCTACCCTGATTTGAGCAAATTGGATATCGGTATCCTGAATTAACTAGCGCTACTGTTACCTATGTTGACGATAGCGCGTCATCGAGTAGGTTATGCTCCGGGCAAAAGAAATCTTCACTTCAGTTCAGCGTGGGAAATAAGGCGGTGGCACAGGTCAAATGACCAGTTAAAAATTAAATCGGAGGGGGTCAGTGGTCTACGGGACCACAAAGAAAATTCTAGGGTATTAAACCAGGGTCCAGACATTATCTCAACTATTTAAATTCCACTTCATTAGTTTACCAGACAACGCGCCCTGGTCAATGGTCATAGACCAGTATATTTATTCCAGGCTGGCCCAATGTCTAGTTTGAAAAAAAATCCTTATTTCCCACCCTGCTTCTGTTGGGAGTCCTGGGGCTCCTGAAGGCCATGCATATGACAAAGATTCATTTCTTATAAGCGAGAATGGCCAACTTTGTTGTGTAAGAGACAGCCTGGCAGCCCGGTATTTGTTTACTACTAACCTGTCAGGTTAGAAGTTAATACAGCCCTTTGAATTTAAATAATTAGAAATGAGAAATGTCAGACAGTCAGACAACACATTTTCTGGTTACCCTGATACTGTTATCCAGACTTTCCCTCTAATATATTTTCCCTGACCTTTAAAAAGGTCCATTTTCACTTTCCCAGACTTTTACCTGACTTTTCAGGCCCATTTTCAATTTCCCAGACTTTTTAGGACCATTTTCAATTTTCCAAACTTGTCCCAGACTTTTCAGGCCCATTTTCAATTTTCCAAACTTGTCCCAGACGTTTTAGGCCCATTTTCAATTTTCCAGACTTGTCCCAGACTTTTCAGGCACATTTTCAATTTCCCAGACTTGTCCCAGACTTTTCAGGCCCATTTTCAATTTCCCAGACTTTTCCCAGACTTTTCAGGCCCATTTTCAATTTCCCAGACTTGTCCCTGACTTTTGAGGCCCATTTTCAATTTTCCAAACTTGTCCCAGACGTCTTAGGCCCACTTTCAATTTTCCAGACTTGTCCCAGACTTTTCAGGCCCATTTTCAATTTCCCAGACTTGTCCCAGACTTTTCAGGCCCATTTTCAATTTCCCAGACTTGTCCCTGACTTTTGAGGCCCATTTTCAATTTTCCAAACTTGTCCCAGACGTTTTAGGCCCATTTTCAATTTTCCAGACTTTTCCCTGACTTTTCAGGCCCATTTTCAATTTTCCAGACTTTTCCCTGACTTTTCAGGCTCATTTTCAATTTCCCAGACTTGTCCCTGACTTTTGAGGCCCATTTTCAATTTTCCAAACTTGTCCCAGACTTTTTAGGCCCATTTTCAATTTCCCAGACTTTTTAGGACCATTTTCAATTTTCCAAACTTGTCCCAGACTTTTCAGGCCCATTTTCAATTTTCCAAACTTGTCCCAGACGTTTTAGGCCCATTTTCAATTTTCCAGACTTGTCCCAGACTTTTCAGGCACATTTTCAATTTCCCAGACTTGTCCCAGACTTTTCAGGCACATTTTCAATTTCCCAGACTTGTCCCTGACTTTTGAGGCCCATTTTCAATTTTCCAAACTTGTCCCAGACGTCTTAGGCCCATTTTCAATTTTCCAGACTTGTCCCAGACTTTTCAGGCCCATTTTCAATTTCCCAGACTTGTCCCAGACTTTTCAGGCCCATTTTCAATTTCCCAGACTTGTCCCTGACTTTTGAGGCCCATTTTCAATTTTCCAAACTTGTCCCAGACGTTTTAGGCCCATTTTCAATTTTCCAGACTTTTCCCTGACTTTTCAGGCCCATTTTCAATTTTCCAGACTTTTCCCTGACTTTTCAGGCTCATTTTCAATTTCCCAGACTTGTCCCTGACTTTTGAGGCCCATTTTCAATTTTCCAAACTTGTCCCAGACTTTTTAGGCCCATTTTCAATTTCCCAGACTTTTTAGGACCATTTTCAATTTTCCAAACTTGTCCCAGACTTTTCAGGCCCATTTTCAATTTTCCAAACTTGTCCCAGACGTTTTAGGCCCATTTTCAATTTTCCAGACTTGTCCCAGACTTTTCAGGCACATTTTCAATTTCCCAGACTTGTCCCAGACTTTTCAGGCACATTTTCAATTTCCCAGACTTGTCCCTGACTTTTGAGGCCCATTTTCAATTTTCCAAACTTGTCCCAGACGTCTTAGGCCCATTTTCAATTTTCCAGACTTGTCCCAGACTTTTCAGGCCCATTTTCAATTTCCCAGACTTGTCCCAGACTTTTCAGGCCCATTTTCAATTTCCCAGACTTGTCCCTGACTTTTGAGGCCCATTTTCAATTTTCCAAACTTGTCCCAGACGTTTTAGGCCCATTTTCAATTTTCCAGACTTTTCCCTGACTTTTCAGGCCCATTTTCAATTTTCCAGACTTTTCCCTGACTTTTTAGGCCCATTTTCAATTTTCCAGACTTGTCCCTGACTTTTGAGGCCCATTTTCAATTTTCCAGACTTTTCCCTGACTTTTCAGGCTCATTTTCAATTTCCCAGACTTGTCCCTGACTTTTGAGGCCCATTTTCAATTTTCCAAACTTGTCCCAGACTTTTTAGGCCCATTTTCAATTTCCCAGACTTTTCCCTGACTTTTTTGGCCCATTTTCAATATCCCAGACTTTTCCCTGACTTTTTAGGCCTAATTTCAATCGAAAAAAGTTATTAAATGAATAAATCTATATGGTTTTAATTATGTTGAAATGAAAGCTATTAAATCCATCTCTTTGTCATTCGGCTCCGTTAATTTCTGAAACTTACCAAAAACTAGTGTATTACATATTTAACCAAAAATTTATGTTAATTAACCAAACAAAAAACGTTATGAAATAAAGAGCCTGAGAATGGATCCCCTTAAAACCAGAACCAAGACCTGTGAGTGTTAGTTTGAAACAATTTTTGAAAATGAACACTTTCGTTTCTTTGATATTTACCTACAATAATTTCAGAAACTTTGAAGGCTTAGTTGCAGAACTACTGTAACACTGAACAGTGTGTTACACATTAAACATAAACCAAAATAAATATAATTTTAACTATACATCGTGTTATAAACGCCTTTAAAAAAAAACGCGCCCTCAAAATACAAAAGCTACGTTAGTATGTCGAAAATTAAGAAAACATGTTAGAGAACCAATGAACAGCAATCTTTTGCACGTTTAATACAAAATTTAAATTTAAATAATGCAAATATAGAATGTTATTAAATGAAAGACTATATACAGTTCTGTTTGTCATTATTTCCCTTGAAAAGTTGTCGCTAGCATTCAGCCAGCGGAGGGTTCATCATCAAGGTGTAAAATTTACCACTACAGCTGATTGATGTGTCCTAGCTGTCACAGATAATAATGTAGTAATTAATTGATCTACCAGTAAGATTAATAATTAATTTGAACATACCAACAGTATTCGTATTGTCTAGCTTTTATCTCAACCGAAGTTAATGTTGCCTATTCCTATAACATCAACAGACAACATAACGGCAACGCTACCTTGACCGAGGCTTAACGAAATTAGCTTAGCGAAATTCGTTAATAATAAAATATTCTGTCTGCTTTTAAATTTAAAATTAATTTTAGTAAATTTCATTGACGTTTTTTGTTGTGAAAACAATAAAAATCATACGTAATTAGCCTCCAGTTTAATTCCAAATCCAAAATTTTAATTTTAACCGACAGCTCAAACGCCATGTTTTTCTTGCTTAATATCCCGCTAACGGCGTGAATCACGACACAAACGCCGTAAGTCCAATATAAAAAATGAGGGCTAAAATGCTTGTCTCTAACAGTGGTAAAACGCCGTAATTCCAATACCCAAAACAACGTAAGTCAAAGTATGTGTTAATAATGATAAAAATCAATACTTAAACTTAATTTATCTTAATGAAACTAAGGGAAGGCACATCTATGGACTGTTATCTTTAATTTAAGATGGTTCCCAAACGTAACGAATGAATAGTTTTCTTTATACACGATCCCAATTAAGGTCATTTTTCAATAAAATCCCATGTTATCTCTATGGAACAATATAGTATCTTTCACCAAATGTCTGATTAATTTTATGGATTCTAAAACCACCCTTAACAACTTTTTTCTTTATAGAATTAACTATTAGTTGGATCTCTTTGAAATTTTAACCACAAAATTAGGGCCCGAATTTTAGTTCACTGGCAAAATTTCAAAGCTGCAAACACAATACGAAAAAAGTTACGGTCAATCAAAAAACCCTCCTTTAGCATTAGAGGGAGTATCAGGTCTTATCTAAGAGAGCGACCGCTCTCCTAGAATTTGGGAAGTTAATGAAGATAAACAATAATATTTTGGAAAAGGCGTAACATTATTTGGGAAGTAAATGAAGATAAACAATGATATTTTGGAAAAGGCGTAACATTATTTGGGAAGTAAATGAAGATAAACAATAATATTTTGGAAAAGACGTAACATTATTTGGGAAGTAAATGATGATAAACAATAATATTTTGGAAAAGGCGTAACATTATTTGGGAAGTAAATGAAGATAAACCACAATATTTTGGAAAAGGCGTAACATTATTTGGGAAGTAAATGAAGATAAACAATGATATTTTGGAAAAGGCGTAACATTATTTGGGAAGTAAATGAAGATAAACAATAATATTTTGGAAAAGGCGTAACATTATTTGGGAAGTAAATGAAGATAAACCACAATATTTTGGAAAAGGCGTAACATTATTTGGGAAGTAAATGAAGATAAACAATGATATTTTGGAAAAGGCGTAACATTATTTGGGAAGTAAATGAAGATAAACAATAATATTTTGGAAAAGGCGTAACATTATTTGGGAAGTAAATGAAGATAAACCACAATGTTTTGGAAAAGGCGTAACATTATTTGGGAAGTAAATGAAGATAAACAATGATATTTTGGAAAAGGCGTAACATTATTTGGGAAGTAAATGAAGATAAACAATAATATTTTGGAAAAGGCGTAACATTATTTGGGAAGTAAATGAAGATAAACAATAATATTTTGGAAAAGGCGTAACATTATTTGGGAAGTAAATGAAGATAAAGCACAATATTAAGTAAATGAAGATAATTAGCAATATTTTTGAAAAGGCGGCCAATTATTGGGAAGCAAATGATGGCGAACAACAATATTTTAAAAAGGCTTCAATATGTTGGAAGGAAGTGTATATTAAAAAATTATACACTATTAACTGCAAAACTGTTTATATCGATGGCTATGCAGTAAAGTGTGGCACTTAGCGTTACCCGAGAAACACCACTTGGAGGTGGCCACACGTCGTTTCTCATGAGGAGTTTTGATAAGGCAGGCCCCCTTGCCTACTGCCGCTATAACCCAACCGGGGAGTTTTGATAAGGCAGGCCCCCTTGCCTACTGCCAAAAACTAAGAAAACGTTGCCTTATTCGTCAGTGAATTCGGCAGTGTTTTCTTCGTTTTGACCAGCAATTAAAAATGCTGGTTCTGCCTCGGGATCGAGAGTAGCCAGCTCTTCCTCCGAGACCCCGATTTCAATTAATTCAAGGCCTTTTTTGCCCGGTCCAGGGTAGCAAGACTTTACGTCTTCCAAGAACCGAGCAAAATTGGTTCCAGGAGGAAGCCAGTTTCCATCCTGGTCCTTGAAAAATAGGCATCGGTACCAATAAGAAGCCATAAAGCTACTTAATGACCTGTCTGTTCTGTGGGACTTAATGGCATCCTTCACGTGTCTATTTCGGTTCTCGATGTTGTTCGTATGGGCGCGAGAATCTTCCGAGTTGACAAACTCGTACTTATGAAGCACGGTAAGGTGCTCCCGAAAGCCCATTAACGTACAATTCATGTACATAGGGGCTCCGTCAGACACGATGATGGACCCAGGGGCTATATATTTTGCCATTTGCGTCCACAGAACAGCACGGGACTTATTTTTGACTTTCAAAAATAGACCATCTTTTGTATCCCGGCAATAAATTCCAAAGATACAAATGGTTTCTCCGGCTAACTCCGCCCCTCGGTTGTATTTGCGAGTATGAAGGTAGGTTTCGTTCACCTCCACAAACAGTCCTGGTCCTCCAATCTGGACTTTGTCGGCCCTATTAGAAATGACAATTTCCGTTACCTCACGACACATGGAAAAATAATCCACAACTGTTCGTGAGGAACATTCACTATGGGTTGTAGCGTCAGTGACGCTCATTTTACAAACCCAAAGGAAAACGAGGAAAAGATTGTCGGTAACCGACAAATTTTGATTATAGAACCATGTGTTTTTGGAGGGGACGAAAGCCTTCACACACTCGGAAACCAAATGATCGGGAACCTTTTTCCTCGATGCCCTTAAAGCCTTTCGCTTGTTGGCTCGAGATTGCCCAGTGGAACATCGGATTACGTTTCCAAACCGACTTTGGTTGTTAAACACCCCCACAAGAAATCCATCGATAATTCCATCGTCGGATTTATTTCCGCAAGTACAAGCGATCTTTCTTTCATTGAAAGAAGTAACGCTTGGAACCAAGTCCAATGAAATCATCAGAGTTTTAGCGTCCCTTTCAGATTTGGCCCTTAACTCTTCGTTCATACATGGAAAAAATCCACCCCAATTTTTTAACGAAACACTGTGGAAAAACTGTTCCGCAGTTTCAAAATTAGGGTTTTCAAAAGCTGGATTTTCCATTTTTGAAAATAGGCCAGCCACAAAACCAAATGCTTCCCACCAAAAATGTGTTTCTTCCCACCAGAAATGTCTCTTCCCAACAAAATAATGCCACAAAATTGAGTTTTATTAAACCTCTCGCTTAGCTCGCTCAAACGCGTCTGATGAGTAATAAAGAATTGTCTTAAAAGGTCACCTGTTACTTAAAAACGGTTCGCGCATGCGCGAACCGTTGCCATGGCAAAGAAGAAGGTTGCCATGACAACCATTGTGCCGGCGGTGGGTTTGGATGTTTTAAATCTAGAACAAAAATTCATTTTCTCCACGTGAAGTGAAATCCTAAGCTATCCAAACCAAAAACCTAACCGAACCTGCTTCTGCCCACAATAAAAGGTAGATCTAGATCTTTTTTTTTCAAACCATTTATTGAAAAGGATTAACGGTTTGTAAAAATAAAAATTATTGAGATAAAGTTGATAATTATGGCTTTCAAAAGTAATCGCGTTGCAGCGATGCGAAGGTTGCTAAATGGAAAGGATGTATCTGATTTTAGCAGCGTTCCTGAACATATTGTGTGTGCATTTTTTGACGAATGCACATATGTAAAAAGAATGCAAGTTGTAGCATTCTGCATATTGAATGGAATATCGGAATACAATTTTTGGCGAATCATTCGTTGGAAAGATTGTTCAAGGCAGGACGAACGTAAGGTTGCAGATCTTTTCATTTACATGAAAAAACCGGAAAATCAGGGTAGATTTTATTCATATGATATTCATTCAGGACTTATAAAATATTTGGATGGGGCTACTAGATATTTTGGTTCTCGAATTGAGTCATCTTAATTAATTTATTATTTACCGATTTTTACGAGATTTGGTGGAATTTCAGTAAATATATACGGCAGTAGGCAAGGGGACCTGCCTAAACAAAACTCCTTGTGAGAAACGACGTGTGGCCACCTCCATGTGGTGTTTCTCGGGTAACGCTAAGTGCCACATTTTAAGCAAATTTTATATAATTTTCCAAATAAGTGACCGCCTTTCCAAAATATGTTGTTTATCATCCCAAATAATGTTACGCCTTTTCCAAAATATTGTGGTTTATCTTCATTTACTTCCCAAATAATGTTACGCCTTTTCCAAAATATTGTTGTTTATCTTCATTTATTTCCCAAATAATGTTACGCCTTTTCCAAAATATTGTGGTTTATCTTCATTTACTTCCCAAATTATGTTACGCCTTTTCCAAAATATTGTGGTTTATCTTCATTTATTTCCCAAATAATGTTACGCCTTTTCAAAAATATTGTGGTTTATCTTCATTTACTTCCCAAATAATGTTACACCTTTTCCAAAATATTATAGTTTATCTTTATTTACTTCCGAAATAATCTACGCAATTTAGCAAAATATCGTTGTTTATTTTTAAAATTGGAGCTCGCTTCAAATATTTTTCTACCCTGGTATGAGAATTCTAAATGTTTCAGTGGGTGTTTAAAATTTCATAGCTATATTTCCGCAGTATGTGCTCCTTGATTTCCGTCGCGAGTCATTATTATATTTACCTCCCGGGTAGTTTTTCAAGATCGAGGGCAGAATGTTTAGGCGCGTAGCGGTCTTAATGGCGGTAAGTACATGCAATTTTCAAATTTTCAAAAATTTTTTTGACCAACTTGCGGGGGGTTAAGAATTTTTTCACTATTTTTTCCGAACTCCCCGTGGCCTAATTAGTCAGAATCAAGTGTTGGTTGGGTTAGGTAGGTAAAGTAAAATCCTACCAAACAAGTTAAGTACTTTCGTAAGGATTTATGGCATTAATGCTTAATATTTTTTAAATGTTTCAATATCGTAGTATGGTTAGTTAAGGTTTGGCTTTGTAAGCTACGCCAGTCGTAACTTCTCCCTTCCAATTTGTTTGAAAAATATAAATAGCGGTTTGATATCTTTGTTTCATGGCAATGTTTATTATGAGTAGACATGTTTGAGATATAAGGATTTGAATTGATTTTGATATTGCAAATAAATAGGAATTTAATCTAGTTTAGATAAATCTCGAATTGGAAAAATAGAAATATCTTTGACTCAAAAATCGGTTTTGAAAAAAAGGAAATATATGGGATTTGAAGCAAGTGTTCTTCATCTGGGAATATTTGGGCGTTAAGACCCATTTTTAGGCTGCAAATACCAGGGATTGAAACCTAGTGTTTAGGAACTGAGAATATCTGGGTTTTTGAAACCTAGTGTTTAGGAACTGAGAATATCTGGGTTTTTGAAACCTAGTGTTTAGGAACTGAGAATATCTGGGTTTTCGAAACCTAGTGTTTTGGGGACTGAGAATATCTGGGTTTTTGAAACCTAGTGTTTTGGGGACTGAGAATATCTGGGTTTTTGAAACCTAGTGTTTTGGGGACTGAGAATATCTGGGTTTTTGGAACCTAGTGTTTAGGGGACTGAGAATATCTGGGTTTTTGAAACCTAGTGTTTAGGGGACTGAGAATATCTGGGTTTTTGAAACCTAGTGTTTTGGGAACTGAGAATATCTGGGTTTTTGGAACCTAGTGTTTAGGGGACTGAGAATATCTGGGTTTTTGAAACCTAGTGTTTGGGGACTGAGAATATCTGGGTTTTCGAAACCTAATGTTTAGGAACTGAGAATATCTGGGTTTTTGAAACCTATTGTTTTGGGGACTGAGAATATCTGGGTTTTTAAAACCCAGTGTTTTGGGGACTGAGAATATCTGGGTTTTTAAAACCTAGTGTTTGGGGACTGAGAATATCTGGGTTTTCGAAACCTAATGTTTAGGAACTGAGAATATCTGGGTTTTTGAAACCTAGTGTTTTGGGGACTGAGAATATCTGGGTTTTTGAAACCTAGTGTTTTGGGGACTGAGAATATCTGGGTTTTTGAAACCTAGTGTTTTGGGGACTGAGAATATCTGGGTTTTTGAAACCTCGTGTTTTGGGGACTGAGAATATCTGGGTTTTTAAAACCTAGTGTTTAGCGGACTGAGAATATCTGGGTTTTTAAAACCTAGTGTTTTGGGGACTGAGAATATCTGGGTTTTCGAAACCTAGTGTTTTGGGGACTGAGAATATCTGGGTTTTTGAAACCTAGTGTTTTGGGGACTGAGAATATCTGGGTTTTTGAAACCTAGTGTTTTGGGGACTGAGAATATCTGGGTTTTTGAAACCTAGTGTTTTGGGGACTGAGAATATCTGGGTTTTTGAAACCTAATGTTTTGGGGACTGAGAATATCTGGGTTTTTAAAACCTAGTGTTTGGGGACTGAGAATATCTGGGTTTTCGAAACCTAATGTTTAGGAACTGAGAATATCTGGGTTTTTGAAACCTAGTGTTTTGGGGACTGAGAATATCTGGGTTTTTGAAACCTAGTGTTTTGGGGACTGAGAATATCTGGGTTTTTGAAACCTAATGTTTTGGGGACTGAGAATATCTGGGTTTTTAAAACCTAGTGTTTAGCGGACTGAGAATATCTGGGTTTTTAAAACCTAGTGTTTGGGGACTGAGAATATCTGGGTTTTCGAAACCTAGTGTTTTGGGGACTGAGAATATCTGGGTTTTGAAACCTAGTGTTTTGGGGACTGAGAATATATGGGTTTTTGAAACCTAGTGTTTTGGGGACTGAGAATATCTGGGTTTTTGAAACCTAGTGTTTTGGGGACTGAGAATATCTGGGTTTTTGAAACCTAGTGTTTTGGGGACTGAGAATATCTGGGTTTTTGAAACCTAATGTTTTGGGGACTGAGAATATCTGGGTTTTTAAAACCTAGTGTTTAGCGGACTGAGAATATCTGGGTTTTTAAAACCTAGTGTTTGGGGACTGAGAATATCTGGGTTTTCGAAACCTAGTGTTTTGGGGACTGAGAATATCTGGGTTTTGAAACCTAGTGTTTTGGGGACTGAGAATATCTGGGTTTTTGAAACCTAGTGTTTTGGGGACTGAGAATATCTGGGTTTTTGAAACCTAGTGTTTGGGGACTGAGAATATCTGGGTTTTTAAAACCTAGTGTTTGGGGACTGAGAATATCTGGGTTTTTGAAACCTAGTGTTTTGGGGACTGAGAATATCTGGGTTTTTGAAACCTAGTGTTTTGGGGACTGAGAATATCTGGGTTTTTGAAACCTAATGTTTTGGGGACTGAGAATATCTGGTTTTTCGAAACCTAATGTTTAGGAACTGAGAATATCTGGGTTTTTGAAACCTAGTGTTTTGGGGACTGAGAATATCTGGGTTTTTGAAACCTAGTGTTTTGGGGACTGAGAATATCTGGGTTTTCGAAACCTAATGTTTAGAAACTGAGAAAAATCTGGGTTTTTGAAACCTAGTGTTTTGGGGACTGAGAATATCTGGGTTTTTGAAACCTAGTGTTTTGGGGACTGAGAATATCTGGGTTTTTAAAACCTAGTGTTTAGGGGACTGAGAATATCTGGGTTTTTAAAACCTAGTGTTTGGGGACTGAGAATATCTGGGTTTTCGAAACCTAATGTTTAGGAACTGAGAATATCTGGGTTTTTGAAACCTAGTGTTTTGGGGACTGAGAATATCTGGGTTTTTGAAACCTAGTGTTTTGGGGACTGAGAATATCTGGTTTTTCGAAACCTAATGTTTAGGAACTGAGAATATCTGGTTTTTCGAAACCTAATGTTTAGGAACTGAGAATATCTGGGTTTTTGAAACCTAGTGTTTTGGGGACTGAGAATATCTGGGTTTTTGAAACCTAGTGTTTTGGGGACTGAGAATATCTGGGTTTTCGAAACCTAATGTTTAGGAACTGAGAAAAATCTGGGTTTTTGAAACCTAGTGTTTTGGGGACTGAGAATATCTGGGTTTTTGAAACCTAGTGTTTAGGGGACTGAGAATATCTGGGTTTTCGAAACCTAATGTTTAGGAACTGAGAATATCTGGGTTTATGAAACCTAGTGTTTTGGGGACTGAGAATATCTGGGTTTTCGAAACCTAATGTTTAGGAACTGAGAATATCTGGGTTTATGAAACCTAGTGTTTTGGGGACTGAGAATATCTGGGTTTTTGAAACCTAGTGTTTTGGGGACTGAGAATATCTGGGTTTTTGAAACCTAGTGTTTTGAGGACTGAGAATATCTGGGTTTTTGAAACCTAGTGTTTTGGGACTGAGAATATCTGGGTTTCTGATTTTACAGTCTAACTGATGACTGGTAAGGTTAGTCATTCAAATTGCACACCCCAATTGGGATCATTTTCTAGCTGCCCAGATTGTTTACAATCATATGGGGAATCTCAAACTGTAGATAGAGAAAGCGGGCACAGGTAAGAGATAGTAGAAAAATCAACGCAATAAACGTTAATAATGTGGGTGCTGGAGCAGGGTCTAGTAGTGTAACAGCAGCTACTAATATAGTAGTAGTAACTAGCGTGCCAAGTATCCTCTCTTCTCCAGTAACAACGATTAGTAGCAATATTAGTAATTTGAGTAATTTAACCTCTACCACCAATTCGAATATAAATACCTCTCCAATAGTAGTAAATCCCATACCTCCGGGTATGCAGTTAATTTCTACCGTAGATTTAGCGGCGATGCAAAAGCAATTCGCCGACTTGCAACTTGCAGTGATGGGCACTATCATATCTTTTTTGAATCTGATACTTTATTTGATAGTTGGAAAAAAATCTAGCTATCATTTGACCGATTTTGATAGTGATAGATCAACCTAAATGATATAGGCATGAAAAATTGAGTTTGAAAGTTCCGATTCCTAAGGAATATTTTTGATACTTTTCCTGATTCATTAGTTTTTAAGAATATTTAATTTGATTTAAATAAGATAGGTATCGCTACCTATTAAAAATTTTTGAAAGCAAAAATGATATTTCTAATATATTTAATAAAATTTTAGTGAATTCCTTCCTTCCCTCTTCCGGTATAAAGCAGCGGTAGGTCATAAGATGGTCTACGAACTACGTGAGACAGTGAGATGGGAGGCCGAGGGCAAGGCTGAACTAGAATTGCATTTCTCCCTTCTACGGAGAGCTTTAACCCCTCAGCCTCGCATATTTTACAATGAGCTCGTCCAGTTCATTCGTTTTCTAACTCTCGCCACCCCTCCCACGGTCCCACCCTCCCGGTGTGAACGAAAGTTTCAAGCGATGAACAATATGCCAAAGGAATGAAAGGCTGTAACTCCTCAGTTATTTTGAAGCTGTCCCTTTTCGCGGTATTTCTCCCTCCGAAGCTGGCTTGCAGATTCATTGGATTGTTTCCTTGAATCGGTTTATTTATTCTAGTGATCAGTCTAAAGAAATTACACATAAAATTAATCGGAAATTTCGCGGTAGTAACTAAGCTCCTTCTCCTTATGTCTGTTATCTATTTCATCACGGGAACTTGTAAAAACCTATCCTTTTAGTCATCGGCTTGGCTTGAACACGTGACTTTTTTAAGTTGCGTGTCGATCTTGCTCGCTATACGGCTTATAGAGTGCTGTCAGTTGTGACGTCAGATCCAAGGTTAAACGTCACGAGTCTGCCTTTAGCAATGAGCGGCCATGACAGTTACCGTTTTTTCTTTATGGGAAAAAAGCATGGGTGACGTCACACCGGCGCTTCTGACAGCACTCTATACGTACGCTTGTTACTCAAAGCAAGAAGCTGCTGCTAATAGGAAGTTTTAAATGTAAGGGGTAAGAATACTATTTGAAATAGCCGGGTAATTATTTTAATATCGCTGATCGTATAGGCACTCTCAACATGGAATGCCACAAAAAAAATTGATAGGTGCAAAATCCAAAATATTTTGATAGGTAAAAAATTGATAGGTGCGAAATCCAAAATATTTTGATAGGTAAAAAATTGATAGGTGCGAAATCCAAAATATTTTGATAGGTAAAAAATTGATAGGTGCGAAATCCAAAATATTTTGATAGGTAAAAAATTGATAGGTGCGAAATCCAAAATATTTTGATAGGTAAAAAATTGATAGGTGCGAAATCCAAAATATTTTGATAGGTAAAAAATTGATAGGTGCGAAATCCAAAATATTTTGATAGGTAAAAAATTGATAGGTGCGAAATGCAAAATATTTTGATAGGTAAAAAATTGATAGGGGCGAAAACAAAAATATTTTGATAGGTAAAAAGATATATCGAAATAAATGTGCCCAACACTGCTTGCAAGTGCAGTTAACAACACTCGCACAAGCACAAAATTTAGTAACCTCACTTCCTCAGGCCGCTCAGACTTTGGGGATTAGTAGTCAACCCCCACCTTCTAATCCGACTGTACCTTTAGCACTCCAGACTAGTAGTGCCGCTAATTTTACAGCGCAAAATAGTCCGCACACGTCGACATTAGGTGGGTCTAGCGCGCATTATAATAGAATGCCAAAAATTAACATCCCAACTTTCACGGGGAAACCATCCGATATAAGTACCAAGGAATTTTTAGTAAAAGTCTTACAAATAAGGGAGACTCTAGCTATGCCAGACGATCTCTTTATTCAATCGTGGGTACTTCAGATGTTTTTAGGTCCGGCGTTAGAATGGTGGCAATCTATACCAACCAAGCCCACGGAGTTTTTAGAATTACAGAAAGTAATTAAGAGAGAATTTGCTTTCAACGTTGTAACCGATTTGCTTAAAAAGCTGAGGTTCACAGAGCAAGAAATAATGAGACAAAATTAGGTGGCAAAAATTCTATCTCTTTATTATACCAGGTTCTGGTTAGGTTAGTTTATACATAGAAAAATATTAATTACGAGGTTAGTTAATTTTAGTAATAAATTATGATGTTGACTATTTACACTGTGGGGTACTTAAATTGGGAAGCGCCAGTAGGGAATGTCCGTAACTTAAATATTAAACACTTACAGATATGTTAAGAGCCATGTGAAACTGGTGTCTTGTGCTTATTGAGAACGGTACACGACTACAGTGCGAAGCGCGGGAATTCACTTATTTGAACTATAACCGTTAGAGGGTCGGAGAGTCGACCGTCTATCTTGCTACCGGTGACAGTTGTTAGCCACTCGGGTGTTGAATAGGAGTCCCACTGACTAACTTCGTCTCTTAAGTACCACGGACTAACTAACTCTGTTCCCTAGGCTGTTTAGGCTATATATACTATTCCCTTATCTCTAGTTCGGCCTATCTAGACCAGGGGGCGCACAAGTAGTGCAATAGAGCTCCCTCTGGCTAGAGACTCCATCTTATTAGGAAGGATATAGGCCTAGGGTTAAGTTCATATAATTTGGTACCTGAATGGGTAAGTCTATAATTTTTTTATGTTGTTTGTGGAGGACCAAATGTATCGTGTCCGCTACATCCCCCACACATTAAATAAGGACATTCCTACTCCCTACTGGACGCTTAATAGGGATGAAAAAAGTGTCTGCCCGAGGGAAGGTATACATGCTTCCTATCGATCCGCCTCCTATACGGGAAATCCCGTACATGGTGCGGGCACCCACAACGGTAACATATTATCCCACCCGCAGTGGTGCGGGGGGTCAAATGGGCCGTTAGATTAAACGGTGTTGCCGGGGTAGGCAACAATGCCCGACCCCGGCCTGACGGAGGAGGAGGCGTCGGCAATAAGGCAACCGAAGATGTCTGCGGTGGTGGAGATGGTGTCGCCAACCGTCGCAGTAGTGCCCCTCGAGAAATACCCCGAGAAGGCACTCCAGCAAGGGCTGGATCGACACCAGGACGTATGCGTTGGTACGCTGCGCCCACAGCTGTCCCTCTACCTGCCAAAGCACGATAACTTGTCAACAACGGCAGACGCGGAGGGCTCTCCTGCCTAACCGGTGGTTGTTCCCGCCCGGCCGATGGTATGGTGGGAGCAGGTACCACATCCAAGTTTTCGTTTGCAACGGGAAGAGGCAACGGCGGTAATGCTGATTGATTTCGGGGATGGCGGTTCGATGAATATCGTCGTCCCGCCCGGACGGCCTCGATGTGAGCTGACGGGAAGGCGGTGATGGCGACATCCCTGGTTGAGACCGCAGTTCGCGCCACGACAGTGATTATCTCCGTAGCGACGGAAACGGGTCCATCTTCTAACTCCTCATCATCGTGAAGATGCAATACGTCCTAAAAATGATAACAATAGAATAAATAAGGACAATCTAACGAGCCATCCTGGTTATTTCCCAACGAGGTGCGTAAATAGCTCGTCTTGAATAGTCGAAGACCTCAACGGCTAGTTGAGGGTGCGGGTGACTCCGTAAATACTTCGCCACGTCGTTCCGTGATCTTAACTTGATCCGGTGAGGCTGAGGTGCATAATAATATATGTCTCGCTCCGGACCACCAGGCTGAACTATCCGTCGCTGCACGACTTCTCTGGTGTAACCATGCCGAAACGGTCGTATGGTTCGAGCAGTAAGGAGAGGATTTTGTAGAAGAAGCTGAGGGAGAGACGCTGCGACAGGTGCCGAGACGTCTTCCTCAGGTGCAGGATCTTCATTAACAATATCCAAGGCAGTAGCTCCTGATAGATCAGAGATACTACCCACTCGAGCCAACTTGGGAGAGGAAACTTCCCATTCCGTTACAGTCGACGAAGAAGTGGCAGGACGTTTTCGTTTTAGTCTTAATGGTCGAAAATCCTTCCACTTTAGCAATCACAACTTGCTCATTATTCCAAATTCACAGACTTAACACTACCCTGTACACAAATCCAAAATTTCTACTTTCCAAAGCGCCATCCAAAACCTTTATTTCTAAGTTGGAACCCTATTGTCCTTTTAAAATCGAGACCCTACTGGCATTTAACTAATAAATCGCCACATTACTGAACGTAATTCTTAAAACCTCATTTCTATAATTTCAGAGTAAAACTATGCTATAGCTTGAACATCCTGTTTTTCTGATCGTAATGTTTTACTACTGAGCTAAGTTGATATAGATGAAATAAAAATTCGTTAGGCTTATTTGCCAATGTTTTTAACGTCACGTTTTTTGTCATAACGTTTGATTTTCTGAACCGATTGACAATTTGAAAACAGTTTTGGATTCTACATGACAAGACGCGTGCAACGATAGCATTGCTGATCCATTTGAAGCATTATTTCGTGACGTCATTATCGGGGGGCTTTACTATTTGCGCTATAGCTTACGCCCTATTAGTACCACCGTGTCATATTTAATTTTAAAATAATTTTGAGAAGGCTACCTATCTATAAAGTCCTATTTTGTTACTCTTGCTCAAATAGGAACAAATGGCAGCCAAATGAAAATGTCCAGAAACTTTTGTCCGGGACTGTACTTTGGCTTATTTAGGCCTAACAAAATGTCTTCTACCTTAGGAAGAGGATAGGGATCTGTTTAAGTGACCTTATTAAGAGGTCTGTAATCAATACAGAATCTCCATCCACCTCCCTTTTTAGGTACGAGGCAAATTCCGGGGAACCAGGGGCTTCGGGAAGGACGTATTTGTCCTGCCTTCAACATTTTGTCTATATGTTCCTTAGTTATTGCTCTTTTTGCTTCTGTGCATCTATAGGCAAGAGTACTTATAGGCTCACTGTCTCCTGTATCTATAGTATGTGTAGTCATGTGAGTTCGACCTGGCTTAGCTGTAGTTACCGCAGGAAACTTCAACAATAACTGTTTTAGTTCCTGGATTTGTATTGGTGTCATAGTACTTTCCGCTACTGCAGGACTAATGTCTTGCTGCTCACTAGCCGATTCAATGGTACCAATTGAGATCGGTGGTGCTGGTAACAAAGAATAGTGTTTATCTAACAAAGTTATTGTTACACTAGGGAAGTCTATGATAGCTAAATTTCTCATAAGGAAATCCGCGCCTAGAATGATCTCACAGAACAGATCAGGGACAATGTGAAAATAGTGTGTGAATAAAGTCCCACAAATAGTGAATTCTAATTCTACACTACCACTAGTAAAGAAGTACTGCCCGTTTGGCAAAAAGATGCAATCTTCCTTGTTTTGTGTATATGTATCAGGGTCTGTGTCATGAAGGTCCATAAGGATGTCGGAGTATCCCCTAGTGGATATAAAACTAGTATCAGAACCCTGGACTACTCTAGCTAGTAAGGGCAAAGCTTAACGGAAAGGCAAATGACAAATTAGTCTGAGGGTTAACGCTAGAAGAAGCTAAAATATTAGAATTTGGAGGTATTTTAAAACTGCAAGAAAGGGACCCTCTGTTATCCTCCTTGCTATCTAGTTTCCCTTTTTCTTCTTACTAGGTTGTGGTGCCTTGGTTTTATAAGGAGAAGCTGGTTTTTCCCTCTTAGAATGTGGACAATTGGGTCGGATATGTCCCGCTTTCCCACATTTATGACATACCAGTCTAGTGCTACTAGACGTGGATTGGGTATCCTGACTAGTTGCGGACATACTACGCGAACTATCACTTTTGGACGAACTAGAAATTACTCTAGTTTGACAAGCCCTAAGTCTTGATTCTACGGTCTGAGCATGTAAGCTTAACTCAGAAATGGCATTGTAATTTCTTTGTAAGTACAAAATAATGTCAGGACGTAATGTCAGGACGTTAGTTTTCTTCCAACAAGGGAAGTAATTCCAACTCCCCGAAAGGACTACGTAAAGCAAAATTCATATTTTGCATGCGTTCAATAAACTGAACTACACTTTCCTCCTGACTTTGTTTGGTAGTAATTAACTCCGTCCTCATAAACCTTTGTTTATCTTCGGACATAAAGGAAGCCTGAAATCTTAGCTTAAAATTAAGTAGAGACATTTCCTCCTCCATCCTCTCCTGCCGATACCATACACGTGCTCCATCTACCATTAAAGTAGGCATTAACCTTAAAAGATCCATGTCATTTAACGAATGTAGCAATTGGAAACCGTCTAATTGATACAGGAAATTGGCAGCTTCTGCACAATTACCGTTAAATCTAAAATCTGGTTTTAGTACTCTAGCACCATGTGACATATTTAAAGCTGCAGTAGCATTCAAATTGTGTGTGGTACTAGAAGCTACATAAGTAGATACTTAGCACCATGTGACATATTTAAAGCTGCAGTAGCATTCAAATTGTGTGTGGTACTAGAAGCTACATAGGTAGATACTTAGCACCATGTGACATATTTAAAGCTGCAGTAGCATTCAAATTGTGTGTGGTACTAGAAGCTACATAAGTAGATACTTAGCACCATGTGACATATTTAAAGCTGCAGTAGCATTCAAATTGTGTGTGGTACTAGAAGCTACATAAGTAGATACTTAGCACCATGTGACATATTTAAAGCTGCTGTAGCTTTCAAATTGTGTGTGGTACTAGAAGCTACATAAGTATATACTAAGTCTGTTAATTCAGTAAGCTTAGCACTTAACATGGCATATGCTGGATCTGGTGCCGGAACAGGCGAAAATGGGTTAATAGGGGTTGAATTTAAAGGTCCATAGGAAACTACAGAACCCCGACCCGCTACTGGTAAAGTTCCTTGAGGAACAAAATGTGAAGGACCAGAAGTTGTAGGTTGGCCTGACACTGAGGAAATGTTTGAAATCGGTGATATGTTAGCAAAGGGATTTGTGGAAGGATAACCACAGGCGGTTGTCCTAACACTGAAGTGGTACTGGTCATAGGCCTAGTGTTAACAGTCACATAAGAGCTAGGCACACTAACATTGGCATGCGTATTAGTGGTAAGCCTTGGTTGTGAAGGCGCAACAGAAAAGGGGTTTACACCTGTCTGTGTAGTACTAAACCTAATTCGCGGTACATTAGGATTAATATTAGAAAAGGGATAACCAGTTTGACTTACTGTAACGGGCGGATTACTCATAGTTTATGGTTGAGATAAAATAGGATCAGAGAGGCGTAATTGACTAAAACAAGCGGCTAGATCACGATCACTTTGTGCAGGGCTTTGTTCTACCAAAGCGCGGCGAGACGGTGAAGATCACGTGATCTAGTCCTAGCGTCTCTCTGGTTGGCTAACCTATTTGAGCGACAAGCTCCCGCAGCCGGGGAAACATCCGATTCACTGTCGGTATCCGGGGCTGCGTTATTCCTACTACGCCACATTGTCTAACGTGTTCAAACTGGTTTATCGGAGGGGAAAGAACCGCACTAACCGAGAAGCCTAAAATGGCTCTAAGTCTAGGCTATCCAATATATTAAATTTAAATTTAAATTAAATCTAACCTAACACACGAAAATATTCGAGGTCCTGGCAAGCTCGCCAATTATTTCTCATCTGTAACCGATTTGCTTAAAAAGCTGAGGTTCACAAAGCAAGAAATAATGAGACAAAATTAGGTGGCAAAAATTCTATCTCTTTATTATACCAGTTTCTGGTTAGGTTAGTTTATACATAGAAAAATATTAATTACGGGGTTAGTTAATTTTAGTATTATGAAATTATGCTATTTACAATGTTAAGTACTTAAATTGGGAAGCGCCAGTAGGGAATGCCCGTACTAAATAAACATAACACTTACAGTAATATTTAGAGCCATGGGAACTGTGCCTTTGGTCTTGAAACGGTACGCGACTAGAGTGAGAGCGCGGGAACTTCCCTATTAATACAACTTAACCGTTAGAGGGTCGGAAGGTCGACCGTCTATTGCTGCCGGTGACAGATGTTAGCCACTCTGGTGTTGAATCGGAGTCCCACTGACTAACTTCTTAACTAAAGTATCACGGACTAACACCGTTCCTGAGGCTGTTCAGGCTATACATATACGTTTCCCTTATCTCTAGTTCGGCCTATCTAGACCAGGGGGCGCTCAAGTAGTAGAGACTCCATCTTATTAGGATAGATATAGGCCTAGGGTTAAGTTCCTATAATCTGGTGCCTGAATAGGTAAGTCTATAATGTTATTAAGTTGTTTGTGAAGGCCCAAATGTAGCTGTCCGCTACAACCTGTGTGTAGTGGAACCAACACCCACGTAGCCTCGCCAAAGGGAAATGGTCATGCAAACTCCTTTGAATTCCCATTTCAAAGTCAGTCATGATGTCAGTAGACTGAAAATTGAGGTATTCTCGGCATAAGAAATCAAGAACCTCATCATTCGCCCCCGCTGTTTTTCTGGTCACGAAAGCGTACACAAAAGGGAATACGTATTTAAAAAAATAATAAGAATAAAATCTTGCTACCGCGATCAGAGGGAAAAAATCGCTGACGTAATGCTTTGGTGGGCCGCCTTCAAAATAACTTCGAAAGTTCCATCTAAGAAGATTGATTTCATATCCGCCATAAAATGCTGCATCATATACCATATTACGAAAATCAAAGCATTCCACACAGGTAGACTGCCCTGCAAAAAAAGATTACGATTAAGAATGTTCGTATCATACCTGTATTGTACCGCTTTGGGATCCTTGTTTAGCGCTTGAACAAGGCTTTCAAAAGTATTGACACTGTTAGGTTCGTTCCTTTCCATGGCAAGTGCATCATTGAACGACAACTTGGGAACGAAACACCCATCACATTTTGGCTAAATTTGTTTTAATGGGGTATTATTATTCTTCATAATATGATAGCACTAAATTTAATAAGGATTTAAATAAAACGGGTATATACGGATTAAGGAACATCATTCTCACGGTATAACTAAGAAGAAGAAAATGTGAAGGACTATCTTTTACAGGGATCTCAGCCAAAAAAAATTCCTTATAGGAAAAATGTGATTTTATAGGAGAAAAATGTGTATTTACAGGTCAATATAGGAATAAAAATTCTCAAATATAATACCTTTTTGGCTTTAACTACGTAGAAATTCTCAAAAAAAAATATAAATTGTATTTTACTTTGAAAAGAGGAACTTAATTAAAATACAATATATAAAAAATTTCGCTTTCTAGTCAAATGTGATCTCGATAAAAGAGCTCGAAATTGGTAAATTTTATTCAAAACTATACGAAAACATTGACTGTGTCAAAAATACAGGGTATTATAGGACCGTTCATTATCAATTTTGAGCATCACATAGATTTTTATCAATACAAGAATGAAAAATTGCTAGGCTCCAATGTGCTAAGATAGTACAGCTGGCAGAAGGTGCTAAGGCCTCTTTCTCTTTTCCATATATATGATTCTAGTTGGCGGAGGAGGGACACTGAACAAAAAATCAATGAAACTGAAATATCAATCAATCATCTACTGAAAGAGGTATCAACCTACTTTTATTAAAAAGAGGTAAATAAGGATTAGATGGCTTGCGGCTTCAAACAAGATTTTTAATCATGAAGAGAATGTTTTGTTAATTTTGGTCAAATTTTGATATTTGATAATCTAGTTGATATGAATAAAGCACTTTTTGCCCATGTCTATTTTAAACTTTAATCACAGATTTAGCTTACCATTTCACAAGCATAGTAAACACTACTGAAGGACGCAATTCTATCTGTGATCGGTAACGGTGCCCAATATAGCCATTTTCCCAATTAATCGGCTTGAACTTCATTTGCACATTTCTAGTCGTTAATTTGAAATGTTGCGAGAAATTTGAATGGAACATTTGTAGATATCTCTTTCAGTAGATAATTTTTGATGTTGATATTGAAGATTCATTGAGGTAAAAAAAATTGGTATTGGTATTTGAGTTAAGTTTTGATATCAACATCGGTTAATTTACGATATGGGCTTACGATGGTAGTCTGTTTATAAGATTAAATCGTTACTTTAAGTGTCACTAGATGCTACGAGATGGACAAGTATCGGGCTTTAAAACGAGGGGGAAAAAAATATATTTTTTAATAAATGCCAAAAATCAACGGTGCCAAGTTTAGAAATATTTTGTGGGACCATGAAAAGGTGGAAAATTATGAAATTTGGCTTATATTAAAGCTTGGAACCTAATTTATATTATATTTAAAATCCAGCCATGTGCAAATACTCAAAAAATATGAAAATGACAACGAAAAAGGACCCACTCTCAATTTTTTCCCCTTAAAGAAAAATGGCGGCCACAAACGGGGTGAAAAAGGAGAAAATGACGATTTGGATGGCCATTTGGCTGGCCAAATGTTTGGATAGGGTTTGAACCAAATGAAAAAGGATTTGGAGTTACAGAATACCGATTAGTGTCATTTGGGGATGAATCGACCCCAAAACCAAATCATTTGGATTAGGAACGATCCAAATGTAGTTAGAGAATAGGGTCCCAGGTTTTCCATGTTCGTTTGAACTCTGAAAGCGCTCCTTGATTTTTCAATGCGAACATCTTTTTCGTAAGCAATTATATTATAAAATAAGATAAGGTGTTTCTGAAAGGTCTGGCACAAATTATACTGAGTGAAACCCACCATAAGAATAATGTTGTTAAAAGTTGCTTTTTAGATAGTTTTATTGCGCTAGAGATATTTTCTCTTCTTCCTCGGCTTTAACTCTGAATTAGCCAAGTACTGATTGTAACTTAATTTATATCTTTTCTCTATGTATTTTCTTGGCTCACCAATGGCTGGTAGCTCTGAGGTGCAAAATGGTAATCGTTACATGGAACCATATCCATTTTAATTACTAAATCTCTAGGTTTCTCTAACTTATACTGTGACCACGATCGTATACCTTGTTTAGATGGACAGCACGAAAACCTTAATGCCGTGGTGGGCTACTTCAACAATTTTGGACCCTCGTACCAGGTGGTGATGAAATTTAACAACGTATTACAGGAAGAAAATTTTGAAAACTATTTTTATAATTACACTTTGTTCTCTGTAATTTCGGGTCAAATAACTTTGTTGAAAAACAGAATGCATATGTTAACTCATTTTTAAATTTATGTCTATTTGCTAATTGGTTTATTCTTTGATGTTATTTAAAATTTTGAATTTAAAACCGAAAAACTGTTCCATTTTATATAACTAATACTAGACATACCTTTTTATATCTCTCTTCCTCTTTTTTTACTATTTAAGCCTAAGAAAAAAAGTTTAAACTTTGAGGCTAAAAAACTATAAGCTTAATTTAAATAAAGAGAAGTATATAATTGCAGAACAAAATTTATTATTTTTTAAATTTACAGGCTAAAAATATATAAGCTTTATTTAAATAAAGAGAAGTATATAATTGCAAAACAAAATTTATTATTTTTTAATTTTACAAAAATAATTTTTTTAAAAAGAATTTACATTTTTTTATGGCAGCGACAGGGTCTGCACGAGTGTACGAAAGCATTCGAACATTATGTCGTCCCTGCCCTTGTACACTCGTGCTAGCTGCTATGAAAAGTACCCGGCGGTACGTAAAGAGCTGCGAGAGTTCCTGGATGACCCTGTGGGCAAGAGAAAAAAGAGGGTTAATGATTGAACGACTGATAAAAATAATTAACTTACTGGAACCCTTGACAGTTGAAAACCAAGAGGCTGTAATAAAATTTATAAAATTACTTTTAAATAAAATCATAAAATAATGCATGAAAACTCACTCGTGGGGAATAAAGACGCAGTTATTATACACGACCCGCCGAACTCTATTCAGCAAGTCGTGCATACTAGCCTTGGGTAATAATTAGCCCGGAGAGGCTTATATGGCGCTGGTGAGGGTGGTGGGCTAGGCTGCGGGCTGAGCGGCGGGGACGGGTTGGGTGGTGGGCTGGGCGCCTGTCGTCGGCGAGGCCCAACGACGCAGCGCGGGCGTCGTAGGTCCCTAGTCGGGAAGTACCCGGCGAGTCCGAATACTCGCAGGGTGAATAAAGTGTATCAACCCCATGGACATAGAATCTTTCTCTATAGCTAAATGTTGTCTAAAAAACTAAGTTTTTTAAAAAAAAAGTATTTCTTATCTTGTTGAAGAGAGATCCATGGCTTGATCTAGTCCATCTGTGTTGCAATTCGAGAGAAAGTGGTACCTTTTGGGGTCTCAACCCCATCATTTTATACTTTTTACTAGGGTCTAGGCGTGTTCAAGATCAAACACGTGACTTCTAGGTATTTAGCACGTACAAGTGGTAAACTTTGCGGGGGGTCTTTTTCGAAACATTTAGAAAAAACCCCAAGCAGTTCTTTGGTTGTCCGTACAAGAGTCTTTGGTTTAACAGTAGCCGAACTGGAAAGTACCAACTCCAAACAAGCGATGCCCTTAAAGTTCTCTACCAATTTTACCAATATATTCCACAAGACTTTATTTGGATCGAATATATCGTCCAAAGTTTTCCTAAAACGGGTCGAGTCTCTAAAATTTCCGATACCGACGAATTCGCTGGCAAAGTTTATAAGGAAAGTTGCGATTCTAGGTTCGTTGAAAAATTTCACCTGGTTTAGATGCGCGAATTTAGCGAAGTTCATGTATATTCTAGCCATCGTAATGGCCACTGGGGTCTCCGCGTGTGTCACGACGAGATTGTAGTAATAATTTCCAAATCCCCTTCACGCGCCGGTAGCGTAAGACGACGTAGGCGAGCCGCCCATTGACTCTAAGAGACCCTTGTAACTCGATACTAAAGTTTCGTTGATTTTGTAAATGTCAAACGCGAAATGAAATATGCATTCCACGCACTTCTCTTCCTTGATGGGCAAATTGTTTTCCAAGAAGTAATTACTTTTTGCGACTGTCCGGCGGTTATTGAGGCGAATAAAAATTAACGTTACGGGGATATAATTCATCGGCGGCTATTCTTATTGATAAATTTCGGGCAAAAACATCACCGAAACGGTCAAAATCACAATTTAGGCTCCTCTACCGTATCGATCGGAATACTTGCTTTGATTTTTGCGAAAGAACGTGGCTGAATCGATATTATCTTCGAACGTTCCATAATGTCCCGCACTATTTTTCTAAGGTTATTAATGAAACTCGTATATCCGGAAAATATCGATAATTTTAAAGGGTGGCATAATGGAGAACGATAAACTGATCGCGATTACGGCGTCGATTAAGGAAACCATTTTAAAACTTTCGCAAAGTGACGCTACCATCCTCTTAGAAATTAGATAAAAAAGGGAACACTGTCTGGTTCTTTCGCTAAGGCCTAAAAAACAAAGCGGAGATATAACGTCGGACGAAGTAAAATTAATGGAAAGTAATTACCTCCACCTCGAACCCTATACGCGACTGCTTCGCGCGAAATGAATATGAAATTCGACTAGATTCTAAGCTAAGAAAGCAATTTTGTAATAATATTTGTGGCGCTGTTCTAACCATAGTCCCATCTTCGTTTTTAGGCAAAAATACATTTTCGTGGAAAATTCTATTTCTTAAAATCGTATAAATAGTATCGACTTAAAAATGGGCGTTACGATTAAAAAAACAAAAACGAGGAAGTTTCATTATTTTTTTTCCAGAGCGCGCGTGGGCTTTGTATATATAGGCGTCGTTGGTTGGAGGATCGAAGGCAGGGAGGTACTTGATAGTACCCGTGCGGCTTAACCTGGGTTAAATTAGGTTACATTGTAGAAAAAGTGCCTTTAAGTTGATTAAATTCAATTGAAGTAAAAGTATGAAGTTCCGAGAGAAGTGCGGACTTCTCTGAGGAGCCTTAATGCGCTCTCGGAACGTAAATACGGATTTCTTAGTTAGAACCAGGGCTCTACATAAGGATATTTTTTTAGTAGCCAGCCTGACTAGTGAGCCTCCCCTATCCCAATTTTTTTTTAGTAGTCACTGACTAGAGGGGGAGAAATTGGGGGTATAAAAACAAGATGGTAAGGTAATGCATAAATTTGCAACCTTAACTATACTGTTATAGATGTAGTCATTACTCTATGATTAAGTTCTTATCTATTATGTCTATTTCTATTATCTAATCAATCGGAGTTGTAGACCATTTGACGTAGCGCCACATTAACTGTATATAAGCGAGCTCTTTATCATAATAAGACACTTCTCATCGGGCTATGTAACGGACTACACATGTGTATTTTAACTGACGTACTACACGAGTAGGATAATAAATATACCTTTATGTTGAGTTAACTATCTTTGAGTATTATTAGTAACGAACATAATATATACATAAATTTTTCTATAATAAGAAGTTTCGCCGTTCCCGAACCATTTTAAAATCAAGAAACCAAATTTTCTCTTTAAGGGTTCATTTATTTCTTTTATTCAAAAACTAATATATACTTTTTAAAATCCAAAAACATATATATTTTTTAAAATCCAAAACTAATATTTTTTGGTTTTTTAATCCAAAAATTAATATATTTGTTTTCTTAATCCAAAAATTAATTTTTACCTCTCCGAGTGACGATGTCACCAGAAGCGCATGACATACGAAGTGATTTTCTATTATGCATAACATAGCGGCCGTCTTATACGGAAAGCTTTTACCATCAAAGGGGGGGGGGAATGTCAGCCCCCTTTCCAACTTTATTTTTCCTCTCGCGCCGAGAAATCCAAGCGGGTGGGGTTCGGGTGGATTTTGTAGGTGCGTACGCATATATCACCGTCTAGAAATAGTTCCCCTTATTCTCGCCAGACGGCAACCCTAATAAATCGATGCAGTTCTTGTCAGTATCCCCCTTAGGTGGCTAGTGCCGACTCAAATAAAAATCTTTCCGTATGAGACGGGTCTACCAAAGAGTCTAGAAAATCACTTCGTATGTCATGCGCTTCTGATGTCACGGAGAGGTATTACACCGGCCGTGTCTGTCTGTCTGTCAGACCCCACGTGACCGCGTTCGCAGTTTGCGTATCGGAGCAAACAAATACCCGATTTCCGGAACGCGTTCGCGGTTCACGGAAATTTGGCCATTCATCTACCAACACTAGTCTTTACTAACTGGCTCCTAAGGACCACAATCTGCTAGTCTTTGTCCATCCCACGTGGACACTAGTCTGTACTTGCAAGCTTCCAAGCGCAACCATCTTCTGTTCTTCGTCAATTTCACCTTGACACCAGCTTCTATGCACCACCATCTTCTGTTCTTCGTCAATTCCACATTGACACCAGCTTCTATGCACCACCATCTTCAGGTCTTTGTCCATTCCACATGGACGCCAGTCAGTCCATTCTGGCTTCTTTTCCTTCGTCATGGTTTGGTTTCAAGATATACGCGGCGATCGGCTAGGGTTACGAGAAACGTCTAGCATCCCAATGGCAGGGCTTCCACCATCGGTTCACGCGAATGCGTTTTTATCTATTATTGGTTTCAAGATATACGCGGCGATCGGCTAGGGTTACGAGGAACGTCTAGCCTCCCAATGGCAGGGCTTCCACCATCGGTTCACGCGAATGCGTTTTTATCTATTATTATAATGGAAACGAATCGTATATATACCCCAAAATTTGAAGAAAGCGGGCAAGAGGGGTACCCTTCACTTTAAACGTCAATATTAGCAAAGTTTCAAAAGATAATAGGAACAACTTTATTTTAAAGTTATTTACTGGCGATTAAAATAATTAATATCATTTATATTTAATTAATTATTTAAGATAAACTTATTTCTTTGAACTAACACAAGTGAGAGTTTATATAGAACGAGTTATGAAGATTGCATCTGAATCGAAACACTACACGCATATCAAAGTTAATATAAAGCGAGTAGGATGATAAGATCTCTTACAAAACGATAACATTTCCTTTTTGCAGAATATTAAATGGAAATATTTTAAATAATTTTCGGCATTACGATTCTTTTAGTAGTTCTGTAGCTATAAAGCTCTGTTTCATCTCAATATTCCAAGAACATCTTCTGATATTAACATTTCAAATTTGGTGTTTACTTTTTAATTCAGCTTTACTACATTTATATATAGTGTAAATGCAACTTTTAATTTCACTACACAATATGGATTTCAATACTTCGTCTCTCTGTAAGTGTTGAAGCGATTGAGTCAATGAAACAAGATACCCTAGATTTAAATAGAATTGACCTTGTTTCGTGTCCTCTTACAAGAGGTGTTAACGGTTCACAGTGAGCCGAAAGTTAAATACACACTTAAGTGATAGATATTAGGTCCTCATTAGACTTATGAGAATACACAGGGAAATGTTAAACGATTAAACCTTTACGCATGGCCTTCGCGAAATCCCGCCAATTTGAGCTCCGTATTTCCGGTTTTCTCATTGGCTGGTGGACCCGTGGACGAAGTAATACTGAAGAACCAATGGCAGCCCATTACTGCCCCATTACTAAGCGACAAAACAACCAATGTAAAGCTTACAGCTCCAAAATGGAGGGGGTTATGAAAATGCGGAGTCAAATCCCAGAAAACGCTAGCGCCATCTAGACAAAATAAGACGTTAGCTGCTTCCCTCGTTAGAACGTTGATTCCCCCACTATCCGGTTTGCTACTATCTGCCGCTAGAAGGCGAATCAACAAGTATTTTTCAACTTTCTCCATCTGCCATCCGTCCTTCCTGTGTTTGGAAAGTAAATTCGTCTCGACTCGGAGAGGTTTATTTTGGTTTCCCAACTTGTTTTTCTTAATACAAAAATTGATATTTTTTCTTCTTAATATAAAAAGTAATATTTTTTTTAATACAAAAGCTACTAGGCCTGCTTTTTTTATTCAAAACAAAATTTTGAAATAGCTCATTTTCTAAAAAATCGGCCCCTTTTTGAGCCCCTTCCTCCTCCTCTTCCTCTTCCCTCTTCCTGTGGGCCGGGTGGTTCATCCACCTCGGTCATCATGTGGGCTCCCTGTGGACAAAAATATTTTAACATTATCTCTTGACGTGTGTCCCTTTCACGTTAGGTATTTCACATTGACCGCAGTTATATCTTACACCCCGTAATTAGACGCCTTTACTAATTTCTTTGTAAACACCTAATGCCCGGTAAATTATTAATAAAAAGCGACCTTAAATTATAAGACATCCCATACCCAATCAATTTCTTAAATCTTCTCCAATGAGAAGGCCCATGAAATTACTTTGGTCAGACAACTAGTACTTACGAATTGCTTCGTCGCCTCTTCCAGGTAATTTAGAGTTTCTTGGAACTGGGCTCCAAAAAGGTATTCTTCATCGGTCCAATTTTCAATAGACTGTAGCGCAATAATTGTTTTTTCCAAAAAACGTGGCCTAATTTTTTAATTCGCATTTCTCCTTCTCAAATTTTGTAATTGAATTACTAGTTTTTGAAGTTCTTGCTCTTCTTCAGCCTTGTTTTCGAACCTTTCGAACGCCTACGTTAAGAAAATAGAATTGTAAGTGGGTTGGGCTTAGAGATGTGAGTCGATAATTTACCGTCCGTAAATTACCGGTAATTTACCAAAAACCGCATAAATTACCGATTTAAATCTTACCGTTATTTAAAACGGTAATTTACCGGTAAATTACGTTAATTAACGCGGCATTAAGCCTGTGAAAGTATAAAATACCATAAATTATGGTAATTTTTGTTATTCCGAAATTTTATTCGGTAATTTACCCGGTAAATTACCATTTTTAAAAATGACGGTAATTTCACATCTCTAGTTGGGCTTCTTTCATAATACGATATTCGTTATTAACAGTTTTTCTAATAAATGTCATTTCTTGGAGGTTAGTTATATGATAATTAATTACATTTAAGGGGAATTTTAAAGAATAGGTCCAGGCGGCCATTTTGATTTTTTTTTGAAAGAATAACGTGTAAGAAAAAATATGACGCAAGAATTTTTGCCCGCAAATGTATATTAAAGCCACAATTTAAAAAAGAAAAATTAGAAACGGCGGGAAATTTAAAAATGTCGGGGCATGGTAACACAACCAAACACAACGTTATCTAACATAACCTATCCTAACGTCACCCAACCTAACCGAGCCGATTCAAAGCCAACCTGAAATGACCCGTAAAACAATCAATATTTTGGAAAAGGCATATATTTATTGTTCAAGGAACTGAATAAATGCAGCGTTAATTGCTCCAGAATCTTTATAAAAATACTTTGTTGGAAAAGGCCCGCTTTTATTAGCAAGGACCTCAAAGAAAATAAAAATATTATGGGAAATCGGTTATCTAGCACTTCCAATCCTAACCTAACCTAATCTAATGTAAGGTAACACCAATGAAAAGCAGTAAGGGATTATAAATTGTGTTTATTAGTAATAAAGAAAATGAAATTGTCGGCATTTTCAAATTATTGTCCGGTTGAAAGACCGGGAGCCTCCAAATTTACAGTGGCTTCCTGCCTCGTCGGATCATACAGCTCAGCTGCCTCATCCAAAAACGCCAAAAAATGTTTTTATTTTCCCTTTTGGCCCAACAAGTAAACATATACATCGCCAAATAGCCCGTGTAAAAGTTTTTTTTTCTGTCCTCTTTGGGCATAGCAGCTTTTGCGTGTGAACACGCTCCCTCAATTTTGTTGGTGTGAACACCAGTGTCTGGGTCCTTGAAATGGAGGGAATGATTCACCTTTAGATGATCGAATTTTTCTTTATCCAAACAATCATACGCCTTCCAAAAGTCCGTCAAAATCGTGGTTCCAGGCAATACCCAAGACTCTATGATAGGAATAAACGTAGCCGTGTCCCGTTTCTCCACAGGAACCATGAAAATTTTTCCACTCTCTCGCTCGATTTAACCTAGTACCCACTGTCCCTCCACTCTTTTTCCACAGTGGTATTTCCTTTTGCCGAATTTAGACTCATCGATCTCTACTGTTTTACCTGGTCCCCCTGCTTTGATTTTTTGTAATGACGGCGTTGTATGCCACTTCACGGCAAAACTTGTGCCAATCTACCAAAGTGACTTCGGAAACATCAATTTGCTTCGAAACAAAGGATTGTTGCCGAATGTTGTACACATAAAAAATACGATGAGCAAAACTTCCCGAAAAGAGAGTTTTGATTTCTCAAAAAACGTTCCACACCTGATGCTTTGCACCGTATTGCATATCAATGGTTTGGATTTGGCCACTTTCCTTTTCTTTCTGACCTAACCAAACCTTTAATGTGAAGGGTAAAATATAGAAAAACATAGAAAATATATATTTTTATTAATTTCCGCACTTTAATTTTAACAAATTAACCTTGAATAAATGATATTTATTGAAAAAACTGTATTTTGAATGCGCGAGCTAAAGTAAAGTTTAGCCTTAACGTACCTCGTTTTTTAATTCTACAGGGCCGGTAGGCCCTTGTAGATATGACATGACACCCTTCCGTAATGTTAAAGGAAAAGTCACACCTTTTAGGGTTAGCGTCCCATAGAAAAAGCATTAAAAAATTTTCAGTTTTTTAAGGCAATTGTGGCAGGCCATACGGAAAAACTATAGCGAAGTTAGTTTTCGGAATACTTCTAAATTAACAAGCATTTATTAAATGGGAAACTTACGTGTTTCGATTTTTAATTAATGAATTCTAATTTTTGTAATTTAACTAATTAAGATAGTACGTCAAAAAATTACTTTTGGGCCAGAAGTCAGCCTAACCTTATATCACGCTTAAACCTAAATCTACATTTCGTTCTCGTTGACAACTAGAAGGGCCTAGGTTTGTGGGTGGTAACAAGTTACGTTGACATATTTCAAATGTTGGCTTTCTTGCTGATTTTCCTAATTTCTTAGCAGTAAATTACTTTGGTATTTCAACCGAGCTTGAGCACCTTTATATGTATTTTCTAATTAACTGTAGCACCCTTAACAAGAAATACGTCGTTATCAGGTCGAATTTTCGTCTAGAAAAGTAATTCAGGTAAATAATTACAGTTAACAGAGGTTTTTATATCATTTAAAGTAAGTTTTTGAACGTTCTTTACGGCCAAGGCTTAAGTTGTATAGACTAATAGCACCCCATCTTATTTCCCCATAGAGCTTAATACAGTCGAAGGCAGAGGGCTGCCATTACCCTATTTTAGTTACTCTTTAAAGATTATTAAAAAGGCTGATTTCCAGCTCTCATTTGTTTTGGAATCCTGTGTATAGTCTGCTCAATTTTATGCTAGAAACATGCCTAACCGGGTTAACACTAGGCTTTTTATGCTGTATTTACCGTGTGCGCTTCCAATAAATGGCATACCTATTCAAATTATTAACGTGTTGAAATAAAGATAATGCTTTTTAATTAAGTTAAATTAACGTGAATTTAAACATGAAATATACATATTTGGATGAGAACTCGAGTAACTTTGAAATAAAATACTTAATTATGATTAAAACTGCACAACTGTTAGTATAGCCCCATGTTTTCTATCTCATACTTAGTTAATTTAAATTATCTTTAAAGTACATTAACAGGCGCGAAATTCGAAAGTTTAAGGTAAAATAAGATTCAAAACCCACTGAAAATTGCAATTAAGGTTAAGTATATATTGAAAGTCATTTATAACCTAAATGTACACTGCAGAAACACAATCCTACGTTAATTTTTAATCAATTAAATATAATTAACGTGAAATTAAACCAAAAATATTCATTTCTTGGATTAAAAGCTCAAATAACTTTTAAATAAACTGTTTAATTAAGATTGAAACTACCCAATCCGTTGGTAAATCCCAATGTTTTCTATTTCACACTTCAGTTAATTTCAACTATGTATAAAGTACATTAATTGGCGCGAAATTCAAAAGTTTAGGGTAAAATAATGACTTTGGCAAAAATGTTAAACTGCACAAAACGTTCCAATTAGGGTAAAAAATTCCAATAAATTATACTTTTAAGCTTAATCGACTCTCCCGAACTGCGCTCAAATTAAGATTAAAACAACGCAAGTTTTTCGCACAGCCACAGATGTTTCCTATTTCACTTTCGAAATAATTTAATTTATCATTAAAATACATCAAAAGCGCATACATATTTTAGAGTAATTGCAATTAAAGTTAATATTTCATTGAAACTTGTATTATAAACTAAATCCACACTAGATAAACCGTTAAATTAAACTTAATCAAGTATAATTAATGTGAAATTAACCCAAAACACGAATGCTTTTGGTAAATTCATGGATACCTCATAATTTAACTAACAAATTATAATTAAAACTACACTTATCTTTCACTCAGCCTCCATTTTCCTGTTTAATTCTTACACTTAAAAAATTTAAAATCATTTTTCCCATATTGAAAAGAGAGCCATTGAAAAGGCGCGAAATTTAAAAGTGTTTTGGGGGGAGGGGGCGGGGGTACAGTTTGTGTGCCTTTTTAACAGGAGTATTGTTACAATTGTAACACTACAGACCTTGTATTTCTAATGGAACCGGCAATACCGCAACGCTGAGCCGAAAAACCAGGATGGTAATTGTTTGGACCTATCGGGTGAGGACATTGGAGCACCAAAAACATACCGCGGTGTCACTTGTTGAACGTTCAAGCGACTTTCATCACTTTAAATCCCATGACCTGCTCAATCTGGCAATCTTTGAAAACTCAACTTTGAGGTACTTCCGGTCCCTTTTGATATACAGGGTCTTCAGTGTTGGAGCTAAGTATAAGAATTACAGTAGTTAGTCTCGTTTCCTAGCAAAATGCCAACCTGTTCTAACCAGGACAAATTGGACAGGATGTTTATTTTGGGTGAAGGTCGCAGTAACGTTCAACTAAAGGCAGTGCTTTATGCCGAACGGTTTCCACACCGACAACATCCGGTGCGAAGCACCTTTTCCGACATTGGCGAGCACCTCCGTGATTTCGGTAGTGCAAGATCATGAACGTAGAAGAGACTGTATAGTCTGTAATGAGGATATAGATTTTGACATCGTAGCACGTTTTGAAGCCAATTCATGCTAATAGTAGAGCGGTGGAACAAGAAGTTGCACTAAGCCATTCTACTGTTTGTGCCAGTTTACAAGGGCATCATTACTGGCATTATCATACCCCCTACATCAAGCCTTAACGGATGAGGATTTCCCAAGACGGCAATACCATTAGTCTTACCATGCGTCATGAGTTTACTGCTTGCAAATGTATTGCAAGACATGGACAGTCGTCTGGAAGATTGCCTAAACCACAATGGTAGAAACGTCGAATATTTACGTTGAGGTGTTTACCAAACAGTTAAGAGGTTGCAATTTGAGGCCCACGTTCTAAGACTAATCGTAGGACAGTGCTTTAAAATATTTTGTTGCATTCTCCAGTATTCTTTTTGTACCTTGTCACTCGTTGTCACTTGCATACAATAAAACATGAATTCTAAACATTTATTTACACCCTGTATAATTTAGTATGACATCACCCGTTGGCAGTATTGGGGGTTGTACATAAAGGAAGCTGTTGGTCTGATCTCGACACCACTGTATACGTATACAGTGTACGAAACAAATATTTTTCTTCCATATTTCAAATACCGTCGTTTTTAAGCTTCTTTCATAAATAAAGTGCAACATTATATGCTTATCGAAATCAATGTTATCGGATATAAGTTAAATGTAATTAACGATACTGAAGTACTTCTTTAAGCAATTAGAAATAGATCAACCTCAAATGTATGACGGTAAAGCAAACATAATTATTCAAAATTTAATTACATTAAGACTGAAGTAACAGATATTATAAAAAAACGTCTTGGTTTGGACCAAGGCCGAAAAAACAAACGTTATGTGTGAGGTTTATCAATTGGCTGAAGTTCAGATATTGCAATTTTTTTGGTTATTTTTATCCATTTAATCCTTAATCAATATTAAATTCAATTAACTGATTTTACTGTTAATCGATCTATTCCCTCTAAATTAATTGAAAAAATTACATATCTACGCTTTTTCAAGAACAATTACATTTTCCGAAAACATTTTATCATGAAATTAATTATTTTGAAGGGATTTCGTGTAAGCACTTGACGGACATAGTTTTAATTGTTGCTGGCTTGACAAATTTTCAAGTTTGCATCAAAAAAAAAGTTAAATCGGTAAGTTGCTAAGAAGACTGATGTTAAAAAAAATATAATTTAAATTTATTTTGTTCAGACTAGTTAATAAACGAATGCCGTATACTTAAGACAAAGCAACATCGTTTATCCTGTGTGGTTTTTGTTAGTAAGTAGCTATCTGTAGCACTGGAAAAATATGATATCGGTATAAATATAACCAAAGGTATAGGTAAAGATTACATAAAAAGAAATACGTTTCAGTACCAATGGCTTTTGTATTCATTTCCATTCATTACCAGTTAAACGAAGAAGGTCACACTTAACTTAATCCCCCCCCAAGAAAGTATAAAGTACGAAGATGAAAATTGCAGTGCAACCTTTCTTTCACAGTCGCGACATTAGAAATGTAGCATTTCGATATACGAAATTAAATGTATGAATTCGTGCAACACCCTGGTTTGGCATCCACTATTAAATATTTACATCTTCCTTTCGAATTATGTCAAAGTTCGCTTGGTCTTTTTAGACACAGTATTTCAAATATTCAATATTAAATCCCTCAACACGTACTCCCTTCAAAATAATTAATTTCATGATAAAATGTTTTCGGAAAATGTAATTGTTCTTGAAAAAGCGTAGATATGTAATTTTTTCAATTAATTTAGAGGGAATAGATCGATTAACAGTAAAATCAGTTGATTGAATTTAATATTGATTAAGGATTAAATGGATAAAAATAACTAAAAAATTGCAAAATCTGAAACTTCAGCCAATTGATAAACCTCACACATATCGTTTGTTTTTTCGGCCTTGGTCCAAACCAAGACGTTTTTTTATAATAAATTTATGCTTCGAATCCCGATTTCTTCCGCTTTGAACAAAGCCCGCTCCGTAATTAAACCTTCCGGGTTAAGTAAAACCGCGACTTAATTGTCTATTTTTAACGCGTTCATTTCGTTGCAGTTCTTGTCACGGCCAAAGCTAAACCGTTTGTGGCGGCAGAGCGCGAATCCGTCGAAATTTGTAGTAAACGACAAAAACGTTACCACGCTCTAGGGTGCCCTCAAGCGGGCCTAAAAGAAAGCTGATGCCGTTTTCCAAGGAGCACTATTTAAGGAGACGTAGCTGTATTTTAATTCACTAATAAGGAAACTTTCACTCTCTACCAACAAAATTAGTCCATGGGAAACAGCATTAGCTTTTTCTTCGTATTTTAACAACCAATTCCTATGCCGTGTTATTTAAGGAGATCTAGGTGCGATGAAGGCATTATTAATTAAAATTATAGCTATTAAAGTTCAAAATAGCCATTTTTTTAATTTTGCCAATAGTTTCAAATATCGTTTAAAAATTAACTTGATCTAAATTAGCCAAAGGAGGCGAATGTTTTAGAAAGGCATTCAAGAGGTTCAAATTGGCTTTTTAATCATGATTAGTGGTTTGTAATACAATATTGGAATTAATTTGGTCGATAATTAAAAAATTAAAAGTGGCCAAAGCTGAACTTAGTACAGAATTGTTTATTTTATTATTATTATTTTCCGTTATATTTTCGGCGTCTGTAGAGCGTTTGTCCTAGCACAATTGTTAGGATAAACGTAATGATTGGCTTTGATTAAAATTAGTATAGTTTTTGAGACTTTCCTATAATAAATATTAAAGCCATAGAAGTTGAAGATTTTTAAAATTTTGACTTTAGTTGTTTTTAGGTTGTCGAAGGGTATAAAACCAAGATTTTCTCATAAATTACAATTATTAAAATCACCCTTAGACATCCGCTGAGTGTGAGATATTTTTCAACCAATAATAAAATGGGATCTTTCCGGCGGGCGATTCGAAAAAATCTGTATTTTACCTGGCGAGGGGCGAATTTTTTTTGACCTATTCTAAGAAATTTAATTTAATAAAATTTAAATAACTAATCAGGATTAAAACGAATTATTAATTTTCTAGAATAATTATGAAACGTTTCCAAACACTATAGTAATCCCGACTCTAATGGTCATTAAAGTAATTAATTAAATAGACTATAATTTCTGTTCTCACCATTGAGTCACTTGTGTTTATTAGGGGGAATACTTGATAGGGGTTTACAGATATAAAAATGAAAGTGTTCTATCGGATGAAAACCTAGATGGCGCGAAGCGTCCACTCCATTAATTGTCTCTGCTCTACCACTCGCCGAAGAGCGGCAAAATTATTCCGGTCAGAACCTGATTAACGTCTGGGACCTGCGCACGTTGCTTTCGTATAGGTTGTCTTACAGCTTTTGAAAAGCCTTTTTAAAGTGATTCAGCCAAACACGATTCTTAATAGGAGGTCCAAAACGCTTTAATTACAAGCCATAAAACCGTTAGCTGTTTTCAACAGTATTTTCGGTTAATTTTCTAATCGAATCAGAAAAATTCGTAGAAAAATTTTTTCTTGGCAAAATTAAATAAGGAGAGCCAAAGTGCCTCTAAACTGAGCCTTTCATTAAAGAGACAGTTTTCACGGATTTGTATAAAAACATCAAATTGATGTACAAAAATCCTGCCGAGTACAAATGTAGTACTTTTTATCGGCGAAAATAAGAGCTACGTTAAAAATGAGTTCTGAAAATTTTAATCAGAAATAATTCCTTATGGATTTTTCAGCGTCAGTAAACGAACTTTTAGAGTCGTTGAACAATGATACTGTCGATTGTGACAAAATTTCTTTGCATAAACGCAATGATCAATCTGAAATATTTGCTGATGGTGATGACTGTTCTGAAACAAGCTTAACTGCAAAGAATTCAGTTCGAGGAGTTGAGGAATTACCTATTGAGACCGATTGCACTAAACCACGTCCATGGGAAGAGAATGGAACCCCTCTGGAAATGAATTGCATGACAGTAATTTATTAGAAGAAAAGCACATTGTGGCCCAATTCCTTGACGGAGATGAAAATCGAAATTGTCCAGCAGAATCTGAGGGCGAAATTGGAAATTTCACGCGTGATATTTTGGGAACTTCAAAAGCCCTTGCATATAAAAGTGGTATTTCAAGAAGCCTCAAACCAGAAAAAGCGCGAAATATTTTAATTGATGTATAGAATGGGGTTATAAAAAATAACGTTTTGAGATTATATCCAAAAAATGAAATTAAAGGGGGCGATATTCTTTTACTTAGTACCGATGACATAATGAAGGAAAGAGATCTATATAATGACGGAATGCGATGGAGAAATTCTCACACTACCAAAACGTACCAAGACATCATCAAATTGTAGTGCGATATTAGACCTGGATTTGAAAAAGCAGGTAGTAAGGAGTTTCAAAGGCATGTTTACACTCTTTAAAATCGTTCGAATGGCCCATATCCTGTATTAATTCACTACAAAGGTGATGAAACAGTATGGGTTGAAAGACCACATGGAAATTCAAAACAAAGCAAATAAGTTCCCTGGTATCCTACTAATCGATCCACGTTAAATAACGTGAAATCTAAAGTGAAAGGTCAAAAGAATGACCCAAAAGAAACTTATAGGGAAATAACCGCCGAGGTGAAAGTTGACCTAAAAAATCTTGAGAAAGAGGTCCAGCAACCGAAAGTTAGCGACATCGAACCAATGGCACAGCAGAGGAATACAAAACAGGCAGGAACGTAAAATATTTGGCACGAAGAGCAAATAAGATTTGTCCTGATTTAGTTTACTCGATAATAGCCTTGAAGGAGACCGAATTTAAAGACATTATTAGATAATTAAACTTGGACAACGACAGTTTAGCATTAGTCTTTGGTGAACCGGAAGCGCTGATTTTAGGTAAGCGACTTTTGAGCCAAACTTTAAGAGATGGCACAAATAGTGAACAGTGCATAACTTACGATACAACTTTCAATATGGGTAATTTTTACTTAAGTACAGTCGTAATTCGTAATACGGAACTAGTCAATGACCCTATTTTCTCTGTCTTATTCATGATACACCAAAATAAATTCGGAGCCATTCATAAGGGCTTTTTTTCACGTCTAGTTCTGGAACTGGATTTTGAAACCTTGGGCAAAAATGTTCCCGTGGTTATCGATAGAGAAAAGGGTATCATCAAAGCTGTTAAAAAAAGCTGTTCCGTGGCGTCCAATAATTTATTGTTTTGTCACAACCACATCAAAATCGATGTAAAATATTGGTTGCGTAGAAATGGTGGAACTACTTCAGACCTTAAAGGATATCGGCTTCATTTGGGTGCCCTTTTACAATGTGAAAACGAGAAACAGTTTGAAGAACAGTACGAGAAATATCGTAGCAAATGTTCCCAGTCTTTTTTGACAAACGCCGATACGTTTTTGAGAGAAGACCTGAAATATAATGCGATTGCGGCGCATTTCAAACGTTTTCCTGCGTTTCAATCAGAAACTCCAACAAATAATTTAAGCGAATCGTTCCATAGTGTATTAAAATCAAGTACTAAAGGAAAGGAACTTGATTTTGCTGAAGCGGTTTTAAAAATGACTCATTTGCAGCATTTTGCTTTGGACTCGTTCAGCAAAGCATACAAGAATATTCAGGGAGACCACACAGTGAAATAGAACGTTAAAGATTGCAACTATGAACTGAAATTGAATTTCCGCTCAGAGAAGGAGATAATCCAAGAGGTTAAATCTAAATTAAGCTCCTATACCGAAGTCAAACTAGAACATAGAGCTTCTACTGGGTTTTTGGCAGAAATGTGTTTGAAAAATGGACTAGTTGAGTTTTGTCAGCATTTGATAGTTTACAAAGTCGGAGATCCTTTTCACGAGAACAGAATAAACGTTGTTAATTCCAATGATGTTAAGCGACCTTGTATGTCCAAGTGGGGAAAAAAATCAGTGTTTGCACATTTTAGTTGTTCAAATGCTTTGCCAAAGAACAGCTCCGACACTTAGAATTCCGAATTCTAAACTAAGTGATCGGTACAAGACAACAACCACGGGGAAGCGTGGGAGGAAAGGTTATTATCCTCAATTGCTTGATTACAGTATTTTGGATGCTCCAGATTCTATTAATGCAAGCTGTAACGTAACAGATGATTTTTTTCCAGACAAATTAAAAACGCCGAAAGGTTTGTATAACGCTGATATTGGCTTTGAAAAATCTGATACGAATTCGGAAACATCTGACATGCCAAAGTTTAATATCGATATGCCATTTTCTGACGCGGAATCCGAAGCTTCCAACTTCCCTAGCGTGAAATCGGATGTGCAGGTTTCTGGTGTGGAGTCAGAAACATCCGACGAGGCTGTGGAAAATTATGATGTGGAATCCAAAACAGGCAAGGATTTAAGATCGGATGTTAAAGTTTCTGATATTGAATCAGAAACATCCGGCATGCCTAACTTTCATATAGATTTGCCATTTTCTGACGCGGAATCCGGAGCTTCCAACTTCCCTAGCGTGAAATCGGATGTGCAGATTTCTGATGTGGAATCCGAAACAGGCAAGGATGTAAGATCGGTAAACATCCGACATGGCTGTGGAAAATTCTGACGTGAAATCCGAAACATCCAAAAAATTCGTTGTCCAAGTTTCTGATATGGAGTACGAGTACTAAAATCGTTGATAGCTGATAAAATAAATGTAGTATTGAAACCTAACAAAACGTGTTCGTTAATTTTAAGTTGCGCTTCGGATGTATGGGGTGTGTTCAACTTCTGTACCATCGTCCAAGACTTTAGTATAACGTGCTCGAATCAATATATTTCACTTTATCCCCTTTCTTTTAACCAATTGATGGCTCAAATACTTAATTAAACTGAAGATTAGAGGGATAATAAAGAGTTCGAAGTAGGTGTGAATATCTGGCGGGGTATATCTAGTGCTAAGAACGGCATCACCCAGAGCTAACATCTCCTCAGCATTGTTAGAGAAGGAATTATCAGAGGCGGGCTCTTCTGGAGATGTTGCCATCTGATAATCCTCTGACGAGGAATCGTCAGGTTGGGTAGAGACAGAAGACCTTTGAGTTGATGGTAACGGGTTTCGACTGTGTATCTGAGAATGACGGTTAAGATGAGTTTCGCGCGCGAAATTTCTCCCACACCTAAAGCTTTGTCCACATTGAGCTCGCGCTCGCGTGTTCGCGCCTTCGTTCATTCGCATCTTCGTAACAGTACATCAAAAATATTTCCCCTACTGTTCAGATACACGCAAATATTTTGCTTTTCCTATTCTGAGAGCCAATGAAATTTGAGAAATCATTGCGCCATGTACGTTGACCATATTTATTAATTGTGGCTCGACTGAACTGCACGCTGCTTCCGGCATTGTGAAAAAGTGACAAAAACGAAACTAATCGACACCCTCCACACCCCACCCTTCCTCTCGTCTGCGATTGGTGCTTTTCTCGCGAAGGCGCGAAATTCTTGGCCTAGTCGCAAGAAATTTGTATCTTCGCGAGGTGAGGACGCAAAGTAGCGAAAACCCAATGTGGACAGTAGCGCGATGTTGCAAACAAGCGAAGCGAAGATACGAACGCGCAAAAAGTGTCAGTCTGAACAGGCCTTAACACACGAATATTTAGTATTGCCATGCTGTTCGCGGATGTGTCTTTCCAACGTACATTTTATCTTAAATTTCCGATCACAAATGCGGCATTTAAAATCGTCATGCTGCTTGCACACGTGTTTTGACAGCATGTTTTCACTCTTATACCGCTTATCACAAGTGTTACACAGAAACATTTATAATAATTTTATGAAATACTACTACGTTTATGGAGGGTGTAACTCGGAGTAGAATAATGAGGAATATTTCGGGGGTTTATATACCGACTTCACCTCGAACCACTTTGAGACTATAGAAATCTTGCACTGGCTATCTGGGGAGTTAAAATGTATACTTAGTCAAAAAAATGAGATGGCAGGATGAACTTACTCCTCGAACTGCTTTGAGACTTATGAGATTTCAATCTGTCTTATCTTTGAAGATAAAACTGTTTTTAGTAGATAAATGAAAAGGTAGAGTGAACGTATTTTCATTTTTTTATTATTTAGTATATAAGTGAAAAGAAAGAGTGAAAAAAAATTAATCCTCTTCAGGATCTGCCAATATCTGGGTCATTATCTCATCGAGATTGATTTGTTTTTGTAACTTGTCCGACTCGATGATTGGCTTCACCCACGTTTTCTTTTTAGATCTCTCTGAACCTGTAGACTGAGGTCTTTTCCTCTGGCTGGCGGAACCTAATTCAGGGACAAACGACGGATTTCGTGTGTAGGGGGAGGGGGCACGGCATATGGG
Organism: Phalangium opilio; assembly: GCF_054372755.1. NCBI lineage: Eukaryota > Metazoa > Arthropoda > Arachnida > Opiliones > Phalangiidae > Phalangium > Phalangium opilio. Next base: position 1,424,328 of record NW_028324179.1, on the reverse strand, counting down.
ATGGGTTAGAAGGATGGTAGATCTAACGTCAAAATGGTAGGTTGGGTGACCACTGCTAATGGAAGGGCAACTTCAAACCCTAAGAAAATTAGGATGTCCACCATTTCCGTCTCGGCGTCCACCGGCAACGGGATTTTCTCCACCTTAAGAAAAAAATAAGTACATATAGAAACAGAAATAAACTATAGTTCTTTCGGATAAATTAACTTTCTCCCGACTCTTTTTCAGTCCATTTTGCCTGATGTTTTCTAAATTAGCGTGGTAAGGAAGATCAACTCTAATCCACCCTGCTGGTTCGTCGAGAAAAATTCCATTATGCCATGATTGGCGATATTTTCGAACAATCGTCTCAAATATTTTAAACGTTAATTCTAAATTCGTGTCTTTTATCCCTAAAGTCGCGGTGTAGAAGATTCTACAGATGGTGGGCTTGCTAGACTCCATGGTCTAATTCTGTATTTACTTCCGGACAGGTCAAGTTAGAAAGATACTTTTCATAAATCTGAAGCGCTATTTATACTACTTCTATCCACTTAATAAAGCAAAACAAGTATGAATAAAATTTTTATTTCAAGTGAAATGCACACATTTTTTCAACCAAAAATCTAATCTGAAAGCTTTAAAAAGACAACAATACTGTGTATTTCTATGGTAAAAGCAGTTCGATGGTAGGGGTTTCATTTGAAGGACCGCATAATTTGGGGGAACCCAGAGTCTCGACATTTCCCATGATGGCATTTCAAAATATCGGCTTCCAATTAAAATATTATAATTATAATTAATAATTACAATTTTTTCTCGGCTCATTCATTCAAAATGTTCTTCATTGTTTCATATTTCTCTTCCAATCTCGCAATCTCTTCCTTCATATTTCATATAGTCATTTCATACTCTACGAGAAAAGAATGCATTTTTATAGGTTTATTTTGAAGTAGATTTTTTTTAACTTTCAATCGAGTTGAGGCTTACGAGAGACTTCTTTTTGTGCCTTTCTTCTTCTTTATGTTTTTCACCCATTAATGTATTTATCGTAATATTAAATCATCATTCAGTTACAAGTAGAAATCAATAAATTTGATTGACCAAGTTTTATTAGAATACCTTTCAGGTGTACCTTCAAGTTCTTTCTTATGACCATTTCCTAATTTCTCTAGAAGGGTGGCCACTTTTGTTTTCCGTTTCTAAACGAGTTAAATACTTTAGTTTAAATTTCTTTCGGTGTAACTGTCCATCCATCAGAAACCCAATTTTTTATGATCATACCATCAGGTTTAAGATAACAGATTTTCAATCTTGTTTAATGTAGCCACAAATTTCTTACTTTTGAGGTTGATTTTGAAAGCCAACCATTTCCCTGTTCCTCATCCAAATACGCGTAAGTTGAGTCAGACGTTAAAAAATTACTAAGCCTAGTTTAAGTATAAAATCTAAGTTAAACGTGTTTTTAAATAGAATGGAAAATACGCGTGAATTTAATAACCTGTCATATAATTCAGACATTTAATGCACGAGAAAAAAACAGCATACAAAACACGTGAAGAATTAAGGGTATATTTCCTCGGAGATAAAGTAATATTTTTCGGAACACGCCATGCTGCGTCTAACATTACTGGAAGCCCTTAAGCTTTTCAACATATTATGAACCGCGAAACCTTTTATAATGGCTCTATACACTGATGAGGATTTCAAAAACCAGTTTAATCAGGGCAACTATGGATGGACTTTGCAACATTCAGGAACACTTTGAGTATATTGGACACGTTGTATCATATCATGGTTCGAAAACCAAGAAAGTTAGAGACAAGTGTCTTTTTTGCGAGAAATTCATTGCAAGTTGCCATTCATCTTCTTGCAACTTTGGAACGTCATGCAAAGGTTTAAATTCGCTCTTATTTCAGTTATGCCTGGTTCTGTGGCTTATGATGGTTTGATGTGAAATTTCAATAGACTGTTCATAGCGCTTTCTTCAATTTCAAAGCGGCGAGCAATAAAAGTCTTGTGTATGTGGTAGCAAAAGACCACGCCCCATTTGCAACTGTGGAAACATTTCGCTTCCGCGAAGTTTGCGAATCATTGAGCGACAACCAAAACAGAGAAATATCTAGTAGAACTTTGGTTCGTGATTTTAAAGAGAAGGTGATCAGTTTAACATAGCTCGTATAAATAACCGAATGACATTCTAGTTTAGGGGCAGTGATGTTCACTGTAATGTTCTGAATACACGTCCACCACAGAATCAAAGCATTGAGCCATATTCTTATACCCTTAATATTAAACAGATGTATAAGTCAACAATTGTGGAATGAAACTTCAAATCTTCCTCCGGTGAAGATATGGCCACGGGTGCGGTTTTCTGTTCCACTATGGTTCGCAAATGCCAGGGCCCCAGGGGGTGAAGAGAGATTTCTATCTAGATTACCGAGTGATTCTTGATGTCAGTTTCAACTTAAGTGTGCATAAAGGTTTGGTTGAAAACGGCGCATTTCGGAGAGAACCATCTAGAAATATAAAAAAACGTCTTGGTTTGGACCAAGGCCGAAAAAACAAACGATATGTGTGAGGTTTATCAATTGACTGAAGTTTCAGATATTGAAATTTTTTTCTAGTTATTTCTATCCACTCAATCCTTAATCAATATTTAATTCAATCAACTGATTTTACTGTTAATCGATCTAGTCCCTCTAAATTAATTGAAAAAATTACATATCTACGCTTTTTCAAGAACAATTACATTTTCCGAAAACATTTTATCATGAAATTAATTATTTTGAAGGGAGTACGTGTTGAGGGATTAGTATTGAATATTTGAAATGTTCTACTGGATGTCTAAAAAGAGCAAGCGAACTTTGGTATAACTCGAATGGAAAATGTAAATATTTAATAGATGCCAAACGAGGGTGTTGCGCGAAATTATACATTTAATTTCGTATATTGAAATTCTTCATTTCTATTGCCGCCTCTATGAAGGTAAAGTTGCACTAGAACTTCCATTTCCGTACTTTAGAATTTCTTGGTCATAACTCAGTCCTCATTTGAAACGTCACCACCCCTTTCTACATTGTTGGCGCTACTTTTACACCGGTTACGTATTACGCGTAATCATTTTAGCAAGCGCAAAGATCAGGGGCGAGGTGTATTCTCCGTCGCACCAAGGGTCATCGCCAGACGGTGCCAAAGTTCACTACGGGCAGGAGGCTAGTCAACTAGCACTGCCTATAGCGGTGTTTCTAAGCGAGCGAGAGAATGAGAGAAAACACCCCAATGGCGGGATCACACCTGTGTTTTAGTTTCTCTGTATGTAATTTCCAAAATGGTCTACTCACTTACAAATGTACACCGATTACACTGAGTGATCGGTCGTTCGGGCGCTAGCGAGTGTCAAGCCATAACCATAATCATTCATGTACACGAATGTTTTATAGTGTTGGGTTAAAAAGGTTGGTGGGCAAGTCCGGAGTGTCATGTACCGTTTACTAATGTGAAAAGGTTTCGATCTATTGGCTGAGTGTGTTGCGACGGCTCAGATGACCCATACACTGGAACCACTGGTTATTATAAAACGCCATATATTGGGAAAATAGAGGAAGGGAAGGGTGTCGGAGTTAAATGTGACCTTCTTGGCATAACTAGTAATGAATGATGTGTTTAACCATATTATTTCCGCGGGAAATGAATATAACAAGTCATTGGTACTGAGAAGTATTTCTGTTTATGTGATCTTTACCCTTTACCACACAGGATAAACTTTGTTGCTTTGTCTTAAGTAGACGACATTCACTGTAAACGACAGTTATCAACAACTTAAAACAGATTTAAACTTCTTTTGGTGCAAACTTGAAAATTTGTCAAGCCAGCAACAATTAAAACTATGTCGGTCAAGGTGCTTACAAGTTAGTGAGCATCGACACGAAATCCCTTCAAAATAATTAATTTCATGATAAAATGTTTTCGGAAAATGTAATTGTTCTTGAAAAAGCGTAGATATGTAATTTTTTCAATTAATTTAGAGGGACTAGATCGATTAACAGTAAAATCAGTTGATTGAATTAAATATTGATTAAGGATTGAGTAATAACTAGAAAAAAATTTCAATATCTGAAACTTCAGTCAATTGATAAACCTCACACATATCGTTTGTTTTTTCGGCCTTGGTCCAAACCAAGACGTTTTTTTATAATATCTGTCACTTCAGTCTTAATGTAATTAAATTTTGAATAATTATGTTTGCTTTACCGTCATACCATTGCACTCTAAAATATAACGGTTCATTCAAACACCATTTATGCTGTTTTTTCCGGTGCCAAAAAAGACATCATTCATGGTGTACTTTAACCCCATTTTTATGATCAATTGACGCCATTTTCTAATATCATTTGCAAGTATTAAGGAAATATTAGGCATTTATGCACCATTTACAGTGGTTTTTAACATCTTTTTTAGGCAATCTGTTGAACTTCTAATATTACTTAGTTTAATGGTGTTAAAAGTAGGGAAAAAGTACGCTACCTATGTCACATTATTAAACCAAGTGAAGTGAAAAACTGTGAAATAGTTGTTAAATATTTATTTTTTCCATATTTAGCACCACGTTTATGGTGTAAAACAAACCCGTTAATACACCATTTCAAGTCCCTGTTTACCCATTTAAAGACCCTATTTCCCCCGTTTTAAGGCCCTATTGACCCATTTAGGTCTGATTAATTTATAAAGATTGAGTGGTTATGTAAAATGAGCAAAAATCCCATCTATTTTGTAAAACATTAAGCAAAATTTATAGTTTAGAAGAATGAAATATTTTTAAGTCGCAGAAATGGACCGTTATAAAGCGATTCGCTTATTTTAATTTTTAAGTCAAATTACGTAACACTGTAACGAACTTAAACGAAGTTTGAACATAGAATGAGTTCCCAAAAATAATTTTCTAACGTAATATAGTGCCTATATTATTACATATTATTAAAAGCAAATATTTTTATTTTTAAACGCTGTCAACGATAAAACGTTTGTTATTATTGAACTATTTTTTTATTAAATTTATAGCATTTATAGGATAAATACTTCTACTATTAAGAGGCACAATGCTTGAAATTTGTGTCTCAATGAAACGTAACCTAACTAACATATGCCTTACCTAACCCGACCTATAAAACAAGCAATATTTTCAACGTTTTTAGTTGAAGGACCTTGAAAAATAAACGATTTTTTTTGGAAAAGGCCCGCGTTGTTTAGTAATGACCTAATATTAAATCTCGGTTTGTAAAATAAAAATAAAATTTTTATGCCATGAAATATTTTCCAATAAGCAATAATTGAAAGCATGTATTTTAAAAAATTGTGCATACAAAACTCAGAAAGGTTTTTAAGTGATGTTTTAAAAAGTAAAACATGCTCATTATTAAAACCAATATGACTCCATTAGTTGTTGCCCAAAAGAGTTCATTTGGATAATTTCAACGGCATTAACTTATAATCGTGTTCATTCAGGATTGATATAATAAGAAAGCCTTCAACGTGTACATACACAATAGGAAAGGTAGTGAAGTCCCACTGAACACGACTATAAATATTCCTGTAAATCAGGCGTATGGTCCTGAAATGGGGTGAACATGGGTTTGATATGAGATTAATAGGGGTTTTAATTTGGGACATGAAATGGGGGTAAATATGGACTTGAAATGGGGGTAAATATGGACTTGAAAAGGGGTAAATATGGACTTAAAATGCGGGTAAACATGGACTTGAAATGGGGGTAAATATGGACTTGAAATGGGGGTAAATATGGACTTGAAATGGGGGTAAATATGGACTTGAAATGGGGGTAAATATGGACTTGAAATGGGTGTCAATATGGACTTGAAATGGGTGTCAATATGGACTTGAAATGGGTGTCAATATGGACTTGAAATGGGTGTCAATATGGACTTGAAATGGGTGCCAATATGGACTTGAAATGGGTGTCAATATGGACTTGAAATGGGTGTCAATATGGACTTGAAATGGGTGTCAATATGGACTTGAAATGGGTGTCAATATGGACTTGAAATGGGTGTCAATATGGACTTGAAATGGGTGTCAATATGGACTTGAAATGGGTGTCAATATGGACTTGAAATGGGTGTCAATATGGACTTGAAATGGGTGTCAATATGGACTTGAAATGGGTGTCAATATGGACTTGAAATGGGTGTCAATATGGACTTGAAATGGTTGTCAATATGGACTTGAAATGGGTGCCAATATGGACTTGAAATGGGTGTCAATATGGACTTGAAATGGGTGTCAATATGGACTTGAAATGGGTGTCAATATGGACTTGAAATGGGTGTCAATATGGACTTGAAATGGGTGTCAATAAGGACTTGAAATGGGTGTCAATATGGACTTGAAATGGGTGGCAATAAGGACTTGAAATGGGTGTCAATATGGACTTGAAATGGGTGTCAATATGGACTTGAAATGGGTGTCAATATGGACTTGAAATGGGTGTCAATATGGACTTGAAATGGGTGCCAATATGGACTTGAAATGGGTGTCAATATGGACTTGAAATGGGTGTAAATATCGACTTGAAATGGGTGTCAATATGGACTTGAAATGGGTGCCAATATGGACTTGAAATGGGTGTCAATATGGACTTGAAATGGGTGTCAATATGGACTTGAAATGGGTGTCAATATGGACTTGAAATGGGTGTCAATATGGACTTGAAATGGGTGTCAATATGGACTTGAAATGGGTGTCAATATGGACTTGAAATGGGTGCCAATATGGACTTGAAATGGGTGTCAATATGGACTTGAAATGGGTGTCAATATGGACTTGAAATGGGTGTCAATATGGACTTGAAATGGGTGTCAATATGGACTTGAAATGGGTGTCAATATGGACTTGAAATGGGTGCCAATATGGACTTGAAATGGGTGTCAATATGGACTTGAAATGGGTGTCAATATGGACTTGAAATGGGTGTCAATATGGACTTGAAATGGGTGTCAATATGGACTTGAAATGGGTGTCAATATGGACTTGAAATGGGTGCCAATATGGACTTGAAATGGGTGTCAATATGGACTTGAAATGGGTGTCAATATGGACTTGAAATGGGTGCCAATATGGACTTGAAATGGGTGTCAATATGGACTTGAAATGGGTGTCAATATGGACTTGAAATGGGTGTCAATATGGACTTGAAATGGGTGTCAATATGGACTTGAAATGGGTGTCAATATGGACTTGAAATGGGTGTCAATATGGACTTGAAATGGGTGCCAATATGGACTTGAAATGGGTGTCAATATGGACTTGAAATGTGTGTAAATATCGACTTGAATCCTCATTTAATTGTAAAGATTAAAAAGGAAAATTGAGACTGGGTGAAAGATAAGTTTAGTTTTAATTTTAATTAAATAACGTATCCATGAATTGAACCAAAAAAATCGTGTTTTGGGTTAGTTTCACCTTAATTTTATTTAAGTTTAAAGGTTTATCTCGATTAAGTTTAGTTTAAAGGTTTATCTCGATTAAGTTTAGTTTAAAGGTTTATCTCGATTAAGTTTAGTTTAAAGGTTTATCTCGATTAAGTTTAGTTTAAAGGTTTATCTCGATTAAGTTTAGTTTAAAGGTATATCTCGATTAAGTTTAATTTAAAGGTATATCTCGATTAAGTTCAATTTAAAGGTATATCTCGATTAAGTTTAGTTTAATTTAAAGGTATATCTCGATTAAGTTCAATTTAAAGGTATATCTCGATTAAGTTTAGTTTAATTTAAAGGTATATCTCGATTAAGTTTAATTTAAAGGTATATCTCGATTAAGTTCAATTTAAAGGTATATCTCGATTAAGTTCAATTTAAAGGTATATCTCGATTAAGTTCAATTTAAAGGTATATCTCGATTAAGTTTAGTTTAATTTAAAGGTATATCTCGATTAAGTTTAATTTAAAGGTATATCTCGATTAAGTTCAATTTAAAGGTATATCTCGATTAAGTTCAATTTAAAGGTATATCTCGATTAAGTTCAATTTAAAGGTATATCTCGATTAAGTTCAATTTAAAGGTATATCTCGATTAAGTTTAATTTAAAGGTATATCTCGATTAAGTTCAATTTAAAGGTATATCTCGATTAAGTTCAATTTAAAGGTATATCTCGATTAAGTTTAATTTGAAGGTATATCTTGATTAAGTTTAATTTGAAGGTATATCTCGATTAAGTTTAATTTGAAGGTATATCTTGATTAAGTTTAATTTAAAGGTATATCTCGATTAAGTTTAATTTGAAGGTATATCTCGATTAAGTTTAATTTGAAGGTATATCTTGATTAAGTTTAATTTAAAGGTATATCTCGATTAAGTTTAATTTGAAGGTATATCTCGATTAAGTTTAATTTGAAGGTATATCTTGATTAAGTTTAATTTAAAGGTATATCTTGATTAAGTTTAATTTGAAGGTATATCTCGATTAAGTTTAATTTGAAGGTATATCTCGATTAAGTTTAATTTGAAGGTATATCTCGATTAAGTTTAATTTAAAGGTATATCTCGATTAAGTTTAATTTGAAGGTATATCTCGATTAAGTTTAATTTGAAGGTATATCTCGATTAAGTTTAATTTGAAGGTATATCTCGATTAAGTTCAATTTAAAGGTATATCTCGATTAAGTTTAATTTAAAGGTATATCTTGATTAAGTTTAATTTGAAGGTATATCTCGATTAAGTTTAATTTGAAGGTATATCTCGATTAAGTTTAATTTGAAGGTATATCTCGATTAAGTTTAATTTGAAGGTTTATCTTGATTAAGTTTAATTTGAAGGTATATCTCGATTAAGTTTAATTTGAAGGTATATCTCGATTAAGTTTAATTTGAAGGTATATCTCGATTAAGTTTAATTTGAAGGTATATCTCGATTAAGTTTAATTTGAAGGTATATCTCGATTAAGTTTAATTTGAAGGTATATCTCGATTAAGTTTAATTTGAAGGTATATCTCGATTAAGTTTAATTTAAAGGTATATCTCGATTAAGTTTAATTTGAAGGTATATCTCGATTAAGTTTAATTTGAAGGTATATCTCGATTAAGTTTAATTTGAAGGTATATCTCGATTAAGTTTAATTTGAAGGTATATCTCGATTAAGTTTAATTTGAAGGTATATCTCGATTAAGTTTAATTTGAAGGTATATCTCGATTAAGTTTAATTTAAAGGTATATCTCGATTAAGTTTAATTTGAAGGTATATCTCGATTAAGTTTAATTTGAAGGTATATCTCGATTAAGTTTAATTTGAAGGTATATCTCGATTAAGTTCAATTTAAAGGTATATCTCGATTAAGTTTAATTTAAAGGTATATCTTGATTAAGTTTAATTTGAAGGTATATCTCGATTAAGTTTAATTTGAAGGTATATCTCGATTAAGTTTAATTTGAAGGTATATCTCGATTAAGTTTAATTTGAAGGTATATCTCGATTAAGTTTAATTTGAAGGTATATCTCGATTAAGTTTAATTTAAAGGTATATCTCGATTAAGTTTAATTTGAAGGTATATCTCGATTAAGTTTAATTTGAAGGTTTATCTTGATTAAGTTTAATTTAAAGGTTTTAGGCTTAATTGAGTTGAAATTAATGAAGGATTATGGTTTGGCAATATTGATTTAGCTTATAAATTGAGCTTGTTTAGATGAGTTTTTAATTAGTTCCAACACATAGCCCCGTGCTAAATTTGCGGTAACGTGAAGATTAACAATAAAATATGTTGTAACGGGGAGCCTGTTACAAGGGATCACTACAAAGATTACAATGTTAATGAATGATGTGATTCCATAGTTTCGCTTAAATACCAGTAATTAAATCAAATACCTAAACAATTCATAGCAATTCTGACAAATAAACAAATGGCAATGAGGACTGTGGAAATAGCGAACGTAACCCTCTGTTTCCCACATGGTTACGTTGAAAAAATCTCCACATGTAATTTATTTGACTAATTAAATTACGTAAAGACAATGTTCTCCTGGATTAACCAGCACCACTGTTACTTATATTTCTGAATTAAACAATCCACTCTTGGAAACAAATAATTTATAAAACGAAATATCATATACGGACTGTTGCAACGGGAAAAAATTGTTTTAACGAATGATGTCGTCCTCTACATTGGTTGAGTTTCAGGAATTGTACCACACACCTTCTGAATTAGTAGCATTTTGGTGAGATTAACAAATACTAAAACCCTGTATACCTCAAAGGAATGTTGAATTAACTGCTATAGAAACAGTTATTGTAAGGGTTGCGGAGCTTCTGAAATTTTAATAATACTTCTAAAATAAAATAAAGATAAGTCCTTCAAGTAGTAGCTCTTTTTCTACAACATACTGTTACTATCCTAAAGAGTAAAGATCAAGAAGCATCACTATTATTAAAATTATCCAAGTCTGTAAACCAAAAACGTTGCAAGTTTGCAACATAACCTTCAGCTTAAAAACACGAGAGTGTAGGCCAAACTAGACGACACTGGAGGCTCAGAAGCTGGGTAAGTGTAACTGGGTTCTCCCGAGTCCCGACTCCCGACTCCGAGAATCAAGAATATATACAAATACAATACATAAGAAACCTAAGCCTTGGTCTTAAAGAACATCCAAAAACCAATATCTTATAATTTAATGAAATCAATTACCTTTAGTTTTATACCTGGATTGCTTTATTAAACAAAATTTCGACCTGATAGCAAAGTGTTTCTTAGCAAGAGTGTTACAGAAAATTTATAAAATGAAATAAATATTTTGAGCCGGTAAAATACTAAACAAGCGTCGACTGCTCAAAAACAAGTTTAACCATGGAGCCTGTATCTTGTTAAGATTAAGGCTCCATGGTTCAACTTCCACAGAATGAATCAAACTGAAAATGTCAATTTAACTTGTTATTAGGCACAAAGCTAGGCCCTCCCTTGTTCTCAATATGCTTGAAAATTGAAGAAATGGGTATCAGCGCGCTAACAGGTTAACCTGACGTTTAACTCAAGAGTTGTACTTCCGTAATTAACTAAAATTAACATACTTAGACTTAATTGTTTCTGATTAGACTAGCCGATCGCACACCCTGAATACTTAATTGTTAAATTAAGAGTATTCCGAAAAGTAACTTCGCTCTAGTTTTTCGGTTAGAGGTGGCTAAATATCACGAAAAACCCCATGTTAATCTCCATAGGAAAATTGGCAAAAGCATGTGAATTTTGCTTTAACGTTACAGAAGAGTATCAAGTCATATCTACAAGGGCCTACCGGCCCTGTAGAATTCAATGCCCAACCAATTCCCTCAATATGTCGCCCTTTGAAAACCGTTTGGCGGAAATAAAGGTTTACTGAATAGCAGGGTGACCACAACAAAGCCTTGAAAAAAATATAGGAAAATAGGAAATTTACAATTGATTTATAGGAAATTATAGGAGATGTTTCATTAAAAAAATAGGAAAATATAGGATATTTGCCATTGAAAAAATAAGAAAATATAGGTTTCAAATGATTTGGAATTAATAAGACATGATTTTCAACACATACTGAAACAGAATTAAACAATTCAATTTAAAAAGATTAAAAAAAAATTCGTTAGCCAGATACCTCATGGAAATGACGGAATACTAAACCCAGGGCCCGATTAAGCAATTTTGCACACGCGGGCCGAGATAATGTGCGCCCCCATAAGTCGGAAAAAAAGGAACAGCAAATGTTCCTTAGGGGAATAGTTTAACTCAATGCTCCCGTAACAAGCCTTGCGCCCGGGGGCCAGCACCCCTCGCTCCCACCCCTTTAATCCGGTCCTGACTATAACATACTCAAAGGGCATCTCCCTATCTCTGGAACAACCAGAGTTACGAGCCTCCAAAGTTGGGGGTAATCATGCTATTCCTATGGAGGGGGTATGTTAGTGAACATTTTGCTTAATTACGTGGCCCCTGTTTACTCGATGCCCAAGTTTTTAGTATGGTTGGATGGGGGGGCTATATAGGACTATAACATAATCAAAGACCATCCTCGTATCTCTCTTAGAACCAGAGTTATGAGCCTCCAAAATTGGGTGTAATGCTGTTCCTATGGAGTGTATGTTTTTGAAAATTTTTCTCAATTACTCGGCTCCTTTTTACTCGATCCCCAAGTTTTTAGTATGGTTGGATGGTGAAATCAATGCGCCCCCAACAAGCCTTGTGCCCCATCGGCCTCCCTTTTATTCCGGCCCTGACTAAACTAAAACTGAAAACACGATCTGAAGCAGACAACAAGTTTTTTTAACTCTATTTTTGCCGCTTCCACATAACGTTTTCCATGGTGTAATAATATCGGAGTGCGAATTATGTTTCCTTAAAAGTGCCCTACATTGCAGCTAAGTTTCCTAAATAATAGTTCCATGGTGGCAGGCTGGCAGCATGGATTTATAATGCAAGCTAAACGTTAGCTTGCATTATTAATCCTTGGTGGCAGAAATGTAAAACTGCATTCATGTCTGTCACACTTCAAATTTTTGAGTGACATCTACTAAAAACAACAGTGCGCGCGCGCAAAATGTGAAAAAATTTCGAAAAATAGGAAAATATAGGAAAATTGACTAAATTATAGGAACTAATAGGAAGGTATCGAAAAAATAGGAAAAATTATAAAATATAGGAATTGTGGTCACCCTGGAATAGGAGAATACGCACATTCAAAGCAGCATGAGTCACAAAATGGTGCCTACATTTGAGAAGGTGGTTGTGTTCATTGTATTCAACTTATTGGGGTTCGCCGTAAACAAGATGACGAACATTTCTCAAGGAACACTTTATTTACCATGCGAAATTAGTATTATACTAAAGTTCCACTAGTCTTAGCAGTGTATCCGATGGCATATTATGGTCTTTTTGACAATCAATGGAATCTCCTAAGCTGCACGAAGTATTAAATCCTTGAAGGTTAAGTAAGGACGCAGTGCAGAGTATGTATATTATTTATTGATACCAGGGACAGAGGTATCACGTATAATTAGACAACCCCTCATAACCGAGCAAAGAAAATGGATACCCTGCAGTTAGAATCTATTCTTTCCAAAATTTGCGGCAGAAAATTTTACAGGGCTTTCCCTTCCAATTTCATCGCTAAAAAAAGGAAAGGCGATTACTATATACTTTTTAACAATCAAACGAGTGATCAGCCAGGACAACACTGGATTAGCTTTTGTGTCAAAGCTAACAAAAAGGGGGAAAAGCGATTTTATTCGATAGTTTTGGGTTAGGACCCAAATCGTACAATTTGAAAATACATCATCTAGCGCATCAGTTTCAAATACAAAATAAACAAGGGTCGAGTAGCGAACGCATACCGAATTCCGATTCCGTAACTAAAAATAGGTCATCAACAAAGGCCAGGACGTTAAGGCGATTGTCACCAATGGAGATACCGATGTCGCTGGGAAGAGAATCGAGGAGTTCGTCGAGGACCGCATTGAATAACAGGTGCAAGTGGGTCGCCCTGTTTCACGCCACGAGACAGAGAGTAGTGACTGCTTTGGATGATAGTTGAGGATGACGCGTTTGTATTAACAATATAAGATATGGTTTCTGGATCCAGAGACAAGGGAGATAGAGCCCGGTTAAGCTATGATGACCGACAAAATCAAAAGCTTTCGCTAGGTCCATTGATACAACGGATAGGGGACGGCGACGTTTCTTAGAGGAATTTATCACATAATCTAGAAGTAGTGTATTGGCCATTGCGCCGTCAGCCGAAACAAATGCTTCCTGAGCCGGATTAAGATTCAACGCGAAACGGAGGCGACCGGCGAGTATATTGTGAAACACCGAACTAGAAGTGAGAGTAAAGTTATCAGCCTCCAGTTAGTGCAACGTGAAAGGTCACCAGTTTTAGGGATAAGGACCGTCCGACACTTCTTCAGAGATAGTGGTAAGTCTTTTAAGTAGAAAAACACGTTAAATATGAACGCGAGGTCCTCAACGCGAAGGGAACGAAAATCCTTAAGTGTTAACTGATCAGGACCAGGGGATGACAATTTTTGGCGCGAAAGTGTTTGCGAAATTTCCGCAACACAGAATGGAAAGTATGTATGACTGTTAGATGGTTTCGGAATGAATGGCTTGGAATCAGGTGGGGACGGTGAAGAGAATAGATCTCCAAACGTACCTGCGATGTCGATCTCACTGGGTTGAACGGGGTTATCTTCGTGCGGGTCAAGAATGAGCTTAGAAAGCTTCTTTTGGTTCAACTTGTAAAGGGACTGAAATTAGGCAAACCGATGCCTCTTTTTAATTCTAGCGCTTACCTGATCAGCGGCTCGGCGTGAGGCTGGGGCAGGTATCGTTACGAAACGAGAAGATGAGCAGTCGTTTAGTTCAGTGAGTGCACTCGGATCACCCACAAGGGCCAAGATGCCTACGCCACGAAAATTGGATTCAGTCGTAGCATTGGCCACATAAGAGTCGAAGAAGGACGAAAACAGCGCTTCTGGTTTGGCTGTTGGAGGAGGAACGGAAACGGCAATGGCAACGGGAGGTGGCGTGGCAGACGTAGGTATGTCAGCATCAGGGTGCGCTAGACATTGAGAAGCAGACCTAGAATAGTTAGTGTTAGTAACAGAGGATGATTGGGTACGTAAATCGGCGACGAGAGTTTTATAAGACAGTTCGCGACGTTTGGCTTTGATCGCAGTGATCGGTCGAGCTGGAAGTAATTCACCGAGACTAAATCTTCATTTTTAAAACTAAGGAAACTTCAGACCCAGAGACAATTGTGCAAACTATATCAATGAGGTATACGTAGCCTTGAGACTATGAGGATTGGGAATCCAAGAAAAGAAGATTCTGAATCCTCCTAGTCTGTGAACCGTATAATCATATACGAATGTTAAAATTAACTTTACCTAATTGATCTGCAGTTCAATACTGAGTGAAGAAGAGGAAAAAATAATGTACTTGAAAAGATGGAAAGAAAAATTAGAAAAATTAAACGTGCAGCAAGCAAAAATCACCCTCCAGGATCAAAGAAATACTAAATATAAATCAGATATTGAAAAGCTCCCGTCCCATTAGACCGAATCCCGTTGGATCGAAAGTCCCATTAGACCGAATCCCATTAGATCGAATGTCCCATTGAACCGAATCCCATTGGACCGAAAACGCCAAATGTGCGGGTTAATTTTCATACTTTGGCGGGTTCTTTTTCTTAAGATTGGCATTTCAATGTCTTAAATATATTTTTTAAGCTGGTTATATTCTGAAATAAAAATCGTGTTTTTTTTTTGAACAACCACACAAAAATGTTTATGGTTATGTCTAAAATTGAATTTTTGTACGCTATATAAGGAGATGATTTTCAATGCTCAATTTTAAATCTATGTGAAACATGGAGCGGATTGCTAACAAGAGAGGCTTCTTGTATATTCATAAAGGATATTTATTTAAGCTTAATAAACAAAAAGATAAGTCATGTTACTACTCCTGTAGAAATAAAGCCTGCCATGTGAGGATTACTACTTTGGATGGAATTATTCAAAACGAGGTACCTGAGCACGAAAAACACGATCCCGACAACCAATTTATTATGGCGTTAAAAGCGAAGGCTAGGATGATCGCGGAAGTAACCGAAGGTGCTAACAACAGAAAACGAATGCTTGACGTCTATACAGAAGCTTGCTCTCAAGAAAAGAAACAAGCCATGTCTTCAGGATTTTCCGAAATCGAAGTACACGCGTCATTGCCAGAATACAAGTCATTACGCTCATCCTTGTACCGTTGTCGCAGTAAACTTTTACCTCCAAATCCAGAACACAGAAAAGATATAATAATTGAAGGACCGTGGCAAAAGGTTGGTGAGTTTGACGAAACATTTCTGCTTTTTAATGATGGCACCGATGAAAAAATTATTGCCTTTGCCACAAGCGAATTTTTGACTTTGCTTTGTGAAGCACGGTCAGTATTTATGGACGGAACTCACTATGCGTGCCCTAAACAATTCCGCCAACTTTACATTCTTCATGTACCCTACAATGGAATCATGCTACCAGTCTTATACGTCTTGCTTCCAGGTCACTCCAAGGAAATATATTCTCGTATGTTCACTCTAATTCTTGATTCAGTTACTTCAAGAGGCTTGTCCTTTTCGCCATTAAAATTTCAAGTCGATTTCGAAAGTGCAATGATATCCACGCTAATGTCTGTATTTCCCAATTCCAAAATAAAAGGGTGCTACTTTCATTACACCCAAGCTATTTGGCGCGCCGTTTCTAGTAAACACCTTTCAGCCCAATACAAAACTAATAATTTAATCCGAAGAATGGTGCGGCGACTAATGGGTTTGGCGCTGGTACCTCTCGATGTTCAAGATGACCTTTGGATTTCAATTCAAGATACATTTCCAACTGAGGAACCGAATGTGGTTCAATTCCTTGATTACTTTGTAAACACTTGGTTTGAAAATAGTCTTCATCCACGAGACATGTGGAATCACTTCTCCAATTTTCAATTCCGCACGAATAATCATTTAGAAGGACTGCATTATAAACTTAACCAGAAGTTTAATACTAAGCCTTTATTTTATCATTTGCTGCAAGAACTGCAAAAGCTACACGTAGAATGCCGATCCTTGAAGCTCGATAATGACGCTGGGAAACCTCCGAAACCAGCGAAAACAAAATTTCTTCAGTTCAACGAAAGGTACAACAATGCTGTAAAAAAATATCAAGCCGCCATTGAAAATCCCAAAGAATGTAAAATCAGTGCCGCGACGAAATTACTGGATGCCATATCATCAAATATTGTAACGGATGTTTAAAAATTTTGAATGGAATGTAACAAATATTCATAAAGGAAATAAAAATTAATAACTGGAATGATATAATTGAGACTAATTCTTTAACCTAACCAAACCTAACCTTACCTAACCTAACCAGATCTAACCTGACCTAACCTAACCTAACCTAACCTAACCTAACCTAACCTAACCTAACCTAAACTAACCTAACCTAACCTAACCTAACCTAACCTAACCTAACCTAACCTAACCTAACCGTAAGGCAGATGCAACTAATTTAGTTTATAATGACTTTAGTATGCAAACACACGAATGTTAGTATTACGAAACTTACTTTTCCTTTCGAGGATTCGATCCAGGGTCTGTCGATTGATGGTCCGATACTCTTCCACTAGGCCACGGTGAGACGGAAACCACCATTGCTTAATTAACTTTTGACGAAGAATTATAAAACACTAACAACAGATAACATTTCTGATAAAAAATCCCCAATAGACAGAAACCGCCCAACGGGCTTGATTGAGAAAAGCAATACTTAAAATTTCGATTTATTGGGAATCGGTTTAACGGGATTCGATTTATTGGGATTTCGGTTTAACGGGATTCGGCGTAATGGGACAACTCCATTGAAAAAGCCATTAAGAAGTTGGATAGCGACATAATTGACCACAAGGTAAATATGATATAATTTGCAAAACATTCAGAAGTTTTGCAAATAAATGTTTTCCAGGAAAATGCGAAAAAGAAAACTATGAAAACAGAATCCCAAGTAGAGAATTAAGAATAAATTTATTTGCTTATCAAAGTCAGATAATTTTTAATTTGTTATTATGTCATGATATTGTAAAGTAATGAATGTTGTAAACCGTTTCAAAATGTATCAATAAAAATTACCTTTATCAAAGTCAGTATTGCTTTTTCGCCTTTTTCGCATTAAATTCTCGGATAATGTAACTACAAAGTAACTATGCTATCGTGGTGTTCCATTAGGTGTTCTCATAGGTGAGAGATTCGGAGGAGGTAATTACAAAGTAACTGTGTTTCCGTGGTGTTCGTGGTGTTCTCTTAGGCGAGAGACTCGGATAAGGTAACTACTAAGTAACTATGTTACCATGGTGTTCCCTTAGGTGAGAGACTCGGATAAGGTTAGTTTTGAGACTCGGATAAGGTAACTATGTTAACGTGGTGTTCCCTTAGTTTTGGGACTCGGACAAAGTATCTATGTTACCGTGGTGTTCCCATAGTTTTGGGACTCGGACAAAGTAACTATGTTACCGTGGTGTTCCCATAGTTTTGGGACTCGGACAAAGTAACTATGTTACCGTGGTGTTCCCTAAGGCGAGACACTAGCATCAAAGGAGAGTTAAAGTTTGGAGGCAAACTTATCAGCAGCACTAGAGAGGAATTGGGTCCATTTTAAAACAAGGTCACCTTCGGATAGTTCAAAATCTCTATGCCGGTTGTCATAATGAACTTTCTGTCGCCTTTGCGCTTTTTTTAAACTATTACATGCCTCTTCTAGAGAGTGAATCACTCTGGGCATAACAATGAAGCCATAAGCCTTTCCAGTTTCACTTGTGACGTCAATATTGGACGTCTTCGAATCTACTTATGAGCACGCGGTGCGGATTTCTCGTCCAAATATAAGTTCGGCGGGGCTAAACCCGGTCGAGTCATTGACGGCGGTTCTTATTGTCATGGCGTATTGTTGCAGCCCCTGATCCCATTCCTGATGATTATCAGTAACGTAAGACACCACCATGGTGCCAATAATCTGATTGAGCCTCTCAGTAAAACTTCCTTGAGGGTGATACAACGAGGTTGAGGTTAGAAGCTTTCATTCTTCTTAGTCAACGTGCGAACAACTCTAAAAAAGGCTCAAGAATCGCTATTTTGGTAATTGTATGTTTTTCATTTTATCGAATGTTCTGTTATAATAATATAGCTTCCAATTACAACTCGGATGTTTGCAACATGAACTCATTCGATCCTTCATTACATGACAACAAACGCGGGTTCGATCTGTTATATAAAGTGCCTTTAGGATCGACTTATAGAAAGAAAGATGGAACTCTAGTCAAATATGTTACAATTTCAAGACAAAAGAACAATGGAAATATGTTTTTAAACATTCGTTCATTCCGATATTCAACCGAGATTAAAAGATGGTTACCAACGCAAGACGGTGTCGTACTAGCCGATACACACATCGCGAAATTTAATGATGCGAAAGATAATATCCGACTTTCAAATTCGTTTAGAGGTCAAGATCATTTGCTTTAATCACCCGCTCAGTTAATTTACCCTTTGTCGGAACACAATACCGATAGAGCGTGGATAACTATTTTAAACACGGGGGTAGAACACAATGTCGTAATAACCCGTCCAAAAAAAATTCGTGGGATAATGCCAACTCCCGAAGAATGGAATTATCTAAAATATCTAATTCCGACAATACAATTTATATTTTCCTTACCTTACCTTCTAAATTGAGAGAGGATTTTGAAGCGCAACAAACATTAGCTTATCTTCTTACGAGGGAAATAAATAAAATAGTATATATAATAGTGTGTTGGTTGCCAAAACTCGTACGAAAACATACTGGGGCACCTCTGCATGACCTTATTTTGGATTGATAGTTTCCTCGTTCTTCGATCAAGCCGTTCAAAATTTACGGATGTATGAGGTATCAACTTTTATCAAACCGTTTTAAGCCGCGTCCCCGAGAACTCTCAAGAAAATACCGATGTAGTTAATAGTTTGTTAAATTTAGAAGACTTTAAAACCGATCTTTTGAATCAAAAAAAAATAAACACGATACAATTACTTCCCGTTTCTTCACCAGTTATGAAACTGAAATTAAATATTAAATTTCATTTTATAGTTTTAACTACGTTAGGTACTTTGTTTTGGGAATTTCCATCTGTTTAATAGCTTTTTTAAATTTAAGTTTGCCATTTTCAGAAAAGAAATAATCTCTTTTGTCTGTGTATACCATTATAAATGTCTTTTTTAACCGCGATTTCTCTTCTGGAGAAATGTTGGTGTGTCTGTTTTATATCAATAAACATATTTTACATTATATATATATGACAACTCTTTTTTATTTATGCTGATCATAAGATGATACGACTCTCATCATAATGGACGCGTTTTATATTCATTGCATATCAACCGCGTCTTTGGATTTTTTCAATGACAATTCTAGTAGTAAGTTTAAGATTTTATTCCCAAAACAAATACATTTACACGGGAACTATGGATGTGGGTTGTAAGAGATGATAATGCCTTTGCAATATGAAAATGTCCCGGATGACTGTACCCATTTTCAATTAGTTTCATCTGAAAAAGTTACTGAAAATTCCTCAACACACGTCATGGACTGGGAAAAATTTGGGAAAGGTAAACGGTCCGCGGGGGGTTATGAATTATACAGACTTTAAGAGGAATGGCTTCACAATCTCGGCTTCAGTAATTCCGATGGACGATTCAATTTTAGACTTTTTGAAAGTAAAAGATTTACGACAGATTCGAATTATAAAGAGATTAAAACTATAATGAAAAGGTACGCTGAAATTGAAGTTTCAAATGGGGTTTTGGTTAAATTTAGTCCTGAATTGGCTACATTATTACGGTTTAAGTGTAAAGAGGATAATGAGGGTTGGGTCGTGTTTCGGGGGATAGTTAGGTCTGATGACTTACCACATGTTGAGGACATGGAACCGGGGGTAATTATAAACTCCGAAACGTCATTAATTTGCGAAGCGCAGAAAATTTCCCACATAGACGAATCTCTTGAACTCAATATCACATCCGGCTACTATGTTAGTATAGA
This sequence comes from Phalangium opilio, assembly GCF_054372755.1. Lineage (NCBI taxonomy): Eukaryota > Metazoa > Arthropoda > Arachnida > Opiliones > Phalangiidae > Phalangium > Phalangium opilio. Next base: position 1,403,704 of record NW_028324179.1, on the reverse strand, counting down.
AGAGATTTATAACTCCATGATCCAGGTAATTCCCCGTGAATTTAGAAATAAAGTAAGAATATCTAAATCGTATGATGGGAAAACACGGATAGCTACTAGCGAACCCGTCTCTATAAAATTCCCCGAATCACACCCTAATTTGGCGTACATTTTAGGTTTCAGTTCGGATCAGATTAAAGGGATAGAATCGATCTTTTCACTACTAATGAAAAGCTTTCATTTTTTTTAAATCAGATAGAACCTAAAATTACGTTTTCAAAAATATATAGATATTGATAGTTTTAATAACTTAACTATTTTTAATTAATTTTTAAAAGTATTAGTTTTCGGGGCCGCTCCGATCACTGCTCCCTCTACAGGCGTTTGCAAAAACACGAGCGAAAAAACTAAATTACTCCCGCGACTCTCCTCTCGCTCGGAGGTACAGTAGATTTACTCCTAAAAGTAGTTTTCATACTATTCTGCATTTTCGCCAAATTAATATAACTCATTACGATACGGGGATGCTATGAAAGTTATAAAGGAAGGTAAATAGTTTCACTGTAATTTTGGTGTTCATAGTAATAGTTTTACTATGTTTATTTACAATTAAAAATATGTTAAAGCTTAGATTAGGGCCATTAGGCTAAAATATGGCCATACCATTATTATACATGATGGGAAAACACGGATAGCTACTAGCGAACCCGTCTCTATAAAATTCCCCGAATCACACCCTAATTTGGCGTACATTTTAGGTTTCAGTTCGGATCAGATTAAAGGGATAGAATCGATCTTTTCACTACTAATGAAAAGCTTTCATTTTTTTTTAAATCAGATAGAACCTAAAATTACGTTTTCAAAAATATATAGATATTGATAGTTTTAATAACTTAACTATTTTTAATTAATTTTTAAAAGTATTAGTTTTCGGGGCCGCTCCGATCACTGCTCCCTCTACAGGCGTTTGCAAAAACACGAGCGAAAAAACTAAATTACTCCCGCGACTCTCCTCTCGCTCGGAGGTACAGTAGATTTACTCCTAAAAGTAGTTTTCATACTATTCTGCATTTTCGCCAAATTAATATAACTCATTACGATACGGGGATGCTATGAAAGTTATAAAGGAAGGTAAATAGTTTCACTGTAATTTTGGTGTTCATAGTAATAGTTTTACTATGTTTATTTACAATTAAAAATATGTTAAAGCTTAGATTAGGGCCATTAGGCTAAAATATGGCCATACCATTATTATACATGGAAGCTAAGCCTTTGCCAAAATAGCGCAAAAATGTGGTGTTTTGGACATTACCTGTAACAATTTTGACAAATCTCTATCATCCTTACTCTACAACGTAACCGAGTTAAGAGAACAAAGGATAATAAACATGAAAAATCAGAATTATGTTTACAAAGGTCTTCTCAAATATGCGCGCTTCCTCAGTGATAGTGAAAGTGAAAAGCTACTATACAGTGGTCTAGAGCTCCCTTGATTCTCCTATTTCCAAACAACCAATGAATCAAGAGACATTTACAACGTCATAGTGTGAAAAACAAGTTGGGCGGTATTTCGCGGCTAGTTTGAATTTCAAAATATCTAACGTACTTTTCTTAATTTTAAACGTTTTAATTCGATTTTTTTCTCGGCACACATAATTTTAGGCACATTTTTTTTACCTAAAACTGACCTCATCTTGTACTAGTCGGAAAACATTGAACCTATCCCTTTAACGTGAAACTCGAAGGTCTAATTCGATCAAACCAGGTATACGATGTACGATCCGGTATTTAAAATTTCCTAATTTACTCATCTCTAGTCGAAGAAAGCTTATACGCCTCGACAATGGCTCCTATTTTACGAACCGTCCCCGTCCCGCGAAATCTCGAACGGGAGGAGGTTTAGTGAAAAGTTACGATTTCCCCGATTATTATCTCTTAAAATGTAATTCTTTCGAAGCTATAGAAATCAATATTAGAACTAGTTACGGTGACTTTCTAAAATTCTTAAAAGGCAAAACCATTCTCAAACTCCACATAAGAAAAAACCTTCCTCTGCTTGTCTTTCCATTAACTTATTTAATTCATGAATTACTCATAGTGTGTTCGGTACATAAAAATTGTAATGGATTCTAGCGACAATCCTTATATAATATACTTTTCACGATACCATAATAATAATAACAACCAGACTGGAGGGGATTTGCCGTATTTTAGTTCCGTACCGTATTATCAACACGGTGGTTCGTTCGGTTCGGTTTTTCGATCACTATTTTCATTTTTAAAACCCATATACAAACCTATTGGTCGAGTTTTAAAAAATGAGACGCTACGTGCTACTTCGAATGTGTTAGGGGATTTGGCTGAGGGCGCTAACTTCAAAGAAGCCGCTGTTAAACGATTGAAAGAATCAGGGATGAATGTTATAAATAATCTTCAATCCGGGAAGGGCGTATTTAGAAGAAGAAAAAAACGTCGTAGCACCAAATCTAATCCTAAGAGAAAAAGAACCAGACGTCTTCCAGACTTCTTTGATTAGAAAACAAAAATGGCTTATAATACTACTTTACTAATGAGCTCGCTCGATTTTTTTTCGGAACCGGCTATAAATAATTGTTTAGACGCGAGTGAATTCGTTTTAATAAAACTATTGAGTAATTCATTTACCGCCAGAATTCTTCGTTCATGGTTCAGCCGATCACTATCTAAAATTAGACGATACTTTATTATCAGTAAGCTTTAAGGTAGTTAAAGCCGACGGCGATAACCTTCCTAACGATGCTAAAGTGGTTACTGTTAACAATTGTCTATCCGCTTTATTTTCTAATTTAGATGTAGCCTTGAATGAGGTCAGTTTGAGTAGCGGTCTACGGACATATAGTTATAAAGGGTATATAATAGATCATCTCAATTTCAATAGAGAAAGCTAACGAACTCAAATGTCGACTAGATTATATACGCATGAAAATGAAGGTTTAGGTATTGACAACCTTTTTAACTCTAACACCTCAAACGGTTTAAAAAGGAGAATGTAAACTATATCTCAGTCGAAAATTGTAACTGTGTTTGGTCCAATTTACCATGAACTTTTCAATATGAATAAAGCCCTATTAAATGGGGTTTCGCTTCGATTAAAATTTAATCGAAACCCCGATGAGTTTGTTTTAATGACACCATCGACCCATAACGATCAAAATAAAATTGAAATTGTGGATAGTAGGCTATATGTTAAAAAATGGAAATTAAACCCCGATTTGGTTCTCGGACACATGTTAACGTTAGAACATAGACCGGCTGTCTATAACCTAAACCGCAGTGAGGTAAAATTTTTCACTCTACCTTAGGGGACTATCGAAACGTACAGAGGCATGGTGTACAATGGTACCCTACCCAACAGATTAATTGTCGCAATGTGTAAGTCCACTAATTTTAATGGTAATATATACACATCGCCTTACACATTCGAATATTTCGGTCTCACTCACTTAGAGTGTATAATGGATACTCGTCGGTATCCTTCCCCCGCATTTACCCCGAACTTCAGTGAGAAAAGATATCAAAGAGAATATCTCAGCTTATTCACGGGATCTAATAATTATAACATTAATTCCGGATCGAATATAACATATGACGAATACGTTAGTGGAAATTAATTTTTCGTCATCCCTCTAACCGCCGATGAACTAGGGGGTTTAGAACATTGGAAGCCGATTAAGACGGGATCTTTACAGTTACTTTTAAAATTTAAAACGGCTTTAACTGACAATATAACAGTCATATTATTCTCCGAATTCGAATCAACATTGAAACTATCCAGGGACAGAGGTATTACGTATAATTAGACAAACCCTTAAAACAGAGGAAAGAAAATGGATACCCTGCAGTTAGAACCTATTCTTTCCAAAATTTGCGGTAGCTAATTTTACGGGGTTTTCCTTTACAATTTCATCGCTAAAAAAAGAAAAGGTGATTACTATATGGTTTTTAACAATTAAACGAGTGATCAGCCGGGACAACATTGGATTAGCTTGGGTGTCAAAGCTAATAAAAAAGGGGGAAAACGATTTTTTTCAATAGTTTTGGGTTAGGACCCGAATCGTACAATTTGAAAATACATCATCTAGAGCGTCAGTTTCAAATACAAAATAAACAAATTCAAGACTTTAGATCTTCAACATGTGGACTATACTCAATTGATTTCATTCATAAAATGCACAAAGGGTGGAGTCTGAAACGGATTATTAAATCCTATACAACATATCCTGTTTAAACGATATTCTAGTTTGTTACTACGTTTATAAAATACTAAAAAGTTTTAAATGTTTTAAAAAAATACTGTTAAGCGTCGTTGATTACTGGATTTTGTTATAAGAACCATCTACTCTATGGCTTCGAATTCATTCGGGAAAAATGCATTACATCGTTACATATGCACGTTTTGAGGGAAGAAATGAATTCCAGTTCATGGTAATCTATTGTCTTCAAATGCCATGCATGTTTACCATATACTTTGAACATGGAATGGGTGAGAAAGGAAAAATTGCTCGAGTAACGAAACAAAGATTTCCATTTGATGAGAAGATGATTCGGACGAGGGATTTTGAGTACGGAGGCCAGGAAGAAATAATTGGAAAAATTATTTGCCCCGCAAGTACCATCATTCTCGAAAATATCGGAGATGGAGAAATTTTCAGTCGTTTGGGTCATGGACTTAATGCAACCGTAGCTGAAACCCTCAAAATGCCGAGCCCGCCACAATTACTGGAGGAAAAGGCGTAATTGCACGCGGATAATTTCTTACTTTGGGTGATGCGACAAATGAATGATATTAAAACCACGTACAGCTTTTACCACGAACATTTATCTTTAGTTTTAAAGTAAAAACAAATATGTAATTCATATCCTAAGAAAAACATTAAAATGTACAAAAATGGGCCAAGCCTCGCTTCGTGCCCTCTCCGCCGTAAAAAGTTCTGAGATCCCATGTAGAGCCAAGTCTGCCTTTTGTTCTCATTCAATCGCCAATTGAACAATTATGTTATAAATTAAGTCCTTTTCCTAATTAATAACCAATATTCTTTGACTCTATCATTATTATACATCTTTGTTCGTATCAAAAATATCGTGACTTGGCAATCGCAGATAAGTAATAATAAAAGGAAGTCGAGGGGATATTCACTAAATCGTTTATGGTCGAGGGGATATGTACAAGTTTATAAGATGAGTCATGCACAACCCTATGTACAAATTATATGGTGAGTTATGCATAACCCTATTTACAAGTTTATAAGGCGAGTTATGCATAACCTTATGTACACCTGCGCTTGCCAAGTCACGATATTTTTGATACGAACAAAGATGTATAATAATGATAGAGTCAAAGAATATTGGTTATTAATTAGGAAAAGGACTTAATTTATAACATAATTGTTCAATTGGCGATTGAATGAGAACAAAAGGCAGACTTGGCTCTACATGGGATCTCAGAACTTTTTACGGCGGAGAGGGCACGAAGCGAGGCTTGGCCCATTTTTGTACATTTTAATGTTTTTCTTAGGATCTCACTTCTTTTTGTAGACCCTCTCGTTATACTTCGGTAGTTATATTAAAACAAGACCCTCTCGTGGTACTTCGTTTGCCAATATAATCGCTAACGTTTGTCCATATTTACGCTGAATTACCCCTTTCGACCCGCAGAGAATATGCAATAAAGATAGTACGCGATATCCTAATAAAAGAATGTAGCATCAGTTACGACACATTTCTATTAAACTACTACTCCTATTAGCTTTAATATATATTTAACTTTCGGTTAGCTTTGGACCATTACGTCCTTTCATCAAGAACACACACTATTTCTGTTGAAAAGACGGCAGCGCCATCTAGTTTTAAAATAAAGAACTTAATAACAATTTTATAAAAATTTCGGGATGTTTTAATTTTTCTGTGCTTTATAAAATAAATGAAAACTAAATCCTGAATTTTAAGTTTCTATCTCCTCTAGAAGTACCTTAGAATTTTGATGATCGGTGAGTGAGTGAGTGAGTGACAAAATAAGGTAAATTTCACGTGCGATATTTCGAAAAGTATATATGGTAGGAACTTGAAATTTGGACACTATAGCTACGATTGACAGTCCTCGCGACAAGCAAAATTTCAGACTTTTACCTGTATCCGTCACGAAGTTACAGTGGGCTTAAAAGTGCCACGAGTTGCTTCGAGAAAAGGATGTCAGTGCTCGACTTGGCTGGGAGCACTGCCGTGCTCCCAGATTCCAAAATAAACAAATTTGATGAAAATATTTTAGTCTTGATTAATTTAACACACTACAAGTTTTGCGGATAATTAATATTAAGTGGTTCATAAAGATGTTTTACGATTTGAAGTTATATTTACTCCTATAAAAACAAATTAGGTCTCCTCCTCCTCTAATACTTTAAAAAATAATCCACATTTTAGTTTTTATAGATCGGGAAATAGAACGTGGCCAGATTTTTTTTTCCACTAACACCCCCCCCCCGATCTTTACGTCATAAAAAAACGGGGGGGGGGGACGCTTTTTATTAGATTCTCGTATGAATTTAAATTCGTTATTTTCCAGTTGAGCCGAAACCGTTCATCCCTCTGGCAGTCATTTCAAGAGACTTGAGGGGAGAAAATAAGGTTATACTCCAATATCAAGTTGTTTTCAAAACGCGTAGTTTTACCTCACATACTAACAAAACAGGAGACACAATAACTTCACAAATGAGTTGAGCTATACAATCTCCCATCTCGACGAAAAACATCTCGTTTGAATGATTAAATAAGATAACCCCAACGTTACCAGTATTATCTCGATCTATAACTCCACCTCCGATGGAAATTGAGTTTTTCAACGCTAAACCCGAGCGTTCGGCTGAAAAATTTAATTAACTTTAAAAATACACACCTTTTTAGGACGATGGTTCGGGAATTAAACCATACCAATGTGGGCGTAGCAATTTGAAGGAGCACGTATTTGAAGATCTGTTTCTATCAAGATAGATTGAGCAGGAATTTCATGATTTCGAGGAGAATACAAATCGAGTCCGGCTGAATTTGCAGACCCTCTAGATGGAATAATCGCTTCTTGAGAGAGCTTAACAACTTCCAACGTATTCATTTCAACGTTTGTAGCGTAAATACAAATTTTCCAACCATAGCTATGTTTTGTATTCCCAGAGGGGTTTTTTCCTTTTTAAATCACATCCCCTCCTCCTCTAATACTTTATAAAATAATCCACATTCTAGTTTTTATAGATCGGGAAGTAGAACGTGTCCAGATTTTTTTACCACCGATCTTTACGTCATAAAAAAACGGGGGACGCTTTTTATTAGCCATAGAAAATACATAGTACGGGTTCTATTGGGTTCCCTATGGGAAATAACATGGAAGTTCCCAAGGTTCCTAGAGGTTCCCTATGGGAAATAACATGGAGGTTCCAGAGGTTCCCTATGGGAAATAACATGGAGGTTCCCAAGGTTCCAGAGGTTCCCTATGGGAAATAACATGGAGGTACCGTGGAAAACTCCATAGGTTTAATATGGTGGTTCTGGATTTAGGACCCCCTTATTCTCACTACTAACATTAACCATAACTAATCTTTACTTAGAACTAGGGATACAACCCAGAGTTAGGCTAACAATTTAACTACAGCTTAGAGCTAGTCTTAGAACTTGCAATTTAACTTACAGCTAGGCTTACTGCATATTGAACTTACGACTGAACTAAATTAACTTTACTTTTACTTTACAGCTAAACTTACGTAATAGGAGCGAACGACTCAACGCAACAAGGCGGAGTAACTTAACTAGGGTAAGACTTGGAGTAGTCGCGAGTTTAACTTAACATTACTATACTTTATATCTAAACTAGTTCCACGGAGCTAGGAAGACTCAACGCAAAGGGCGGAGTAAGTCTAATAAAATACTAATAAAACTCCGAGTGAAGGGCGGAGTAAGGGTACTATCATACTGATAACGACTAGTCACTAGCGGCGACACTAACTTAAACCTTAGAAGGAACTAAGCCTAGCCTACCTGCCTAGTCCAGGAGTCATTTCGAACAGACCGAGGTCCGATGCACCATTACCTTCTCCTGCGCCATGCCCCATGTGCCTAGCTCTCATGTCATGGACTTCTAATTTCTTACAGGGTAGTCAAACTAAGCATTCACTCCCTAGGAGATGGAATCGACCAGGCCTGTTTCCCCACGCCCGTTCCGTAGGGACAAACCACACTGCCTCCGAACGTGGGACATCAACTGGATCGAAACCAAGGGAAGAGGTGCGCAAGTGGGTGTGGACCCAAAGGCGCCACACACCATCTCGACCAAGGTCCATATACTTTTTTTCTCCGTGGCCCGGATTTTGTCGTAAAACGACCGGAGACAATGCCAAGCCTAATTTAATAACCCCAAAGGCTTTGGACTTTCTAGGTTGCCTGACACCATATATTTTACTTCCCTGGCTCGGACTTTAATGGGATTTTTAGTTCATATTAAACAAGTCGACTCATCCCCGCATCACCGCCCCCAGAAAGCGATGGAGCCAACGAGAGCCCTACCACCACGACAAGGTTATGAACTTTGGTAATGGGAATGGGACAGTGGGAATCTCGTTAATGCGCGTCACTAGTTAGATGACGAGGCATTTGGCTATCTTACGAGAGTCAATAGTTACGAGCGCCTGCGGCCAAAGGCGGTCCCGTGCTTCAATGAAGTTTACGGGAACCCCCCCCCCCACGACAGAGGGGTCAGACGTCGCCCTACAAGGATGTGTACTTGGTAGGTGTCACCACGGGCTTAGCCTGGCCACACCCGTTCGTCTAAACTATTGACTGGTTTTGCCGCTGAGATGGCAGGGCTCACCAATGCCGGGGAAGAGAACCCCGGGGACAGGTTTTGCCTTACCTGCCCCAAATGCCATAAACACGCTTGCGTGACACTACCCGCGCTTGGTTGAATTTCTTCATTTTGACATTCAGAGCACTGGCAGAAATCACATTGCGTCAACACCGATCAACGGAGTCTTAAGTGACGAGTGCCTGCCGCCGCCATGCGGGCCTGCGCTTCAAAGTGAAGGAAGTGCACAGGCGGTTCGTCTACTACGGTATGTACACGGTAGTTAACACCGTGGGCCTAGCCGAGGCCACACCGTTTCGATACTGGAGTCAACTAAAGACCCAGATTTACCCTGAGAAGGTAGGGCGCACCTTTCTGGGGCCACTCCACACCCCAGAGAGCAGGCTTGGCCTTCACCTGCCCAGTATGCCAAAACACACGCTTGCGTGATCTGCCCTAGTAGAAAACCGGGGACTTGATTGACCACTTTGGACGTGCCGTGGACCATTCTTGAGCGCGACGTGCAATATATGTATCTGTAACTGTATACCCTCTTAATTTTATGTAACATTTAAATATTTTGCATAAGTTCAATGTACATTGAAAACTGAAAAAGTTGAGAATGTGTCCGAGTCGGGACCACCTCTGGTAGAACAAAACCAAAGTTGCATGGATTTTCGAAGTCTTGAGTACGACGTGCAATATTGCCTACTTACTTAATTTTATATAACATTCAAATATTTTCCAAAAGTTCAATGTTTATTGAAAACTGAAATAGTTGAGAATGAGTCCGAGTCGGGACCACCTCTGATGGAACAAAACTAGTTTCCAATAAACCCACTTACGATCTTTCAAAGTACGTTTCGTGGCAAGGTACAAAACAACCCTCATTCGAATCTGGTCATTCTAAAAAAACGGAAGTTCTTGTTCATATTTTAAATTTCATTGAAAATTCAATTGCATTTCCCGATGAGGACCCTTACAAAAATGATTACGATAAATACCTTGATATGAAAGACGTTTATAACTTCGATGAATCAACCAGTGTTGAAAAACAGACTGAAATGTCATTACTAAGTGACAACAGCTCGGACGAGGACACGCCCTAAAACGATAATGAAAAACGACTTCCTCGACCAATCAGCAATTACTTTACGAATAATGATATTAACAATCAGGTTACATTTATGGACGATGAAGAAATTGCAATTGTCAACATCATTCGTGACAGTAAACATAATGATAAAACTTGTCAACAAACAAATAGTGAACTAAAATCACCACCACCTATTTTGGATTTCGATTTGATCGACCTCTTTCACCAATTGAGCTTGACGAATTTACGTCTATTTTTGGTGAAATAATAGACAAAAGCATACAAGGGCTAGAAAGTGAGGCCTCAGATGATGGTTATAAGAGTAATGACGAGAGATTTTCATTTCACCACGAAGGAATTAACGTGTTGGAATGGCCATCGCACTCGCCGGACTTAAATCCCATTGAAACCATGTGGGCACATATGGCAAACAACATGGAAAAGAGAATTCCGGACACTCGAGAAGATCTTCTCAACATGGTTCTTGCATCTTACAACTCTTTGCCACCTGATTTCATCCGGAAATTATGTGTGTCCTTTAGGAAAAGGCTATTGAATGTGTTTGCGCGTGAGGGGCGATTCGCTACCGTATTAATTAAATATTGATCAGTTTTTTTGGTTTACAAATTGATTTTTGCTAAGCGGTTTATTTTTGTTTGCCAAATTGATGCAAAACGGTGTAACCCTCGATAGCACTTAACTAAATAGGGAGATTCTCCCGAGGGCCAAAAAAAGAATTTAAGACAACTTACAGTTTAATCCAAAAATAGAAGGATAAACCCGACTAAACCGTGCACTTGACAGTTAATGTAACAAAAACTACCGCTCTCTCTGAAAGCTGACTAGTGACTGAATAACAATTATATCAAAATCACAGACGATTTGACAAGGAGGAGGAGCATGTAGCATGGAGGCATATATACCCTGCCAGGAATCTGGCAGCCATGCTACACCCCCCTCCCCTCTTTAGGAACTGTCTTATAATAACAGGAAAAATAAAAAATGGAAAGGTTACCCCGAGGAACCTTGAAAGTTTTTGCAGGGGTGGAGAATATGTTCATTATCACAATAGTTTTTTTTTTTTGGTTTTTTTTTGGTTTTACCAAGCGAATGTTTTTTCGCCAAACGAGCAGTTCTTCGGGCCTCTCGTCGGGCAATCGATTCCTTGCTGCGCCCTCCTGGGCAGTCTGAAACGACATGGTGTCCCGTCTTTCTGCATCGCCAGCAGACTACAGTGTTCCAGATGAGAGAGTGTTTCGCCCCCTCAACTTTCGCCGGAATAAGAATTTTTGGAATTAACTTCGGGGTCCAACCCATACGTCCAAAACGCTCCCAATGGAGCTTATCCTCCTCATCCTTCTCCATCAATGGGCACCATTGACGGGGAGAAACACAGGGTGGAGGAAGGTTTCGGCGGGGAGCAGGAGGGACTGGGAACCGAGCAGGAGGTTGAGGCCAAAGAACTAGGGATCTTTGGACGTATTCCTTTAGGCGCCGGAAGGCAGTAACAGGGCCTTGTTCGGGTTCTTCTTCTTTGATAGGGAATTCCTTTCGTCTTGGGCGACTGTTAATACTAAAAGTATCTCATCTGAAGGGGTCTTGCAATTTTTGGATAGATGATCACTTTTTCCACATTCAACACAACGGAGAGGTTCCCCTTTCTCCCTCTTAGGGAAATAACAGTCTTGTTGTTTATGTGAGGCTTGGCCGCAGTTAGTACAATAGTCGGAATATTTGATACAGATGTCCTGGGATGAATCCAATTTGGACGGAATTTAGTTTCTTTTCCCAACAGTGAGCTTAGTGGCTCCTTCGGGAGGGTCAAAATAAATAGGTCTTGTAAATTCTCGTCCTCCTTCGGCCATCTAAAAATAAAAGTTTTTAGTAGTTTCTCTTAGTTCCTTGGGAGATAAATTCCCAAGTGAAAACAGAGATTGGCTCTCGGGAAAAACAGAAATGTTCCCTTGTTAGGTTCGGTACGTTATTAGTTTGGAGGTAAACCTGGACCTCATACGGTGATATTAATCTTTTATTGTCGGGAGGTCGGTAATAGATATCGACTTCGTTACCTCCTGGCCAAACCGTTGCCCTCTTACACACTTCTCTTCGCCATCCCAATCGAAAAGGTTCTAAATAAATATCGGGTAAGGTAGCCCTGTTTAATCTAGGAGTTCTCATAGACTGATAACGTGGTCGATGAACTATCAGACGCACGCAGCGATTGGGATTGCGGTTTAGGAACCTGTTCAGGGGCCAAAAGCTCCTCCGAAAAGCCAGAAGAAGGTGAATGATGTAACGCCGGTTCCGATATTGATTGTTCAGAAGACGTTGATTTGTGTTCCGGCGTTAGAATTTCTTCTGTAAAACTGGAAGTTGGTGTATGTAGCTTAGTTCCCGCGACTGATTCATGATCAGACGGGGAAGCCTCCCCTGCCGCAGAAGGCGGACTATCGTTAGTGGGATGATTGAGCTGAAAAGCCCTCATATCGTGGTTTGTACGGAGTAGGAGAGGAGGGTCTTCAAAAAGGGCCATGCCCGGTTCACTATCAGAGTCCGTTGGTTGATGTGAATCATCTGAAATTGCAGGAGGGATCTCTTGATCCGCTGCGTGATCTTCTAGAGTACTTGATGTCGACTTATGAGGGACATCTGGAAAAGCAGGAATGATCTGTTGATCGACTTCCTGACCGCCCTGAGGTGGTGACGGTGAAGTAGAAGATGATGATTCAGATGGAGTAGTTGAGGAAGTCGCCGTAGGAGGGTTGTCCATGGTACCACCGTTCGTTGCGGGACTAGACTCAGGATCATCTGCAACGTTCGATTGTGGAGTGGGGGCATTTTCGGCATTGTCGAAGACAGCTACATTAGTCCAGTAGAGTTTCAGATGCTCTAGGTTGACTTTTCCTACATTCTGCCCTGAGTTAGCGTCCTCTAACTCATAGACAACGGGAGAATGTTTAGCTACTATTTTAAAGGGACCTGCCCATTTGGGACAGCTTTTTCATAAGCTGACCTGTCGTAGTTGACAAAGGATGCGTTTCCATCCATACTAATGTTCCTACGTCAAAATCAAGAGGGTCATGACGGAGGTCACAGTATTTCTTCTGGTGAGCTTTGGCTAACTTAGATAATTCATTACTGAATTCTAATTGTTCTTTAAGAACTTTTAAAGCTTTTGTACGACTGGGGTCATCAGGGCCCTGAAGGGGTTCTTCAATTTCTAAATCCCAAGGGAGACGTGACTCCCGCCCTAAATTTCATGGGGTGCAGAATTGATAGCAAATTGAAGAAGGTCAAGGGATTCATCTCATCTATCATGATGATTCCCTACATAAAATGATATATGCTCGCCTATTACTCTATTTACTCTTTCAGTGGGATTTCCTTTAGGAGTATAGGGGGTGGTAAACTTTGGGTTAATTCTGAAAGCTCTGCAAGTTTGCAGCGAAAGTTTCGAGGTAAATTGTACCCCTCTATCACTGAGAATAGCTTTAGGAGCTCCCCACCTAGAAATAATAGACTTGAAAGCTTGGACACAAGTCTTTGCTGTAATGGTTTTAAGTGGTATCATTTCCACGAATTTAGTCATATAATCAACAAAGGCTATTAGGTATTGGTAATGGTGTCTACTTTGAGGGAAACGTCCCATAATATTGACACTAATCTGGTCCCAAGGACTTGTTATCTCAGAGGGTTGCATTAGCCCTGGCTTTTTTCTGTTCCTAGCCTTAAACTGTTGGCATAAAGTACATCCTCTAACATAGTCCTGGACATCACTAAGTATAGTTGGCCACCAATATGTATATGTCACTTTGCTCAGGGTCTTATCTTTGCCCCTGTGAGCTGATAAAGGGTGGTCGTGTAATAACCGCATGGCTTTTAGCCTTAAACGGGGTGGTAAATAAATTTTCTCAGGATAGTTCCTGTAAAGTCTTCTATACTAACTAACTTGTACTACTACTAGTTGGATCCTGGTTCCTAGTAGAATTAGAAGTAGAGGAGCTAAAGTTTATGCCTAAGACGTTTATCGGGGCCCTCGACAAAGCGTCAGCTACTATGTTTTCTACTCCTTTTTTATGCTTAATAGTAAAATCAAATGTTTGAAGGTACATAGCCCATTTAACTAGTCGAGAGTTGGGTTCCCTGATATTAAATAACCACTGTAGAGCCTGATGGTCAGTAAGGACAGTGAATTTACGAACTTCTAGAAAGGGCCTAAACTTTTAACTGCCCAACAAATGGCTAAACACTCTTTCTCGCTAGTGGAGTACCTTTCTTCCGCGTCTTTAAGTCCTGTACTAGCATAGGCTAAAATAACTTTTATATTATCTTGTATTTGGGAAAGAAGGGCACCCAACCCTGCATCACTTGCATCTGTAGTTAAAATACACGGGGAATCCCTTCTAAAGGAAGCTAAGGGATGAGCCTTACAAATTTCTTCCTTAATCTATTCGAACGCCTGTTGCTGTTCGGTATCCCAAATAAATTTCTGATCCTTCCTTTTAAGTTTATTAATAGGGGCTACTATGTGGGAGTAGTGACTAATAAACCTATTATGCCAACCTGCCATCCCTAAAAATCTCTGGACTTCCTTAACATTTTTAGGAGGAGGGAATTTCTGAATGGCTTCTATTTTTGAAGGATCTATATGCACTCCTTTTTCATTTACTATGTGACCGAAAATAGTAGCTTCTTTCTGAGCGAACCGTCATTTTTTCAACTGAAGGGTGAGACCCGCTTCCTTTAATCTATTTAAGACGTATTCTAAACACGTTAAGTGTTGATCCCAATCTTCGCTAAGCGAGATTAAATCATCTAAATAGTCAATTAATTGGAAGCAATCTGCGTCTCTAAAAATCTCGTCAATTAAACGCTGGAAAGAGCTAGGGGCGTTACAAAGCCCAAAAGGGAGTACATTGAAGTCGTACTTTCCCATATGAGTCACAAAAGCAGTTTTTGGGTCTGCTCTTAGGGTTCATTTCCACTTGTCAATACCCTGATTTAAGGTCAAGTGTTGTAATGTATTTCGGTCTTCCTACTCGAGCTAGCATATCCTCTATATTAGGCAAAGAATAAGGGTCCTTGATCGTAACACTGTTTAGTTTTCTGTAATCAATACAAAACCTATAGGGTTTACCCCGTTTTGTTTGATCAACTAAAACTACGGGCGAAGCCCAAGGAGATACAGAGGGTCTGATTATCCCGTCATCTAACATTTCCCTGACATGTTGTTCTATTATTTTCTTTTTCTGGTCATTAACACGATAAGGCTGAGATTTTATGGGCGGACTATTTCCCGTATGAATCTCATGGAAGACTAGTACTATTCTTCCTACTTTATCCGAAAACAACTCAGGAAATTTCAATAAAAGGGATTCTGATCGATGACGTTGTTCATCAGAGATAGGGGCTGCTGAAACTGCGCCCCTAATACTATTCACAATCTCCTTATCTATTGGATCCTTTTCAGATGAAAAAGGGATCTTTAGGTTACCCACTAAACATTGTGACGATTCGAAATCTAACATGACCCTATGTTCTTCAAGGAAATCTTGTCCCAATATATAGTCACTATTGAGGGAAGGAACTATTAGCCCAGGACTTTTAGGGTTTGACCTAGAACATTTGAACATAAAGATGAAAATTGGTACATGTGTTGTTTTTGACGCAACAAAAAATATACTAAAAGTCCCCTGCTGTAGAGCGCGAGCTTTCGCCGAAATCTTGGAAAATGGCCGCCGGGAATGCCAGCTACAATGTATTCCACGTTCTTCTTCAAAAATTATGAAAATTGGTACACATTATGATTGGAACCACATAAACATCATGGCCAAATTTTACAGCTCTGTGTTCAATAGTTATGTCGCCATATTGGAAAATGTCCGCCGTGAATGCTAGGTACAATATATTTCACCACGTTGTTGGAAAATTATGAAAATTGATAGGTATTACAATTGGTTCTGTGTGAACCTCATAGTAAAATATTGAAGCCATTAATCAGATAGTTTGGCCGCCATGTTGGAAAATGGTCGCCATCAATGTCATATAGGTACAGTATATGGTTCAATAATTATGAAAATTGGTAATAATTATGTTGAAGACCGTTTAAACATCATACTTGAATATTGAAGACGTGCTACTGATAGTTTGGGCGCCATCTTCGAAAATGACTGCTGGAAATGCTAAATATATCAAATATATAAATCTTTTTGAAATTCCTCTTTTGAATAGATGATTTTTCTTTAACGTAATAAACAACAAAAAATGGATATCTTGAAGTCGAAATTATCGACGCCATCTTTAAAAATGGCCACACGAAAATCATTGCCCTAAAATTGAAAAAGGTAAGTTATTCTAAGCTGTTATTCTCAACATGTTGATTAGAGAATATGATTTTATATGGGGTTTATACATTCTAGTGTTGTTTAAGATTAGAATTTAGACAAATCTCTAGCATTTCATACATATTCATCGTTCATCCTGAAGATTTTTCATAATAATTGTATGTCAGAACCCTTGATTAGGCGCTACACCTAGCTGGGGGCCTTATCAGCGCCCATCCCCATCATATTCCAAATTGAACCTGCGGAACCGCCGTCATGGCACACGGGATCGCCCAGTGGGCCCGACAAACGCCACTTGAGCAGGTGACAGAAGCTGGACACCGTCAGCGGCGAGCCCAGTCAGGAGGTGGTCGATGACAGGGAAGGATTAAGGCAGCAGAAGACTCGAGGGGACGGGGGAGTTCTCTCCAAGCACAACACTGCCATACGGCCCAAACAAATAGTGTATCCGCGACCCCTAGAGGGTTGCTAATAGCGGGGGCGAGCCATGTCAACACCTGGGCGGGGGCGAAGCGGTCCAGCAAAAACTTCACGGAATGGGGCAAGGAACGGCCTGAACCAAGGGCGAACCGAAGGAACTCCCGAACCGTCACACCGAACTCAGGCCCCCTCCGCCACGATAAGTCCTTTGAGTTAAAAAGGTTAAGAGAACATTTCTTTCATTTACGTGGTGTAACTGGGTGTGTTTATGACAAGGCGTGGTTTAAAGTAATGACAGATAATCAACATCTTACAAATCTGTTGCGCTTTTTAATGACCATATTGCATCTAAGGAAGCCATAGCTGCTGCCGATGAGAGATTTCTTTGCGCTTTTTTTAGGGCGATAATTGACACGTCACGCTTCAACTATGTAGATATTACACGTATAATGGAACCGTTGCTTCATCCAACAACCGACGCAGCAAAACTACATTTATTCCGAGCGTATCTTCAAGTCCAACAATAGCTAGGAAACGATTTAATCCCGAACAGTGGGGATTGGTTCGCGATCGCGAAAGTCGAAGACCCATTCACACCATTTTCCTTGCGGCATCAGATGAACTTATACAACTCAGTATTTGTACCTGTAATCTGCAGAACATCTTGTATAAAGAACTCTGAGTGTAGACGATCTGGATTAGCTTGCTGGGCAATGTGTGGTCATTGTCAAGGTATTAGCCGTAATTAAAAATCTTCAGGATGACGAGAAATATGAACGAAATGCTAAAACTGTGCCTTCCTAATCCTTAACGACACTAGAATGCAAAAACCCCATATAAAACGGTTTTTCCTAACCAAAATCTGAGTAATATGGCTTTCCTTCTCTTTTTTCCAGATTTTTAGGATAGTAATATGTTAGCGACCATTTTTGAAGATGGGTCGATAATATAGACTCGAAAATTGTTATTTTTATGGTGTTTTATACGTTCATGAAAATCATCTACTCAAAATATCGAAAAAATTTATATATCGGTAATTCAGTCAATTTCGAAAATGGCGCCCAAACTATCAGTAGCACGTCCTCAATATTCAAGTATTATGTTTAGACTGTCTTCAACCTAATTATTACCAATTTTCATAATTTTTGAACCAAATACTGTATCTAAATGGCATTGATGGCGGCCATTTTCCAACATTTCTGACTAATGGCTTCAATATTTTACTATGAGGTACTCACAGCTCTGATTATAATACCTATCAATTTTCATAATTTTCCAACAACGTGGTGAAATATATTGTACCTAGCATTCACGGCGGCCATTTTCCAATATGGCGACCAAACTATTAAACACAGAGCTGTGAAATTTTGGCATGATGTTCATGTGGCTCCAATCATAATGTGTACCAATTTTCATAATTTTTGAAGAAGAACGTGGAATACATTGTAGCTGGCATTCCCGGCGGCCATTTTCCAAGATGGCGGCGAAAGCTCGCGCTCTACAGCAGGGGACTTTTAGTATATTTTTTGTTGCGTCAAAAACAACACATGTACCAATTTTCATCTTTATGTTCAAATGTTCTAGGTCAAGCCCCTTTTTGGCCTATCTGTCCTGGCCTATATGTAGAATTTAAATTTAAATTGTTTCTCACTTTCGTTTGACTTAAGAGTAAACTCTAGTTCGTGAGAGCCTTTTGTAAAAGTATATCGGCCGTCGCCCCAAACTACACAATCTAATTGTTCATCTTCAGGTAATTCTGAAGAGTTTCTATATTTACAAATCTTTTGCCACTGATCTAAACTGACAAAAGAGGCATCGGCCCCACTATCTAACTTAGCGTGAACTGTCGCGCGTTCAAAAGTAACGGGAATGGTAACTTTTTTATAAACTGAACCTTTCCTGACGGATTCAATCCTCAGGGGGAACGCGACACGCTTCTTGGTAGGGTAATTTATTGGGCACCGGGAGAGGTACCACGAGGGACCTCTCCCTTCTGGGCTTCCCCCGACTTACTAAACTTTTTATCCGGACAGTCGGGTGCTAGATGACCTGGTTTTTGGCAATTGAAACACGTGATAGTACGTGTAGATTGGTAGGACAAGGCTAATTGACGACCAGGAGATTTTGATCTCTGATTATTATATCTATAATAGGATCTTTGGCTATTTGAAGTGTTTTGAACTCTAGCTTTTGATCTATAGTCTAAAGGTTTCAAGGGATATTCCCATTTAGGATGTGAAGGAGAAGTAGGGGATTACAAGGGCTTTGACAATGCCCGGGGGAACAATGACTATGGGCGGAGCCCCAGTTTGCTGGGCAAGGGTACTCAGCCTTTGCTGTAGCCTTAGGTTTAGGGGGTGATTTCCTCTTTTCCCTTTTTCAGCGTTCTTTTTCCTAACTTCGATATCCTTCTCAATTGTTTTACAGGGATTCCTTAATTGTTCCATTGTAGTAAATTGCAAAAATAGGAGAGGAGTTCTAAGTTCATCTTTTAAATTACTTTTAATAATAGGAACTAACTCCTTTTCGGAAAGAGGATGGGTCATCCCTAAATTTAACTTCATAACATCCCCGAAGAAATCCTATACGGATTCCTTATCTTTCTGACTCCTATGGGAAATCTCTATTTTAAGTTTAGAATCAGCTTCAGAGTCTCTAAACTGAGCCTTAAAGTGCCTTTTAAATGTTTTCCAAGCTAAATGAGGATGGGCAGGGTTTGAATTACAAATATCGTCGTACTGACGTATTAAATCGCTGTACCAATACAAAGCATGCCCTCGTAAAAGGAGAGGCAATGCCGCTAACCTATCTTCATTCGATAGCTTGTGAAATTTTGCATATTCCTCAAAAGTAGGTTAAAAACTCTGAGGCATTATCGCTAGAAGATCCCATAAACGCTAACCTTTCCGGCGGTTCAATAGGGACTTTTCCCGTCTGCGGAATAGTACTTCTATTTATTGAGGGAAGATCCCTAACTAATTTATCCAAACTAGTAGCTATAGCTTTATTTATTGCTACATTTTGGGCTACGGCATTAGCCTGTGTGGTAGAATTATCTGCCAAGGTTTGGAGTAAAGGTAATATAAAGGATCTTAATTCCTCGTCAGTAGTGTCTGGTCCAAATTGAGGGACTTGTCGAGACGGAGACATTTGAGTTCCGGTTGTTTTAACTCTATAGGAGAAGGTAAGGTGTTAGCAAAACTAACTTTAGGCCTAACGTTTTTTGACGCAGATTTGGGAGGAACAAGGGAATCAATCCCAGTTTGAGGAGGAAAATTTGAGGGAGTTGAACTTCCCTGGGGAGCAGGAATGCTCTTATGAGGGAATAGTTGATAGAGAGAAAATCCCAATACTGAAGAGGCGGCCGTCCTCTTTCTTGTATCAGAATCCTTTTCATCCTTCTCTTCTTCAATGCGAAGAATCCGGTTAAAATTCTCCAAAGGATCATCTATTTCTGGCGGTGATAGCGTGTCGCCATCGTCCCCCGCAGAGGCAAACAGATCTTCCTTCGAATTATCTTCCCCTTTATTGAATCTTCCTCCTCATCCTCAGATGTTCGAGGCGACCTCCATGTTTTATTGTCCGAGTAGGCCATTATTTATTTAATTAAGTTTTACAATAGTCAAAATAGTTAAACAAGTTAAGTTTATACAAAATAAATAAGTTATCTTAATTCAATACATTCGTTATAAAGATAAATCTATTTCTAATTTATTATTTAAATTAATTATGATTAATTATCTTTAATTATTAACCAACGTGGAAGGCAAGGCTTAACTCCACGTGGGGGGCAGATATACCGACAATGATAAACAATTTTTCTACGGGACTGACCAAGGCTTAAGGCCTAGTCATTTCTAGTCGAGTCCCTGTTCGGACGCCATTTATGTAACCCTCAATAGCAATTAACTAAATAGGGAGATTCTCCCGAGGGCCATAAAAATGAATAAAGACAACTTACTTTAATTATCCAAAAATAAAAGATTTTATCTTCTAAACTTTTATTAATACTTCCAAAGAAATCAAAGGGATAAATCCGCACTAGCATGAGTTAATAATATGTTAGCTCCCTATAAGTTACTCAGGCTCCATAGGCGTAATGTATCCAGCGATTTCTTCTCATTTCGCCCGCTCGGGAAAAAAATCCGAATGTTGCGCTCTCTCTTGTCGAAAAAAATCCCCCTCGTATGGCTCCTCGACCTCAAGTCGTCGGCTGCATTTTCACCAAGGCAGTGTTTCAGTCGTGAATTTTTATGTTTTAACAATTTAGCATTAAATCATGGCGTTTGTGTCAGTACTGAGACAAAACTTGCAGGAACTCAAATACTCAATGCAATTTGCCTATATTGATAAAGAATGCTAAAGATAAGAGTTGTTATTGTGACTTGAAAGCAGAAAATTATACAACTGAGCTAAATCCAATCCACTGATCTTTTAACTGTTTTCTTTCTGAACCGAGGCTACTAAGCGAAATATTCGGCTGCTTAAATAGCTCCGATATCATTGGCTAGCTTCCACTACACGCGCTTCCGGGGAAAAACCGGGAAGAAGAGTAAATAAGATTTTCGTTCACGTGGCGGCAGCAGAGCGTCGCATATAATTGGGAAGCCGATGGCGCGGGAGAAAACGCTGGAGTATAAAAATGAATTGCCTGAGTAACTTATAGGGAGCTAACATATTATTAACTCATGGCACTAGTCAATACTTCGAGTCTTTAACTAAATTAACGACTAGCTCTCTCTACGAGCTGAGTCTCGACTGACTAACTAAAAAACGTAAATGACAGAGATTTTGATCGGAGGAGGAGAATGTAACATGGAGGCATAACACAATGCCAGATCCAAGGAGTAGAAACTCCAGGAATCTGGCAGCCATGGTACAATATTATCCGATTTCAGTTCAGTAGTTTTTCTAGCTCTTTCCAGAGATTTGTTGTTATACTTTAAACGGAAAGATTTGTGCCACTTCGCGTTATGAATCTTAAGCGTCGTTTCAATCCCTTCACCCTCATCTAAGTTTTCAATATTAATTGTTTTCGGCAACTGATTTATTTTATGGAAAGCCATTAGTTGTCAGGACATACTAAATTTTCGCTGAGAATATTGTATTGACAGAGAACACATAGTTCCCAAATTATTTTGCAAGATGAATGTGCCGCCATATTGCTTAAAATGAATATATAGGTTAAGTTAAATAAAATTCATAATATGAATTTATAATATTCGCAAACCATTTAGTAGAACTTGATATTTTTGATATTCAACCAAAACCTGTCATAATTCATAATCCAACGCACGCGGTTGAGCACGAACTTTTTTTATGCGTCTCTTTTTTAAAAAGAGAAACAGATAGCTTTTAGTTACAGTTTACGAAAAATCCAACACCAGTCGAAATAACTGGTAGACTTATCATGTAGTATAAAACTTGAAAAAGAAAATATACATGGAAATTTCCTATAGAGCTATTTCAGTGGGGGAAAAATTTCGTCTGCTACGAAAATTGGGCCTGCCTTTGAGTGTAGGGCGGCCATTTTATGAGGGTTTTCTCTATGGGCAAATAGCATTGGTGTCGTAGCCATTACCCCCTCTGAAATAGCTCTATAGAGAAAATTAATAGCTTGCCTTTTTTGGCAAAACTATAATTATTTGACTATTAATCATTTAAAGCTTAATTAATATTATAATGGAAAAACCAACATTTCAATAATGCCTATATTTTAAGCAATCGTTTTCTGCAAGAATGAAAATGATCTAACGGTAACTTGTAGAAATATAGCCATTTAATATTATTATCCAGTCTACCGCCATTTTTTCAAGATGGCGGCCTTCACAACAACAATTTAAAAAGCCTCCATTAAAAAAAATTATCCATCTCATGTGTGCAAGCTCCTCTAAAAGTGTGACACTCTAATCACAAAACGCACAATTAAATTTTTTGGGCTATGCCGCCCAACTACGAGGGTCTCAGTCATGTTTCGTATAGATTCGGTTAGGTGGTCATTATTAGGTCTTGACTTCTCTTTTGTTTGGAGGAGACTGAATGGTGCACTGAATGGATTTTGTGATACAGCGTTTTGGTGGTAGTTTAGAGGCGATGGTAATGACACTTGCTGTGGTGTAGATCCATCGAGGTAAGCGAGAAGGTTATATGGATTGTCCGGCCGTAGGGTCATTAGGGAAGCGCGGCACAGTCTTTGTAAATTTTCTAGGAAGTCGGCTGGAGTGGTGGGGTTCATTACGATCATTTTTTTCGATTAACTGTGGATGTAATCCTCTCAATAAATAGCGTAGCTTGTCAGCGTCAGTCATGTTTGGATTTACGCGAGAGCAGAGAAGTATTACATCGTAATAATACTGATCGTACGATTCGTGGGCAGTGTTCGTACGGGGTGTGATTTTAGTCGGGGTCGGGGAGTAAAAAAACCCCGAAAAACCGGGTCGGGTCGGGTCGGGTCGGGGTTTATTGAAAAAAAAAACAAAACAAGATATATTTTATGCTTTTAATTGAAAAAGAATTGCAATCAGAAGATAAATCATAAACCTTCAGTTTCTGCCTCTATTTCCGTTGAAACCAATGGTTCAATTGGAAATTCTTCTAATTCATTGACAATAACGTTAACCGTGTTTTTCTTCCTTTGTGCGCTCTGGTATTCTTCAACTACTTTTTCTATTTTGTATTCAATGGCTCGTTGGTTATAATATAAGAATAATAATTTCTCTGCGTTTTCTGGTAGAAGTCTATTTCCAGTGTCAGTGATTGTCCTTTTTCCAACTTTAAATTCCCTTTCACTAGTGACACTGCTAAGAGGAGCGCTCAGATACTGATGTGCCAACTAAAAAAACAAAAAGAAGGAACAAAGTTCATACCACGTTACTTCATAATTAAACGAATTCACTATACAAGTTGAGATTTTAACCTTTGATAAATCGGGATACAAATTAGCTTTCGTTTTCCAGTATAGCAAAGGATCATCATCAGGATCCAAATTCAGCTCGTGCATATATCCATCAAGTTGTCGACTTGTCTCAATTTTTATAGTGTCGTCTGTAACTGTCATTGACTGGCTTTGTATGCCGGTACTAACTCCGTCTCCCACTTCAGTGGCAGGACATTGAAAAACTATTGCCTCGATTGATTTGCGCCAGTAAGACTTAGGGTTACCTAACGGCGTAGTTGGAGAACTGCAAATAAAACATTTTCATTAAAACATTCCACATACATAATTTTAGAAAAATATTTTGAAATTGAATGACCAATACATTACCTAGAGTCCGAAGTACGTCGGATTTTCTTCGGAATAATCTCTTCAGCTTTTAACCGAGTCTCACACTTGCCATATGCTAGGGATTTTAAACTTTCAAGTGCCTCTGAATGCTTAATTTCTTCCCTAAAGCACTGTTTTAGAAAAATGTAAGCCGAAAATGTTTATTTTAAGATATGTAAAAATGTCCAGATTATACAATTGGTTAAATTCGTTGAAATTGATTTACTAAAATAATAGTAAAATTACTAACCATTTTGTTTTTAAATCTGGGGTCAAGCAGTGTTGCGATTCTGTAGGAATCGGTCGCTTCAATATTGCAATATTGCACCCTCTGATCCTTTCCATAGAGATATTTATCTAAATATTTCAGAAGACCCTCCTGCGTAGACCTTACAAAGCGTGCATCTAATTGCTTCATTCGCGAAAATAATCCCCTGTTTAAAGGAAAAAACGTCGTGCGTTGCAAATGATATTAGTTGATTAAAAAGTATGGGAATTTACAATTTCATATCATATTTTAGCACGAAAGTGGTATTATATTACACTTTCAAGTCTCTACTTTCAAAATATAAAGTTTTTAATATAATTGAACCAAAGTTTCTATTTTTAAAATCCATTGGAAAATCACGAAAACTCAGTTTCGATATATAAATTATTTTGTCTTGTCAGCTTGTTCGGTTGGTTTATGACATCACACGGCGAAACCTATACGCGCGAGCGCGAGCTATACGCGTCTCGATCTCTGTCCATGCTTTGATAGCGGAGAGAGTGACACCATCTCGCGTGTGTGACGTCAAAAACAAGAAAACGTTGTAGCCTTTCTTAAAAACTTTTAAAAAGTGGATTTTAAATAATTTCATATGAAGCATTTTCAAATGCATACTGCCAAATAACTAGAAGTCGGAGAATTAAAAGCTTGATATTTTTGAATTCACAGTAATTAATTCTATCTTTTGCTATATAAATCAGTGGTTTTTCAAGCGAAGCTTCTCATACCCTTTAACTAAAACTCGGCTCTGTATCTCAGAGTCGAAATATACAATATACACTTCGAATATTTTATTTACTTTGTGTGAGGAATAACTTCGCTTATGCAACTTTTTCTGCCATGAGGGTTGTTTCATGAATGCAAGTTAGTAATTCACAGAGCTTATTTAGGAAATGGAATTTAAATTAAACTTGAACGATCAGTGACCAAAAAAAAAGAATACTTTTTAGTTTGCTATCTACTTACTGGTTCTTTCAGCAACCAATCATTCGGTTTTAGCTTGGAATTGCTTATAGCCACTCCGTCTGATTCAAGCATTGCAGTTGCGGAAATTAGTTCCTTTTTTATTTCAATAACTCTCTTTAACATACTATGAGTACTGTTCCATCGAGTTGCTTGGTTTTTTACTGGATGAAGTACGTTCTTTCCTTTGTCTTCAAATTCTTTCTTTAAAGCGATTTGGCTTTTGACCTTATAAGTAAAATCGTGAGAGACTGAAACGGCTCTGGTTATCATGTCTTTCACTGTGCGTTGTTCTAATATGCCCTTGGTGACGATTAAATTTAAAAGATGGAGGAAACAATTGGCATCGTCAATTTGTCCAATTCGCATAGCCACAACCATCCCGAAGGGCTAAGTGCAAAGACTCCTTTTTCAGTTCCCACTCTTTTTGGATGTTTTGAAGTTCCTGGTTAATACTAGCACTATCATGGCGACTGTAAACAGGCTTGCATTCGAGCACCACCATTTTTCTGATCCACGATGGTTTTTCGATATAGTGGGCCACAAAGCTTAGATAAGAATGGTGACTAGCAGAAGTCCACAAGTCCGTGTCAAAGCACTAAAATTCAACATCTTTGACAATTTCCTTGATTTTCCACTTTATAGTGTTGTACACAGAAGGCATGACAGATAACCTCAGCTTTCCTTCTTGAGGCATGGCATAGCGATGTGGAAATTGATTAAGAGCTTCAACGAACTTTCTGAATCTTGGTTTATTTACAGTTAGATATGACAATGAAGCGTCAGCCAACCACGATATCAATAGACGATCAAGCATAGGGTCCTGTCTGGGATTACTGTAATATCGGTCAATAGTCTCAGAGCGAGAGCCATGGGCATGGGATCTGTGTACAATAGAAGGAGCAGAACCAGGCGCAGGCAGGAGACGGAGTAGTGTCCGACGCGTTCGCGATGTCTATATGTTCTTGCTCAAGATCATAATTTGCGGAAATAGACGCATAGTCGGAAAGGGTCTCAGACTCACCCTCATCACCCTTAGCCTTAGGCTTAGCGACACAGGAACTACTAGTCGTAGGCGTATTTGTACCAGCAAACAAATTGTAAATTGCACTGGTATGCTGCGTTGCTCTTTCTTTGTCCCGTTTCAGCTTTTCGGAAGCTTCCCTTGCAGATCTCTCGTGAAATGGGTGTAATCTTTTCAAATGGTCCCATAGACTTTTGGTAGAAGAATGCGATATTGCGAGTTGTTTTTGGCAATGTATGCATCTCGCATTATTTTTATTATTTTCAAAATGGTCCCACATAACCGATACTTTAGGCATTATAAAATTATAGCAGCTACAGGTTACAGAACTCGACCAATATGATACGTCCAATGGTTCGACGTAACAACAAAGGCAAGCAAAGCTGCCAAAGTAAAACTAAAATTTATCCTAAAATCAAGAAGAGAATCAACTAGGGCGAGTCGAAAATGCGTGTCTCGTTTGATGAGGGGTGATAGCCAGGAAGCTTATAATTTTGCCCTTTCTGTATTCTGGTAATCTGCCTCTGCCATCTGGTTCTCGTTATCGAACGTTTTTAACGTTTTATAATTGTATTGTTTATAAAGTTAAGTTGGTATCTTGGTCCAAACTCCAAATTCCAAAACCCGACTTTTAAAAAAAACCCGACTTCAAAATTGGCCACTCCGACCCGATCGGGTTCGGGGTTCAAAACCCGGGGATCCCCGACTTGTCGGGTCGGGGTCGGGGACCCCGTACGAACACTGTTCGTGGGGTTGTTGAGTACGTTGTAGGAGACGTATGTGTTTTAGTTCGTGGAAACTTTGACTTCGGAAGGTGTTATTAACCAGAGCCGTCTTCCATTCGGCCCATGTTCGTTGTGCTCCATTTAGGCTTGCTAGTTGGGTTCCAAACCATTTTTTGGCGTCGCCATCGAGGGTGATACAGAGTATTTCACCTTTTTTATCGTCACTCCAGCCATTGACCTTGCAAACATGTTCGAACCATGTTAACCATTCGTTAATGTCTTCATCGTGCGTGCCACGGAATATGGGTGGTGTGAAATTATGATTTCGCTGATCTCATGATTATTTTAAATTCATAATTCCATTGATTTTGAACTAAAAGTTATGTTCTTTTCTTGAAGGAGTTGCAAGAAGCTTTCGGAATCAAGACTCTTTAGATAGCCTAATTATGGAAAACCACCGCCAAGTAATAAGAAAAATTATTTTTCCAAACAATATAGTCATTCAGTGAAAGTTTTTCCTATAAAGATGTTTATCTCATGGGTTTAAAAAACCGGTAATATCAAGTGGTGATTGAAAGATCACTAATCCTCTTCATGCAAGCATTTATGGTATTTTGTGTCTTTTTAGTGTAGCCTCTTCTTATTACTATTTTTACCAGGAATAAATGTTGTGTCCCGCGATCATGTGACTCGCTATAAGTAACATTCAAACAGGATGTAAGATGTCTTGTCTTTATTTCTGTAACAGGCTTCACCTTTGAAGAATGTTATTTCTCAGAAAGAGATGCTCAGTCAGTCTCTTGTCTTTGTAAACCTCGATTTTCTGACCAAATTGGTGAAAGACTCCTACCCAAAGAAATGCCCTTATTGTGGAGAAACTTTGGATTACAGACTTAGAGAGAATTTAGGCTCGGCAATAGTTTATTCTTGGCTCTGTCCTAAAAGTAACGGTGCCAAGCATACAAAGGTAAATGAAAAATGGTACTATTTCCCAAAATTTTGAAGTATAACACTTATCTTTAAAATTAGGGACAATGGGTCAGCCAACCACTATTTCAGAACACCTATTCTGGAAATCTTTTGCTAGCCAGTTGCATACCTCTCTCTGGTAATCTTTATTCAAAGATAGCGAAGTACTTCAGTCACTCTTATGTAAAGTTTTTTGGAAAGGACACATATTTGAGGTTAGTTTTTATTTTTTACTGCTTAAATTTTAGTGAATCTAAATTATAGCAATTTACACAATACATGAGAATCAAAAATATACAAATTATGTACATTAGAAACGAAAATAGACAAATTATATACATAAAAAACATAAATACCAAAATTAAATACATCAAGAACAAAAATACCCAAATTAAATACATCAAAAACAAAAATACCCAAATTAAATACATCAAAAACAAAAATACCCAAATTAAATACATCAAAAACAAAAATACACAAATTACATAAATTTAAAGAAATGAAAATTTTAGTGGCCATAATAAAACGCGCCCCGCCTAATACGGGGCTGACGACGACCACGCCCTCCATTAATATTTTCTACTTCGGTAAACCCTTCATAGTGTCCATCTGGAGAGGGATATGCATTTCTAAAGCCCAAAACACAACATGAGGGCAGGGGTGTTCTATTTCCTATGCCTTGTCTCCCATAAAGAAATCCGCATAGATTTTGATACCCTTGGTACCCCATGTTGATATTGGCAACATTTAGCTCATCATCGTCATTGTATATCTCTCGCCTAATTCTCATGACCATAACTAACACTGCTGGCTCAAGGCACTGTAGCTCAAAAATCGGGCGGCGCCCAATGCATACATTTTGATAGCCGCAGCAGACATTTTCTACGGCTGTGGGCATTTCCCTGCAATTCCCACAAACACACCAGCCTCTAGTTGTGGATACAGGACTATGAGGTTCAACTGACCCTGAAATGCAAGCCTCCTTTTCCTGTTCGGGGCCTCATTAAGGGCTGTGTTGTGTGGCGAGTTTGTGTTTATGTGTGGCATTGTCATGTGTTGTATGGTACTAGGCACTTTAAACGCCTCAAAAACTGATCCGCATGTCTCGGTTTCACGATCGATAACTTTTGAATAGAAAGGTTTATTTTGTTTATTATCATTGTCATTCACTGAATATCAAGAGGTTGAGGGGGTCTAGACTAGAGGATAGAAACCATTTTTCTGCGGAAAATGAATGGACCAATCCATTTAGTACTTCCACAATAACGCCTCCATGTTAGTTATTTTATTTTGCCGCAAGATTCAACGCCAGACGGACCCCGAGTTCAGTATATGTGGGGTTTCCTCTAGCCAAAGAGAAGAGAGAGAGAGGAGATTTAAAGAAACGCGCTTTATAAAATCCGCTGGAAAATAAAGGGGGTGGAGTCCTGTTTTTGACCATCACTTTAGTAACATATATGATCTGTGTAGTTATCATATACAATATCGTAATTGTGTAAAAAATGTATTTACCCATAGCATCTCATTCGTCGTGCGAAGTTTTTTTGTCTCTTCCTCCCTATATTCTAAATAATCCAATGCCGTGGCTATTTTCTTATCACGTGAAACTTTTTGTTTCACTTTTTTGTTTTTTTTTTTTTGGCTGGCGGCTCATTATCTGTTGCCGATTTTTTACTTTTTTTTCTACAATATAATATATATGCCAAGATTATAGACTTGATCTTATAAACTGATTATACTATGTACTCACCGACTGGACGGTTTTCTTAATAACTTGTATTTCACAGCTAGTTTTCGAACTATCATTGATTATTGTAACCGAACCATTAAAACTAATATTTTGGCACTGTGAGGTTTTTCCCCCGACAATACCACAAGTGCATAAATTCGTGCAATCTTTCCCGTTTTTTTGCACGGGCACCTGTTAGACTGGCAAACTGACCGGCAAACGCAAAAATCAGCCCATGGCTCTACGTTTTCTAGTGTGGAATTTGATATTTTCACTACTGAACAGAGTTCTACGCTTTTCCAAAGTGAACTGAGTAAAGTGAAAAATTTCAGCTACAGTCCCCACCACCGTGCCAAGGAAACGTGTAGCTTGGCGGGGTAATAATGAAATGAAATAGAAGTTTATTGTGCATAATAAAAGTTGGTTCACAACTCACGGGATTATACACAGTTTGGATAATACAAAAACACAAAATTCAAATTATGGAAAATTAAATGGAATTAAACAAAATTATGGACAAATAAACGGAACTAAACAAGATTATGGAGAATGAAACGAAAGTATATAAAATTAAACAAAAGACATGAATGTACAAAGCAACATGGAAGTACGCGTTACAATACTAAAGTTTAACGTTCTATTTAATATTGATTCAAAAACTCGAGACGGATAAGGCGCTTGGCATCTTGCAGGGTGTCAGAGAAAATGTCAGTTATGTTAATAAATTTATTGCATGTAATTTGCATTCTAACTAATGGGTTTATACCAGGCTAGGAAATAAGACAGGTTTACAGGTCAAAAACCAGTTTATTAATAGCTCGGACCACTTTTTTATTCAAAACGTGAGGGTCACTGGTCCCAATGACTAGCTTATTAATTCCTACTTTTATTAAAAATTGATATGGGACCTCTATAATTATTTTCATTTTAACATAAATTTCGACTCCAGGAGTCCAATTGTGCATACAACCCTAAGCCGAGAGAGATTTTTTTAGAAGAGAGAACGACCACAAGTCCTGGGACCAGTAGAAAAATAAATAGGGGAAGGGTCCCGGGACCAGTTTCATATTTAAGACATCAGGGGCCACTGGTCCGTAGGACTAGTTCAGAAATAAACCTTATTTCCAAGCCTGGTTTATACTATTTCGTTTAATGTAGAAAGTGTCAGGGCTACGCAAATTTTTGTGAGTTGAAAACTGAAGAGTCATTAATAGATCAGGTAGGGGAATTATGTTATGTAATAATTTGAAGAGAAAGGTAAAATCGTTCATACGAACATAATCTGAAATTTTTAGAATATCAAGAATGGATAACAATGAAGTATAATTATAATTTGAACGTGGTAGAAAGAATCTATGGCAAAACTCAACAAATTTGCGTTGGACGCCTTCTAGTTTATTTTTAAGATATTGGCTGCAGTTAGCCCAAGCAACCCAACCGAATATCAGCCTAGAGCGAACAAGACTAAGGTATAAAAGTCGAAAATGACGCAGAGAGCGTAATTGGCGACAAATCTTAAGGGAAACGGCTAAGGTACGGCGGCATAAATTAACCGTCCGCGATATATGTGTAGAAAAGTGTAGCTTGGCATCGAACAACGTACCAAGATCTTTAGTTTCCGTTGCCGTGCGAATTATTTTGGCGTCAATTTTATAAGAGTGAATAATTGTCCTGCTAACTCTTCTAGTAAACGTGACATGGACAGATTTTGCGGGGTTAATTGGAATATTATTATACCGGCACCAGGTAGTAACAGTGTTTAAATCATTTTGCAGTAAGGAGCAATCAAGTGCATTATTAACTACCTTACAAAGCTTGTTTTCGTCAGCGAATTGCAAGAGATAGGAATGACGGATAAGCAAATAGAGGTCAAAAATATAGATATTAAAGAGCAAAGGCCCTAATGAGGAGCCTTGAGGTACTCCACATTTCAAATTGTACTCAACAGATGTAAGTTTCCCATTGCATTTAAGGACATAAGTCCTATCCTTTAATTAATCGCCAATCCAATCAAGCAGCAATCCGCTAACGCCCAAGGCGCAAAGCTTATCCCTTAAAAAGTGGGGCGATACGCGATCAAAAGCCTTAGCAAGGTCCAAATATACTACATCAACTTGCCCACAGCTTTCAACTACCGGAGCTACATAGTTCATAAAGGCAGCATGATTGGTGTCAACAGATTTTCCCGGGGGGGAAACCATGCTGACAGTCGTTAGGGAATAGATTGAACCACTTTTGTAAATGCTTATGCATAACTATGTCAAATATTTTAGCAAATACACAGAGAAGTGAAATGGGCCTGTAATTGCCCGGATCACAAGACGCACCCGATTTAAAAACTGGAGCAACAACTGCTTTTTTCCAAAGTTGAGGGAAGGTACTAGTTTTAATTGAAGGATTAATAATATGGTCCAGCAACGGGAGTAGGATGGCCTCGCAGCCCTTGACTACGAAGGCTGGGATACCATCCGAACCCGTTGAGAATTTGTTCGGAAGTCTGGTAATAGCGTTATGGATATCCTGCCGCGAGATAACCAAAGAGTGTAACGGCACAGGTGTAATGCTAGAGGAATCAAAGTGATATTGCTCTTCTGATTGGGTATTATCAACAGATACACGAGAAAAATGCTCTGAGAACTTAGAAGCCAGGCGTTCCGGGTCTGAAACCATGTCGGTACCAAGTTTGAGAGTAATGGCTCTGGAGTCTTCTCGAATGTTACCATTGACAAGGCTCCAGAACTTTTTAGGGTGCGAATACGCATCCTGGCAAACACCCGCAATGTGAGCATTTCGGTCGCGAGAGAGCAATTGTCTCACAATGGCACGTTGGCGGTTAAACTCGATGGCATCAGCCATGGTGCCAGTACGCTTTTTCTTACGAACAAAATACCGTTTGCGTTTAATAGCTTTCCGGAGAGCCTGTGAATACCAAAATGGGAATCCAGTAGAACCACGGCGCGTCTTACGTGGGATAGCTAACTCCATAGCTGCCATAACACGATCAGTAAGCAAAGCAACACAATAATTAACATCTTGTGATTCGAGCAAAGCACCCCAATTAGCATCTCTTAGGGTAGAGTAAAGGAGTTCATAGTCGCCTTTAGTGTAAACATAACTAGGGTCAGGTGGAGGAGGTAGTGAGCAAGTTGTGTCGGGGAGAGTTATCAATAATGGGGGGTGAAAGGAATCAATAGAGACCAAGGGGTCATCAAGCCCACCAATTTCTAAAAAATTGATATTCGTGAAACATAAATCAAGTAGATTACCCGTGGTTATAGGTTGAATAACTTGGTTAAGATAAGGATTAAAACAAAGTTCAAAAATAGGAGCCGCCTTGGATCGAGTAGATGAATTGCAGCCAAAAGTGCTATAATTCAGCCAGTCGATCCCAGGCAGATTATAATCACCAAGTAGAACAATGTCAGCGGTAGTGCCATCCAAGCCCCGCACTAAACGGTCAACGTATAGCGTGTAGTCAGCATCTGTGAGTGCTGGACGAAAGTAAGAAGTACCTAAAATTAAAGACCCAGAGGACGAGGTCCTCATTTCAATAACAACGTTCTCTGAAGTGCCCTCAAGATCGCGTCGTCTACAGCAATTAAATGATCGCCGCACGGCAATCAAGGCGCCACCACCACGGACATTGTTAAATTGAGGATCTAATCGATCGGCACGAAAGACATTGTAATAATTTGTAAAATAGTCATTAGTAAAGTGAGTGTCATTAAACCACGTTTCAGTTAGACAAATGATATCATATTCATTCGAAGCAACGTTCATGAAAAATTCCTTAGATTTTGTTCGCAAACCACGAACGTTCCGTTAATACCGCTCTTTTATATATTTTAACCGTTAGAACTCACCTTCTATTTAGATCTTGGAACACTGTTACGATTAATATCTTCCCCGATAAAACCGTTTTCGAAGAGATGATTATAGAACCGTATGGGAAAAAGAAAAGGCATGGGCGTTACTAACCAATAATAAAACCCAGGCTTTTTCCTTCTCCTCAATGGAACCTTTTCTGGTTACGAGGCTTGAACCGTAAAAATGAATCCATTGTTAAGATATTTAAATAGCACCAAGTTGGAGCGGAGCCTGTATGTGATTAACTGTTAGAACGCATCTTCTATTGTAGGTCTTGGAACAGTGTTACGGTTAATGTCTTCCCCGATAAAACCGTGTTCGAAGGGATAATTATTTGACGGACTATGCCAATCAGTAGTTTGTTCGCAATCGTCAGCATCTTTTAATGAGAATAATGGCTGTAACATGCAGTTGGAACACCAGCTTTTGTTATAGTTCCAGATATAATAGCGTAGCGCGTCTTTACTGTTAACCTGATAGTGATCAGTTAATTGTTCATATTTAGCGTTTAAACAATCGTTTAAACTATGATGAAAATAGCAAGCGGGACATATTCGTCTATAATTTTGCGAGCAACCACAATAGCAAATGTTTACGTAATATTGGTAATGTAAATGATTTTGTTCATTTGATAAAATAAATGGTGGCGTTTCTATCCGGTTGCGATGCACTAGTTCAAATTCTTCGAACGTTAAGGGGCTGAATTCGTCGAACACTATTTCTCTCTCTATAGACGATTTTGATATACTTATATCCAAATCTTCGAAAGTTCCAGGTGGTCGATGTTTCTCTACTTCGGCGGCTTTAAAAAAGACTGATTCTATTTGTCCCCAAAAGGTTTTCGGTATGAAATTTTTTACATCGTTAAAATTAAAATATCTTTCATTATGAAACTTATATTTAAAAACATGCATCAAACTTTTTATAGCGATATCTTGTAAAGACGTTACTTTAACGTCTTCTATTTTTTGTTTATTTCTCGGAGATTCTATTATATTTTCTTCTTCCATATCAGTCACAAGAGCTGTATAAGATAACTATTTCCCTTTTACTAAATTTTCTAGTCCATTTGAAAAGTATAAAGTACTGATCTTTTTATAGAAATACGTTATCGCAAGTTGTTAGTAAAGTATTTTTTCGGTACGAATGAATCTCGTCCTTTAAGTCTGATCTTTTATACTAAATGGGTGTTGTCTTTTCTAGCTTTAAGTCAAAGAGATCTATTCTTTAATGTAAGGGCTGTCAATAGCTCGTTACACTTAAACGGAGTCATATTACTTATTATCGTTACTGTGGTATGGATTTATTAATTTTCATTCGTATATCTTTCATTTTTTAAACCTACAATCATATCTGCTTCTCTTTAGTTTTATCCAACTAGTTCGAGTGAAACCTTGGGTCAAGATTAAACATAATAATAATAATAATAATAATAATAATAATAATAATCTAAGCTTTGTCTACGAAGGGATTTCCACACTAAGCCTGTGGCTTATTTACAGGTTGGTCCCTTTACAATGCATAGAGGGGTGGTGGCTAGCCCCTATGCCACAGCTAACCTACAGCGCCCTATACTAACTATTACCGTTAACCTCTGTAAGTTTTGGTGGAAAGGAGAAACCGGGTTACACCGCGGAGGAAAACTCCTTTAACAAGCGGGGAGAGAACTTGCAAACTCTACGCAGAAGGATTTTTTCCCAGATTTTCACCCGGTGCCACAGTCCGGGATCGAACCCGGGATCCTCTTGCTGCGAGGCGAAAGCGCTAACCGCTACGCCACCCCACTATCCTAACATATCCACTATAAACTTAGTTATAAACAATTTATAAAATTTTCCCATCGCCGATGAACGCCTTTATTTTTTCATCATTATATCTGTATATATACAGTGATATTAAATTTCATCTTTTATTTTTCTAAGTCTTCAACCATATCTCTTTAATTTATCCAGTTACTCGTTCATTTATAACCATAGGGCTAAATTTTGTTATCGACAATTTATAACTAACTTGTCCTATCGCCGATGAACGCCTTTATTTGCGTCATTAAGTCTGTATAGATACAATAAAATTGAATTTCATCTTTCATTTTCTAAACCTTAAATGATATCTGTTTCTCTTAATTTTTTATCCAACTCGTTTTAAGCTTAGGGATAAAATTAGTTATCGACAATTTTATAACTAACTTGTCCTATCGCCGACAAAGGCCTTTATTTTACGTTTATATGTGAAAAATAGGGATTCTCTTCAACACAGCGCTGTCAATACCATTAAACGTATTCGCGACATCTTGTTTAGTCAATTTTCTGATAGTAATATCTTTCTAGCGCAATGACCGAGTAACGGATAACATGTAGGCGTAAAGAAAACCGTCTCGAGTGAAATTCGAGACGTTAACAGATAATAAATAATTTAACATACATCGCATAAGCTAACTCTCTTATCTAAGTCTGGCGATTACGTCACGACTAAAGAGAGACAAGTTCACGCCCTTAACCCTTTAACCAATTAACAAAGAACTAATCAATTAACGACCCCCACTATCGACCAATAAACGAAGTCAGAGAATCCCACCCGGATAAAAAACCGACTTTTCCCCCATTCTAGATTCACGCGTGAGTCTCGCGCGAGTCTAGCGCGCTAGAAGGCTGGCGGCACATTTTAATGACCTAGTTAACACTCCATAATTCAGGTGGTTTACTACTAAGCCCGAACTGTATATACTAAGAATTTTCACCAAAAATTGAGAGCTAGCTTGGTAGGATTCGAACCTGGATTTTTCTGCGTCGACAAAGATTCCTTGTTAAATGATTTGTAACAAAAACTGACACGAGCCTGGTCCCCGACGCAACTAAAATGCAACTCAAAACGCAACTAAACTCTTCAAAATATCGGCGTTGCTTATCGCCTCGTTTTCTGCGAGGGAGAGAGGTGTGAGGACTCTGAGGAGGAAATGAGGACAGCGGCGGGGTGAACATAACCCAAAGGCCATTTTCAGCCAATCGTAGTCTGCAACGATTTCGGTGTGAAACTGTTGCATTCACGTCCTCGAAAAAAAAAGGAAAAAGGGGAAAGGGGAAAGGGAAAGGAGAAGACGGGGAAAAAGCGCTCGGATCTTGAAGATAATATATATTAGGTTTTTTTTCAAATATTGAGATCGATGTTGACGGATCACAAGGTTCTTCTATTCGCGTTTATCTAAACGGCCGTTAATATGGTCGCTCTAGGATGGGCCATCCTGAAGTCTGATCGATCTAGATCCATGATTCCTTTGTCCATTAAATATTGCGAAACCTCATTCGGAGAGCGGAGCATGGGCATATATGCAACACAAAACTTAAAAACGCCTCTAAAACCATTAAAATGCATCTGTTTCTTTAAAGCGATGTCTATTATAAGTTTAAAAAACAGCCTATATGTTTTTTATGATGTGAAATAAAGTGTTTTCTAGAAAATAGTTACTTTGGAAAATATTTGAAGATCTTTAAGTAATCTGAGAAAAAACAGGGAAAAATGTGTAATATTAAAAAAATTAGTTGTTGTTCAAATTAATTAAAATGAATTGAATTTGATATACGCAATTGCTAATATATATAAGTGATTTATGAAAAAGTAAACGGGTAATTTTAAAGTTGATAAAGCGATTTTTAGTGACTTTAATTTTGTGTTGCATAAATGCAACAGTTTTCAACTGCTTATTTTTCTAAAACTACTTTCTTTATTGAAACAGTAAAATCCTACTCTCGTAGTTAAAAAAGTCAAATTAATTGCTCAAATAAATCCCAAAAAGTAGGAAAACATGTTTTTTTCGGTTATTTTCCGCAAATAATATAGCCATTTTAATCAAACTAAATACATAGAGTGGTACCGTTCATCATTGGGTACATGCGTACGTTTTTACTATTTCAATTAGTTAATTAAATAACAGCTGAAAGTTGTTGCATATATGCAACATAAAACTATAATCACTTAACAACGCCTCTAAATCCATGAAAATACATTTCTTTCTTTATAGCGATGTATATTATAAGTTATAGAAACTACCTGTATGTATTTATTATGAGAAATTAAGTTTTTCCTAGAAAATAGTTATTTTGGAAAATCTTTGAAGATCTTCTTAAACTCAATATAATCTGTGAAAAAATAGCGAAAAATGTCTGTCCAAAAAAATTAATTTTTATTTAAAATAAATTGAAACGAATTAAATTTAATATACGCAGTTGATTAATAATATATATTAGTGATTTCTAAAAATAAACGGGTAATTTTAAGTTAATAAAGCGGTTTTTAAGTGACTTTAGTTTAGGGTTTCATATATGCAACAACATTAACTGTTAACTATTCTAAAACTATTTACTTTGTCGAAATAGTAATAAGGTACTCTGGTACCTAATTCTAAGTAATTCCTGCCAAGGTTCCCTTGGCTGTGGTTTCGATAGATAGTAGATAGGGACAGTGGGAATCTCGTTAATCCATTCATGCGCGTCACTAATTAAATGACGAGGCATTTCGCTATTTCAACAATGGGCCCACCGTATTTCGACTCACCTCAATTGTTTATTCGCCCTAAGAAGGTAGGGATCACCTTAGCCAGATTATTTTAAATTTAGATAGACACAAATATCACTCGTTGGATGGGAATAAAAAATGGGAATTTTAAAAAAATAATTTAGGACACCATATCGTTAAATTTTGAAGTTTTAATTAATTGCCGCAACTTCAACCTACTCCTACACGGCTTTCCCCGGTTGCCTCGCTAGGTGTTTGAGAAACCGAGGTCATACGATTGAAAAATCGCCAACATCGGAGCGAACCCTGCACCGCACCCACGCTCAAATACCGGAGTTGGGCCTTCGAGACGCCCAAGTCTGATAATAGTTTGGCCGAGGCTTTGCACCACAAGCCCCGCCAGGTAAGCGTGATGGATCCAAAGAGAACTTCGATCACACCTACCGCCTCCCTCAACAACACGTGAAGCTCATCCTCGCCGGCATACTTGGCCGTTTTAGCGGCGTCAGCAGCCTTAATGCTACCATGGTCCGATATCACCTGAACGTCAAGACAGCGGACTGTTTCTCTATCTGGCGAGCGAATGACGAGGTCGGGGATACACACCTTACCGGATGCCAGTCGGTAATGAGGTTCTTTGAGAACCGTGTGTCCCTTTCCATCAAGCAACTCAGCTGCCAATCATGTCTTTTAATTCGGGCTCCATGCGAACGGTGGCAACACTGGAGGATGTGTGGTAAAGTCTCTTTCGCTGAGGCTCCGCCCGGAAGGTGGTAACCGGCACGGCAGACCGTGGACTTATTTTGGCCCCTA
The DNA here is from genome assembly GCF_054372755.1 of Phalangium opilio. Lineage (NCBI taxonomy): Eukaryota > Metazoa > Arthropoda > Arachnida > Opiliones > Phalangiidae > Phalangium > Phalangium opilio. The sequence goes on along the minus strand of NW_028324179.1, from coordinate 1,364,874 downwards.
CTAGTGCGAGCCCTCGTGGGGAGACAATTAATACGGAGACGAAGTGCCTCAACGTACTCATTGCCGGACAGTTTCCTCCACCAAAATGAATCCAAGTATTGGAACCCGGTTCATTGGCGCTATGGCGGAGTCCTCGTCGATCCACCGACGAATGCAGCCTAGTAGCCCAGCGTATTCGAATCGCTTCCCTCGTCTGAAACTTGAGTATCTTATCGAAAGTCATTTTCTCAACTCTCCTAATATATTTGGAGAAGTTGGAGGTCTTCGTGAGCTCCACCACCATTGCTTCACGAGACTCTTTCAGTTTACTTAGCCTAGATAGGGTTAGGCTTGGTAAAGCGGGCACGCCAAGACCCCCGTCCTTTGGTGAGGCATGAATATACGCGTTCGGCGTATCTGCGGGGAGCCGCAGCCAATCCCGAACGGCTTGACGAACATGCGTGTCAACCTTATTAAGTTGGCCTATGGTCGGACGACCTAGTACCAACTGGTGCATATACCTGGGTAGCAAATGATACACCAGCATATACAACCTTTGATAAGGCTTGAGTGGTGCTTTCCGAAGAAGGCAAAGTCCTGGTCTTAAGTCGAAGTCTCTACAAGATTTTATCCCTGATGCCTGGAACTGGATTCCGAGATAAGCCCAAGGGTCATTGAATTTAATGGGCGGTAATGGAACACCCCCGATGGAAAAGGGGGTTTCGTCACTTAGATCTTAATCTTCTTCTCCCGACCCGAAGGGACGAGAGAGAGTGTGACTTTTGGAGACGTTTACGGCTAAACCCATCTCGGCAAAAGAAGAGGACATGATGTCCAACAAATTTTGTAGCCCCACCCGAGAGGATGCCAGTTGATTCAAGTCATCAGCAAAGGCGGCGGCATTAAGAGGCACAGCCGACTTGCTGACACGGAACCCAATGTGCTTGGGGAACCAATCCAAAACAATATCCATTGTATAGTTGAAAAGTGAAGGGGTCAGGGGATCCCCTTGCCGAACTCCCCTCGTAAGAGGAAACGGCTTGGAAAATTTGCCCGCAGACCGAAACATCGTAGTGGAATACGTGTAAAGATGGTCGAGTTAAGCCAGAAAGCTGGGTGGAAGCCCCACTCGCCTAGCCGTCAGGAGAATCGCCCCATGCGAGACAGAATCAAAGGCCTTCGCTAAGTCCAACTTCGCAATATGAAGCTCTTTCGTATGTGAGAACGAGGTTCTGATAACCTCATGCAGCAAGAGTACATTTTCCGCGCAGCCGTCTACTGCAATGAGACCCTTCTGCCTCTCATTGATACTAATCGAGCTTCGGAGTCGGTTAGCTAACACCCGATGAAACCATCGTGCAAACCCGGACGAAACCGTGATGGGATGAAACTTCGAGACGTCCTAGATATCATCCGTATTTGGGATGAAAATGGTTCTATTTTGCAACAGAACTGGTGGTAATTGGCCCACAAAGAGGAAAAGATTGAACAACTTCTGAACGATGCAAAGCCGCGTTCCTAGAATTAAGCGAACATAAACCCCATCCTGACCGGCGGCCGATGCAAGCGGGGGCTTGGAACGTGAAAGTTCCTCAACTGAGAACGGATCCCAGAAGTGGAAGACAGGAGGCCGAAAATCCACATCCGCTAGACACGGAGGAGAATCAGTCGAAAATACTGGGCCCCAAAATTTTGAAAACTCCTCAACTGAGGGGCTCTTCCGCTGTGACTCAAAAGAATCACCCAATACAAGATTGGCGCATCGTGTGGCTTCGCTCTTAAACAATTGCTGAACCCGAGCAAATTGTTGCCGTTTAAGTTGTTTCTTAGAAACCTTAGCGGCCTCTCTTCGCTTTTTGCGGCTGTCTCTAGGCGATTTCTTTGGCTGTGGTGGTTTGCGGTTGGTGGGAGCAACCGTCTTTGAAGAGGAAACGACTTCGGTCTTACAAAACACGGATATATACCAATCTAGGGTTGTAAATTTTCCGGAAAAATAAAACGCGGAAAATTTTCCGGAAACTTTTCCGGTAAATTAAGTAAGCTTTGAGTCAATTTATCAAACTTTTGAAGATATTTCGATAGCTTCTTCAGTTTTGTTGTCCTGAGTTCGAAATTAATATAATAGATACATTTTAAAATAGAAACTGCAGCCTTTTTATATAATTGAATTACGAATTTAACTAATTACACCTCGCTGACTTACCAAATGTAGTTGCATATCATGAGATGACTCATTTTTCGTGCAGTTAACTTTAAAACTTTTCAATACAGATGGGGAACACTTTTGCACATACCAGATGAAAAGTGGCGTTTCATCCACGTTGCGTTATTTGCATAACATTGTTTACAATATATAGATTCTCCAGTTACTTTGCCATCTTTAGTAGATTTATTAAAGAACCGCCAAATATTAGTGGTTGATTTTTCCATAATTTGTGACTTTAAACAGGGTTAACAAACAATTTTTCCCCCTCCGAATTCACCGAAAACAAAATAATGAATGTTTTGAAAAGAAAGGCAATTGAAAAATTTTAAAGTTTTAACTTTTTAATTGAGAAACCGGTAGCGGAAAAATACGGAAAATTTTCCGGAAAAATTAGTACAGTGCAAATGTAATTTGACTCGGACAAAATTAGAGACAAGCAACTCTCAACGGAAATGACATCTACCCATGGTGCTAATGAAGGGGAAAAAAGTTGCCTATTGTAGGGGGGGTGGAACATCTCCAAAAATGGCCGCCATCTTGGAAAATTTGGTTTTTTGCAAGTTTCGGCAAAACCGTTAGATTTAGACACATAAAAGCGAAGAGCAATTTGATTCTACGTGTTATTACGCATTTAATAAAACAAACTACATCTAAATATTCAAATTAGATCAAAAGTTACATTCAAAACACCACATCATTAATTTCGGATCTCGTTATTTTCCCCGAATTAAGACAAAAATACTTCAATTTTGTTTTAGAAAATTGGTTCGCAATGATTTAATAATGTTTTTTTTTCTTTTCTGTGCTTATTAAGTTATTAGTTAGCTTACATTATTCAATATCTTCGTCATCAGTATCATAAACTTCGCGGCAGGAGTTAAGACATGATATTCCATTACACTCTCCGCACATGGCAGTACATAACATTCCATATTTTCTACAGGAGCATGCTTTTGTACAGTTAGTGGATTTGCATCCACAGAATATTAGCTTAAGTATGCTTTCTGGAGCGGGAGGTTGATCACAATAAATCGGGACCAAACTATTACTACATAATTTCCATCCCCATTCGTCCGCGTTCAACTTTCTATAGATCCATTCCTGGGTTTGATGATACACACGATATATGTGCTGTTCTAATGCGCTGTTAGTTGGTGGAAGGGCTGCCAGTTCAAAATTGCTTTTCAGTATTTGTTTAGAAACAATTTTGTTGTACAGAAGATACCTTTGCCTGTTTAGGCTTTTGATTTTGGGTGTGGCTCCATACAGTTTTAGGACAATTTGTTCACCAGCGTTCACAAGATCTTTCTTATTTGAATTTTCGCCATTGAATAAAAGAGCGGCCTGGGCTAAGTTAGTATTTCCCTGGAATAGTTTCAAAAACGATAGCTTCCCTTTCTTGTAGAAGGCTGAAGTACTATCACACCCGGATAGAGCATGAATGAAAGGCAAAATAGCCGCTGTCTTTCCTAGTTTATTTTTAAGTTCATAGACATCAGTAACTTTATCCGACTTCGCTAACTTTCCAGGACGCATTATGTATGTGTTTTTTTCAGTCGCATGATAGACCAGTAACACTGCTACATCTGTATCTTCAGCAATAACACAAACTGAATTTTTTGGTGATTTGAGGGAAAGCGCGGTTGATACTATAACGGTATCAGCGTCGGATTGTGCTTGAACAACTTTGATAGAGGCTTTCATTAAATGCTTGGATAGCTTTGATATGAACTGTTTTTTGTTGTTAGTGTTTCCAAGAAACTCTGATTGGCTCTGCGAGTTGACAAGGTTTTCCTGTAGAACAACTTCTGCGGAAGATTTGGCTCTTCGAATATGTTCTTGAACTTTGGTTGAAGGAACTGACTCATCGTATCCATCAAATACAACAGTTATGTCCGAACCATAATGAAAGTGTAAAAATTTCGTATACTGTACGAAAATTTCTCCGTAAGTAGACGGCCGTTGCCAAACTACTTTGTGTAGTAAAAATCCTCCGTCAAGCACGTAAATCATCTTGTCTGCTTTTGGTAAGGAATCCATGGGTTTCTCAACCTTATCAAGTTCTTTCAGAAGATTTGATTTGGTTCCTTTGCGAAGTTGGCCATCAACGAACAAGGATGGCGGATACGAAGCCAGTTCATACTGGAAACAGTGTTCTAACTCTTCAGAGGTCTTGTTAGTGCAGATTATGCGGTTAAATAATTGAATCGGATTTATTGGAATGTCTTCGTTGTTAATTCGGACGCTCTTTTTGTTGACAAGCGCGAGCGTTTTCACTTTGTCATTACGTTTAAATTTAACATCTTTTAGTTTCTTCCCTACAGTGTTGGTTACTAACGTATCTCCTATTTCTTGAGCTCTTTCACAGTTAATATTTTCATCGCCTACTCTTCCGCTCGATAAAGAAATAAGATTTTCATCAATTTCGGTGCTAAATGGGGGATGGTTGTTGAACCAGTCTAAGAATTTGTCTAAATCTTGACCATCACGTGCCCGCCTAGAGTCTCTTAGATCTACGTGTTGCTCACCGCTTACAAAATGAACATGAGCAAAAGTTTCTATAGCGTTACTGATATCGGAGCAAAAGGGCATTGAAGCAATCCATTTGGCCAAAGAACTGTCAGTAAGTCCCCTACCATGCGTTAGTCCACCAGTAGATTTCATAGCTCGCATTAGATTCTGTTCGATTACCATGTCCGTCCAATTTCCAGACCTATTTTTATCAGTTCGGCGAATCGTAAAGAAGCCTTCGTGAGTGAACTTCTGTAGATCATCAGGGCTCATAATGTTCTCAAGTTTTGCCATTTGTTTTAAATACAGGAGAGACGATTTTGCATAATTCAAATGTCCACTCGCGAAGAAAAATGGAATCATTTTACTGAGACTGTGTAGGTGGAGAGACCATAACCCACATCTTTCGGCGTAAATGAACAATTTTGCATTCTCTACCATCATCCAGTACATTGTCCATAGCTTCGCAGTACGACTTCTTTGCCCAATTTTAACAAGGGTTGCAATGAAAGCATCGTGAAGTTTTTCCAATAATTCTTTTTTTAGATTTTCTTCTGTTGGGTTTTTGTAAATAAATTCTAGCTCACTTAAATCTAGCTCATCTAGTTTAATTTCCTTGAAAATGAACGATGACAAGGCCTGTTGCGTGAGAAGGTGAGCCCTTATTGAGCGTGAATAAGCATGGCCATTTATCATATGAGGTACAGAATTCTTAGCGTAGACCGTTTCCCAAAGCTCTTCGATTCCACTACCACACATTATATACCCAATCGAACCGATATAAGACATCTCGGTATGAAATCCCCCTAATCGGACGGATATTTTGCTAATTGGATCTTCAGAACTAACAGATTCGACCAACTGCACCGCTTTCAGAAAAAGGGGCTGGTCAAACGTAACTAGACAGTGTCGTTGATTGTGCTTTTCGCACTGGGCTTTTGCAAAATGAAGGGCAGTATATATAGTACTTAAGTTTCCAGGGTCTAAGTTTATAAACGGAAGAGCAATAATTTTACTCTTTACATGACTAGAAAGAGAAACGGCAACAGACATGTAACCGTTCCATGATACATTCATGGTATTGAATATAGAGCCATTGCTAAGCCAAAGAGTATTTAAAATATTTATACGCTTCAACATATCTGAACCTTCTAGTCCATAGTTTAACTGTTCAAGTTTTACATTGCCTAAAGCATTATCATTCTTTTTCTCAAAATATTTAACTTCAATATTTCCAAATTTACCAATATCAATTGCACTAATAATGCTCTTAGGCCTAGGTACGTTTTGCGAGGTTTTCATGGAATTATCAGGCGTTACACAAACTATACCACCCATTGAGTGAAATGTACCGTGACCGTCTAAGGTTTTTACATTAAAATCCGCATTGTCGAAAACGTATTGAATAAATCCGTCACTTTCAAATTGCACATCTGAATTAACAACAACAGAGGATTCAAATTTTAGAGCTTCTTTATAAGAGCTACAAAATCCTAGTTTTGACAAAATATCAATTAAATCTTTAGAACCATATTTTCGATGTAAATGTATAGCTAGGCTACTTAAAACTGGTGCGACGTAAGATCGAGATCTAATTATGGCTATTAGCGCGTTTGCTATAGCAAATATTTTTACATTTTTTTCTTTAGTAGGATTATTACCGCCCAGTAATGCTTCTAAAAATACTTTTAGGGATTCGGGGATATCTTTCTCACCCCCTGAAATTATATCTTTTATGGATGGGTATGAATCACAATCGAAGTATCTTAGTTTAATATCTTTAACTAATATAGCCGCGCTAGTCTTCAGAAGTCTAATCTTTTCTTCTTCTGGATCAGTTTTCCTAGTATTGTACCATTCGTTGTTTAATAAATGCTGCGCGCTGTCATGGAAACAAAGAACACTAGACCTTCCAGGTATTTCGGTAATTATGACCCGTTTCCCAAAATGCTCCTTTAAACGTCGTTTCAAATGCTTCTCGGTCCAGCTTATGAGGCCTTAAAAGTCCCTATTCTTTAAGTTTTACTCAAAATGAAATATTTTTCAAATTACCTTCAGGAAGAAAAGATTCCAATTTCTGACGTATTTCTGGTATAGAATATTGGCACTGTTCTTCGTTAGAAGATAGGAAGTTGCAAAGTTTTTCAAAAGAGTCTTCTAATGGCTCAACTTTAGGCCTACCGGCATGACTTTTAAGTGATTTTGGTATTTTTGTAAACGCGGCATGACAACTAGTATGATATCGCGCTTCTTCTGCAACTAAATCATTACACGCACCTATTCGCCGAAGTACATCACCACCAATGCCATCATTGCGTTCATGGCATTTCTTTAATATCGAGTTTTTAATTTCTATTGTGCTTACTACTCTCGCGTGGAGATTTTTTCTTTTCTTTTTTACTAATTGGCACGATTTTGCACAAAACAAACAGTGTTCCTTAAAATCGAATTTTGGAATAACGTTTCTAGTTGTGGATTGGCCTGCATCTTGCCTTTCCAACTGATCTCTTCTTTCATTACTATATTGAATATCACGTTTTGAAATGTACTTCAAACGGCAGGATTTGTGAACTACAAGGGAGCTAGATTCTCGACAGAGTTCCGATATAACTTCCAATTTTCCATCGTTTCTGGCTGAGCTAGCAGATTTGATCGTTTCGATTCCTATAGCTTTAACTGTTACAGTTGTATTATTTGGCTTATTTAACGAATCTCCGCAAATAACACACGCATCCATATTCTACGTTGTCTAAAACACTACCGACAAAGAAGTACGACTTTTCTAAACCAAACCTTTTTGCACTGTTTATATTCAGGCAAAATAAAAGCTTTTCTATTTTGAATTTCATTTTAATAGCAAGTACAAAGCTAGACCAAGGGGGTTGACACCCCCGGTTAAAGTCCAGTTCTCTTACCAATCGGCATACAATAAAACCATAAGTTTATAAGATATGTTCCATAAGTGTGGCACTGGTTACTGAGACCTAGTTGTGGAGTGACGTAAGTGCAACATCATAGATTCTCGTGAAGTGACGCCTGGTGGGGCGCTGTCAAAGGCTTAGTACAGACTAAGTAGGAAGATGCACTGCATAACCACGTGTAATCAATTCTCGTGTCGTTCTCGAACTAAGTCTCAGTAAAACTTTAGTATTATGAAGTATAGGAAGTGACATACTTATGGAATATCTCTTATACACTTATGATAAAACTTCATAGTTTTATTTAGTTTTATGACTTCGCCCACAAAAGGCTGCTGGCTGAACTTTTAAAATAAGTAAAATGTTTTCCCCAAATATGTATACGGGGAAAATAACGAGATCCGAAATTAATGATGTGGTGTTTTGAATGTAACTTTTGATCTAATTTGAATATTTAGATGTAGTTTGTTTTATTAAATGCGTAATACCACGTAGAATCAAATTGCTCTTCGCTTTTATGTGTCTAAATCTAACGGTTTTGCCGAAACTTGCAAAAAACCAAATTTTCCAAGATGGCGGCCATTTTTGGGGATGTTCCACCCCCCCTACAATAGGCAACTTTTTTCCCCTTCATTAGCACCATGGGTAGATGTCATTTCCGTTGAGAGTTGCTTGTCTCTAATTTTGTCCGATCTTTTACCTTTTTTATTTTAATTGCACTGTACTAAATATAGCTCGGTCATTTTCCGAGCGGAAAATTTTCACACTAACAACCCTATACCAATCGTTTAGATCGGTGATGATATCGTGACCAGCAACGGCACCTTCAATGATGGAATCCAGTCTCGTCTCTTTGTGTGTTAATCCTGACTTCTCTTTAAGAAGGCTTTCCAAGGCCAACTTGAGATAATCGGGCATTAACAACGGCTCACCTGAGGGAACCGGCATTTTCTCCCTGGAATTCATCGCACCGTCTAGAGCTGGGTTTAATGGGCTGGGTGGTCGCGATGTCAATAAAGCCCGGTGAGTCAGCCGGGTTTACCGATGTGAAGGAGGCATCGGGGGTTCCCACGTCACCAACGACCGAAGCCGTCGTGGTCACCCTTGACATATCAGTGTTATTGTCTAAAGTTTGGCTGAGAGGAAAAGTTTGCAAATCAGGAAACCCCGATTGCGAGAACAGGTGAACGAATTCCGTCACCTTAATTTTGTGGGCAGGGTTTCGCCGATGGTCCTTCAAGGATTCTAATGTTCTCTCGGGGAATTTTTCCAATAAAGCCCTATTAATATACCGAGTGCCCGCCAATTGCAACTCGGCCTCCTGAGAGGCAATCAGGGACAATTCCTCTTCAGACCATCTTTTATGGGGATGCTCGGTAGAAATACCCTCATTATATTCTACCAAATGAGCGGAGCGTCTATGTAGCCCAAGGCCACTCTTTGAGCTAAAAGCTCTGAGACAGGTGTCACATCGATAGTGGAATTCAGTAATCCCGCTTGGTGTAGGTAAAAATCGCAGTAATGGTATGGTCAGGGGACTCAGCTAATCGCACTGAGCCCTCTTTTTTACTTTGATTTGAGTTATACATTGCCTGATTTTAATATCCCGACAAGTTGACACCTCGCCGGGATAGGGCCGGGTACGGGCTTCCTGGACCTAGTCCGGGTTCGTGCTTGGTCTGCTAAGCCACGACAACTCTCTTCCCCTAGGGATAACCTGCCCCTTGGGTTCGTGCACTTCGCACCCCATGAGAATTCTAGAGGTACATTCTTTTACAGCGCCTCCCTCAGTCGGCCCTTCCTGGCCGGAAAAGTATTTTCTGTGCCTCCGGTGAGGTTGGACACTTGCGTGATACGTTGGCGTTACCCGGCCCATACCTTTGACCAACTGGAAAGGCCACGGAGGTGTATCTACGACTTATTCTAGGAGAGCAGTAGCTCTCTTAGATGAGACTTGATACTGCCTCTAATGCTAAAGGAGGGTTCTTTGATTGAACGTAACTTTTTTCGTATTGTGTTTGCTGCTTTGAAATTTTGCCAGTGAACTAAAATTCGGGCCCTAATTTTGTGGTTAAAATTTCAAAAAGATCCATCTTATAGTTAATTCTATAAAGAATAAAGTTGTCAATGGTGGTTTTAGAGTCCATAAAATGAATCCGATATTTGGTGAAAAATACTATATTCTTCCATAGAGATAACATGTGATTTTTTGGAAAAATGACCTTAATTGGGATAGTGTATAAAGAAAACTATTCATTCGTTACGTTTGGGAACCATCTTAAATCAAAGATAACAGTCCTTCCCTTAGTTTCATTATGAAAAATTAAGTTTAAGTATTGATTTTTATCATTAAAAAACACTTACTGTGACTTACGTTGTTTTGAGTATTGAAGTTACGGCGTTTTAGCACTGTTAGAGACACGCATTTTAGCCCTAATTTTTTATATTGGACTTACGGCGTTTTTGTCGTGATTTACGCCGTTAGAGGGCGATTAAGTAATAAAAACATGGCGTTTTTTAGCTCTTGGTTTAAACCAAAATTTTGGATTAGGAATTAAACTGAAGGCTAATTAGGTCTGATTTTTATTATTGTCGTAACAAAAACGTCATTGAAAATTACCACAATTATTTTTAAACTAGAAATTCACCAGAATATTTTATTATTAAGCATTTTCGCTAAACCTTGGTCAAAATAGCGTTATGAATGATTGTTGTCATGTTATAAGCAACATCAACTTCGGTTATTTGGGATAATACTGTCGGTAGGTTGAAATAAATTATAATTAAATTAAGACTTTTTTAAAAAATTATTGCAATCCTTTAAAATATAAAGTTGTCCAGCTAATATACTAAAGATATAGTAAAGCTAAATTCGTTTTCAATTTCTTGATTTTTCAATTTCTCTTCAAATTCTTTTATAATTTTAAAAGCGGAGATGTAATATGTAAAATAACTGTAAACGCGATCAAATTTTTCGTGTTCTTCAATCATGTATAAATGAGAGGGGAGTATTTTAATGTCGAAAAGCATTTCGTAAATACATGAAAGATAATCATTTATAACTTCAATCATGGTTCTGAATACGACCTTATGAGATCTTAGTCTAAGTAAACGAGTGTTAATGGTTTCTGAGCTTCTGTTTAATTCGTAAGCTTCAAAGGAGTTAAGAGTTATTTCAGACAATTTTTTATCATTGATTTCGGAATAAAATTTTAAACAATCTTTAGACGCGAGAGCGACTACTTTTCTAGTGCCGTTGTTAGAAAAGAGCGCTTCGAATTGACGGGGTTCATTCCCCGATGTCCAACCGGCTAGAGGACCAATCTTTAAGAGAAGATTGTGAAACTCATCGTCGGTTAAAGCGAAGGTTTCGAAAGAAAGAGTTTTTGTTGTTAATACGGAGTTCTATGTCTAGGTGTAAATTCTCAAAACCGAAAGTTAAGCATAATTTATCGCTTAAACGAAAATGAGTATTGATTTTCTTAATCGGAGAAATAGAAGTTTTTCTCTTGACGCCGGTATTCGGGTCGTAGAAAGAGACTTAAATAAAGAGACAGAGTTTCTTTAAATATTAAGAGAGAGTTAAAGGGTTAAAAATATATATTTACTGTAAGAGTCTCCGTGTTCCATGTTTCTTGGTCGGCGTTTGTCGAGAAAGTGTTGGTAATATGGGAAAGTAAGGGTCCTATTTATACTCGAAAATTAGCGTTGGTACTATTAGGGTATTGTTGTAAATGTAAATAAGATGGATAGTCTTTAGTCTCATTGTTCGATCTTAAATTTATCTTAATGTCAAAGTTCTGAAACCATAAATTTACAAATTCCAAAATTCCCAGAATTATAATAAAACACAAAGAAATAACGATAGTATTTGGTTTTAACGTTGGTATATTCCTTTGATTACTACTTGTTTCCATGTTGACTGGTGAATGACAACTAATAATTATCAGTAACAAATGGTCCGCTTTTATTTAAAAAAAGCGGGGTAGTAACAATATAGCGCCTGCCAGTAATTGGAAAGTAATTCGTAAATTATCTCACAGACTTTCTATTATTCGTATCTTTCTTATTTTCTTTTAGAACTTAAGTGAATTACGACCTTTTAAAAGTTGGTCCTTTTCATTTCACCTTGTTGACAACCAATAATAAAGAACCCTTTTTTATTATAAGAAATTTCCTTTTCTTGACACGTAATAATAGGTATGAATAATAGGAAAACCCTATTATTATACTGAAGGTATTTGAAGTCTTTTTTTTTTCGGTATAAGAACTTCTTTTATATTTTATTGTTGAGGGGATCGTGAAGATTAAGTGAATTATGACCTTTTAAACGTTAGTAAATACCTTTTCATTTCACCTTGTTGACAACTAATAATTACCGGTCCTCTTTAAGTTTCTTCACTGTTTACATGATGACAAATATAATATTACTAAAGTTAAAGGATTTAGGTTAGACACCAATTCGGAAAAAATTATAAATATAAAAAACCTTAAAGTCTTATTGGGCGTAGAAATAGAAGCTGATGAAGAAAATGAAACTACGGATTTTAAAACACGTATTCCTAAACAAATAAGAAGATTACCAAATCACATTGTTGTATCTCGCGATAAAACTAAAGTATACAGAGTTATTTTAGATAAAGTAAGAATTTACCCTAACAATTTCGAAACTGTACCTTATGGTTACAAACTTTAACGAATAAATTTGTAAATAGTGTAAGCCTAATATTAAAATAAAAACGTAATGCGTATCGTAAATTTAAAAGTCTTTATTCTTATAGTTTTTTTTCCAATTTACCAAAAATTTGTTTTAAAAACCAAACGTTTTAATAAAATTCGTTAAAAAAAACAAATGTTTTTAATAAAGAACGTAAAATAGGAAAATTAAACAAATGTTTTTAATAAAAAAATATTAAAAGATCTTTATAGGTTATTTAAAAAAATCTTTATAGGTTATTTAAAAAAAAAGGTTTTAAAAAATACTTCAAATTTTTTTAGTACTTTTTAATCGATTGAATTAGGAGAACGAAGATACTTTCAAAGATTATTTCATCCAACTGTCCCTCGCGAATCGTTCTTCTGATATCGATAAGGCCGACTTGTACAAGGGCGCGGAAACTTCTTAACTGTATAAACTCCAAAAGCATTCTGTTAATAATATATGTATAAAAAACGATATAGACGACTTTGTTATATTACTAATAAAAAAACTTACGCGAAACCCTTGCAGTTGTTAAGAAAATAACTGTAAAATAAAAAAAATATGTACGATGTACTAATAATAATTCAACATAATAATAATTTCTTACTTATTATGATTGAAAATAGTGTTGCGTTCAATTAAACGCATGAGTTGTGACGATAAAACTTCAAAATAACCTTCGTCGTTTATGAAGGGTCTAAGGCCTTGCAAATATTCGTCGAAAACAGTTTTAACACTTTAACAAATAAATAAAGATATTTTAAAAATAATTTCTAGAAGTATTAAATGTTTCTTTAATATACATACACGTCGGCGTGGCAATTTAAAGTTTCCACAGTAGGTCCAGGGGTTGCGATCCACGGCGTTAATAGAGCGTATTCTTGGTTCGGAGACGCAGGAGGAGGAGGAGGTGAAAAAACAATAATAGGAATGTTGGGGTTTTGTAGTTCCGGAAGATCATTTTCCAAAATTTGTAAAGGGGACGGGGAAAACGGTGTGTCCACACCGTGTAAATAACTGATAGATTTTAAAATAAATTAATATTATGTATTATATTTTAATATTAATAATAAATAATATTAAAAATGTTATTATTAGAATCGTACTAACCAGGCTGGTCCAGAGGGACAATTAGGCATCTTGAATTTTACTCCAAAAAGTATTTTTGCGCTACAGCACCTCGTTCGTTCGGGAGTTGGGTCAAGAATGATGGTCCCGAAATAGGCCTAAATGCTCTTTATATTTAGAGAAGAGGGATAGTAAAAAGAGGGTTTCCAAAATCATATGGTCTTTTTGACCACCGATGAAGTTTATTTAGGTGGTAGAATACAGGACCAGTAGAAGTTAACATTGACATGATTGAATGTTCTCAAAAGGATTCCGAGTAACAACCCCATCTCTTCACTTTTGGGATTTTAAGTTAGATTAAGGTGGACGAAGTAACCACTCCTCCGCAAAAGAGAAAGTTGTCAAGTTTTTTTTTCAAAGAGTATAGGAGTTATAGGTATTTTTAGGTAAGACTTTTTGTTGAAAATAGAAGAGACAACCCCGCACATTATGTGTAGGTCAAGAAAAGTTTGTCAGCTTAATGATAACGTTGGTGGTAAAGGTTAGAGCAGAAGAAGAAGAATGATTTAGTAAATAGTCAAGAAGCAGAGGTATTTTTTTCTTACAAAATACTTAAAAACATTATTTGGAGGGACTTTGTCGTCCTGAGTCCTGATCGTCCTGAGGAGGGGACGTTGAAGTAGAAGAGGATGATGATGAGGAAGTCTCCGTGGGTTGGGGTGCATGACCATCTTCCGTAGGGGAGCTTGGCTCAGGATTCTCCAACTCATAGACAACGGGGGAATGTTTAGCAACTATTTTGAAGGGACCTGCCCATTTAGGACTAAGTTTTCTCATAACTTGGCCTGTCGTACTTGACAAAGGATGGTTTCGATCCATACTAAAGTTCCTAGCTCAAATTCTAGAGGGTCATGGCGGAGGTCATAGTATTTCTTTTGATGCGCCTTAGCTAGTTTAGATAATTCGTTACTGAATTCTATTTGTTCCCTAAGAACTTTTAAAGCTTTAGTACGACCGGGGTCGTCAGGGTCCTGAATGGGTTCTTCAATTTCTAAATCCCAAGGGAGACGTGGCTCCCGCCCTAAATTTAAAAAGAAAGGGGATCTGCCCGTGGTTTCGTGGGGTGCAGAATTAATAGCAAATTGAAGAAGGTCAAGGGATTCATCCCATCTATCATGTTGATTCCCTACATAAAATGATATAAGATCGCCTACTACACGATTAACTCGTTCGGTGGGATTTCCTTTAGGTGTGTAGGGGGTAGTAAACTTGGGATTTATTCTTAAAGATCTGCAAGATTGCAGCCAAAGTTTCGAAGTAAATTGTACCCCTTTATCACTAAGAATAGCTTTAAGAGCTCCCCACCTAGTAATAATAGACTTAAAGGCTTGAACACAAGTTTTAGCTGTAATAGTCTTAAGTGGAATCATCTCCACGAACTTTGTCATATAATCGACGAAGACTATTAAATACTTGTAATGATGTCTACTTTGAGGGAAAGGCCCCATTATGTCGACGCTAATTTGGTCCCAAGGACTTGTCAATTCGGAGGGTTGCATTAGCCCTGGCTTCATTCTATTCCTAGCCTTAAACCGTTGGCATAATGTACAACCTCTAACGTAATCCTGAACATCTCTTACTATAGTGGGCCACCAATAACTAAAAATTACTTTTCTCAGGGTTTTATCTTTGCCCCTATGAGCAGATAAAGGGTGATCATGCAATAATCGCATGGCTTCTAACCTTAACCGAGGAGGTAAATATATTTTCTCAGGTTGATTTCTATAAGGTCTTCTATAAAGAAGATTATTTTTCAGTTCAAACAATTTATGTCTAACTGGGTTTGGTTCTTGTAAGGAATTTAGTATAGCGGAAGCAAAAGGGTCTTCCCTTTGGGATTTTCTCACATCTTCCAATGTAAACACTGAATTTAACGATCTACGACCTGGGGGACGTATCTGACCTTCAACAGAGACACTAGAGGAGGTTGAGGAACTATTACTGGTAGAATTTGAACTTGTATTACTACTAGTTGGATCCTGTAGACTAGTAGATGAGAAAGGGGAAGAGCTAAAATTAATGCTTAAGACGTTTATCGGTGCTCTCGATAACGCGTCAGCTACCACATTCTCGACTCCTTTCTTGTGATGTTAAAGTCAAACGTTTGAAGGTACGTGGCCCATTTAACTAGACGAGAATTTGGTTCCCTAATATTGAATAGCCATTGCAAAGCTTGCTGGTCAGTGAGAACTGTGAACTTACGACCTTCTAAAAAGGGTCTAAATTTTTTAACTGCCCAACAAATAGCTAAACATTCTTTCTCGCTAGTCGAGTATCTAGTTTCAGCATCTTTAAGTCCAGTACTAGCATATGCTATAGGGACTTCTATATCATCCTGAATTTGGGATAGAAGAGCACCTAACCCTGCGTCACTAGCATCTGTAGTTAGAATGCACGGGGAATCCCTTCTAAAGGAAGCTAAGGGATGAGCCTTACAAATTTCTTCCTTAATCTATTCGAACGCCTGTTGCTGTTCGGTATCCCAAATAAATTTCTGATCCTTCCTTTTAAGTTTATTAATAGGGGCTACTATTTGAGAATAGTGATTAATAAACCGGTTATGCCAACCTGCCATCCCTAAAAATCTTTGTAAATCCTTAATATTTTTAGGAGGAGGGAACTTCTTAATGGCTTCGATCTTTGAAGGGTCAATATGCACTCCTTTTTCATTAACTATATGACCGAAAATAACTGCTTCTTTTTGAGCAAACCGACATTTCTTTAACTGAAGGGTGAGACCCGCTTCCTTTAATCTATTTAGGACGTATTCCAAACACGTTAAGTGCTGATCCCAATCCTCACTAAGAGAGATTAAATCGTCTAAATAGTCAATTAACTGAAAATAATCGGCGTCTCTAAAAATCTCGTCGATTAAACGTTGGAAAGAGCTAGGGGCGTTACAAAGCCCAAAAGGGAGTACGTTAAACTCGTACTTTCCCACATGAGTCACGAAAGCAGTTTTAGGTCTACTCTTAGGGTGCATTTCTACTTGCCAATACCCTGATTTTAAGTCAAGGGTAATGATAAATTTAGGTCTTCCCACTCTTACTAGCATATCCTCTATATTAGGCAGGGGATAAGGGTCTTTGATGGTAACGCTGTTTAGTTTTCTATAATCAATACAAAACCTATAGGGTTTACCCCGTTTTGTTTGATCAACTAAAACTACGGGCGAAGCCCAAGGAGATACTGAGGGTCTAATGATCCCGTCATGTAACATGTCCCTAACATGTTGTTCGATTATTTTTTTCTTCTGATCATTTACACGATAAGGTTGAGATTTTATGGGCGGACTATTTCCCGTATGAATCTCATGGAAGACTAGTCCGCTTCTTCCTACTTTATCCGAAAACAATTCAGGGAATTTTAACAAAAGGGATTCTAGTTGTAGACGTTGGTCATTAGAAATAGGAGCTGCGGAAACCGCTTCCCTGATATTATCTAATATCTCCTGGTTTACTGGATCCTTTTCTGATGGAATTGAAAAAGGGATCTTTTAAATTACCCACTAAACAATGTGAAGATTCAAAATCTAATTTGACCCTATATTCCTCAAGGAAATCTTGTCCCAATATAAAGTCACTAGTGAGGGAAGGAACAATGTAGAATTGAAATTTGAAATATTTTTCATTCCCATTATCTATAAGAGAGAAGTCAAGTTCATGGGAACCTTTTGTAAACGTATAACGGCCGTCGCCCCAAACTACACAGTCTAAATGTTCATCTTCAGGTAGCTCTGAAGAATTTCTAAATTTGCAAATTTTTTGCCATTGGTCTAAGCTAATAAAAGAAGCATTTGCCCCGCTATCTAGTTTTGCGTGTACTGTCGCGTGTTCAAATATAACGGGAATAGTAACCCTTTTATGGATGGAACCTTTCTTTACGGATTCAATCCTCAAAGGGAACGCGACACGCTTCTTGATAGGGTTATTTATTTGGCACCGGGAGAGGGACCCTGAGGGATCTCTCCCGCTTCGGCTTCCCCCGACCTGCTGCTGCTGGCCCATTGGGCCGAATCCCATTAGACCGAAGGTCCCATTGAACCGAATCCCGTTGGACCGAATATAGCCAAAATGTGCGGGTTTACTATCTTAAAATTTTCATTGCTATTAAAAGATATATTTTTAACGCCGTATTTTAAAACCGAAAAAAATACCTCTTTTGTTTTAAAGAAAATACACTTGTCCTTAAGCTTGCGTCTATCAATACACTTGTCCTTAAGCTTGCGTCTATCAATACACTTTCCTATATAAATAATGATCCTGTGATGGTCAAATCCCAAGTTTAAAAGGATGCCTCTATTGTAACCGAGCCGAATCAAAGCCAACCTGAAATGACCCGTAAAACAATCAATATTTTGGAAAAGGCATATATTTAATGTTCAAGGAACTTAATAAATGCAGCGTTAATTGTTCCAGAATCTTTATAAAAATATTTTGTTGGAAAAGGCCCGCTTTTATTATGCAAGGACCTCAATGAAAATAACAATATTATGGAAAATCGGTTATCCTACCACTTCCAATCCTAACCAAACCTAACCTACCGAACCAAACCTCACCGAACCAAACCTAACCTTACCCTACCTAATCCAACCTAACAAAACATAACCTAACCTTACCCTACCTAACGCAACCTAACAAAACATAACCTAACCAAACCTAACCCAACCCAACCAAACCTAACCTGATTTGACCTAACCTTAACCCTCTAAAATATTACCGTAATTTTAATAAAATTTACGCAAAATATTTCAAATACTCAAATTCTATTATTGCAATAGTTTTTTTTTATTACTTTATAGTTTCCCACACTGTCTAAAGTAACTGCAATTAAGTTCAAATGAAATTAATAATCAATTGCATGAAACTATTATTACGTAGTTTACTTTTTCTTTCGGGCAATCGCTCCAAGGACTGTCGCATGGTAGTCCGATACTCTTCCACTTCGCCACGGTGAGACGAAAGTTCCTATCGCTAAATTAACTTATATAGCCTTATAAGTATTAATAATAATCCTAATAAAAAATCCCAATAGACAGAAACCGCACAAACAGCGGGATTTAAAATCATATTTCAGATAAAATCGGTCGATTTGGAATTCAGTCGAATGGGATTCGATCCAATGGGAGGACACCGACTTGCTGAGTTGTTTATCAGGACAGTTGGTAGCGTAATGTCCAGTCTTCTGACATATGTAACAAGTATAGGCGGGTTGAATTGTCTAGCTGGGGATTTGGCTCTATACCTAGACCTTGAATTAGGTCGAGAGTTATTTCCTTGTACATTTGGGATCATTCACCTATTTTGGTTTCCAATATTTTGATTAGGATATTCCCAAGGTAGGGCATTCTGATTATAATACATAGGTTGAGGGATCCAATTCATGGCATAAGGCTGTGGAGCAAAGGTCCCATTATTTCGGGAATCCCTAGCCCTATTTGACTGCTTAGGAGGAGATTTTTTTCTTCTCAGTAGGCTTATCATCCTTGTGCAGGTTTCTTTCTACTGTTTTTAAAGCTGTCCTTAACTGCTCAAGAGTTGTAAATGGCATAAAAGGGAGAGGAGCTTCCAACTCTTTTTTAAGGTTACTTTTTATAATGTTAACTAATTCTTTGTCCGTTAATGGGAGATTCATTCCCAGATTTAATTTTGTTACTTCCCCAATAAATTCTTCAACAGATTCTTTATCTTTCTGTCTCCTTTGGGAAATTTCTAACCTAAGTTTCGAATCTGCTTCAGAGTCCCTAAATTGAGCTTTAAAATGTTTCTTAAAACTTTTCCATGTTAGCTTAGGATGGCTCGGATTAGTTTGGCGTACCGAATCATATCTCAGGGTTAGATTTCTAAACCAGTAAAGGGCATGCCCTCTAAGCAAGAGAGGCAAAGCAGATAGACTCTCTTTACCTGTAAGTTTATGGAACTTTGAGAATTCCTCATAAGAAATGAGAAACTCTGCGGCACTTTCATTTGGTGAACCCGAAAATGCTAACCTTTCAGGAGGGATAACAGGGGTTCTAACAGCTGAAGGAGCTGGAGAAATAGCCTTTACTAAATTTGCATTAGCTTGTACTAGTTGAGGTAGGGCATTTGCTATTACCGTGAAACTATTCACCATGGCCTGAATTAGGGGGAGTAAATGATTTCCTACATCCTCAGTGGATGTATTTGGACCAAATTGGAAAGTACTAGGAGGAATTTGAGGGATATTCCCTGTAGTTCCCGTTGCAGAAGGTTGTTGAGGATCATTCCCGGTAGGCCTAGGAGGGGAAGTATTCTCCTCCCTATTAGGATTACGTTGTGATCTAGTCTTAGACTGTGAAGTACTGAAAAAGCGAACTTTTGGCCTAACACTAGGTACTTCTGTATCAGAACCTGATGGATTATTCCCATCAGAGGAAGGGATAGTTAAAGGGGTAGAAGACCCCGCAGGAGGAGGAATGCCTCTCATCGGAAAGAGTTGATAGGGAGTTTCTCCCGAGGCTAAAGGATTTAAGTAGGAAACAATAGACTTCTCTTCCTTTTTCTTTGTTGTTAAATCTGTTGTGTTTCAAATATATCTTTAACCATTCTCATGCATGCATATATAAATCTTTGTAACTACTATAACAATCTTTGGTTTAAAAAGAATAATAATAAAAACGTGACTGCGACGCAGTAAGCGCTAAGCGGCTATAACCAAAATGTCCTAGTCTATCTGTATAAACTTCAAAGTATTAAAGTTGTTATTATAGTTAATGAATCGGATTAATTAATCACCACCGTTACCGACGAGGACATTACAATTGGCGACGGACCCTTTTTTTCGATTCCACGAGGGAAATATCATATCAATAACTCGCACCATGCCATTTATCTCATCAACCGAGGCTTAGCAGCTATCTTATCACATCGGGGCTCTATCTATATCGCAAGTATTGCTATCAATCATGGCTTTATCGTTACCAGTTATCTTACCCTTTGACCTTACCACGGATGCGGAAAACCTAAATGCCGCATGGACCAAATGGTGCCTTAAATTTGAAAATTATCTTGTTGCTTCTGGTATCAAAGATACTGCCCGTCGAAAGGCTTTATTTTTACACTGTGTTGGCGACTCAGTCCACGACACTTTTTGTGCCCTCCCAGGAAGTGATACGACTGCAGATTATGAAGAGGCCAAAGCTTTATTAACGCAACATTTTGCACCGAAGCAAAATATCGACGAGATTTTTAAGTTCCGAGAGGCTAAGCAATTTGAACATGAAAATATCGATGCCTACCACGTTCGTCTTCGTACTCTCTCGAAATTTTGCGCGTTTGCTGATCCTGAGGTGGAAATCAAACGGCACATCATTCAGACCTGTTTATCTAAGAAGCTACGCCGAACTGCGTCACAGGATCCTTCGTTAACCTTGGATAAACTATTACAACTGTCCCGCCTCATGGAACTATCTGAAGCACAAGCCACCAGTATTGAGAAAACCAACCAGCAACCGAATTCATCTACCTCTCTCTCGTATTTAACCAAACCTCCTGCCAAAACTCGATGTCAACCAACCACACCACCATCATCTTCAACTCGCTTTCCCAGGAAAGAGCAACCAGTCTCTTATCAGTCTAAATGTGGATTATGCGGTGGCTCATATCCTCACCCAGTAAACCGTCCTTGTCCTGCCAAAGGAAAGACTTGCAACGCTTGTGGCAGACTAAATCATTTCAGTCGAGTTTGTCGTTCACCCTCTAGTCGCTCTGGTCAAGCGAAGAATTTTACTAGTCATTCTAGACATCCTCATGCAAATCAAGGCAAATCAGTCGTTCGTGCGATACAAACACCAGATGAGGGAGATGGAGACACCGATTTTGGAGATGGAGACACCGATTTTCTCTTCTCACTGAAGACTCAAGATGATTGCCCTGCCAGCAATAAACCGCTTATCAAGGTACGGATTGGCGAAGGCATCGTCACTGTACTCATGGATTCAGGCTCAGATGTCAATGTTATCAGTAACTCAACGTATCAGTCGTTACCTAACAAACCTAAACTGCAACCATATCACCGAGAAGTATTTGCATATGGTGCAAATATACCCTTAGACATTATTGGAGCCTTTAATGCGACTATCAGCGTGAAACGCCACCACACCCTTGCAACCTTCTATGTCACTGATGACAAAGGTCCAGTAACACCGTCCTTGATAGGTTATCCGACCTTATTGCAGTTGAATATTCTACCATCACCAGAAAACCTGTATCAAATGGTCAATCAACTCAGTGATGAAGATCTCACGAAGCAATACCCCGCTCTCTTTAGTGGCATTGGCAAAATGAAAGATGTGAAGATAAAACTAGCCATTGACAAATCTGTCACACCAGTGGCTCAACCGCACCGACGAATACCGTTTCACTTGCGCCAGGCTTTGGACGAAGAATTAGATCTACTTTTGGATCAAGACATCATTGAACCCGTATCAGGCCCAACACCATGGGTGTCACCTGTTGTATTAGTAATGAAAGGTAATAAACTTCGTCTATGCGTTGACATGCACATACCAAACACCGCCATCGTCAGAGAAAGACACGTAATGCCCACCCTCGAGGACATTATCCACAAACTGAATGGCGCTACCGTCTTTTCCAAGTTAGACCTGAACAAGGGGTATCATCAGCTAGAACTTGACGAAGGTTCAAGACCAATCACAACCTTCAGTACACACAGAGGTCTCTACCGATACAAGCGCCTCAGTTTTGGTGTCAATTCTGCTGCGGAAATATTTCATCACATTGTTTACTGCATGCTTCAAGATATTTCTGGCACCGTCAATGCGTTAGACGATGTACTGGTGTTTGGCACCAACCAGAAGGAGCATGACATTGCTTTGAAGAATGTCTTACAACGACTCCAGGAGAATGGCATAACCCTGAATTTAGCCAAGTGTCTTATCCGTCAACCTAGCCTTGAATTTTATGGCCATGTTTTTGGACCATCAGGCCTGTCTATCAACCAGAAGAAAATTAAGACGTTGCAAACACTTAACTGACCTTCAACGCCCGATGAGGTGCGCAGCCTTCTAGGGCTTGCCACCTACTGTTCAAGGTTTATTCCCAACTTTTCGGACATAACGCTACCCCTGAGAGCTTTAACAAAGAAGGACACCGCCTGGAAATGGGGGTCCGAACATGATCAGGCTTTAGCTACCTTGAACAAACATCTCTCCAATGATACCATTCTTATCTACTTTGCTCCTGCAAAGGAAACAGTCGTTTATGTAGATGCCAGCGCTACTGGTCTTGGTGCTATTTTGTCCCAGCTCGACGCTCATGGCAATATATCCATCATCTCTTTTGCAAGCAAAGCTTTAACGGATGTCGAAAGCATATATTCGCAAACCAAAAGGGAAGCTCTAGCGGTGGTATGGAGTTGTGAACACTTTCATCTTTACCTGTATGGTTCGCCTTTCCGCGTTATTACCGATCATCTCCCACTTTTAAATGAGCTGGACATAGTCGATGGAGTAATACTCAAGGCGCATCGCATTTACGTCCCACCATCCCTACAAGACCGCGTCATTGCCATAGTGCATGAAGGGCATAT
Organism: Phalangium opilio; assembly: GCF_054372755.1. Taxonomy (NCBI): domain Eukaryota; kingdom Metazoa; phylum Arthropoda; class Arachnida; order Opiliones; family Phalangiidae; genus Phalangium; species Phalangium opilio. The sequence continues at coordinate 1,341,860 of NW_028324179.1, read as the reverse complement.
GGGACTAGTGAAAACGAAACAGCTCTTACGTACTAAAGTATGGTTTCCGAAAATGGATGAGCGTGTAGAGCACATAATCAAATCATGTATCCCGTGTTTGGCTGCTATCCCACACTCTACAACAGAACCACTTCGCATGACGCCACTACCCACCAAACCTTGGTCTGAACTAGCCGTCGATCATTTAGGTACATTCAAAAATGGCACTTATCTTTTAGTCATCATTGATGAGCACTCACGTTTTCCGCTGGCCGAGATCGTGTCTACCACATCGGTTGAAGCGAATGTCAAAGTTTTGGATCGCGTCCTCTCAATCTTCGGAGTACCAGACGTAGTAAAATCGGATAATGGCCCGCCATTCAATGCTAGAGAGTTCACTACCTATTTGAAGGATATGGGTGTTCATCATCGCAAGATCACTCCGCTCTGGCCGCAGGCTAACGGTACAGCAGAACGTTTTATGGCGTCCCTTGCAAAAGCACTACGGACAGCCGAAGTCGCGGGAACGGATTGGAAAGAAGCACTTACGAAGTTTCTTCGCAACTATCGTCTCACACTGCACTGTACTACGGAAAAACCTCCCTCCACCGTCATGTTTGGCCGCACAGTAAAAGGAAAACTTCCTACTTTGTCACATGAAGATCCGAAGGATTTGGTCGATTTGGCCACAAAGGATCATTCCGCAAAAACAAAGATGAAGAACTATTAAGACAAACGTCGTCAAGCCAAACCTCAGTCAATACAGTTAGGTGATACTGTTTTGGTCAAAGCCCAACGAAGTCATATTTTAACCCACTGCCGTATACGGTCACCAACGTTCAGGGACCTACGATTACAGCTGAGCGACATGGACACACTATCACTGGCAATTCGTCATTTTACAAACTCTACAACCCGGTCGAGCAAAACGAAACCCCAGTGACATCTAGGGATGGAGAACCTTCCAACGTTTCACCTTTTACCGACTACACCCGGCCATCTAACGAGTCTCCTACAACGCCTACAATTCCGTCCAGACCTCAACCCTACAATCTACGATCGCGTCCCGTGAAACCAAGACGGTTGATCGAAGAACTTTAGTGTGATAAGAATTTCATGCAATCTTTTTTTTATGTCTCGACAGTCACTTCTAAAGAAAAGGGGATTGTCGTGTTTCAAATATATCTTTAACCATTCTCACGCATGCATATATAAATCTTTGTAACTACTATAACAATCTTTGGTTTAAAAAGAATAATAATAAAAACGTGACTGCGACGCAGTAAGCGCTAAGCGGCTATAACCAAAATGTCCTAGTCTATCTGTATAAACTTCAAAGTATTAAAGTTGTTATTATAGCTAATGAATCGTATTAATTAATCACCACCGTTACCGACGAGGACATTACAAAATCCTCCATGTAAAGCATGTTGTTGAAGGAAGCTGCAAGATCTTCCTCCCGTTCTGCCGTTAGTAAGGAATCGAACTCTTTCTCTTCCGAATCTTCTTCATTATTGAAACACGGTTGATCGCCGTCGTCTTCGTCCTTCTTGGTCGATCTCCATTTTTGGTTATCCATAGGGTTTTGACCGTGGGCCATTATTATAGAGTTCATTAATTAATACAACAATACTAATTTTAATTAATTACAGTCAATGATTAAGTTGGATTAAGTGAATGATAATTAATTGGGTAAAACAGCGTTATTAATCAACGAGAGAGCCGGGGCTTAATATCCCGCGTGGGGGGCGTTGAAATCTCGCTGGTAACAACAACGTTTTAGGGACAAAACCGAGGCTTAAGGCCTACATGTATTCGAGTGTCCCTGTTCGGGCGCCATTTATGTAACCCTCAGTAGAATAAACTTAATTCAAGGGAATAATTTCCCTGGTATACAAAAGTCGATCCGTCTTAGGAGAAATAATAAACAGAACTGATTGACAATACTAAAATTATCCTAGATCACATCTGTGAAAGAGGTGTGGCTTGTGACATGGAGGCTAGATATGCCCTGCCAGAACCAAGGAGTGGAAACTCCAAGAGTTCTGGCAGCCATGTTACATCTATTCCATTCTTTTTGATCCATTTTAATAAATTAATGTTCGTTCTATTTAATCCATTTTAATAAATTTTATCCCTTTAACTGAAGAAAAGATTTAACAGTCATTTCATTACCCCTTGAACATAGGAAATGATTTCCCAACCATTTTGTTATCTTTTGAAAAAAATAAACTAACTTTACCATCCTTATGCCTTCTTTTTGATTCGCAACCATTTAGTTTTCCAGTTATCTAAAAAATGGTTGACCCGTTTAAAGCTACAAATATATTTCATAAAGGCATTTTCTTATCCCTTTAAGTCCTATTAACACAAATAAACAATTTATACTAATATGAATGTATCATTAATTGCTGTAAGCAAATATTAATAAATTAAACAATTTCTTTATCAACTCGCGTTAATCAATTTCTTCAATCTTCATAACTCAATGAAATTTTGTCGAATTTAAAAGCAAATAAATGGTGTGGTTTCGCCACTTGATGCTCCCAGGGTCGAAAAGGTGTAGCTAACTGGCCAGTTGCTAAGCTCAGTAAAATTAAATTTCCTAAATTATCATGTTTTTTGTAAAAGATCCGAAACTTATTATTTCCTGATTTAAAAAAAAAATCTACCTTTCTTTAGTTAAAACAAACGCCACTACATGCTCCCGTAGTCCAAGAGTGGAGTTGACAGGGTTTATTTGTTTATCAGTGTTTAAAGGGATTTAATTAGCCTCTATGCCTAATTGCTAATTAAGTCATAATTGTCCAATTGCTAATTCCAATTCAATTAGTTGCCAGATAATTAGCACAGTTCTGGTTTGTTTGGTGACAGGGTTTTGTGATCGTGTGATTTAATCAATCATTTATTCTACCAGCAATTTGACAAACAATTTATCTTCGTAGCAGTTATCATTGGCACCTGGTGAGAATTAAAAACAGGCTATTGCTTATTGTTTTCTTGGGCAATGTTAAAATAATCATTATATAAATAAACTGGTCATCGTTTAATTTTTTCTTAGGCAACTTAAAAATAAGCACTAAAAAAGTAATAAAAAAATTTATAGTTACCCAACAACAATGATTGGAAGAGTCCGAATAAAAAATATTAATTGGTTTGTTGACAATGTTTAGTGATCGTGTGATCTATCGATTAATTTATCAGCAAATTCAACAAACAAAATGATGTAGGTATTTGTTATCATTGGCCGGTGACACCAGTTTAGAAACCTGTTAACGAACCCTTATGCGTACAGTTTGCATTAATCTACTTTAGACAACAAAAACTTATTTAATTTAAGCAAAAAATTAACACTAATCAGCGGTTATCGTTGGCCGAGGGCACCGAGTGAGACACCTTAAAACGAACCCTACACGGCATGGTCTTCTAACTACAACAACCAGCTGACACTGACAGCTGTCAGCTGTCACGAACTTTAGACCGATACTTACTAAAATCAATGAATTTATAAATTATCGGCTAAAACCTAACTTTAAATTCTTTTGAAATAAATTATAATTAAGTTTAACTTACGAAAAAATAAAATTAGACCTAATTAGCTCCATCTTTTATATGAAAAGGGAAAAAATTTCCCTTAAGGCTTAGACTCGAACATAGGGAGAGCGGACTGCGGACGACGTATTTTCTAAACAAAAAATGGCTATAGCTGTAAATATCTCCTACCTACCGTACTACCTACAGCCGAAAAGTACTATTGCTAAGACCGAGGCTTAGCAATCAATAAATGAAATTTAATTATTAAATTATTGACTAAATCGTACCCTTAAATTTTTTTTGTATTGAATCAAAATAAATTATTACTTACAAAAAATATTAAAATCAGATCTTTTCAAGCTCATCAACGTTCTCAAAGTTCAAAAATAATCTTTAAGGTGACAAAACGCGGCGGCCATTGCCCAAAAGATTTAGTTTCCCTTTCTATACAAAGTTTCCACACCTACGTCATAAATGACGTAGCCTGCACAACGTAAGTCAAAGCATGATTAAACAAGACGGCCCAAGGGCTCGTAATAGTAGCCATATCGTCAAGTGAATAGCCCCTCTATACCCTACCCTAATGTGTGGATAACCCCTCTATACCTTACCCTAATGAGTGAATAGCGCTATCTTTTTCAATGCTTAAATGATTTACCGTGCATAAAATCAGAGTGAATAGCCCCTCGATTCCTTACTCTAAACAGTGATTAAATTATAACATTATAAATTTACTTATGCTGTAATTCTAATATTCCGGCGAATCGAAGAACAGATAGTTTTTAGTGATAATCCCCTCGATGAATTTACAACATAGACTTATGCCGATGCACACTTATCGCATCTTATAATTTCTAACTAGGACTTATGCCCAGAAACTTTTGAAAGAGAAAGTTTAGTTATAGTGATTACGCATTTTAGTGATTCTCCCCTCGAATTACTTTTAGCAATGCTAAAATGATCAGACGCATAACGCCCATTTAACACTATGTTACCTCTATCTAAACCCACATTTGAATTAACCGCCAAAACGTTCCAGTCAAACATAACATAGATGACGATAGCTACCGAACGAGAACGAAACACATGAGGAGCGCGGTAGGAAACGGGAAAATCGTTATCTATTTAATTAGCACATACATAAAAAGAAAATAAATATAAAAACCCCAAACATACAAATTCATAAGTATCCGACCCCACAGATAAAAATTCAAAAGTTTCCGACCCCACAGATTGAGAGGTACCCCACCCCACATCACCCCGACATTTTAGAGATAAGAATAAATAATAAAAAACTCGAGGTTTCTATCAAGTCTCTACGGTTCATTGGTAGAATGGCTGTCTTCTACGCCAGCGACCCGGGTTCGATTCCCGGGTCTGATCTGAAAAAATTTTAATTAAAATTAAATCTCTAACCGAGCCCAGTAACCCCTATGGGTGGGTTGTGGTAATATAAAGTTCCTTTTAAGCTAAAATCTGACGATAACGAAGCGACAACCCCCGGCCACTACTACTACTACTACTACGGCTCGGGTCAAACTAAGAGCCTATCGTATACTACGATATGGCTAAAAACATAAAATTTAGCACTTAAACTTAATTTTTCTCAAAACCTTATAAATGGTCCTAGAAAAAGGTTTATATTTTGATATAAAACCGTTCCCAAACGTAACAAACGAATATTTCATTTCAAAAGGGTGGCCACAAAATGGCTAAATTTGAGAAAAACTCCATGTTATTTCTATGGGAAAATTTAACTTTTTCACCAAAAGGGCTAATTAATTTTATGCAAATGAAAACCACCCTTAGCAACTTTATTTTTTATGCAATAAACTAATGGGTGGATCTTTTTGAAATTTTAACCACATATTGAGGGCCCGAATTGTAGTTCTGTGGAATTTTTTCGAAACAATTAATACAATACAAAAAAAGTTATATCCAAACAAAAAACCCTCCTTATACATTAAGAGCAGTATGAAGTCTTATCTAAGAGAGGTACCGCTCTCGTAGAATTTCGCTCTTTGTTCGGATTTTTGTAACATTTCAAAACTCTTAATTAATGGTGGAGGGTTAAGATTGAATCTTTATAGAGCCAAATTTTCGTTTTGTTTAATGGGGCCTGACGGAAAAGTGTATAAAAACGAAATAGTCGAAGCTATTCTGTACGTTCCTAAAGTTCAAGTCGCTCCTAAAATATTATTGGCACACGAGCAAGCCTTAAGTGTCAAAGCGGCTCAATACGCGTTCACTCGCACCGAAACGAAAGTTTTCACAATTTCTCCTAACATATTAACTACTTCTATTGAAAATATATATTTAGGACCCAACCCTAATAGGTCTTTAGTATGTTTCGTAGACCACGAGGCGTATAATGGTTCTTTCTCGAAAAACCCTTTAAATTTTGAAACTTTCGGGCTTAATTATATAGCGTTTTTTGCAAACTCTGAACAAATACCTTTCAAACCTTTAAGACCTGACTTAGACAAGGGGCTGTAGGTACGATCTTACTATACTCTTTTCAGCGGCTCTGACACACACTATAGTGACCAAGGAGTAAACATTAGTTTCGAAGAATTTGCAGATGGTTACGCCATATTCTGCTTCGATTTAAGTCAAGATAATTCCGCTAGTCAAACAAATCATTGGAACCTTGTTCGACAAAGACAGCTGAGGCTAGAACTAGGATTTAAAAATGCTCTCGCGAAAACACTCAGTTGTATCGTAATTTCGGAATTCCAATCTTTGCTCGAAATTGACAAGAATAGAAACGTCACTATTGTTAGTTAAACACAATGAATGCCCAAGAAATAACGACTATTTTAAAGAATTATAAACATTTCAAAGGGGTTTACCCTAGTGACATGTTACCGAAAATAATCGAAAATTACCCTTCATCGGTAATAGTAAATTTAGATCCTAAAAGGGCTGAAGGCTCTCATTGGATAGCTATCTACTTTGACGGACGTAAAAACGCCTACTATCTAGATTCACTAGCTATTGAGAATGTAGTACCATCAATCAGGATATTTGTCAAAACGAATTCTTCTAAATGGTCTTATAACGAAAGAAGATTACAATCCTTATCAAGTTCATCTTGCAGACATTTTTGCATCGCCTATATTTTACATCACCCTCCGTCATTTCGTGGATCTTCAAATCGTCGTACGATGAATACCACGTAGACCCCGATAACCGAAGAAACAATTTTTATACTACAAAATACATCCACGGCATTTCTTTCCGAGTCTTATATACTATCGGCATGCTTTAATTACGCAACGCGAGACGTTGCCACCTATTTTTCTAATGGAAAAGAAAAATGCGCGTTTTTAGAAGAAACTTTTAATATTAAAGACGATATGATTTAAACGAAATTGGTTGCCATAAGGCAACGGAAATTGAAGATGAGCCCCCCGTTAAATGTTTATTTCCCCATCGCTCAAAACCGTGCGCAATGAGAGAAGCGTGCTATACGCTTCATATTCGTATAAAAATAATGAAAATATTAACATTTAAATTTTATTTTTAATTGTTCATTAGAATAGTGTCCCTGGATACATTTCAAGTTTTCTGCTTATTTCCGCTCTCGCGAATTTCCAGGAGGCTCAAAGTATTTGAGTTATTTCCGCCCCAATTCAACCTTTTCTAGCTGTGATTTATTTCGTCGGTTTTATTTTAAGCAGGGACGGAAATAAGATAACTTTGAGACACTTATAGGGGTCACTGCCTCACTGAACCAATGTCCTATAAATTGATTGGGTGTGCAAAATGTTCTGGTTGCTAGACCAGCTTGTTATATTTAAAAGTCATTAAGAGTGATTTCGTCTCGACTCATGAAAGTCACTCCCGACAATTGAAAGAGGCATTGGTTAAAGAAACCTTATCACTCTTTTGGAAAAACATTACTTCGCGAGAATGAGATATTGTAATTCGCGTGTATGAAACTCTCAAGCCACGAGTGCTATTAAGTCACTCATTCTTGTCTCACTCTTTCGGCGCGAGAGACAAAAAATCTTTCGCAATGCGAGTGACACTATTCTCCGCCGAGTTCTCAAGAATCTCGCGGCGTTTTAAGCTGGAAAAATAAACTCACGTGATCAGCAGCCATTTATGGGGAGAGGGATTAGCTAACTCGATCACGTCCAATTAAGGTTTCTCAGAGAAGGCGGCACTCCTCTCGGAACTTAAAACTTCCTTGTTCAATTCATTTTAATTTAATTAACCTCACTTTCATTAGAATTATAACCTGATTTCAACAATGGTAAGTGGCACAACTTTGAACCAACTACCACCGTGCTCAGTGTTCCTCGAAGAAATAGAGTAGCTCCGTGAACAACTGAATATTGCCGAGTAACGCCATTATTATTTTCATAAAAATTTATTTCTAATGTCATAATTGTAAATAAGGAACTTAATGCACAATATCTTTGGATCCAATGGCCCAAAGGACCTGAAAATTTAATGACGGGGCTGTTTGACAATGGAGATAAGACACTATTTTTGCTCACTGCAGTGCACAATGTCCTATAAATTTTCCAGTGAAATAGGGGGTCACTGGACATATAACCTAAAATAAATTCTTATTTCCGGCCCTGTCACTCCGGATGGCAATTTTCCGGAGTGGCGGGAGTGCTCTCCAAAAGAGGAGTAGAAGGGATAAGACACATTAAATAGTAAAAGCATTATAAATTTGGGAAAATGTAAATGTATAGTTAAGCTAATTCGTAACTTAGACTTGGATTTCTACTCTTAGGCAATATTAAATCCATAAAACATTTATAACTTTAATGGTCTTATTGTAATAATCAATGTCTTATCACGTTCCCATCAACATTTGACTTTTAAATATGAAAGAATTATGACACCCTTACTTATTTGCCTTTCAACTGAAGTGGTAACAATTCTGTTAAACTTGTAACGTCTAAAAATGTCTTAACAATACTATACATACCAAATCCACAATTAATAAAGAGTAAACTATTAAGGGACTGGCCACTCTATTTTGATAAAATAGTTTCGTGGAACCACAATAATTGGGAATAAAATCCTTTGTTTAACTACGATAATGGCTCACAAATATAAATTAGTATTTAAATAGAACAATACTATCATACCGACTCGTGTACGAAATTAAATTTATCTCATTTCATCGTATCTGGTATAATGTTTTTTGTGACTTCACAGATGAGGTGAATTGTTTTGTGATCACACAAGTGACATCATTAGATAGTGTTTGTGATCCCACAAGTAAGATCATGAAAGTGTTTTGTGATCCCACAAGTGAGATCATGAAATAGTGTTTTGTGATCCCACAAGTGAGATCATGAAATAGTGTTTTGTGATCCCACAAGTGAGATCATGAAATAGTGTTTTGTGATCCCACAAGTGAGATCATGAAATAGTGTTTTGTGATCCCACAAGTGAGATCATGAAATAGTGTTTTGTGATCCCACAAGTGAGATCATGAAATAGTGTTTTGTGATCCCACAAGTGAGATCATGAAATAGTGTTTTGTGATCCCACAAGTGAGATCATGAAATAGTGTTTTGTGATCCCACAAGTGAGATCATGAGATAGTGTTTTTGAGCACACAGAATAAGTAAACATTTGAACTTCTAGTCATACTTAGTTTAAGCATTGCTTATGTATGACAGTTGCATGCAGTTAGTGGTAATTGCGGTTAAATTTAAGGCTTAGCGAATATTGATTGAATGTAGTGTCGTTAAGTGCCCAACATTTCACGTAACACGGCCGGTGACATTAATTTAATTTAATTGGGTTTGGTTTGGCGATTGGTGTGGTTATGAGACCTTGATTATTAATAATAAGACCGTTTAAGTAAAAAATATTATGGTTTTCGGGTTGCCTAAGAGAAGAAATCGAAGTTTAAGTTGCTATTTAGTTTTGCTAGAATTAGATGCGGGATTGGTATGTTATTAGGAGGCCTTGACAGTTAAAATTGAAACAATTACAGTTGAAAGAGATCCTTTCATTGTTTGCTTTGAGGTTACCCAAGGGAAATACAATTTTAAGTTACTAAATAGTTTAAATAAAAGTTAAACTTGAATTAAGATTATTAGCAGCTCATAGTTTTATTCAACAAAATATTAAATCATTTCTATTCAACGCAAGCATTGATTTAAATTTAAAATAAAATTAATTTTATATCTTTAAAATTCATTAAAGCACTAAAAGTCACAAATTTATATAAATTTTTAATGAATATTTGTATTAAAACCAGAATCTAATTTTTCGAGGTTTTAAATAAATAGGAATTTAATCTAGTCTTTGATTTTGGAAATATATTGGATTCCAAATCGGTTTTCCGCAGTGGAAATATCTGGGATTTGAAACCAGTGTTTGGTTTTTATATGTCGGATTTGAACCGCGTAATCTTCGACTGGGAATATCTGGGCTGACATTTTTTTAGGTTGGAAATACCTGGGGGTTGAAACTTGCTTTTCGGGGACTAGCCATATCAGGGATTTGAAACCTGGTTTTTGGGGAAACGGAATATCTTGGACTTGAAACCTGCTTTTTTAAGGAAACTGAAAATTAGGCATTGATGCCTAGATTTTTGGGAAATTGAATGTTAGGGATATGAAACCTGGTTTTTTTTGGGAAACTGAATATTAGGGACTTGAAACGTGGTTTTTTTTCGGAAAGTTGGAATATCCGGGATTTCAAACCTTGTTTTGGAGACCGGGCATATCATGGATTGGAAACGTGGTTTTTTGGGAAAATGAATATTAGTGATTTGAAAAGTTTTTTGAGAAACTGAATCTTAGGAATTTTAAACGTGGTTTTTTCGGAAACGTGGAATTATCTGGGATTTGTAACCTTGTTTTAGAGATTGGGCATGTCAGGGATTGGAAACCTGGCTTTTTGGGAAACCGAATATCAAGGATTTGAAACGTGGTTTTATTATAATATCTGGGATATTAGGGATATGAAATCTGGTTTTGCACAGGGTTCGCACACGACCTGGAAAACCGGGCAAAAGTCAGGGAAATTTAAAATGGTCCTGAAAGGTCAGGGGAAAATGTATTATAGGGAAAGTCCGGATAACAGTATCGGGGTGACCAGAAAATGTGTTGTCTGAGATTTGATCAGAACCCTTAATTCGGAGGGATTTGAAACCTCGTTTTTGGGAGACTGTCAATATCTGGGATTTGAAACCTTATTTTTAGGAGACTGTCAATATCTGGGATTTGATACCTTATTTTTGGGAGACTATCAATATCTGGGGTTTGAAACCCTATTTTTAGGAGACTGTCAATATCTGGGATTTGATACCTTATTTTTGGGAGACTGTCAATATCTGGGATTTGAAACCTTATTTTTGAGAGACTGGAAATATCTGGGATTTGAAACCTTATTTCTGGGAGGCTGTCAATATCTGGGATTTGAAACCTTATTTCTGGGAGGCTGTCAATATCTGGGATTTGAAACCTTATTTCTGGGAGGCTGTCAATATCTGGGATTTGAAACCTTATTTCTGGGAGGCTGTCATTATCTGGGATTTGAAACCTTATTTCTGGGAGGCTGTCAATATCTGGGATTTGAAACCTTATTTTTGGGAGGCTGTCAATATCTGCGATTTCAAACCTTATTTTTGGGAGGCTGTCAATATCTGGGATTTGAAACCTTATTTTGGGGAGACTGGAAATATCTGGGTTTTGCAACCTTATTTTTGGGAGACTGGAAATATCTGGCATTTGAAACCTTATTTTTGGGAGACTGTCAATATCTGGGATTTGAAACCTTATTTTTGGGAGACTGTCAATATCTGGGATTTGAAACCTTATTTTTGGGATATTTGAAACCTTATTTTTGGGATATTTGAAACCTTATTTTTAGAGATGGCCGATACCAGGCTTAACCCGATACCGATCGATACCGGTGCAAACAGGAACCGATACCGATCGATACCGACATGGTATCGGTTCATCCCTACAGGCGCGTACTAAGAAAGATTTTCGCTTATTAGTTGTTAGATAAACTGAATTCAGGTACTTTTTATATAAATGAGAACTCGTCACGATTGTAATTCATAGAAATGCGATATTATCACCATCATTACGTTACGAAAAGACCTAAAAATGTCATGTAGCGTCATATAACGCATTTGAAACTAGTATCGGTTTAGTATCGGTATCGAACCAACCGATCCGATACTATCGGGAAACCCTGAGTATCGGTGCCGATACCGATATGCTATCTGGGATTTGAAACCTTATTTTTGGGAGACTGGAAATATCTGCGATTTGAAACCTTATTTTTGGAGGACTGGAAATATCTGGGATTTGAAACCTTATTTTTGGAGGACTGGAAATATCTGGGATTTGAAATCTTATTTTTGGTTGACTGTCAATATCTGGAATTTGAAACCTTTATTTTTAGTACACTGTCAATATCTGGGATTATTTTTGGGAGACTGGAAATATCTTTTATTCAAAATGGGTTTTGCGAAGTGGAAGTACCAGGGTTTTGAAAACCGATTCTATGTTTAAACCTCGTATTTGAACCCCGTTCTCTTCGAATGGAAATTTAATTCTGTCTTTCGGAGACTTGGAATATCTATTGAAACGTTTTTGCCTCTTTGCTTCAGGAAAAATACTTAAAACAACCATGGGGTAGTGGTAATAATGTCAGATTGTGTAGGGAAAAATAATAATTATTACAGAAGGAGACAAAGTGACAAACATGGAAAACTAATTTTCTATAATATTTTATGACTATCATCAAAGTTTAAAATTGCATGCGTACCCATGGTGTACCTCATGGGTTTGACTGAATAATTAAGTTTTTGGTTGCTGGTACGCTTACCTGAGAAATGAAGTAATTTAGCCTGGAAATCTTGGCTTTGTTTCATTGTTGTTATTCATTGAAATGCACTTACAAATGTGGGAAGCGGACACTATCCTGTGGCTCACTTAAAGCCTAGAGCCTCAGCAGCAGTGCTGATGTTTCCCCTGTATGACCAGATGGCTCGTAGCGCGTCAGATCCTTTGCCCTTTCCATGACCAAGGTGATGGTCCGGAAAGACACGAAATACCCAAGTATCGTTTGGCTACTTTGGTTGAGTTGGGTATTACGCTGGCGCTCTCTTTTACCCTCCAGGTTACGTGTCTTACCCACTTTTTGTGGCAAAATTTAACGAACGACTTCAAGGTGTTTTTCGTCCTTATTAAACTAGAATAACCAAAAATATTTAATGGTTATGAAAATAACTATATTTAACACACAAAAATATGTAAAACACAAAACATTTGTTTTTAACAGTTTTTGACTCCGGGTAACAGCGACGACGAAGATGGCACGGTAACATGAAGTCTTCCTTTTGCGACCACCTCTCGAATTCCGGTAGGTCCACCGTGGAAAACGGTAGACGTTATTGGTCACCATGGTCCTCAGTGCTTTTTCGAAGTTCATTTGTTTCGGCGAGTCAGCCTTGAACTTGATCACTTTCTTGACTGGAGCCAACAGCTGCTCGCCGGACCTTTCTGCCTTCTTTTTCCTCAAAATACCTTGGTGCGGTTTCTTTTGGAATAGATGTATGAAAATTTTAAAGGAAATGATAAATCTGAAAATATATTATTAATGGATATCACATTACCTGGACGTTACGCTCAAAGTTACCTGCAGTGCTTTGCTAGACTTAGTCCATCGACCACGTGTTTCCCACTCGCACTACACCACGATATATTTCTTCACAGCACCAGTATCGCTTAAAATATGTCCCCGATACTCGTAGTGGTGCGCACTCCCATACCACTATCTTTGAATTTCAAAGCAAATGCTTTAACGATTTTCCGAGGTAAAGACTGAAGATTGGAGCCGCTATTTCCGTCGTCCTCGTCCTCCGAAGCATTAGTAATTTCAGGACTGCTTAACTTAGAGGCCTGGGATGTTCCCGCGGAAGAAACAGGTGACACATTAAGCACCGTTTCAGCAATTCCCGATTCATAATCAGAATCCAAATCGCTATAAATCCTATCGGCATCAATTACTTCAAAAATGTAAGAAATGTTAAATATATAATATGGAATGCAGTCTAGGAGATAGCCGCTGAAGAATTTCTAAATCATCCTGAAAGTGTATAGCCCCTCATATATGGCGTATATTGGTCCAAAAAAGAGGGGGATACGGGTTCCATAGAACTTTGGGTAGACTAGTGGAAAAAACAAACATAATTTTGTCAAAAGCTTTCCTGAAGCCATTTCCCGCGTTAACCTAAAATTTAGCCTAAACCGGAGATAATCTATCCTTCACGCTTGATTTAAGTCTCGAAAACCCTTTGAACTCGTAAATCGCGACGGTCAATGCGAATACCATACTCAAATGATGAAGCTCGAGTTTTGAAAAAAAAAAACTAAGCAGCCATACTAAATAAAAATATGAACCGCAGCCAAGGCGCCAACAAATAGGTATGGAAAAAAACTAGAAAGCTCTGGCCGAAGTTCCGCGAGTCCAAGATTGATGAGGGAAGAAAGTGGGTAAAAACTCCGAATGCTCGATTCGGCCGTCTCTTTCGGCCGAAAAATAATTCGGAGAGGTTATCGCCGTATGATTAATAGGATTAGGTTCTTACAGAATATGTTTTATTTTCATTCGGAGAAATTGACTCCGAAATTTCTCCAAAAGGACCTTAGAGAATAGGGTCGTGAAAACTCGTCGCAATTCGACTTACGCTATGCTTTCCCGAGCATTATATTTGAAAAAGGTGGGGAAAAAATAGATATATCTTGAAGCAGTCTCCGTGTAACATTTATTATATACAATGTCATTTGAAGTCGTTAGATGCTATGATACAGACGGGAAAGATTAATGGCAAAGTGTATGGAGAAAAGGGCTGTTTAATTCCGATCTGGTGCCTACTGAATTTGAAATTTGCAGCCTGACTTCTTTTTATCCTAAATTTTGGACCTTTCTTCATAACTTGATATTGTTTTCGATTAATTCGTTAATTGTGTAGTTAATTATTGATTAATTGGTAAAGCATGTTTTTTGTCGTCAGGTCTAAAAAAATTTTTGCATTACAAATACTAAAACTATATATAGTACCTAAAATAATTTTCAAATTAATTACTCCAAAACTTAATTATCTAATAAAAACCATAAAACTTCTAATTGAAGATATGGTTTTTGTATTTCCTGTCCAGCACAGGAAGTTTCCCGTTTAAGCCTTCAATCTTGGTTTTTCCTAATAGTACATACCTTTCTTTGGTACCTAAATATATTTTTCATAAAATTCAAATCGGAAGATAATTTGATATTAATTAAAAACTAAACGTTAAGTTTTCCTATGTATCTCGTCGAAAAATATAATTAGACAAAGTTATTTTTTGGGTTGGTAGAGCATAAATAGACCGAGAACCTAAAATAAAATTGGAAGTCGTAAGTTTCAAACACAATTAGTTATATAAATGAAACCGCTGTGGACTGCTAAAGGTGTGAAACCACCTAGGGATTGTTATGTACGAGTATCCTGAGTCAAAACGTGTGTTATTCGTTTTGTTTGTTTTTTAATACATTTTGAGATTACCTTCAATTCAAAAAGTGGGTAGCCCTTAAAAGGGCTGTTGTTTGATCAGTTTTATACATCGTGATCAGGATCAAAAATTATTGAGACAGTGACTCAATTAGTATTTCGTCTACGTTTGACGAGCTCTTCTACCTAAACGGAATTCTGGTTGTGCGATATCTGGTTGTTTAGCTTTTGTAGTAGGGCTCGAACCCTTATCCGAGTTGGTACGAGACCGCTTCCGTTGTTCGAAAACTTCTTCGCGTTTCCTCTTTTTCTCTGCTTTTACTTCATCTTGCTGCTTCTTTTCCTCAATCGCGTGTGTAATATAAGATGGTTCGCGTATTTCCATATTACGAGGCACACGTGGGTCGATGATTTCAGGAAGCAAACAATGGAAGTTAAACCGTCCCAGGAACGGAAGCATATTTTCTCTCCAAAACCTTGTGTCCCTTGCCACTCGATGCCATTGGGGCTCCATACTCTGAAGTCGCAAAAATTGTTTTCGGCGATATTGAGCTGCCCTTGTACTTGGTAATAGTACTTGGCTTGTGTCCCATTCGACCGAATCCCAATCGACCGAACGCGTTTCCCATTCAACCGAAAACAGCCCAAATGTGCGGTTTGGGGAAAATATATATCAAAATTTAAAAAGCAAACGTTTTCACTTTTTTTAAGGCTTTTTTTCCCCTACAGTTTTCGTTGTATATATATATTGATGTTTGAAATGTAAAATTTAACGTTAAGAGTGATTGATAACTGAGAGAATTGCTAATAAAGGCGGCTTTCTTTACATTAATAATGGCTACTTGTTTCAATTGAATAAGAAAAAGGATAAAACTAGTTACTATAATTGTAGAAATCCCTCCTGTAAGGTTCGAATAATAGAAGTAACCTAACCTAACCTAACCAAACCTAACCTAAACCTAAACCTAACCCTAACCTAACCTAACCAAACCTGACCAAACCAAACCAAAAGAACCAAACCAAACCAAACCAAACCAAACCAAACCAAACCTAACCAAACCTAACCAAACCTGACCAAACCAAACCCTAACCTAACCTAACCTACCCTACCCTAACGTAACTTAACCTAACCTAACCTAACCTAACCTAACCTGACCAAACCAAACCAAACCTAACCTAACCTAACCTAACCTAACCTAACCAAACCTGACCAAACCAAACCTAAACCTAACCAAACCTAACCTAAACCTAACCTAACCAAACCTAACCAAACCTGACCAAACCAAACCTAACCTAACCTAAACCTAACCAAACCAAACCAAACCTAACCTAACCTAACCTAACCAAACCAAACCAAACCTAACCTAACCTAGCCTAACCTAACCAAACCTAACATAACAGTAATGTTTTGGAAAAGGCATATTATTTGAGAAGTCAATGAAGCTAAACATGAACATTTCGGAAAAGGCGTACCATAGTAAAATGATTTGTAAAATATTACTAACCTAACATAACGAACCCAAACCTAACCTAACATAACAGTAAAGTTTTGAAAAAGGCATATTATTTGAGAAGTCAATGAAGCTAAACATAAATATTTTAGAAAAGGCGTAGAATAGTTAAATGATTTATAAAATATTATTAGCCTAACCTAACCTAACCTAACCTAACTTACAATTTCCTTCTCTGGGTTTGAACCCGAGCCTCTGAATTAAAAGCCTGATATTCTACCATGCTGCTGCGGTGATTCGAAATCCTCACAGACATTTAATTAACTAATTCTTTCAAATAAATTCCCATTCAGCAGAAACCCGCCATTGGGCTGGAAATTTAAATATATTCTCCATAAAAAACCAAAAAGCGGTTTCGGTCGAATGGGATTCGGTCCAATGGGATAATACCGGACGGATGTGGTTTGGAATTCCTACCCATTTTCAAATCAAATCGAAGCGATTTAAATATTCAAAATTATCAAGAAAAATAAGGACAATTGCACGTTCGATATGTAGGACAAAAACAGAAACTCTAAATACTGGCTTCCAAAACATGCTTTCAAAGCTTACAAAAATAAAATTCTGGGTAGGGGGGGTGAGAAAAACACATGAAAAAAGCTAGGGCAGTGAGAAAGTCGGGGTCGGACATTTATGGTTAATGCTTATAGAATTTCGAACTTTATTCAAATTCCATACTACCGTTTTTAGTGGTTTCTCAGATCTTTTGGTATAATTTCTGATTTCAGGAAACTTTTCGACCACTCGCCTTAGTACTGGTCGCTCCGTTGTTGACACGCGCGAAACGCCCCCCATTTCCTATTGTATTGGTTTTTGAAAAGGGCTCGAACCTTCCCTAAGTTCAATTACTATTTTGAAATTTTAAGACGGCCTTCGGCGCCGCGTGTAGCTGGTGTTTTCAGGCGAGGGGTTAACAACTAACATAACTTGGTATACGCAGAGGTGGGCAAATTCGCGAATTTTTCGATCATTCACCGAATTTCCCCCGCTTGGTAGTACAACGAAATTCGCGATTTGCCCAACACTGGGTATACGATATCCATATTACCAAAAAGCTAAATCCCAAATAGTAAATAATGAAAAAATTGGTGTGATCAAAATATAATACATTTTCTTATGGTGTTCCATTAAATCAAAATTAAAGTGAACATCCCCTTAGTAGCTTTAGGTCCCTTCATGATGCGATTGTCAAAGTGTTGTCATGACACATACCTCTACTTTCATCGGCAAAAATAAGAAATCTAGTTCTTTTGTCAACGGGCCCGACTCTAAGACTCCCCATTCTTATGCCAGTTAAAAGAGGCTATAAAATGGAAAGCATATGGACCCACTTTAACATCCATTTCGGACGACTAGTTACCATGTCGCCTACTTTAAAATGGGCAACTTTATTTTGACTCATTCATGTCTCAACTAATACTCAGTATGTACAAGGCTTCACCACTTATAAAGCCATTCGCATTGAATAGCGTTAGATCCTAGTAAAGAGAAGGTTTACTTCTGGCATTGGGATCGTTTGTAGTAGGAAAGCTTCTATATTTCCCCTATAGCTCCTGCTGCAAAAGGTGGCTCAAAAGGTCTCAACGCCCGTTTACTAGAGCGCCATCGTTTGAAATAGATTCGAACTTTACCTTGGTAGTCTTGGCCCTTAACGGAAAATTTCCCTAACTGAAGCTGAATGGGAAACGTAGACAGGATTATTAAGTGTTCAAAAGGTATTCATATCCGACGAAAACAGTTAACCGCACAAAACCTCTAGCTCTGATGCCAAGTTCCAAATCATATATACTACCGGTTTGAAAGCACTGAAATATAGAACTGCGCCTTCTCACTTTTGAGATATGGACATTGTTTCTTTGCTTGATTCCTTTACCTATCTTACGTTTTACTTTTAAAGTTCAATTCACTATAATTTCGAAACGTAATTAACATTGTTAAACGTTTCAGGAGTTTGATGTGGCCACAAATCTAATTTTATCCGAAAATTATCCAGAGGTGTGCTAATTAGCTGACAACTAATTGAATTATAATTAGCAATTAGGTAAATATTTATGAACTAATTTTTAGCCAATTAGCAATTAGACATAGAAACTAATTAAATTCAATTAGAAATTAGGCATTTATTTATAAAACTAATTAATTAGAATTACTAATTTCAAATTAATTACGTGTCTAATTAAGGTAAAAAAAACCATAAGTAAATATAAAAGTTTAAACGTGCCCATGGATTTAGTACTTTGGTAATGCAAAGTTTAATGTTTTAATGCCATTGAAAAACGGGTACGGAAGCCGTGTATTATTCTCGAAAATTGAGACAAGCCTCAAGCCTTCCGTCATGTTAAAATTTTTCTCATTCCTTCATTTTCTTGCCACAGTTCCTATAATGGACTCCTGAGTAGTAAATCCATGGGCACTGCTATTAATTCGAGAAGGAAAAATAGTCGCAATTTCAAAATCATGTTTTGAGGAGCAATAAGGTTTCCTCATCGATATAATAAGGCCCTTCTCATATTCAAATAGATGAATCAAGAGTAAATTCCTCGAGTTTTAGTTTTTACTACAAATTGGCGTAAAAAACTAATTGAAAATCTAATTGGCTAATTAGTTAATCCTAAATCTAATTAAATTTTAATTAGTTAATTACCTTTCCGATGCATAATAATTAATTAGAATTACTTCTCAATTAGCACTAAGGTAATTAAAATTCAATTACCATTTTCAATTAGTAAATGATGCTAATTAATTAGAAATTCAATTAGCTAACTAATTAATTAGCATGGCTCTGAAATTATCCCACCATATCAATGGTTATGCCTGAGTATCACTGGCTTTTAGATAAGTTGAATAAAGAGTCCCAAGTCTTGGTTTTTCAAGAGGTTTTGCGAGTTGCGAGAGACAAGTTGCAAAGTTACCAGGCTGCTTCGAATGTCGACGCATTTTGGATAGCAATTGGTAAGAACACTTTAGTGATATCCTTATAATGATCTTTGTCTAAAGCCTAGATTAGTAGGTTTCAATTGCAATTGTAAGGGGGACCCATCTACTTGCACCAGACCTTTAAAGAGGCAATGGTATAAAAATCAATCTCACCATAAATATGCCTCAGTTTTGACTAGCTTATGTGTTTTTTATATATTTTGGTGAACAGCCATTCATTAATTTTTAGTTTGTGCTCAGCCCTTGACCCAACATTGAAAATGGATTTCATTCAAAAGAACTACAGTAAAACTATGTACCTTTCTTTAGCAGTTTTTTCAAGTGATAGGGTGTAATTCGATAATTTTGCGTCATATCCCATAGTTGAAATTGATCAGAAATAATAAAAATCCAAGTAACAGCTGCGATTCTGCGTTAAAATTATTTACATTGCCCTTCAAGATGGCGGCCGCCATTTTACCGGAAACTAACAAGTTTGGTTTCCATGGTAACCAGCTTCGCGCGCCCCTTGGTTCCGATTCCCTAACTACAAACACGAAGTTCATTTAGTCAAATCCTTAATTGCACATTCTAAGACTAAATTCACGAAAGAAAATTTAAGAACATCTCAGGAACGGACTATTCCCTCTCGTCTTACCATTAAGTTCGCAAACGGTACTAGTACACCCTCTGACCTTGAAATGGCTAACTGGCGCTTAATTTTAATACGTCTCCCTCATCCACCATAGATTTACCTTCCCATGCCTCTCCACCTATGTCTGACTACTACCCCACCCTAGGTGAGTTAACTCTAGTACTCAAAGAGTGAGTCTGGCCCCGACGATGTCCCTAACCGCCTCCTTAAAAACTGTTCTGCCTCCTTATCAAAACCACTCCATCTGCTATTTACAAACTTGTATTAATATAAATTTTAGAAAGGCAAGCACAGGTGATATGTATGGGTACAAATAAATAAGTGATTATTGTATAGACTTCACCGTTGGTATTCACCGTTGCTAAGACCGACCGCCATTCACAGCAAATTGTTGAAGCCCACATTTTCTATCTCCAATATGGTAATGACACTTAAAATCTATTACCGTTTTCTATTGACAATTTCCCTGGAGTAATATTACAGGATTAAAAATTAACGTTGCCTTATAAGTTCTTTAAAATACAGCTACGTCTCCTTCAGTATAGTGCTCCTATAAAATAGGTAGGGTGTTCGGCCGTTCGCTTTTTAAAATCTTTAATTTTAAATCGAGGTCTAAAAAATATTAGACCTCCTTATATATCGCAATGTTTTAACCATTTGGTTTTCGGTCGGCTAACTGGAGGTTAATTTCCAGCTTTGCGTTTAAAATTTAATCTGAACAAATTTTGGACTTAACATATAACAGCAAGTTAAATTATCATTTGCCATTCATTTTCACGCATTTAATAATTAGGTTTACCGTACACCGCTTTTAGACGTGTAAATCACGGGTTTTGGGTACCTGAGAATCGTTGGGTACACGTGCTACCCACGTAAATTGCATGTTACGAACATGTAATTACCTTACATTATTTTCACGTAAATTTTGAGTGCAAATATTGTTTACATATTTAATAAAAACAACGTGATCTCCACTATTTGTTAACGTGAATAAGACGGTGTTAAGAGGTGACATGGTATGAGTGTTTTACACGTTCATAAATAGGTTTACCGTATACCGCTTTTAGACGTGTAAATCACGGGTTTTTGCTACCTGGGTTGTATGTGTGGAAATTTGATTTACTAGAAGTTTAAAGTTAAATACATTGTGATACTATAAATTAACAAATAATTTCATATATTAGAAATAGTATATATTTCAACTACTTTGTATGAATCAACTTCAATCACACGTACAAATATCTTGTTCTTTTGAACCTCATTGTCAGGTGATTTAGGCATATTGAGTAGTTGTTAAATTAAACTTCATGTTCACGTGTATTACACGGCCTAAATCGCCACCAAACTTAGTGTGATATTGTCCACCAATTCTCCACGCTTTAAATCCCCACCAAATTAACGTGATGTGTTCAACCAAAACTCCACGTGTTTTACACGTCTAAATATA
This sequence comes from Phalangium opilio, assembly GCF_054372755.1. NCBI lineage: Eukaryota > Metazoa > Arthropoda > Arachnida > Opiliones > Phalangiidae > Phalangium > Phalangium opilio. The sequence goes on along the minus strand of NW_028324179.1, from coordinate 1,320,324 downwards.
CACCACAACTCACGTGATAGTTTCAACTTATTCCCCACGTGTTTAACACGCCCTAAATCAACACCACAATTAACGTGATATTATCCACCTATACGCCACGTGTTTTACACGCCCTAAATCATCAACTCTATTACCGTGTTATTCAACCTATACTCCACGTGTTTTACACTTATGAAAAACCCAAGCACGTTATATACACTAAGAACACTCAAAATACACGTAATTTACATGGTGAATTGCTACCTGGGTATTTTAATGTTTTCCACTTCGTTTTTTAAATAGTTTTTTGTCGATTAAACATGGAAGGTAAACAAATGGTACGTCCTTTATTCACAGTGTCATTAATAAATTACGAAGATGAATTTTTTAAAAATTGATGAGACTGGAGTTCGCTGCAGCATAATTGAACATTAAAAACCGGATAAAAAGCTGCAGCATAATTGAACATTTAAAGCCGGATAATGAGCTGCAGAATAATTAAACATTTAAAACCGGATAAAAAGCTAGAACATTTAATAAATACGCTAAGTGAAAAATATATTTCATTAAAAGAAAACTGCAAGGCTGAAAAGAGGAGTACCGCCAACTTTCCCTGTGTTTGGAATAGCTGGTTAACGCAGTACTCGTTTGGACAGTTTGAAATTGACTTAGCAGAAAAACTTGATTTTAATGGAACTGAAGTTGCCCTCATTGTCTATTGGTTTGCAAGCAAGGTCGTCAAAGAAATTGAAAACTTTGAGCGGGCTAGGACTCTGGCACAATTAATAGCGAACGAATCGGCAAAGCAACAAATTGAGAAAACTTTTCTGAAAAAACCTTTACGCAATCTTAAAACTGATGAACTGTACTAGTTGTGCAGGCTAGGAGGAGGTTGTCTAGGGGAGACGTGGAAGGTAAACAAACAAAACATGAAAGTTTCACAGAAACTTGAACGAGGCATGAAACCGCTTACGCAACGACAACGTCTTAAAGCTCACATATTTTATAAAATAAGCCTATCTTTGAGAAATAAAGACCAGTTTCCAGAAGACATTCCGCCTGGGCTCATTCACATAAACCGAGGTGGATTACTCATGTACTACTTATGGAGTACATAAAAGAAGTCAATAACATTGTTATTGCTGAATGGTTGAAATGGAGTGCCATCACGGATCTGTCCAAAAATGTGCTCAGTAAGTTCTTTTTTTAAGATAATAGAATCGAGGAAGTCTATTTGAAGTCTAAATAACCTAAATAAAAAATTACTAAACAGAGGAAACAATGGCGTCATTAAAGAGAAATGAGCAATTGGAGATTATGTATCACGAAGCATTAACAAAAATAGAGGAAGTGGTTAAAAGAGGTTTCGAAAAAAAAGATTTAGAAGATTTCGGCAAAGGAAGTTGGGTCACGTCAAGTTTGGGGATTTGTTTCGTCAAAAAAATCGGATGCGAAATGACAAAAAAGGCAAAATAGGAATTGAAGGACAGAATTTAAGGTGCTACCTCTACAGAAACACAATAAAGAAGAAAGCTTTGAAAACCTCATCAAAACGAAACAAACAGACGAAAAAAGGTAGTCCTATTTAAACTAAGCATTATAGTCGCAAACTAAAAGTACAAAGTCCCACATCAAAACCCAAAAAGTCCACTGTTGAACAGACCAAAAAAACTAGTCCTATTAAAACTAAGCCTTGTAATCGTAAACAAAAAGTGCAAAGTGCTAGTCCTGTTAGACCTAAACGTTTAACCACTAGAAACAAATTATGCTTAGACTAGGTTGGTGAAGCTGAGGTTAATAATTGTGATATTCAACTATTTCGAAAAGTATTTCTTGTGATATTTTAGTGATAATTAGTATTCAGATTTGTTAATCATGAAAAGTTCCTGTGAGAGAATAGTAAGCCTCGTTACCCGCGGGCAGCGCAGGGGGGGATGAATTTTTTTCCCCCATCCTCGATACCCGCGCAGGGTGGGTCAAATTTTTTTGGCCCCCCGGTACTTTTTGCCCCCTTCAATTCCGCCCCCGGAGGGGGTGGTACTTTTTGTTCCCCCTCACTGACTTTCACCGTCTCTTTATTTCGCTGACTCTCACCATCTCTTTATTTCGTCGTCTCTTTACCCCCGCTCCATTCCCGTCTCTCTCTCTTTACTCCAGCTCCTTTCCCGCCACTGTATTTTTTTTTACGCCGCCCCTCTCTCTCTCACTTTCTCTTTCGCCCCGAGCTCCATACCGGCGAAAGCGCTGTCAATGCGGGGGATCTTTTACCATCTCTCTCTCTCTAGCGCGCAATCTGGCCTCTCCCGCGTATTACTGAATTCCTCCTCTCTAGCTAGGTTCCCGTGTACGAGCCTGCGCGCGATCTCTCGCCTTTGGTCAACTCCGTATAGTTTAATTCCTCATGTTTTAAACGTTCCCTCTCTAGTTAACTAAATCTATCTCTCTCTAGTAAATCTCTCCCGAATTTTTACTTTTGCGCTATGTATGTTATCAAGCAAGAAACATTGAATATTTTTTAACAAGGTTTATTTATATATTTACACAAAGTATTTTTTCAAGTAAAGTATTAATATTACGGATGCGCTCGTTAAAATGCAATTTATCGATATAATAATAGTTCAAACGATCCTCGTAAGGTATTTTATATATTACGATTAAAGGGCAAAAAGTAACTTTTTTTTTCACCATTGTAAGAGTCTTTTAGCTTCGTCTTTTCTTGATATGGAAGATATAGTCCTCGTTTTCCGAAGTAACGTATGATTCGATAGGCACATTGAGTGTTTGTTGCCCGAGAATCAACGGACAGTCGGGGTACAATTGTCTATGTTTATCGCGTACCGATTCCGGGGTTGCCCATACATGAAGAGTACCGTGGCAAAAGAAACATCTGAAGGTATGGTCCGTCTGGACTAGCGTTTTTTGCCCGAAAATGAATGGACAGGCGGGGTGCAATTGTCTATGTTTATCGTGTACCGATTCCGAGGTTGTCCATACTTGAAGAGTACCGTGGCAAAAGAAACATCTGTAGGTATCTCTACGGTCTAAATAAAACCCGTCTCGCGCTAGTTCGGCGGTATCAACGTAAAGCGACGTCCACGATTGGAAAGTTTTTAAACGGGCTTTTTCCGAATTCATGTCCTATTTAGCATATCGCGGTTCTTGGGGTCGCTGAAAATTTCTTTGACGTAGGTATCCAAAATTGCCTTTTGAATGACAGACTTTGGAATGCGAAACTCCATATAATCAGAGAGGGCGGTGGGTGGAACGTCGTGACCCTTGTCGTCTTCGATCGGTACGTTGTTTGTTGGAAGTCCGCGGATGAAGGGACAACTAGGAAAATGCCGTTTGTGCTCTTCTGCACCGAATCTCGAGGTTTCCAACTGTTTAATATACCGTGACAAAAATAACACTCTACGGTATCGGTACCATACGTATATAAATAAAAAAATCCGTCTCTAGCTAAATCTCTGGGATTTGTATACGGGGCTTCCCAACGAGAGAAACTTTCACGTCTTTTCGCCTCGACGTTCATACTGGGTTATGAAGCCCAACGGCCTTTCCCGTTTGCTTATATAAAAGCATATACACCCCCTAGTGGCTAAAGGAATTCATGTCCAGACCTGTTCACCCACTCCTTCCTTCCCCCACAGCAAAAACTAAACTTTAACTAGAACCCAACCTATAACCGGAACTCCATAAAAACTAAACTCTAACAAGACCTAGGGCCCCTCGACAAAACGAAACAAGAGGCCCCTGTAAAAATAATCCGTGTCTAGACTTGCATACTATAACTAAAGCGTGTCAAGGTTACATCATCTCGGTTTTATTAGAAATGAGGCCCACTCCTTCCTTCCCCCACAGCAAAAACTAAACTTTAACTAGAACCCAACCTATAACCGGAACTCCATAAAAACTAAACTCTAACAAGACCTAGGGCCCCTCGACAAAACGAAACAAAAGAGGCCCCCGTAAAAATAATCCGTGTCTAGACTTGCATACTATAACTAAAGCGTGTCAAGGTTACATCATCTCGGTTTTATTAGAAATGAGGCCCACTCCTTCCTTCCCCCACAGCAAAAACTAAACTTTAACTAGAACCCAACCTATAACCGGAACTCCATAAAAACTAAACTCTAACAAGACCTAGGGCCCCTCGACAAAACGAAACAAAAGAGGCCCCTGTAAAAATAATCCGTGTCTAGACCTGCATACTATAACTAAAGCGTGTCAAGGTTACATCATCTCGGTTTTATTAGAAATGAGGCTCAATCAATCCTTAACAACAAACCCCGAATAACGGGTCCTTGCAATACGTGTTTAGACACGTTCGCTCTCCTAGCTAGAAAAAATAGGCCCTGTTTAAAACTGTAATATGTGTATGTTGAAAAAATAAAATCATTTTTAGGGGAAAAAGACATTTATTTATTTTTTACATATAAAATTCGTTAAGTGTATCAAGATTGCACGAAATATTAATTTCGGCTTTGTTAGAATATGCCCATAAGGCGTAAATTAAAGCCTTGTCAAAGGCGCAGGCCGTTCGGTGCTCACCGACTGGATGTGGGTACAAGCAACGTACGGGGAGAGAAGAAATGTCCGCGGTGGTGGCTTTCGGGCACTTGAAATCGTTTAGATCGTGCACCGTTCTGTTAAGGCGGTCCGATAGAAAGGCGACTTTGGAATCGCCCTTGGAGAAGATCAAATCGACCCCCTGAAGAGCAGCGGCGAGGCATTCGTCGATTTTGCTGTAAGAGGTTAGGCCAGCAGTCCAGTCCAGTTGGTGTAGATTACGCGAGACCCATTGGTTCTGGCGTTGTTTTGAAATCGCCACGTGAGATTTATTGTAGGGTGGCGCGAATGTCCAGGAAACGGTTGAAGGCTTTGCCTCGATGGTCGTTATGGCCAGTTCTTTAACGATGAGGTCTGTAGTGCCGTCACTACGAGTGCACCCGTTCAGGTATTCTAACTCAATAACGGCGGACTTCATAATAATAACTAGCGGCGAGTCTATGTATGACCGTGTAAAACCGAACAGAGGTTGAATATGAAACCTCAAACGACCGTTGGGCTTCTCTTATAGAGGCTGGAAACGATGAGGCCCGGACGTGGACTAATACCGAGTCGGGATTGGATACGAGAATTCCGAGGGGGCGTGGTTCTCTTATAGAGGTTGGATATGATGACGTCATTCATCCACGGGTCCCTCTTAAATTTCTTGAAAAACAGGTTTGTGCTTCTTCTCCTCGTTCTGTGCATAATGTATACAACGCAGTATATACCGCAAGCGGAACTGTCGGGGGGCTGTAAAGCCCTCCTATTATAGTTTATTTTCGTAGAATTTTCTCTCATAAATGTTTTAATATCTTCTGTCAAGGGACCCAACCCCAAGGAATCAAAATAATAACATTGTTTATTCCCATCGATATAGAGGCAAATCCAATGACTTCCGTTTCCTTTGTGATTATCTAGATTTATAACAATGGAAGCCGGGTATCGAAGGATATATTTGGGTAGAACATCGCGTGGGTATACGCCCATGAAACCGCGGGTGTATCTCAAAACCCTTCTTATGGTTGAAGCGTTCATGGCGAATCTACAACGACTGTCCTATTATGATCTATGTGCATTAAACTTTGAAACTCTGAATAAACGATCAAGCTCAGCGTTTCGGGAACCGGTTCTTCGAACCCGAGTTCAAGTCGTAATTGTCCCTGTCGTATAGGGTTGTAATGATTTATACCTGACGCGGTACCGTCTTGAGTCAAATCAAAACAGTAAAGCGTATAGCCTTTGGGATACTCCTTCATAGATATTTCGTTACCATCGTCTTTGTAATGAGTACCAGATCCGGTAAACAGAGAATAATATGATCTGGCGTAAAGACCCTTTTTGAAATTTGGTCGCAAAGGCTTAGCGAGTACTTGTTCCGAGCCGATAATCGGATTAACAAAATTAAAGTTAAAGTTTTGGAAGTCAAAAGGGTTCCAACTCAATTTGCCGTTATACGAGTTATGAGTTACTAAACCCGCTGTTAATCTGTTTGGTAAAACCCCTAAATATACGTTATCTATAGTAGTTTTTTGAATATTTGCCGAAATGGTAAAAACTTTCACTTCTGTCCTAGTGAATGGATATTTAGCCGTGGCTTTAGTCCAAGCCGATTCTAAAGCTAGCATTACTCGAGGGGCTACTCTCACTTTACGAATATATAAACCTACTTCGAGTATTTCGTGCTTGTACCACACGCCACCGGGGGGAGGAGCTCCGAGCAAAACAAAACCTGGTTTATTTCGGGTCATCCTGACTCTAAGACTGACGCCATTGGGTATGAATTTTGAAACGTTAAACATATCAGCGTGTAAGGCCCCGTGTATTTCAATCTCTTTCGATCCCTTTGCTAACTCTTTTCTAACAAGATGTCCCTGGTTTTCAGTTGCAGAAGCCATTTTCCCAGCCGTGTCTTTATGCCATAAAGAAGAAGTTAAATGAGATTTTTTAGCGTCTCCTCCATAGTTTAGCAGTGTTTCTAGGTAGGCCTTGAAGGCGTAGTTTCCGGTTGAAGATGAAATAGCTGTATCATTGGCGGTCACTTCTACCGTATCCCAGAGCGAGTGTAAAAAATTGTTGATGGGTCCTACGTTATCTGTATCATCGATATCTGTACCGTCCGTATGTACTATTTTAGCTCGAACATAAAGCATAGTTAGAGAGGCGTCAATATATTCTTCGCCATTTCCGGGAACGTAAAATTCAATCTGAGAGTCTCCATCCAAAACCGAAATAGGTCGATAGCAAACATACTTGGTCGATTCTACCGATGTTTGAATCGGAACAGATTCGAAAAAATCCAGCTCAGATTTTGTCGCTTGAAACATTTTTAGGAGAATATATCGTGTCGTCTTGACCTGTAGGGTATACGACGGCGAACTGGCCTTATTTTCCTGGTAGCCGCTCGTTTTATACCTTTTTTACTTTGAGCCCGTTTTCGTTTCAAGGGTTTTTTACGTCTGCGACGTTTCCCCCCTGCCCCATGTTGTGTTCTAATATCATCTAAAGTTTCCGTTACTCTTTTCTTAGCAGCCTCTTTAATATCCTTGCCCGATACTACGTCACTGAAAATTTTGGTCCCTGTACTAACAGCTTTTCTGCCGAGAAATTTGGCACCGCTTGTAAGCAAAGGCCTAACAAACTTTACCAAACCTGAAAAAAAGGATCCGAACCCCCCGTGACCTTTCAAATTAGGGTTATTTCCTATATAATACCCTCCGGCCCCCGCTTGATTATTGTAATATCGCTTGTAGCAATATTCTCGCCTTTCTAAGACGTCGGGCTTAGGCATCGCAAGTGTAGTTTAACCGTTAAGCTCCCGTATTCAAATGGCGCCGGTTCCCCTAAACTATTCCTTATATTAACTTCGATGATATCAAAGTAATTTTTACCAACGGGTACGTAATGAGGATTGGTAAAGGTTTGAAATATTTGAGACCCGTAAGGTTTCTTGGCGTCGACCGAAACGATCCGTAGTAAAGGAACCGAGTGGTCGCCTACAATCTGATCGCTAGCGATATTTAAATAGATGAATAACTGGTCCGGAACGTGGTAATTCAAATTAGAGGGCCTTTGGCTACGACCTATACATTCGCTAGCTTCATCGTATCCAAGAATTTCGGCAACGGCTTTTTCGAATTTTAAATAAGGTTTCAATAATTTTTCAGATTGGTTTATAGTAATGTGCCCGGTTACGTTATCGTAAATCATCCGCAATGTTGGGCCATTTTTGTCGAACGAATTATTTATGACGTTTATTAAATGTTCTATAGACTTGTAAAACCCCGGGGAACGTCGGGCATAACTAGGGTCTCCCTCCTAGCGTCTTTACTTTTTTTCTCTCTTTTCTTTCCTTCGACTACATCCCCAACTGTATATTTGCTCCCGTATCTGGAAACGTTATGAAAACTAACATCACGTTCTTCCTTAGGCCTTGGCACGTTGTAAAAAGTAGACGTATACATTATATCTACTAGAGCCACTTCCCATTTTCCATTTAAATTAATAGGATTAGGCAATTTGGTACAGTAATGCGCCCTGGTATTATCGGGAAATAACGAGCCGTTGACGTTACTTGGTAGGGTTAGGTAAAACGATTGATTCGACATCTTCTCCACGAACCCAAGAGGTTTGGGTTTTCGGGTAACCTTCCCAAGATACTAATAACTCCAATTTACCACGCCTTTTTCGCCGCTTTATGATTTTTTCAATGTTGAACCGTTGGGGTTTAACCGTTTTCTGAACCTCTTCGCGATAGAACACGCCACTTATAGGGTTTCCTTCCAGATCCTTTAACTTGTAAATCACTGGATCACGGGCAGTTCCGATAAAATCAACTTGGAAAACTTCGGTGGAGTAATTGGCTTCGTAACCCTTTTCAAAAACCATTTTTACTTTGCTAACCCTGACGTAATCACCCACTTTTATTCGGGGGGAGGGCGTTTTTTCTGTCCTTTGCTTTCAGTCCCGTAAATATTTCTATACACTTCTAATATATTGGTTGGCTTAACGTTATTTGGTGTCATCTTAATAGTACTATGCCAAGCGCCGTTATACGCCGTCACTATATCTCGAAGGTGGTCGATATACCTTCTAGTATGGAGATGGGTAAACAGTTTAAACATACGAGATTTTAGCGTTCTATTCACTCTTTCTACAATGGGGGCGTGGTGGACGTCATTCTCGGTTGTAAAGAATTTAACCCCCTTTTCTTTGAGAAATTTTCTGACCGAGGAATTCAAAAATTCCTTCCCTTTATCCGTTTCTATTCTAATCGGTATTTGATCTTTGAATATAAGAGCTAAGGCTCTAACAACTTCTTTTCCCGTCTTACGTAGTAAAGGCACGACCCATAGTTTTCTACTAAAACAATCTATACACGTCAATAGAAACGTGTAGTTATCATTATCTTTGGCCAAGGATCGCATGTCAACCAAGTCTATTTGGTACAAATCACCGATATTGTGAACTATAATTTGGCGCCTCTTAAACTTTTTACGAGCCGTTTTATGCAAAGTATACGGGGTGGAACTTTCCAAAAACGAAATTACTTCCGCTTTCGATATACCATCATCTTTAACAGCTCGATGTAAAGCGTCTATTCCTGAAAACGATGCGGGGTTAGAAGGATCATAGTATATGGCTTTTAATTTTTCTGTGTTGTCGGGCTGAAGCTCAGCCATTTTGGTATTATAGAAGAAGATTTCCTTTTCGTAACGTAACGAGCCCCGCTTGAATTTTCTTTACCGTAATTTCTTAGCCTCCGCTTTAACGGAGTTCGTTTTGGCGGGAAGTGAAATGAAGGAGAGGAGGAGGGGGAAGGATGGGGACTGGTTCGGGAGAGACGGTGGCTTTTGGTCCTTCAATTTCTTTTACAATGTTATGAAAATCGCTCCAGCCCTCGGGTATTTCTTTAAGGGGGAAATGTAATGGTATACTAACTGCGCTATATCAGAATTTTTGATCTCTCGTCCGTTTACAAAAACTCTTCCTTCTTTCGACCACCTTAAGGTTTCGCCAAGCGATTGCAACTGAGTAAAAACCTTCTTTGCTCTCCCCTTATATTTAAGGGGGAACATGTCAATCCATTTTTCGGTAGGATCCGGCACGATTTCTCGAGAAACGTTATTGTACCTTTGGACTAGCTGTTGGTACATAATCCATTTGGAGCGATCGTCTAACGAATTGTTGTTTAAAACCGTTTGCATCTCCCTATTCAATTCTTGCATAACATCTGTCTTTAGAGTATCAACGGGTTGAATATCGGGTTGAGACGGTATTTTCCGTTCATTCAAGGGTACCAACGTCATTTTATGGTACATTACGAACTAAAGGCTCCGATAACCGATGAAAGAAGGGGTACGAGCAAAGAAAAAAGACCTTCGCCTTTTTGGTTCGATAAAATAGCCCTTTTCTTTTTCCAAGCTATTCTTTTACTAGCTATTTTACGCAGATTATTCTTATACCTGTATAGCCTACTTCTTTGGGCCAAATTCAATTTCACGTTTCCGTGTAGCGTATTTAAAACTAATTCTGATATAGCGTCTATTAAACCTTTATCCGCGGATCTTATAAAAGCGTGTCTAGGTCCTTTTTTAAGTTTACTCAAGAGTGCGAGAACGTCTCGCTGTGATGTAATCGCTCGGCGTTTCATAATTCAAATGAATGCTCTTGTATGATACGAGTCTTATTTATCTCTTTTTGGGCACGTACACTACCATTGTCTCATCGGGAAATATTTTTGTTCTAACCCTATAATCTTCGGGACAGTTTTGTTTAAAGTCCAGTAGCAAATACGAATGAGGTTGTTCTGTAGCGTCCAAGTAACTTTCCATTAAAAATTTCGGGTTACGCGGGTACATTTGTCTAGCTAGATAATTTATTTGTAATTTATCTCTAACCTGCTTGAACAGTATCAAATAATTTGTGTTTAAACTGATGTCCCTAGCGTCGATGGATTTATGATAAAGATTTTGAGTTAAATATAACACGCTTAAATTACGATGATGACTAAACTTGGTAAAAATTGAACCGATCAAACCTGATTTGTTCTGATCCATTAAATCGTCTATTACTAGAAGACAATTTCGAGAGCCGTCGTACTCGTTCATATCCGGCAAACCTTCCTTAAAGACAACCAAACCTTCCAATCTGTCGTAAAATGGTTGATATTCTGAATAATAGAAAATAATTTCGGCGATATTGGGTTCAAACATTTCCCGATGATTTTTAATGATTCTTTCGCAAAGAAACGTCTTTCCAGCCCCACTCGGTCCATTTACCGTTATGGTACACGGATGATAAAAAGGAATCATTGTTCTTCGAGTTCTCGAGCTTAAATAAATTAAACATTAAGTAGTCTAGCGTTAATATAGGGGGGTCGCGCGCATCTTCTTCTCGCGGGAAATAACGCGTCGTGCGGGAAAACGCGCCGTGCATCGCGGGAAAGAACGCGCCGCGTATAAACGCGTATGACAGGAAAGCGAAAAAAGAACAAAATCAGTTTAAATTTTTTTTATTATTTTAAAAACTTTTAAATATACAATATGCACTTTTAAATAAATAAATAAATTAGTCAATAAATTAGTTTTAAATAAATAAATTAATTTTAAATCAATAAATTTGTTTTAAATTAGTCAATTAATAAATTAGGCAATTTGTAAATAAACTTTTAAATTAGTCAATAAATTAGGCAATAAACTTTTAAATTAGTCAATAAATTAGGCAATAAACTTTTAAATTAGTCAATAAATTAGGCAATTTGTAAAGAAACTTTTAAATTAGTCAATAAACTTTTAAATTGGTAAATAAACTTTTAAATAAATTAGTTTTAAAAAAACTTTTAAATTGGTAAATAAATAAATAAATTAGTTTTAAATTAGCCAATAAATTAAGTTGGGCGTTGGTAACCATAGGGGACTGTTTTGAAATTGTCTAGTATGCGGATTTTATCGACCGTGGCTCTATAAACTTTGTGGGTATCTATAGAGACAAGCGTGTGATTGGGAAGCCTAGTAATATGTCTCGGAATTGGAACAGTTATGGGTAAAAGGGGTTTATCTAAATCGACGCCTAGTAGTCCTTTTAAAGTTTCGTGATTGACTAGTTTCTCGTTAGAGACATTAAGACGAAACCCTTTGACTTTGGTTGTATTGAACCTTTTGCCAGAGTCGGGATCTGTTACCCAATAACTGTAGTTTTTGCATCCGCCACTGACAAAGGTATCAATGCAGGCGTTTTTACCATAACCTTCCAATTCGTTGGTCATTTCACCCAGAAAGTTACCAGTTTCTATTAGCGGTATTCCCAGGGGGGACATGTACACAAGAGAATCTGTATCGTAATTAAGCATTTATCCCCAACCATTTCCAGATATTCTAATAAACAAAGTCTCGCCATAGCCGTTGTATAGCAAGCTATGGAGACGTTGGTATGCTTCAAAACAACGTCGGCCTCAGTCGTAGGAACCCATTTGACTAGCAACGTTTCTTGATTGATGGTTAAAACGCTTTTTACTTCAACATCCGGGTTACTTAAGAGTTCGTAAAGTCTACGGGGTTCTTTGATAATTTCCGTTTTGGTTGGTTTGACTCTTTCCCCGAATTTACCCCAAAGACTATTCAGGGCAAGTTTTGCTACGCTACGCAACCCTTCGTTTCTTTTAATCTTGGCTGGGTTTAAAAGTACGCCCTCTCTAATTTTAAAATTTTTAATATAATTGTCACGTTCCTCGGGGGTAACGCAATCTGATGGGTACCCACTAGCCGTCTGCTTATGAAGAAGGAACGAATCAACGTATTTTTGAAACAAGCCGACCTCGCCAGTTTCGGGGTTATATTGTCTCACCTTGTATTTCCAGGCCTCTATCTTTTTTAAGATAACATAACCCCGATTTACAGCGGCACGAAGTTCGTCAATCACCCAAGTGCCGACTGGTTTTCGCTCTTCGTCGGAATGGCGGCAGTCTCCTTGGAAACGTTTCAAGGCGCACTCCCGGCAAAGAGTGAACACTAATTTATTGTTTAACCTTGTTGGCAAAACGGGGTGAAAGAGGCTAATCGGTGGGAGAACTTCGCATTTCAGAAATCCATCGAATGTGAAAATGTCGGGAATATTATCCAGTAAAATTTCTGGGTGCCCGACTGGCAGCTTCTTTCTCTTGTTGACGAAAGGATAGAGACTAGTTACGTCAACGTAATGCATTTTTTCGCTGCCGGATACTTTATGGTATAGTTTAAGTACCGATGTTCTTCCACCAAAAAAGGCATCGCGAGGATTTAAAGGCTCGCGGACTTTATCTTTAATGTTTTCTGCCTCCAGAAAAACACCGATAGCCGGATTATCGGTTTTATCTTTAGCCCAATCACATTCCCACTTCGTTATTACTTTAAAGCCAGCTTTCTCGATTCGTTCCTTCTTTTTTAAAGTTCTGACGTACAAGGTGTTCAAGGTTTGACCCGGATCACCTTGTAAAGATTGGTTGCGGTTGACTTTGTAGCATTTGGGGCAACCATGGAAATAACTCTAGAACATCTTTTTCATACAAGCCGTCCACTTTCATTTTCAAAACTTTGGCTTCAACGCCATTAAACGCAGACTGTACATTTACGCCGTTTTCGTGAGCATACCAGGATAACCATTCTATAGCCACTAGTGACTGATTATCAGTCATCCTATAGAGGTTATGCGGAATAATGCCTATAGAATCATTATCCATAAAGTGCCTCCTGTATACCCAGCTACACAAACCGGCTATAGTACACGCGACCTGGAAAGGCTCCACCTGGGCAATATCCAAGAAAATTTTTCTAAAAGCTAGACAACCTAACTTTAATATCACAACATCCTTGACGCAATAAAACTTTAATTCCTCCAGAAAATTAAAGCCTTTTTTCTCCTCAATTTGCTTATCGTACCACGCCATAAACTCTTTGAGATTTTTGGAGGTTAAATTTTCCGACCCGTAAGCCTCGGGTGGTGGCATTTGGTCTTCTAAGACATAATTTGTTGCTAATTGATTATTAAGATCGAAGACGTGATCCTTCACAACGTTAAATAAAAAATGAGGGAAATAACCCTTTGTAGCGTCTTGTAACCCGAAAGTGTCGGCGAATTTAGAGAGTGGTACGGAGATAAAATTGAAAGAGTCAAGGAAATTTAAATTAAAGACAGTTAAATTTATAATTTTAGTGCCGTTAATTATACAGTTAGGTTTAAATTCTTCGCCTAGAGCCATAATCTCTCGTAATAGAAACTGATTATCGTAGCCGCTAGCATTATGGGCCAATAGAATCACCTTCTTGACAGAGGCTAATGTTCTTAGAAAAGCTAAAAAATTCGACACCGGCTTTGCCCCTTCAAAAACTCTGTCTTGGTCCGAGTGACCCACATTTCGCGCAGACGAAAGCTGCCTCGGGCACGTCAATACAACTTTCGCAGACCATCTCTGACACGCAGAGAATGGCCTGGTGGACTAACGCCCCTTTTTTTTCCTCGGATTCTAATATCTGAATCGCTTCAAAGTCATAGAAAATGTAAAGCATATCAGGGGCAACTTTCTGTTTCTTAGCTTGGCGAACTTTAGGAGGTTCTTCTTTAATTACCTGAACGTAACAATAGTGCGGACTGGGCGTGTATCTACTGCAGATAGAACAATAAATTTCACCGCACGTATGGAGTTGATTTTTACGCTTAAATAAATTTATTTGCGTGAAACATTGTTTGCAATGAAATAGTTGCGCGCAGATACTCTTCCCGTCTACACCATCTTGTTTATGATAATTAAAGCATTCATCTCCTTTGAAAACCTTGAGACATTTATCACACGCTCGGTCAGCACCCGTACAAGTTTGATCTCGTAAGCAATTGTAACAATAAAGATTGCAACTATGATCTCTCTTGTTTCTAAATCCTACCAGACAATTTTCACAGTAATGGTCCATCCCGAATAAAGGTCTTAAGGACGTGACGACGTTGTAATGCCTGTTTTGATTAATTAATATCAAACGAGGTCTATTGTCGTCAATGTTGATTTCCCCCAAAATCAACTCGGGCAAATTATTTTTAAAAATATATATTAATATACTATATTGCGCTAATTCGGCTTTAAATTTTTGTATAGATTCTACTTTGCCGCAGTCTTTTGAATTAACTTTTGCTTTACGGCAAAGCTCTATAGCGGCATCTCGTTGAGAAGCCGTATCGCCTCGATCCGCTCGCGTGTACGAAATCGATTTAAATTTGTTTTTAAGCGCGATATTAGTCGGATTTCTCTTATGTTCCGAATGCGCAATTGCCACGGAAAGCGCGCGTGGCAAACACAGATTATCATTGTTCACTATCCTGATAATTCCTCGGGAGTCGCGAGAAAAGATATCAAAGGACCGCACTCCTTTGGGAGCAGCTCGGCCAAAACCTTCAACCGGGATTCTCACCACGTGAAATTTTAAGACGATGGGTCCCAAAAAGAATCTTTCAAACTCATCGTCGTATAAAACTGACTCTATCTCATCTAAAACAGATTTAGAGTCCAATTGATCGGCTCTACGAAACGAGAGTGATATCTCGCCCCGGTTTGGCAAGCTTAAACTCTCGGCCGTTATCTGTATCATATCAGATGGGGCTAGCCTATTAAGAACGGCTTGGACAATATTGGCTAAGCCCTCAACCAAATTATTAGTTATTCTTACAGTGATTTCGAGACCAGTTAGGTTAAATCTAGGGTACATTTGTACCCTTTGACCCGTAATTTCACAGTGGGGTAGAGAATCTATTGGAAACATAACTGCTTCCCTCGCCCCGCCACCTGATTGATCAGGGAAATTACTAAGACCCGAAAAATCTATAGAGGCGAAATCGTTTTGAGAGGCGAAACCCAGCTCGGGATTAGCGTTTAAAAAGTCGGCAACTAGACGGTCATTCTGTGAAGATTCAAATTCCCGCACTAGTGAATCTTCAAAATTGAAAAAGTCTGAAACTATACGATCATTTCTGGAAGATTCAAAATCCCGAACAAGCGAATCTTCAAAATTGTTTAAAGCCTTAATCAGACTTTCATCATGCCCGTCAATGAGTAGATTTTCAGCCCGTATATCGTCTATATCGCGTTGACCTATTTCAAATGCCCTTTGTTCGAAACGAGCCATATATAGCTCACTACACGCTAAAGGCAAATTATTGTAGAATGTTTCCAACTCTTTAATGTCGCGGCATTGTTCAGGCTCGCGCGGTACGCTTAACATATATTTAAATATGTCGGTAAATGTTTCGAGAATAGCGTATCCTCTATTAGATAAAAAGGCCGGTAAAATTTCCCCGACTGCAGCTAGGTTAAGTTTAGCTGGGTTAAGTTTGAGTAATGTACATAAATTAAAGAAAAAGGCGTAAATCTTCTTAAGGGGCCATGGTCGTAAGACAGCCAGCTCCTCGACCTCGAATAAAATAGATTCTTGGTCCATCTTGACGCGTTTTTATAGTAAAAAAAACTTACGTTAAATGCTGTCCCCGTGAAAAAGAAAAAAGAAAAAAAAATACGTTACCTTTCAAATCGTAGAAGAGACGCGTCCGGGCAAGCTTTCTAAAACCTTATCTTAAAAGCGAGACTAGTAATAAATGCTTTCCGTCTTGACTTTATAACTCTGAAGTAGAGAATGAGTTTTGCATGCTCGACATATTGTCTTATATAGGCCTTAGCCCTCTCTTTACCCTCCCCCCATGCTGTACGTAACGGAAAGAAAAAGTTCCGGCGAGAACGTAAGGTTTTAGATACACTCCCCGCCCTCCCTCCGATAGAGGTCATACTCTAAGTAGAACAAAAACTCATCTTCACCCGTCTTTGCCCAGACACGTTGAAAGAGGCCCGATTTTACTCAAACTGGAACCAAACTATAACAAACCCCCCCCCCATACCCGTTCCACCCCCACCCCAAAAACTAAACTTTAACTGGAACTAAACTAGAACCAGCCCCCACCCATCTCACCCATCACACCAAAAACTAAACTCCTCTTCGTCCGTCTTTGCCCAGGCACGTTCACCTTCTAGTCTACTGAAAGAGGCCAGATTTTAACTGGAACTAACCACCCCCTCCCCCTCCTTAAAGAATGAAGGCTTGTAAACCAAGGGTAGAAATTCACTTTGAGCTAGACCTTCGAGTTAGAAAGTCGCTTAAAATGTAAGTTAAATTTACGTAACAGTTTTTGGGCGTTCGTTTGGTAATAACACCGGGTGCTTTCTTTAGATAAGAATGGAAGTTGATAATTTTCGTAAACGGAAACTCCCATCGAAACCTCGTAAAATCAACTCGAGATTTCATTTAGGACAAGTATTTCTATCTTTCGGATTCACGCCTGATCTCAATATAGAGATTAGAATATGCATGAAAGAACCAGATTTTTCTACGTTTCGCTTTGATGTTGACACTTGGCAAGCTTTTGCATCCAAAATTGGTCCGCTTAGCGGTTGGACTAGCTGCGAAGAGCACACGTCATACGACGCTATTTTAGCCGATACTCCAGTATCTTCGACGTCCGCTCACGCCACCTTCAACAGTCTAAAGCTGGAAACCAATATCACGGGCGGAAAGACTCATGAATTCACGTTGAACGCCTCAGAAGCTAGCGAGTTAAATCGTCTAATGCCATATATCAATGACCACATGAAAAAACTTGTTGCAAATGAACAGTTTTATTTATTGCTATGCGATTTGATTTGCACTGAGCTTATTACCATATATAAAATACTAGAAATAGATTATGGAGAGTTCTTTTCTTTTGACGAAATCGAAGATCATATTAATTTTGACCGTGTACTATCATATTTTAGCTTGTACGTTTCGCCGTATAAAATATTAATGGATTTCGAAGGTAGACTAAAGGAACGCGCAATAAGTTTTGATTTTCAATCGTATAATATATTCAATATATTATTGTCTCAAACTTCTTATTTAAAGAAGCGTTTTAATGTCGTTAGTCTTTTTGGCCTGGTGTAAATTTTTAATGAAATAAATATTTTTAAAACGTAATTTTTGTCCTTTTATCAGGATATTTGATTATAACGGTATACGCTAAACCAGAGGCCTATTTTTTTCTAGCCAAGAGAGAGAGAGAGAGAGAGGTAAGTCTAGGCACGATGTAGGCTGGGAAAGGTCAGTTTCGTGTGACCTTAACTGTAATATGATGGACAATAAAATCATTTTTAGTTAAAAGCGAAGAGGCCTATTTTTTTCTAGCAAAGAGAGCGAACGTGTTTGAACACGTTTTGCAAGGATCCGTTAGTTGGGGTTTGTTGTTAAGGAACAGAGACGATTGGGCCCCATTTCTAATTAAACCGAAATGATGTAACCTTGGCACACTTAAAGCATTTTAGTTATAGTTACCATATGACCTCTTTCATGGTATTGTTGAATAGACATTCGAGTCTAGACACGATGTAGGTTAGGGAAAACATCCTAGGCCAGTTTCGTGCGAAACTTAACGGTAATATGTTGAACAATAAATTCATTTTTTAATTTAAAGCGTAGAGGCCCATTTTTTTCTAGCAAGGGGCGCCAAGTCTGGGCACGTTTATTTTTGTAGGTTGGGATAAATTTAACTGTGATATATGCTGAACAAAAAAATCATTTTTTAGTTAAGAACCATAGAGGCCTAATTTTTCTAGCAAGTCTAGACATGATTATATAAAAACTTTACATCCTGGGTGAGCTCTATTACGTGTAATCTTAGGTTTTGTATATTGTTAAGGACATAATAATCTAGAGGGTCCGTGATTTAGCGTCATTACAACCCGGATTCTCTATACTATAAATACGAAAATTTACCCAATACAAAAATCACTCTCAACCTAAACACTGACGAATAACTTTAAACCTGACGATACCAAACTTTCGACATGTGAGTATAATGTTTTTTCTCCTGAAATCATAGACTAAGTTTTTTTGGTTTTTAGGGTGCCCAACCCAATACTTCCTGGTGATGAGGTGTTCGACTTTCTCAATCCGCCCTCACCAGTTGAACCTCTAGAAGAAGAACCATTTCCCTTAGCGGAACTAGAGGATGGGGAAGAGGGGGAGGATGGGGAAGCCCTTCCTGGGGAGGATGATGAAGTTGTAGCCTCTTTGGATTGTAATATCCAGCGGTAAACATTCCATGTTTTCTCCTATTTTTAGTAGCTATATTTTTCCCATAAAATTTGAACAGGATCTTAGCCCAGATCCACTCTTCAACCGCTGAAGATACTACGACCACCGACGAAGAGATTAGGGTTGAAACTAATTATGTTAACGAGGCCCTAGGTCAGGCACTGCTGGAGTTTATGGTATTCCCAGTAGAACCTATTGGAGAGGAACAGCCCTTAAACATAGCAAATTGTTATTCTGGCTCGTAAGTTATTTAGTTTTTCATTTTTAAGACCATCTCTAATATCTTTTTTCTTTACAGTCTCAATACGGCCATCGTGAAATTTTTTAAAAGGAGAGCCAGGATATACAGAGAGGCCGAAGGGTCGGATGATGGCGCTGGCGTGATTGATGAAACGTCCATTAGGATGGCAATCATGCTCGACATACCGAGAATGAAACTGTTCCTCGACAAAGTCGCCTACGGGGTACTGGCCCAACAGATGGTAGACCTAGGGCTTTTCCGTTAACCTACATATCCGCGCCTCGGAGGGCTATTAAATTTCCCGCCCCTAGCCCCCAAAGGTAAGAAACAGTTTTTGTATATTGTAAGGGGGGGGGGGGTAAAGAGAGTCTAGGTTTAAACGGTTCCCTCTCTATATTATAAATACGGAAAGTTTCCCAATACTAAAATCATTCTCTCTTTAGCTTCGGACAGAACATCATCCACCATTATCATGTGAGCATACTGTTTTTTTTTCTGAAACCACGGAGAGACTAACTTTTGAACTTAATAGGGCGTACAGTCATATTGACGATGTTCTTTTGTACACGGACGACGAGGAGGACCCGAGACAAAATTTTCACGAGCGGCAACAGCGTCATCCACCCCCACATCAACCCCAGGAAAACCCGCCGAGAGTAAATGAACATCTGCCAAATGATTGCAGTCTCTTCAGGTAAAGTCTCTATATTTTTTAAAACTTTAATGGCTATATTTGTATCAATAGCATGTTTGAACTTCCCGCTTATACTGTTGTTACCAAGAGGGCGACACTGTACTGTAAAAAGACAAGAGTAAGGCAGAACTCTCTAGAACGCGGTAGCAAGTACGAGGCAGAACAATAAAGAAGTTTTGTTACAACTGCTGTCCATTATTTAAGTGATTAATTAACACTACCCTACCAACAGTAGAAAACGATACATGGTGCCAGAATTGTCTATATCTACGTCCGATTTCACGTTGTGTCAATAAAAGGGGGGATGTCGGGATTATCTTCACCTCAAGAGCTAAGCCTAACTGGTAACGCTGATCACAATTGGCGATTATTTCACCAACGGTTTACACTCTACGAAGAAGCTACAGCGCCTTCAACTGCAAGGTCTGATGCTAAGAAATTATCCTTACTATTACACGTGGCGGGGCAGGCAGCCATAGATGTGTTTAATACCTTTGAATTCACCACTGCTGAGCCCAAGACTTACGCTAATACGATTCTCAAGTTTGAAGCCTATTGCAGCCCCAAAAAGAATGAGGTACATGAAAGACAAGTATTTCGTTGGCGCATGCAGCTCGAGGGCGAATCGGTTGAGCAATACGTCACGGACTTAAGACTCAAAGCCAAAAGCTGTCAGTTTAAGGAAACAGACAACATGATTAGAGATCAACTCGTAACGGGAATTAAGGATCCCAAATTACGTAAACGTATGATGGCGGAGACAGATGGTGATTTAACGCTGACAAAGGCAATAACTATTTGTCAAGCAGCGGAAACTTTAGCTATGCAACTACAAACATGGGGTGACAATGTCAAAACACATGAGACCCACAAAGAACAAGTAGATTCGTTAACACATAGTAAAGGAAAGCGGTCAGCGGGAAACACCTATAAGAAATATCCGGCCAAAACGGAGGCTACATCCTCCAGATCGTCAAGCAATATGATTAAAAACTGCTATCGATGTTGCGGAACTCACGAACGTCTGAAATGTCCTGCATATGGACAAAAATGCCTAAAATGTAACGGTAATAACCATTTTGCCAAGGCTTGCCGACTAGCAAAACAGAAGGTAAACGTACTGGAAACGGGAAACAGCGACAGTGAAGACTACGTCTTTGACATGTCTGAGGTACATTCTTTGAATGTTTATAACATAGACACTCCTACATCCCGAGACTGGATAGTACATGGCCAAGTTGGAGGTTCAAAGGCAACAGTTCCATTCAAGGTGGATACTGGAGCACAGACGAATCTTTTACCACTACGCTATTACCACAACTTGCAAGACAAACCTAACTTAAAACCATACGATAAAACAGTTACTGGTTATATGGGAGAGGAAATACCCATATACGGTTATGTTAGGATGACTGTGCAGGTTGGGAGTGCCAAAATACTCACGAAATTGGTCATCGGCCCAGATGATAAGAAACCAATTCTTGGCCTGAGATCGAGTGAATCTCTAGGTCTCGTGGACACACAGGCAGGTCCCAAATCAGCTGAAATAGGAGCAGTCTCCACTAACGACAGTTCCGAGGGGGATGAAACATTCAAGCAGGCAACGATTACACAGTATCCCACCATATTCAATGGAATTGGTTGTTTGGAGACCAAATGCAGTATTAAGCTAAAGGAAGATGCCATACCGGTAATATCTCCACCTCGCAGGATCCCCTTTGCCATGAAGGATAGACTACAACAGGAGCTAGCCTCTATGGAACAGATCGGTATTATACGGAAGGTAGATGAACCTACGGACTGGGTGAGCCCTCTGGTACTAATT
This sequence comes from Phalangium opilio, assembly GCF_054372755.1. NCBI lineage: Eukaryota > Metazoa > Arthropoda > Arachnida > Opiliones > Phalangiidae > Phalangium > Phalangium opilio. The sequence continues at coordinate 1,298,902 of NW_028324179.1, read as the reverse complement.
GAGAAAGGCAAGAAGCCGAACCAGACAGGCCAGGGGAGAATACGAATTTGCCTGGATCCGCAGCGGTTGAATGAAAATATTCGTCGTGAACATTTTCCTATTCCTACAAAAGAGGAGATACAAGCCGACTTAGCGGGAGCCGCGTTTTTCACAAAATTGGAAGCTGCTTCAGGCTTTTACCAAATACCTCTTGACACAGACAGTGAGCTATTGACCACTTTCAATACACCTTTTGGAAGGTATTGTTTTAAGAGAATGCCGTTTGGGATAGCGTCAGCACCGGAGATCTTTTTCAAAGCTTTTAGTCACGTTTTCGATTCAGCTGAGGGCATACGACCTCTTCACGATGATGTGTTGGTATGGGGTAAAACACTTGCCGAACATGATGCTAACCTCCACGAAGCTTTGCGACGCCTTTCAAAGGCAAACGCGACGTTAAATCCTGAGAAATGCGTATTCCGTACAAACCAGGTCAGGTATATGGGCGAGCTGATCTCAAGGGAAGGTATGAAACCAGACCCGAGTAAAGTAGAAGCGATTGCAAAGATGCCAACTCCACGTTCAAGAGCCGATGTACAGAGAGCCTTGGGGGTAGTAAACTTTCTAGGAAGATACGTTCCACATTTGTCTTCACACACAATTCACTTAAGAACATATCTCAAGCAAGATCTCGAACCACAATGGTCAGAAGAGCATGACGAAGAGTGGAAGTATATACAACAGGTATTGGTAAGCAAACCGGTTCTTCAGTTCTATGATCCGTCGAAGAACACGAAAGTATCGACAGACGCCTCAAACTATGGTCTAGGGGCCGTATTGCTACAAGAGCACAAGGATCAATGGAAACCCGTAGCTCACGCTTCTCGAGCCCTAACAGATGCTGAAACAAGGTACGCTCAAATTGAGAAAGAGAGCCTCGGACTAGTCTTTGGATGCACGAAATTCCACAATTATATATATGGAAAATCTGTCGTTCTGGAAACGGATCATAAACCGTTATTGGCAATGTCAAAGCGACCAATTGCGGACATACCGCCTAGACTACAAAGGTTATTTTTGAGACTTACCAAATATCAATACACGCTGGAGTTCAAGCCAGGCAAAGAATTAATCGTGGCTGATGCACTCTCAAGAGCCACTTTGCCAAGTAAGCACGAAGATCAGACATGGCAAGATGAAACAGAAATCCATGTAAGCGAAGTAGTCAAAAGCTTACCAGTAGGAAACTTGATGCTGCAACGCTTAAGAGACGCCACTGCCAAGGATAATACGCTAATGGCCTTACGTCAACAAATGTCAACGGGATGGGCGAACATGGATTCGACATTACACGCTTATGCCGGTGTGAGGTCCGAACTAACGGCAGCTGAGGGCCTCATACTCAAGGGTACACGAATAGTAGTACCACAGATCTTACGACCCGAGATGTTACGCCTAATACACGATGGTCATCTAGGGATTGAGAAATGTCGCAGGCGAGCGAGACAAGCACTCTATTGGCCAAAGTTAAATGATGATATAGAGCGAACGTGTACAAGTTGCGCTTCCTGTAATAAAGTACATTACATTCCACCTCACGAACCACTGTTGATGAGAGACACCCCGAGTAAACCATGGATCAGAGTAGCCACAGACCTTTTCCATCTCTCAGGCATTGATTATATTGTGGTCATCGACGCATATTCAACCTACATCGAAGTTGAAGCGCTCAAATCCACAGCAACAAGTACAGTCATAAAATGTCTTAAAAGAATATTCGGACGGCATGGCATACTGGAAGAGGTGTTGTCAGACAATATGCCTTTCGACTCAACTGACTTTCAGAGTTTTGCGAAAGCCTATGGCTTCACGTCAACTAGATCGAGCCCACACTATCCACGTTCAAACGGATTAGCTGAAAAAGGGGTTCAGATAGCGAAACGGCTCTTGAAAAAAGCTCTGGATTCTAAAGAGGATTTTGAACTTGGGTTGTTAAGCTATCGCAACACACCACTAGATCATGGGAAATCCCCGTCTCAGTTGCTTATGGGTCGGACTTTGCGAACACGTCTGCCGGTCTATCATAAACCAACACGACAACCACCACCAAAGAAACATTCACAGGTCTCGAGTGGTCGACCTCTGGCGAAATTGGAGCAGGGCGACGTGATACGAATTCACAATCCAAACGATTCGAGTTGGGCACGGAAAGGACAGATCAAACAGGAACTAACACCGCGGTCGTATCAAGTCCAACTGGATGATGGGGCTCTTCTGAGACGAAATCGCCACCAGATTTTGAAGACTGAAGAAACACCGACGCCATCCTCACCGCGAGTCGCAGAAAAGGAAGCCGTCAGTCCCCCAGTACCTCCGCTCGAGGTCAGAGATGATATTCCACTGAGAAGATCTACTAGGGTGATTAAACCACCGAGAAGGCTGGACCTCTAAGGCTGGACGTCATCCATTTCTTAACATTGACGATTAGTGTTTAATATGTTTAGAGTTAATATGTTTCCAAGTTAATATGTTTTCAAGTTAATATGTTTTAAAATTTAAAGTTTCAAGTTAATATGGTTTAAAATTTAAAGTTTCAAGTTAATATGGTTTAAAGTTTCAACTTAATATAGTTTAAAGTTTCATACGATTAAAGTAACATTTGTTTTGTTTTACGAGAAGAGATGTATCAATAGCATGTTTGAACTTCCCGCTTATACTGTTGTTACCAAGAGGGCGACACTGTACTGTAAAAAGACAAGAGTAAGGCAGAACTCTCTAGAACGCGGTAGCAAGTACGAGGCAGAACAATAAAGAAGTTTTGTTACAACTGCTGTCCATTATTTAAGTGATTAATTAACACTACCCTACCAACAGTAGAAAACGATACAATATTCAAACATTTTTATAGGATCCCTGCTGATGTCCATAAGGACTTAGTGAGGATTCGCGCGGAGAATCTCGGACATGGTTTTGATCTCCGCGAGGATGATGTTGTCTTCCGGGAGTTGAGTTCTCGACTCATACCATTCGTTGACATAACACCCACTCCCGGAAACCCTATGCCGGTTTACGTTAACACGTCTCGCTCGGGCTCGTAAGTTAATTAGCATTATTTTTTTAAAGATGGATCCCTAATATCTTTTCTTTCTATTTTTAGTCTCAATACCGCTATCACCGACTATTTCAGGGGGAGAGCGGGTACCCGACATGAAGGAGTCCTAGACCGGCATAGGCAAAAACGTTTCCTCAGAGCTGTAGCCAATGATGTGCATTTACAGACCGGCCTTTAATATTTGTAAATATATATTAATACTTTACTCGAACAAATACTTTGTGTAAATATATAAATAAATAAAAACATGGTAAAATTATTCAATGCTTCTTACTTGATACATACAAAGAGTAACGCAATATAGCCCCGCTTTAAAAAAAACGAGAGAGAGATTTACTAGAGATCGAAACCCCCTGTACATGTATCAGAGGGAGTGATTTTCTAGAGAGAGGGAAAGTACATTTCAGTACGGAGTTGACCAAAGGCGAGAGATCGCGCGCAGGCTCGTACACGGGAACCTAGCTAGAGAGGAGGAATTCAGTAATACGCGGGAGAGGCCAGATTGCGCGCTAGAGAGAGAGAGATGGTAAAAGATCCCCCGCATTGACAGCGCTTTCGCCGGTATGGAGCTCGGGGCGAAAGAGAAAGTGAGAGAGAGGGGCGGCGTAAAAAAAAATACAGTGGCGGGAAAGGAGCTGGGGTAAAGAGAGAGAGACGGGAATGGAGCGGGGGTAAAGAGACGACGAAATAAAGAGATGGTGAGAGTCAGCGAAATAAAGAGACGGTGAAAGTCAGTGAGGGGGAACAAAATGTACCACCCCCTCCGGGGGCGGAATTGAAGGGGGCAAAAAGTACCGGGGGGCCAAAAAAATTTGACCCACCCTGCGCGGGTATCGAGGATGGGGGAAAAAAAATTCATCCCCCCCTGCGCTGCCCGCGGGTATCGAGGCTTACTATTCTCTCCTGTGATAATTGAAAAACGTTCCTGTTTTAATTTCTTGTTATACAATTTACATCCATTTCGCAGTAATATATTTATAAAATGTGATCACGATATTTAAATGAATTTAATAACAATTTATGATTCTTGATATATCCAAATCCACTTTGCGGTAAGATTGCTCTGCGTTTTGTACCGTTTCGGTACAATTTTTTAGCAGCAACGCTCTTACACAAGGTGAATAGTTCAAGCTCGTTAACTTCCCACCAGAAATATATTTCAGCTGACTAAATACGGTTTCGATAGCAGAACCATTTATTCTGACAGGCGCGATCCAGTTTATTGGGATGGCAAGAGAGAAAATCTTCGGCTAAGTTCGAAAATCGATATACACTGATCATTAAAAGTTCCCAAGTCTGCCATGCCATAAATTTGTTTTCATTACGGCTTTTAAGCGAATCACCACACAAAATTCTTTCCATCGCCCCAGTTCGAAATATTCCAAACCTTTTCTCATAGATAATCGGGGAAGAATTCATAGAGTCAACTCTCTCACGAGATAACAACCCATTTTCAAATATTTGGTTGCAGGCATAAAGGTAATCGTGGCAAGCCATGACTGACTCATGATCATGAGGGCGAGGGGGAAGACACTTGAGAACTCAGGTGTACAATATGACTTGAACTCAATGTACTGTCAAAGCTGAACTCTGAGTTCCGAAGGATTTGAACTCAATGCACTGTCAAAGCTGAATTCATTTGAACTCAGGTGTACACAGAGATCCAAAGCGTCTACCCCCTCGCATGAGGGGGTCTCTCGTATTTCGGATTTGCATAGGTGTATAATTCCCCAATCGTTTTAAGGTCTTGCATGAATTTAGCAGGGAAAACGTTGAGTTTGGTCCAAGAATCTTTCTCAATATGAACCAAAGACAACCCTTTAACTTGAGCCAACTCGTTTTTCTCAGCCCGATCAACTTCCCGAGCATGCATATCGATGATTTGATTCCAGCCAAATCGCACATCACCCAAAACTGGTAAGTAGTGATGCCGCGAATATTGATTTTGCCGAATACTGAATACCGAATATTCGGCCATGCTCTCGGCCGAAGCACCGAATATTCGGGCGTGAGATATGTGCAACTCGCGCGAAACCGGTTATGAGCTGTAACCCGTTCCGCGAAATACGTACATCCCCCGCACGGACCACAATGGGACAGGTCTCATCATGGGGGTATGGAATGGTGAGGTGAATAGGCAGACGGCTACGCGAAATGTAGGGTCACGTGGGAAAACTCTCCTCTCCTCTCGGCACTAGCTGTAACGCGATTACTGCTCTGCGCAATATTGGCGCGCAAGCAGAGAGAGGGATACACTGTTTAGACATGGAAGAACTACGCGAGTTCTTCCATGGTTTAGACATGGAAGAACTAACGCGAGATGGAACAGCCCTATAGTGTTGAAAAACCTGTCGTCCAAAAACTTGAATACCCCTTTTAGATTCCTCCTCCCTTCCTAAAGGTGGGTACGTGGAAAGGCTGCGCGCGTCGGTTGGCGCGCGCCAGTTCAATTTCAAATTTTAGTGAACAAGGCTTACGCTACTCTCGCCAAGTTTCGAGAGATGGACGGTACGGCGCTGCCTCGGCTTTAAACCTCAACGTTGAAACAGCTGTAACCAATAACAAATCAGAGGCTTGCGAATATTGCGCAGACCGAACTTTCTGTTCCCACTATCTCGGAGAGCTCTCCTACGTCACTCGCTTCATTTCTGGTAGAGGCTCCGCTATCTTCGTCGCCGTTCCATCTCGCGTGGTTATTCCATGGTTTAGATCCGCTCTCTACCGCCTCTGCTACAGCGCGCCTGCACGGAAGCTTTCAACGTTGGTGATAAACTCAGGAAGGAGGGAATGAAAAGGGGGAAGTTACGATTTTTCAACGCGCTCTCTTTAACACTATAGGACCCGTCTATAGGTTCAATTGCGAGTAGATCGTGTCACTATATGCTTTTTTTTTATTCATCAAAACTTACCACTGGTAGATTATAAATATTAAAGTAAAAATTGTTATTGAAATAAATATTTTTTTAATAATTTTTCCGTTTTTTTCTTTCATGATTGGAGATTCGGTATTCGGCCGAATATTACGAAATATTCGGCCGAATACCGAATACGAAAATATTGGCCGAATAGGCTGAATACCGAATAGTAACCGAATATTCGTGGCATCACTACTGTTAAGTTTTACGATCCATCTTGCTGGGAGTGATGTAACCCATTCATCATGTTTTTCAACTGGTGCGTTGGGCAAACAATCCAGTATATCCACCTGTTTTTCAGGAAAGGGTGTTGAAATTGGGGTTTGAAACTAAAATCTAAAGAACCATCATTCTTTTCTGTATAACTGAAAGAAGCGTCCATCCCAAAAGTGTGACGTAACGCTCCAATATTGGAGGTTCCACCATCACAAACCAATGCCGAAGTCTCCAAGCCTACAGATTGAAATGCCCAAATGACTTTATACACCAATTATGATATAAATGATTGAGAAGCTGGTTTAGGGAGCATAAAGTAAGGTCCTAAAATGTCAAATTTTCCACCTATGCACCTCCACAAGAACTGCAAAACATATTCCGCTTCTAGAGTCTCTGACATGGTTTTTCTTTGAACCATTCCATAGAAGGAATATCCTCGGAACTTAAAGTGCAACCGATGAACTCGTTGCTTCTCGAGTACCATATAAGCTTGCCAGTAATATTCACCTCATCAAAAATTATAATCCCATCAGCAGGCGGCTTATGATCTCCACGATAATTTTCAACGTATCTTTTAAAATTATTAGCTTTGCATTTCAGATGCGCTAAATTGATGCCTTGCTTGCTTGGAATTTCAAAACCCATATATTCCTTGTTCCCAAACACTAGGTTTCAAAAACCCAGATGTTCCCAGTTTTCAAAAACCCAGATGTTCCCAGTTTTCAAACACTAGGTTTCAAAAACCCAGATGTTCCCAGTTCTCAAACACTAGCTATGAAAAAACCCAGACTTTCCCAGTTTTCAAACACAAGGATTGAAAAACCCAGACGTTCCTAGTTTTCAAACACTAGGTTTTAAAAACCCAGATATTCCCATTTCTCAAACTCTAGGTTTCAATCCCAGGTATTTGCAACCTAAAAATAGGTCTTAACGCCCAGATATTCCCAAATGAAGAACACTTGCTTCAAATCCCATTTATTTCCTTTTATCAAAACCGATTTCGAGTCAAAGATATTTCTATTATTTCCAATTCAAGATATATCTAAACTAGATCAAATACCTATTTATTTGCAATTTTAAAAGCTATTCAAATCCTTATATCTGAATCATGTCTACTCATAAAAACATTGCATTAAAACAAAGATTTCAAATCGCAATTTATATTTTTCAAACAAATTGGAAGGGAGAAGTTAAGTCTGCCGTGGCCTACAAAGCCAAACCTACCATACTTGGATATTGAAACATTTAAAAAATATTAAGCATTAATGGCATAAGTAATTACGAAAAAACTTTCTTTGTTTCACAGCCTCCTATTCGTTCTACAGTAGTCAATGTGTGTGCACAAAATTTTGCGATAATTAATCTTTCATCCACAACTTCGGGTAACAAAGGTTTCTGTTCTAACTAAGAAAGCCGTATTTAAGGCTCCTCAGAGAAGTCCGCACTTCTCTCGGAACTTTATACTTTTACTTCAATTGAATTTAATCAACTTAACGTCACTTTATTACAATATAACCTAATTTCAACCCATGTTAAGCAGCACGGTGACTATCGAGTACCACCCTGCCCGCGGTCCTCCAAGAAATGAAAATGAGTAACGTAGAGACTAGCTAGAGAGAGGTGAGAATGGGGGAAAGGCGATTTTGTCCATAGATATAGTAAAACAATAAAGGGTCTAGATCCACTTCGCTGGCTTAGGCTTAACGAAAAAACGCGGAAGGGACAGCTAGCAGACAGCCGCTATTTTCTGGGGGTAGCCGTATGAAACGCCATCTATCGGAGACAAACTAAAGTAGTGGTAAATAAATCACGTGGGAAATGGCGGGAAATCTAAATTAGGCTTAATATTTTTTCAAACTTGGAAGGTGTATCATTTACTTGGAATAAATGTTTTTCTAAAGAAACTTTTTTTTGGGTTTAACATTCAATTGAATAAATGTCATAAGTATTTCCCCTATTGATTTCTTGTTTCAAATCTAAAAATGGTTAAGAACTGCGCGTTCAAACATTGTCGAAACATTTCAGGTACCTTAAACGTACTATCGTTTCATAGGTATGATTAATTTTCTTCCTTACTTAAATATGGTGTAAAAATTTGCACATCATTCCTGAAAGTGTAGGTTTCCGTTTTCTAAGCCTGATTTACTCCAAAAGTGGGCACAAACCATAAACCGTGAAAATTGGGTCGCTTCTAAGAGTGATTACGTTTGTAGTCAGCATTTCTTAGAAAGTCAAATTGAACTACAAAATGTCAAACGGTACCTTAGTAAAAACGCGTTTCCATCGAAGGTTCATTATTAAAAAAAATAGAAACAGTTAAGAGTTTTATAATAATTATTTTATTTGTCTCTAAGAACTTGCACAAAGTTGAAAAAGAAATACACGGCGACAGTCTTACTTTGAATTTTGACCACGGAGCATCACGCATAGGTTTTAGCATTGAGTATTCATTGCACTCGAGCAGAATTTCTCTGGTTTTAGCGCTTTTAATTAGACATATTCTTCATTAATTACCCTAGGTAATCTAGAGAAATACGGTTCCGTAGTAGAGACTCGGTGGTTCAAAGAGGAAGAAGTTCTCTAGTAGCAAATAAACTTAAAAATATTCATTACAGAAATCTTATGGTAAAAAAGATACGTCACTTGATGTTGATAATCCCGTTAGGAATGAGAATAAACCCGCTGATGTTTAAGTTCCGGATGAAAGATCGTTTCTCAAAGAGTTTGAAATAGAACGTAACATTAGTATTAGCTCGAGCTCACAATCAGTTCAGGAAATGACTCGCGACTGTCGCGAATTAGATCAGACCTTACCAGGCGGCGAACCGGTTAATTTATCGCACTCGCCGGTTAATTTATCGCACTCGGAACTCGATAATATTCCAATTTCGGTATATATCGTCGCAAATTATTTCTAACAAACAATCGGAGTAAAAACGGTAACTTTTATCAGGGCACTGAAAATAAACACTTGGATGATTGCACTGTAAGTATTTCGGGAGAAACAGCGGATCCCTACGACGCTACATCGGATTACTCTATAGTCTGTCAAACGAAAGAAGAGCCCTGAGAAATTTGTCCAAATTGGTGTCGCCACCATCGACCCCATAGTACTTTATCAACTTGTTTTGTTTTGTCAATAGTCGTCTGTAATATAGTCTGCTATAAACAGATAGGCTTAATCGCAATAGAACCAATAAATTTTGCTATATATATTTAATATGTTTATGTTTCATGATTTTTTACGATCATCGAGTATTAAAGAATAAAAAACAAAATTAACGACAAGACACCAGTTTTATCTTTGTTGAACTAGCTTTGCAATATATTTTAATGACATAAGTTAAAGTACTTGTCCATAAGTAGTTCAGCATCAAAGCGTCTTCAGTCCACGTTTTCATCAGAGTCTTCGCTGTCTTCTTGCATATTAATTTTAAGAGGTTCAATTGTGGTTTCGATGATCGGATCTTTTTCCCAATACTCATGCATTATATTCTCGCCGTGCTCTATTGCCTTACGCCAATTCTCTGGTGTCACACGTTCAATGGCCCTCAATGTTGCATCTTTGACCGTCGTGAGTTTGAAACCAGAAATCTGCTTCGCAACGTCGTTCTTCACTTGTGCCCATATTAGTTCAATCGGGTTAAACTGGCAATGGTACGGTGGAATCCTCACTACCGTGTGACCTCTACTTTTAGCAACCTCGTCAATTTCGTACTTCAGGGTTCTGGTCTGGACTTGTGACGCTTTATTATTTCATAAAGTTCACTTCGAGAATATAATGCATGAGTGTTGGGAAAAAGATTCCATCATCGAAACCACAATTGAACCTCTTAAAATTAATATGCAAGAAGACAGCGAAGACTCTGATGATGTGGACTGAAGACGCTTTGATGCTGAACTACTTACTACTTAGACTTATGGACAAGTACTTTAACTTATGCCATTAAAATATATTGCAATGCTAGTTCAACAAAGATAAAACTGGTGTCTTGTCGTTTATTTATTTTATATTCTTTAATACTCGATGATCGTAAAAAACCATGAAACATAAACATATTAAATATATATAGCAAAATTTATTGGTTCTATTGCGATTAAGCCTATCTGTTTATAGCAGACTATATTACAGACGACTATTGACAAAACAAAACAAGTTGATAAAGTACTATGGGGTCGATGGTGGCGACACCAATTTGGACAAATTTCTCAGGGCTCTTCTTTCGTTTGACAGACTATAGATGATGTTATGGTACGTTTTCGGTATTGCTATAGTCTGTACTCTAACAATACACATACATATTAACATAAATATATAAGGCAGCATTTATTTATATAGTTAAAAAGCAATTGATTATTTTTGTATAGTTGGATCATTCTTACCATAGTGGAGACCCGGAAAGTTTTGTTAAAACACTAAAAAGAAAGGTTAAATTTTTTGAGGAAAAGAACCAAAATCTTGCCAAAAAATCAGAAGAGCCGCTGAGAAACTCGCTAGACGGGAACCAAAAATTACAAATTTACAAGAGTTGCAAAGGCTCGTTTACATGTGTGCGAGAATTAAGCTTAAAGCGGAAAGTAGAAGTTGAAAGTCGAATCTTTTTCTCGCGCCTAAAAAATCGCGTCTGCCAAAAGCGATTGTTCCCGCTGCTCCACCCGCTCCTTCGTTTACATATGAGCTGAGCGGTAGCATGAGCCTAGATTGCAGAGTTGCCTTTCAGTTGGAAGTAAGCAACTAAAATGGCGTCGACTGTCGTTAGTTTGCTTCTGCTTAAGAACAAACTATTGCTTTTGAAAAACATTCGACATTTAAAACAACAGAAAATTAGAATAGAACGTCGTTGGTGGGTACATCCTATATAGAGAAATAGATGCCTTTTGGAACGTTTTTTGATATAATTTGTCAAGGTGCGTATATTTTCTCTAAATAATGTTGATTTAATTGTCTAGCTTCAAAGGATGAGGCAATGTATTTCAAAAGTTTTATCTAGCTCTTTTCTTTATTTTAAAGACATTTTCAATTGGGGTGCCTACGCCTTTTTCGAGAGATAAACAAACGCAAAAATATCAAACGATATTCGATCCTTGGCTATTATTGGCTTGGAAAAGCACGTGGCTCTTTGCGACAAGCGAACATGAGCTGAAAAATCTACCACGGCAGATTGGAGCTTATTCGGAACACCCGCTTCATCTATGAACAACAAGCGCGACTTAAAAAAATCTCGCTTGTTTGTAAACGGTACACCTAGGGAAGGCAAACCCAAATACGCCTCATCTCTCAGCTCTACGCTTCGACTTTTTCGATTTCTCGCGCACATGTAAACGAGCCTTCAGTGGCGTAACTACAGGGGATCAGAGCCCGCAACTGCGGGCGGGCCCATGGCGTTTGGGGGCCCTTTCGAAAATTTGCTTATAGACTGAATAGTTCACTGTTTATCTTATTTCAGTGCGAAATATCTATATAAAGTAGTCCCAAATTTTACGTGACACAACTATCAGAGCTCGAAGGCCCTCGTCTAGCTTTTTATTATACTAAAAAGTCAAAAATGAGGCTAAAATGCTTAAGAGCTGTAGAGAGAAACTACACGTTGAAGCGTGGGAAAAAATTGTAAATAAACGAAATGACAGGCAGTAAATAGTGAAGGCAAGCCCCAGCCCGCTTCTTACTGCAGAAATCTTGCTCCTGCCACGTGACCAGTGAGTTAAGGCATAGGATATACTTACCTAGACTGCCAGCTCTAGTTGGCGAATGTGGTCTGTTTAATGCTTATATATCCTGCAACTAATTTTACCATTAAACTGCCAGTCTAGGTTACTAGGTAAGTAGTGATTCTATGGTTAGAGAAAGATTACAATGCTGTTAAAAGGAGTGAGTCATGATGTATCAAGTATGTGCGAAAATTTCCGAGAAATGCTAGTAGAGAGCGGCGACAAAGCGCATTTGCTATAAAACATGGACGGGAACAGTAGTAAAGTTAAAAGTGGAGCGGAAAAACGAAAATTTCAAAAAATTAGAGAAGCAGAACAACAAAAAGAGTTACAAAAAATTCCAAAATTAACGAAGTTTTTCTCCAAACCGACCACTTCTGATTCTGATGATATAGATGAAACTGAAACGGGCATTAAAGATGAAGTCATTGTTGAAACTAGAAGCCTAAACGAGGCTGATGATCACGCTAGTGACTTTGATATTTCTCCATCGACTAGCACCGCGAGAGGATGTGAAACTAAATTCCTTTTAAATGAAAAATATCCCACGGACATTGGCCATTTCAAGGAAATTTCTACAATTGACAGTCAACTTAAAAGATTAATTATAGACCATGGATCATGCCGGCCGAACGGCCCTTTCCCAAGAGATAATAAGGGTAGATCATTTTCATCTTCATATTATAGAAAGATAACTAAATCAGGACTGAAATTTGAAACTTCTTGGCTTTGTTATTCACCAAAACTTGATTCAGCCTATTGTGAGCCATGTTGGCTTTTTGCTAAAAAAAGGATATAGGATGGTGTACTGGTTTGCGTGATTGGCAAGGGCTTTCTAAACATATTAAACGACATAAAAATTCTGAAAATCACATTGAGGCGTGCTATTTAAAAGAGCAATGGAATCGAAACAAAACAGGAGATGCAGATCTTGAAAAGGATTTGCGTAATCAGGCAAGCTTTTGGCTTCAAGTTTTGGAACGTTTGTTCAAAATTATCTTGAAGTTAGCCAAAAATGGAGTAGCGTTTAGAGGTCATCGAGAAAACGCGGACGAAACATATAACGGCAATTTTCTCTCTGACGTGCAACTTCTTGCGCAATATGACCCAGTTATGAAACAAGTTTTATGTATTCCTGAATGTCGTTTTAAATATTTAAGCCCTATGATTCAAAATGAGATCATTCAATGTTTAGGGAACAAACTTCAACAAATTCTCGTGTCAGAGATTAAAAAGTCCTCTTTTTTCTCCATAATTGTTGACAGCACGCAAGATATTACAAAAGTTGACCAATTAAGCATTTGTTTTCGGTACGTAATGATTGTCGAAAATGAAAACCATAAACAAGTTAACATTCAGATAAAAGAGTCATTCCTTGGATTTTATGCCTTAAAAGACCGAACGGCCGCTGGAGTAACCGAAAAGATTTTAACCGAAATCGAGGAAATCGGTGTCGACGTAAGAAAATGTCGTGGTCAAGGTTACGATGGTGCTAGTACTATGAGCGGTGTCTATTCCGGTGTTCAAAGTCGCTTAAAAGCAATTCAACCCAATGCAGTTTATGTTCATTGTGCAGCGCATAATTTAAACTTGGTTATCAATGACACTGTAACTGGTTCAACTGAAGTTAGGGAAGTAGCTAACTTCTTTGCCATATTACAAGAGGTTTACACATTTTTTGGACTAAGCATCAATCGTTGGGAACTGTTGGCTACCTTAACCGGAGAGTCCACGACAATCTTGAAAAGGTTAAATCCAACCCGCTGGGCTGGTCGGCTCCTTTCACTTTTGGCCATTCGCGAACGATACACGGACATACTTAAAGCATTAACGAAGATTTATCTGGAAAGCAAGAAAAAGGACGTTAGGGATGAAGCTCTGAGGATAAAGAAGGCCATGGAGTCCTTTGAATTTGTATTCCTTTCAGTCTTGCTTACTAAAATACTATCCGCAGTTAATCTAGCATCGGCATCTTTGCAGTCGAAAGAAATGGACTTATTAACAACACTACAGCATTTGTCAGATTGTAGAAAAAATATTGAAAGCTTGAGAACCAGCTATGACCAAATTAAACTAGAAGCCACTGATATTGCTAGGAAGTGGAACGTGGAACCAAATTTCAAAGAGAAACGGCAAAAGAAGAGAAAACGACACTTCGACGAGATAGCTGAAGACTACAGATTTTCAAACGCCGAACACCTGTTCAAAGTTTCGGTCTTCATTAAAGTAACAGACCTTGTTAGTAATCAAATTGAGTCTCGTTTCGGAGGCATGAAGACGGTTGTCGAAATTTTTTCATTCCTTGAACCCAAAATTTTAATTTCACTTTCAAATGGCGACCTCATTAAAAAATCAGAAACAATTGTAAAACAATATCAAGAAGACCTATCTTTAGCGTTGCCGATGCAATTGGTTCTCTTCGTCAACACACTAAGAGGAGAAATCGCGAAAGCTAAAACTATTAGAGACTTAGCTAATTTGGCAATTATTACCTACTCCGACTTGAGTAGCACTTTCAGTGAAGTCTGTTCCCTTTTGATATTGTTTTTAACATTACCTGTAACTTCGGCTTCCCCGGAAAGATCGTTTTCAAAGCTGAAGATCATCAAAAATTATTTGAGGAACAAAATATCTCAAGAAAGACTATCTTCACTGGCATTGTTGAATATTGAAGCAAAAATCGCTTCAACCATGAATATAGCAGAATTAATAGATGACTTTGCAGCAATCAAAGCGAGGAAAAAAGCTTTTTAGTTAATATCAATAATGAAGCTGTAAGAAACTAAATAAGAGTCTGTGATTTGTATCAGTAAATATATAAAAATAACATTAAAATTTTTGTGGTGCTTTCGTATTTTTTGAACGCTCGAGACTCGACTAGGGGCTCTTTTTGTCGGGCTTGCGGGCGGGCCCAACAAACGTCGCTACGACACTGCGAGCCTTAAGAGAGTTGGAAGACCAATTTTATTTACTTAAAGAGCATCTTGTTAACATCAATGAAAAGTTTTCAACTACATCCAAAGCTCTATTCAAAGAACTAAGTGAACTCGGAACTACCAACCAGAGAAAAAGGCCCTACTCAGAGGAGTTAAAGCAATTCGCATTAACCCTTCACTTTTATTCGCCAAAAGCTTACCAGTTTTTGCGTAGTCATTTTTGTCTACCACATGAAAACACCATCAGACAGTGGTCCGCTAGGATCGATGGAGAACCTGGTTTTACCAGCCAAAGTTTCGAGTTTCTTCGTCAAACGGCTAAAAAAAATAAATATCCAACCATAGCCGTTCTGGACATAGACGAAATGTCTATTAGAAAGCATGTAGCGTGGTGTGGGGATCAATTCACTGGGTTTGTCAATTTCGGAAAGGTCTCGGACAATACGCAAGAGGAACAAACTATAGCTTCATCTGCCTTGGTGTTTATGGTAGTGGCCGTGAATGGAAGGTGGAAAATTCCTTTGGGCTATTTTTTTGTACACGGTACACCAGGCTGGCTTTTGTCAAACTTGGTTACAGAGTGCTTTTGTCGCATCTTTGAGACAGGAATTAAATGCATTGCATTAGTATGTGATGGGTTAAGCAGTAACCTTACCATTGCAAAAATCCTGAGAGGAAACTTGGACCCCGAGGCTCTCAATCCTTCTTTTCCTAATCCAGGAAATAATTCAGATCCTGACGACATAATTTATCTGATCCTGGATGTGTGTCATATGATTAAGGCCCCGTCAGAGAAAAAAGTTTCGGAATTCTTCCGAAAGGGGCTAAAATATAGTAATAGTGTACATTTGTCTCGTTTTGACGAATTTTTTCCTCAACTTTAATACCACTACAGCAAAGGTAAAGGTGTAGCCTTGTTATAAATGTATAAGAAAATATGGCAACAACGTGTTCGGTCCTGGTGACAACTAAATCTGTAACGAGTATAGGGGCGGTAATCCGTCGCGAATCTATTCTATTCAAAGTTCCCAGCCCCTTTCCATAAGTGAGTGGGAGTGTCTCCGGGCTGCGCTGCCTCGGGGTAACTAGACAATGGGTACAAGTGCAAATAAGGGGAAAAGTTTTGTGGATGGAAGAAGTATTCGTGTTGAGTTGGATCTCGCGTTAGGTTTTCACCCAGGAAAACTCGAGGGGTAAATCACTCTTTGGAAAGTTGTACACCGTATACACATTACACTTGGTAATACAATGTTATTTACTAATACTCGCGAAAATTTGATATTATTTGGTAATGCCAAGAAGTTTTATCAGTATCTCAGAGAGAAGGTACACTGTTAGAAAAAAAGGTGTTTCATGGGTGTTCGGAAATACCTTGAGGTGTTTATACACTCTTTTTGGAGTGTTTTTTAACTGAGATGGTGTTTTATAAGTAAAAAGGTGCTAGTTGACTCTTTTAAGGTACTTTTTAAGGAAATCGTGATTCACTGGTACGTAGACACACCTTTAGGTGTTAATTGACCCTTATTAAATGGTTTTTTAAACGGAAATAGTGTTTTTAATGTAAATCTGTTCGAATGGTGCGAATAAACACCTTAGGGCTTTGCTTTACACATTTTTAGCCGATATGATGTTTTTTAAGTGAAAGGTTATTGATATGAACTTAGAGGGAAATTATCTACTAATTCTACCTGCATAGTGAAGCATCCTAAAAATAACCCAAAGATTTTAAAATTCTAAATTATTTAACATTTATTAGGACTAGCTTATTCTAATATTTGAAGGAATTTGTACTTATTTTGATTTTTCAATCATTGGAAAATAATTCTTGAAGATAGAAAACTAATTAAACCACGTTAATTCACACAGTAAAAAATTTTATTTAAAAATTTATAAAACGTTTATTTAAACGTACAGACGACTAGTTTCGCTTCTATTCTAATTCTTGAAGAGTTCAATATGCTGGAATGTCTTGGAATTAGAGTAATTAATAAAATTATCACTTGAATTTCCCCTTGACACAGGTTCTAAAGCGCACCCTACACGCTCAATACTTTGCACAAAAAACGTGGGGCCCGTTATTGAAGTTACAAAGTATAAATAAAACGTTATCCATACTAATATTTGTGCAAAGTTCAAATATAATGCTACAATATGTTTTAGGAAATGGAAAATCATTTGCGGTAAATTTTGGACTATATTTGCGTAAAAAACTGAACATATATATTGAGTGAGTTTTTATTCCTCAAAATGTTATTCAAAATACGAACAATATTTCGCATTCGAATAAAAGTAAAGTCTGCGTATTTAACGATTTATATGTTATGGTTGGTCAATAAAATTGTACACTGTCCATGGACTCAACATCAACTTTTTTATTGTGATAAACTATATTCAATATAATCGAAAAAATCGTTTGGAATTTGATCAATATATTTGTCCAATAAAATTTGAAATTTTTGTTGTACACACATTGAGCTTTCAATATCATGATAGATTTTTATTTGCACAATTAGTGAAAAGTCTTGGGAATAATTTATGAGATGATGAATTTTATAAATGTCCCCCACTTAATTTGTGCAAAACATTGAGCCGCTTAATCTCTCCGAGTGACGATGACGTCACGGAGAGGTATAACACTGGACGTATCTGTGTGTCTGAGATAATCAAAGCTTTATAGCTACACAACTACTAAAAGAATCGTAATGCCGAAAAATATTTAAAATATTTCCATATTCTGCAAAAAGAAAATGTTATCGTTTTGTAAGAGATCTTATCATCCTACTCGCTTAATATTAACTTTGATATGCGTGTTGTGTCTCGATTCAGATGCAATCTTCATTACTCGTTCTATATAAACTCTCTTTTTTGTCATTCCAAAGAAAGAAGTTTATCTTAAATAATTAAATAAATATAAGTGCTATGAATTATTTTAATTGTCAGTATTTTACGTTAATTATAGTTAGGTCGGTTTAAGAAATTTAATTCCTAAAATAATTTTAAACATAGCTATCTATTAAGTTATACTTCTAGGAAACACCTATATCAGAACTTTTGTAAATTTTGGGTATATAAGGTGATTGATTCACACTAAGAGATAAGAAATGCGCAATTGCGTGAACCTTAGGTGGAAGCTCTGCCATTAGGAGGCTAGACGTTTCTCATGTCTCACGTGTGGCGTATGTGGTGTACACGAAAGACTAGTGCATGGTGTTGTTGTTAGAAACCATTAAATACCGGATAGCATTGGGTGAAACAATTGGTTGTTAGACAGCAGATGAAGGTTTAACGAATAGTTAATGATTGACGTTAAATAAGATGGATATAGCAAAGAAGTAACATTTTCCGAATTTCTGTATACTGCGAACGCGTTCCAGAAATTACGAACACGTTTGCTTCGATTTGCCAACTGCGAACGCGGTGACAGACAGACACACAGACACGTCCAGTCACTTGGAGAGAGGTAAAAATTCTACTTCATTACTCTATCGCCACACTTGTTTTTCTAATGGTATATACCACATACACGCTAATCTGTACTTCTTGTCTTCTGACAATGCCATCATCTGGGTGCACGGCAGGGCACCCGCCAAGTTGTCGTGCACTACCAGCAATCCTTTACCCGAAACATTTCAGCCTCATTTTGACCCCCTCTTAACTCGGTACTGGGGAATAGTACACCACTCATATTTGCACCTCAAGGGCACAGTGTTAATCCTAAGAAGTCCTCCAACTTCCAGCTTTCTAACTCATTTGGTTTCTGTGATAATCCTATGTGAAAATGACACATTATGAGACTGACTGACTGACTTACTGACTGACTGACTGACTGACACATCATCAAAACCTCTAGGGCATTTTCGGTGGTGCTAGAATGATGAAATTTGGCATACTTGTACCACTAAGCATACAAGCAAAGGGAAAAGTCCCAAAAGCGGGAGTTTCCCCCTTTTAGCCCCTGAAATGGGGTTTAAAATTAGAGTCATCATCTAAACCTCTAGGGCATTTCCGGTGGTGCTAGAATGATGAAATTTGGCATACTTGTACCACTAAGCATACAAGCAAAGGGAAATGTCCCAAAAGCGGGAGTTTCCCCCTTTTAGCCCCTGAAATGGGGGTTTAAAATTAGAGTCATCATCTAAACCTCTAGGGCACTTCCGGTGTTGCGGGAATGATAAAATTTGGCATACAAGTAGGACTTAGCATACAAAGAAAGGGAAAGGTCCCAAAAGCGGGAGTTTCCCCTTTTAGCCCCTGAAATGGGGGTTTAGAGTTAGAGTCATCATCTAAACCTCTAGGGCACTTCCGGTGTTGCGGGAATGATAAAATTTGGCATACAAGTAGGACTTAGCATACAAAGAAAGGAAAAAGTCCCAAAAGCGGGAATTTTCCCCTGTTAGCCCCTGAAATGGGGGTTTTATAATTTATATCCCCTCGTAATAGGACATTATAATTTAATTTTTTCGTCTTTTAATATTAATATTTTTTACTAATATGATTCTTTCGTATTATTGCAAAATTTAGGTTTTTTACATAATGTTTTAGTAATTAAAGTGTTAGTGACATAATTTTCGTCACCCACAAACTTAAAATGCTAAAAAAATCCTTGAAAAATCTAGTTTATTATGATATGTTTACTTTTGTATTTGGTTTCGTAGAAATTTGTAAAATTGCAATCAAAGTTTAGTGTTTGGAAAAGGCCTAGTTAAAATTTTGTTTCGCTTGATGACGTAGTAAGGAGAAACTTTCACTCTAGATGTCGCTCACGTGAAGCGCCTGTTAATGTCGCCGCGCCGCGTTAAGCCTAATTTATCCAGACTCGCGCGCAGAGATAGTTCTATATTTTCTTTGCTCGCGCGCGCAGCATTAGTAGACTCGGGAGTCTCGGGCGCGCGCTTGGCTTTTCCGCGAGATGCCGTGAGTGACGTAGCAAGGAGAAAACCCGCCAAAAATCTTCTTCGCAAATTTGCTTTTGCCCCCCAAATTTCAAGTTTTCAAAGTGTTTTTTCTGTGTTTTCCTTCATATTTAAATATTAATCAAGCATAATTTTGGAATCAGAAGAGTTTAAACTCTCAAAAAAGTAAGGTTTTCTTTAGATTTGAGATAATTTTTAAATCACGTCGCTATTCCTTTAAATTTTTTTCTCATTTCCTTTTCATTTCGTCTGAAATGGTTCTAAGCGTGTTTTGATTCATTTAGTTTTTCTTAAATCTATTCTGTTGATTAAAAGTGTTACTTGCCACAATATTGTGTTCTTCGAATAGAAATACGGTTAACAATTATCACAGCCTGAGAAAAAAAAAGAAAGTTGAATGCAAAAAGTTGAAAAAGGCAAAGCCAAGTAAAACTCTTGGAAAGAACAAATAAAAATCTAAAAGTACACATGTTTATTTCACTTCATAATCCTACTTCTATAAATCTACAAGAACATGCACGTAAAAAAGGAGTGAAATCTCACCAAAAACATCTCTGTAAAAATATGCCAAGTTGATTGGCCGTAAAAAGAAGTGAGATCTAAAATACGGCCAAGTTATTATCTCCAGGTGAACCAACATTTTATTCGACTTAAAACTTCTCAAGAATGTTTTTCTGACTTGGCCATTAGCATTCCAAACTTGCATCCTTCTTCTTTGCACCCGTGAAGGTTAATAACGGAAATTACAAGTTTAACCACAAAGGCTTATCAAGAATATTTAACCGATTTGATTTATTATTTTAATTTCGATCCATATCTGGAATTAAACGAATCTTTGAAATGCTAATGGCCAAGTCAGAAAAACATTCTTGAGAAGTTTTAAGTCGAATAAAATGTTGGTTCACCTGGAGATAATAACTTGGCCGTATTTTAGATCTCACTTCTTTTTACGGCCAAACAACTTGGCATATTTTTACAGAGATGTTTTTGGTGATATAGTCTTCTGTGTATAACACATACACGCCAATCTGAAACATTGGCTTCTACTCCATTATCATCGTTGGGATTAAGATGTACGCGCGATCGGCTTAAGTTACGAGAAACGACCAGCCTCCCAATGGCAGGGCTTCGACCAAAGGGTCACGCAATAGCGCTTATTCCTACCATTTGTGAATCAATCGCCTTATATACCCTAAATTTCCAAAAATTGTGAAAACGGTTTACGCTAGAAGTCAAACGTCAACAATAGCTATGTTTAAAATCATTTTAAGAATAACGTTCTTAAAACCACTTAACTAGAATTAAGGTAAAATACTGACGATTAAAAAATTAATATCATTTAAATTTATTTAAATATTTAAGATAATTTTCTTTCTTCGGAACGACACAAGTGAAAGTTTATATAGAACGAGTAATGAAGATTGCATCTGAGTCGAAACACTGCATGCATATCACGAGTAGGATAAAATTATCTCTTACTAAACCATAACATTTTCGTATTGTAGAATATTAAATGAAAATATGTTAAGTATGTTTCGGCATTACGATTCTTTAAGTAGTTTTGTAGCTATAAAGCTCTTTTTCATTTCAATATTCTAAGAAGATCTTTTATATTAATATATCAAATTTGGTGTTTACTTTCTAATTCAGCTTTACTACATTTATATACAGTGTAAACATGAAATTTAACTTTCCTAGTTTCACTAAATGTTACTTCTAAATATTTTGGTAAGCGTTGTTCGGATTGGTTCCTTGAATTCGTGTGCCTTTGAGGAGGTCTTGACGGTTCTCAGTGAGCCGAAAATTAAATACACATTTGTATGATGTAAATCAGGTCCTTAAATAGAACTATTGAGGATATACTGTAAAGGTTAGTAGTGTATAAATGAGAGAACGGGATTGCCATAGAGATAACATGGGGTATGATACCCTATGGGAAAATTAACATTGGGTATGAAAATTCGACGGTCTCGAATTTTTCCGATGCGGCTTTTTAGTGCACCTTGGGCGGCACGGAGAGTACGTAAGTTTCACGGTATTGGGTATGAAAATTGGACGGTCTCGAATGTTTCCGAAGCGGCTGTTTTGTGCACCTTGGACGGCGCGAGCGTGCATTATAAATTCTCCATAAGGATTGTACATACAACATTGACTATAGGGTATATAATTTTTCTGAACAATGGAAAATGAGGATTGTTTTTAATTTCACCGATCCAAGGGTAGACTAAATATTACGGTTAGTTATTTAGGTACAGCTTTCAAGGAAGATCTACAGTATATCTATAAGCTATATTTTTAATAACGAATTATTATACCTTGGACGGCATGGAGAGTACGTAAGTTTCACGGTAAAATGAGAACAGAGCGGGACGGGTATGGACCATAGAAATAACACTGGGTGTATAAATTTTGCCGCCTCATAGTACGGTAGAGGCTGACAAAGGTAGTACGGAGGGTCCGTACATAAATCGACGAGGGGGATTGGATTCTTACCGTTTCAGAGTACGGGGGAAGACCGAATTAATTGTATGAAAATTATTTGCCTAATCATCGGTGCTTTCCCTGGTATATTACGGGAGTCTGGTGTCTAGACAGAACGAAGAGTTCTCAAATTTCCCTTCCGAGAGAGAGGAGAACGTTTTCAGTGTACTTAAAGTATAAAAGAGCGTGCATTATAAATTCTCCATAGGGATTGTACATACAACATTGACTATAGGGTATATAAATTTTCTGAACAATGGAAAATGAGGATTGTTTTTAATTTCACCAATCCAAGGGTACGGGAGAGGCCGACTAAATATTACGGTTAGTTATTAAGGTACAGTTTTCAAGGAAGATCTACAGTATATCTATAAGCTATATTTTTTAATAACGAATTATTATACCTTGGACGGCATGGAGAGTACGTAAGTTTCACGGTAAAATGAGAACAGAGCGGGACGGGTTAGGACCATAGAAATAACATTGGATGTATAATTTCGTCTCGATTTCTCTGAATCGGCTCTCGTGGACGGCAAGGAGAGGACAAAGTTTCACGGTTAAAAAAAAAAGAGAGAAAGAGGGAGAGTTCTAGTTTCGTTACTATGAGAGAAAAGCTCGAGGTTTGGAATTTCATAAATTGTTTATGCGTGCCTTTCGTCCATACGAGACAGTTATCTGCCGCGGTGTGTTTTTAAATTAAGAAAAAA
The DNA here is from genome assembly GCF_054372755.1 of Phalangium opilio. Taxonomy (NCBI): domain Eukaryota; kingdom Metazoa; phylum Arthropoda; class Arachnida; order Opiliones; family Phalangiidae; genus Phalangium; species Phalangium opilio. Next base: position 1,275,934 of record NW_028324179.1, on the reverse strand, counting down.
AATTGTAGTATGGGAGAGAAGAAAAAGAAATGTTTTTGGCGTGATGCAAAATTAAGTTTTGACGGTCTTCGTGCAAAACGCGTACGGTGGGGTATAAGATTTCGGTAAAGTTGGATATACGTATATTGTGATCGAAGAAACATGAGACATGGATGGGGGATATACCCTATGGAATATTACGATAGGTATGCCCCCTATAAAATGGATATAATTTCGATTCAATTTCTCTGAATCGTCTCTCTTGGTCGGCATGGAGAAGACGTAAGTTTCAAGGTTATAAAAAAGAGAGCTCTAGTTTCGTTACGATGAGAGAACACAAGGTTGGGAATTTCATAAATTGTTTATGCGTGCGTTACACCTATACGTGACAGTTGTCTGCGGTGAAGTGTTTTTGTAATTAAGAGAGGTAAATCAGCTTATTGGAGAGAAGAAAAAGAAATTTTTTGGCGTGATGTAAAATCAAGTTACAGTATGACCGTCTTTGAACAAATCGCGTACGGTGGGGTATAAGAGATCAGCAAAGTTTGTATACGTATATGGTGATAGAACGAACATAGTTCATGGATGAGGGATATACCCTATGTATTGTATCGAGGGGTACATACACCCTTTAGAATATAACCTGGATGGATATATTAAGTTATAATTTTCAAGGAAAATATAAAATGTACGCGATTACCGTATTAAATTTTTCTGAGGTATTCGTTGCCAATGGGCCCTATAAAATGAAGTTTGGAAGGAATCTCCTGCAAGGTTGAAGTGAACTTTATGAGAGCCAAGAACGAATTTGTCGTTAAAGAACTACGGGAGAAAGTCGTGTTTGCACTTTTTGGTCACCTTTCCCCCACAACAAGCTAAACGTGAAAGACAAGGCTTTAATTTCCTCGATCTCCAGACAGAACAAAGTCATAGAGTTAGCTAGATTGAGAGCATAATTTCGTGTCAATTTCTCTGAATCGGCTCTCTTGCTCGGCAAGGTGAGGACGTAAGTTTCATTTTCTCCCAAGTCTCGAGAGGAAGCGAAAATCGTTTAAGGTTATTCTTATTTTTTTACGGAGTCCATCACCACAAGGTATCCAATAAGGCCTACAACTATTTCGCGGACTTTCTTCAACTATGTCTAACCTCGATTGTCTAAACGTGTAGGCTTTTATCCACAATATAAGATTGAAAGCATTGTCAAATACTAAATTAGATTAAAAGGTGCGGTTGGATGACATTTTCATTAAAAATTGCTCTTAAATAACTAATTTCAATAAGACGTTCTGATTTTTGAACAAACTGTGGTTGAAATAACTAATTTCAATAAGACGTTCTGCTTTTTGAGCAAACTGTGGTTGAAACTGTTGTAAAACTATTAAAATGTGTTTTTAAAGATACCCTATGGGAAAATTAACATTGGGTAAGAAAAAACGACGGTCTCGAATGTTTCCGAAGCGGCTGTTTTGTGCACCTTGGACGGCATGGAGAGTACGTAAGTTTCACGGTAAAATGAGAAAAGAACGGGACGGGTTAGTAATAACATTGAGTGTATATTTTCGTCTCGATTTCTCTGAATTGGCTCTCTTGGACAGCAAGGAGAGGACGTAAATTTCACGGTTAAAAAAAAGAGAGAGATAGCTCTAGTTTCGTTACGATGAGAGAACTCGAGGTTTTGGAATTTCATAAATTGTTTATGCGTGCGTTTCACCCGTATGAGACATTTGTCTGCGGCGGTGCGTTTTTTTTATTAAGGATGGTAAATCGGAGTATAGTAAAGAAGAAAAAAATTTTTTCTTTTTTTTTTGACTCATTAACTGTTGTAAAATGATTAAAATGTGTTTTTAAAAAGTAAAACTTTTAAAATGTGTTGTTAAATAAGTAAAAATTGGATAATTGTTGATAAATTACTATAAAAAATTGTTGAAAATTTCGTTAAATGACAAAATTTGAATAAAAATATCATTGAATGCTTTTAGTATGATAGAAAATGATGTGAAGTGACTGAGAAGCGGTTTGGAGTGTTGTTAAATGAATAAAAGGTGGTTTAAAGTGTCGTTAAATGAATAAAAGGTGGTTTAAAGTGTCGTTAAATGAATAAAAGGTGGTTTAAAGTGTCGTTAAATGACTAAAATAAGAATGGAAATGTCGTTAAATGACTAAAATAAGAATGGAAATGTCGTTAAATGATTAAAATAAGAATGGAAATGTCGTTAAGTGACTAAAATAAGAATGGAAATGTCGTTAAATGACAAAAATAAGAATGGAAATGTCGTTAAATGACTATAATATAGAAGAAAACGATCTTGAATGACTAAAATGTGGCTTGAAGCGTAGTTAAATTACAGAAAAGTAGTTGAAAATGTTGATTAATGACTAAGAAATGGTTTAAAGTGTTGATAAATGACTAAAAAGTGGTTCAAAGCTTCGATAAATGACTATAAAATGAAAGAAAATTACACTAACGGACCGAAAAGCTGTCTATAGTGCCAATAAATGACTAAAAAATACTACGAAGAGTTGTGAAATGACTAAAACATGGTTCAAAGTGTTGTTAAGTTAATAAAATGGTGTTGAAAGTGTTGATGAATGTCTAGAAAAGTGGTTGAAAGGGTCGTTAAATAATTAAAATATGAATGAAAATGTCTTTAAATGACTATAATATAAAAGAGAACGATGTTAAATGAGTGAAAAGCGGTTTAAAGTGTAGTAAAATTACTAAAACGTTCTTGAAAGTGTTGATAAATGACTAAAAATTTGTTGAAAGTGTTGATAAATGAATAAAAGTTGTTGAAAGTGTTGATAAATGGCTAAAAACTTGTTGAAAGTGTTGATAAATGAGTAAAAAGTTGTTGAAAGTGTTGATAAATGACTAAAAAGTTGTTGAAAGTGTTGATAAATGACTAAAAAGTTGTTGAAAGTGTTGATAAATGACTAAAAAGTTGTTGAAAATGTTGATAAATGACAAAAAAGTTGTTGAAAGTGTTGATAAATGACTATAACGTTGTTGAAAGTGTTGATAAATGACTAAAAAGTGGTTCAAGCTTCGTTAAATGACTATAATGTGATCGAAAAGTATGTTAATGGAACGAAAAGTTGTTCGTTGTGTTGTCAAATGACAAAAAAGTGCTAGGGAGTGTCTTTAAATGACGTTTAATGACAATAATAAAAAAGATAACGATGGTAAATGACTGAAAAGCGTTTTAAAGCGTAGTTAAAATACTGAAAAGCAGTTGAAAATGTTGATAAATGACTAAAAAGTGGTTGAAAGCTTCGTTAAATTACTATAATATGATATAAAATTATGTTAAAGGACCGAAAAGCTGTTTGAAGTGCTGTCAAATGACGAAATATGCTAGGAAGTGTTGTTAAATTACTAAAAACTGGTTCAAAGTCTAGTTAAATTTCTGAAAACTGGTTTAAATTGTTGCTAAATATATGATTAAGATGAGATACGCCAGCATTTACGTGATTGGTTGAATTTATCATATTATAGAGAGACCTTATAAAATACTTCGCAGATCCCAAGATAAGGCTTACACAATTCTTCAAGCTGTCCGCAATACTTCAAAATGGTGATAATCAATTTAATCTGTATTAAAGTTAATTCTTTCCCACGTGGTACCATGAACTTAAGTATAAGGCTTACACAATTCTTCAAGCTGTCCGCAATACTTCAAAATGGTGATAATCAATTTAATCTGTATTAAAGTTAATTCTTTCCCACGTGGTACCATGAATTTAAGTTCTGCCCTATAAAATTTTGACTTAAGCCTTGCCTACACTCTCTCTAAATTATCACCATTCTACGTACCTTATCGTAAATAATTAAAACCGTTCAAATCGATTTAACCAACTTTGATCAAATATTTTCTATAGGGAGTGAAAATGTCTCTTTTTGGTGGGCATCGTCCACCGAAACATCACTAATTTAAATGGTGTAGGTGCCCCAATGCTGATGAAGTCGACGGAGATGGACGGCTGTTATATATGCATAAGTCTAACTTTAAAGATAAGAAATATACGTGTGCATATATATGACCATCACCACACAATATCATACCCAATAGGGCCTCTAATTATTTATTGGATTTTCTTTAAATATGTCTGGCCTCCAATGTCTAAACATTAAAGATTTCTATCAAAATAATATGGTTGAAACGTTTTCAAATACTAAATTTCATAAAAAAATGGTTAGACGAGAAATGTTTCATTGAAAATTGCTCTTAAATAACAAATTTAAATATGAAGTTCTGCTTTTGGCATATCACACTCTATTCAAACTACGCGAAGACGTTCGCTAAATTTGCATTGGACTTCTGTTCGAAAGTGGATAATAGATATTCTGAAATTTAACCGTAAGATAGAAATGATACTGATAAAAGTGAATTTTTGCCAATGGGTTTTGACAAAAAATTGTCTAAAAGCATCCTCGAAACGTCGTGATATTCCAAATTTTAGGTTATTATAGTATCCAATCACGATTGAAATCAAATGGTTATTTTTTGGTAATCCACATCCGTTACGTTACAGGACCAACTACTGCTAGCATATTTTTCATTTCACAACACTTTCAAACATCTTTTTCTCATTTAACCACACTTTCAACCACTTTATTGGTCATTTAACAATATTTTCAACCTTGTTGTAGTCATTTAACGAAACTTCCAACCGCTTTAAAGTCATTCTAACCATTTTTTCTCATTTATCAAAACTGTCAACAACTTTTTAGTCATTTACTAACACTTGCAACTTATTCTTTACTCATGTAACAACACTTTCAACTTATTCTTTACTCATGTAACAACACTTTCAACCATATTTTATTGAAAAAGCAGATCTTCCTATTAAAATTAGTTATTTAACAGCAATTTTCAATGGAACTGTTGAAAGTGTTGATAAATGAGTAAAAAGTTGTTGAAAGTGTTGATAAATGACTATCCTTGAAAGCTGTACCTAAATAACTAACCGTAATATTTAGTCGGCCTTTCCCGTACCCTTGGATCGGTGAAATTAAAAACAATTATATACCCTATAGTCAATGTTGTATGTACAATCCTTATGGAGAATTTATAATGCACGCTCGCGCCGTCCAAGGTGCACAAACAGACAACGGGATTGCCATAGAGATAACATGGGGTATGATACCCTATGGGAAAATTAACATTGGGTATGAAAATTCGACGGTCTCGAATTTTTCCGATGCGGCTTTTTAGTGCACCTTGGGCGGCACGGAGAGTACGTAAGTTTCACGGTATTGGGTATGAAAATTGGACGGTCTCGAATGTTTCCGAAGCGGCTGTTTTGTGCACCTTGGACGGCGCGAGCGTGCATTATAAATTCTCCATAAGGATTGTACATACAACATTGACTATAGGGTATATAATTTTTCTGAACAATGGAAAATGAGGATTGTTTTTAATTTCACCGATCCAAGGGTACGGGAAAGGCCGACTAAATATTACGGTTAGTTATTTAGGTACAGCTGTCAAGGATAGTCATTTATCAACACTTTCAACAACTTTTTACTCATTTATCAACACTTTCAACAGTTCCATTGAAAATTGCTGTTAAATAACTAATTTTAATAGGAAGATCTGCTTTTTCAATAAAATATGGTTGAAAGTGTTGTTACATGAGTAAAGAATAAGTTGAAAGTGTTGTTACATGAGTAAAGAATAAGTTGCAAGTGTTAGTAAATGACTAAAAAGTTGTTGACAGTTTTGATAAATGAGAAAAAACGGTTAGAATGACTTTAAAGCGGTTGGAAGTTTCGTTAAATGACTACAACAAGGTTGAAAATATTGTTAAATGACCAATAAAGTGGTTGAAAGTGTGGTTAAATGAGAAAAAGATGTTTGAAAGTGTTGTGAAATGAAAAATATGCTAGCAGTAGTTGGTCCTGTAACGTAACGGATGTGGATTACCAAAAAATAACCATTTGATTTCAATCGTGATTGGATACTATAATAACCTAAAATTTGGAATATCACGACGTTTCGAGGATGCTTTTAGACAATTTTTTGTCAAAACCCATTGGCAAAAATTCACTTTTATCAGTATCATTTCTATCTTACGGTTAAATTTCAGAATATCTATTATCCACTTTCGAACAGAAGTCCAATGCAAATTTAGCGAACGTCTTCGCGTAGTTTGAATAGAGTGTGATATGCCAAAAGCAGAACTTCATATTTAAATTTGTTATTTAAGAGCAATTTTCAATGAAACATTTCTCGTCTAACCATTTTTTTTATGAAATTTAGTATTTGAAAACGTTTCAACCATATTATTTTGATAGAAATCTTTAATGTTTAGACATTGGAGGCCAGACATATTTAAAGAAAATCCAATAAATAATTAGAGGCCCTATTGGGTATGATATTGTGTGGTGATGGTCATATATATGCACACGTATATTTCTTATCTTTAAAGTTAGACTTATGCATATATAACAGCCGTCCATCTCCGTCGACTTCATCAGCATTGGGGCACCTACACCATTTAAATTAGTGATGTTTCGGTGGACGATGCCCACCAAAAAGAGACATTTTCACTCCCTATAGAAAATATTTGATCAAAGTTGGTTAAATCGATTTGAACGGTTTTAATTATTTACGATAAGGTACGTAGAATGGTGATAATTTAGAGAGAGTGTAGGCAAGGCTTAAGTCAAAATTTTATAGGGCAGAACTTAAATTCATGGTACCACGTGGGAAAGAATTAACTTTAATACAGATTAAATTGATTATCACCATTTTGAAGTATTGCGGACAGCTTGAAGAATTGTGTAAGCCTTATACTTAAGTTCATGGTACCACGTGGGAAAGAATTAACTTTAATACAGATTAAATTGATTATCACCATTTTGAAGTATTGCGGACAGCTTGAAGAATTGTGTAAGCCTTATCTTGGGATCTGCGAAGTATTTTATAAGGTCTCTCTATAATATGATAAATTCAACCAATCACGTAAATGCTGGCGTATCTCATCTTAATCATATATTTAGCAACAATTTAAACCAGTTTTCAGAAATTTAACTAGACTTTGAACCAGTTTTTAGTAATTTAACAACACTTCCTAGCATATTTCGTCATTTGACAGCACTTCAAACAGCTTTTCGGTCCTTTAACATAATTTTATATCATATTATAGTAATTTAACGAAGCTTTCAACCACTTTTTAGTCATTTATCAACATTTTCAACTGCTTTTCAGTATTTTAACTACGCTTTAAAACGCTTTTCAGTCATTTACCATCGTTATCTTTTTTATTATTGTCATTAAACGTCATTTAAAGACACTCCCTAGCACTTTTTTGTCATTTGACAACACAACGAACAACTTTTCGTTCCATTAACATACTTTTCGATCACATTATAGTCATTTAACGAAGCTTGAACCACTTTTTAGTCATTTATCAACACTTTCAACAACGTTATAGTCATTTATCAACACTTTCAACAACCTTTTATTCATATATCAACACTTTCAACAACTTTTTTGTCATTTATCAACATTTTCAACAACTTTTTAGTCATTTATCAACACTTTCAACAACTTTTTAGTCATTTATCAACACTTTCAACAACTTTTTAGTCATTTATCAACACTTTCAACAACTTTTTACTCATTTATCAACACTTTCAACAAGTTTTTAGCCATTTATCAACACTTTCAACAACTTTTATTCATTTATCAACACTTTCAACAAATTTTTAGTCATTTATCAACACTTTCAAGAACGTTTTAGTAATTTTACTACACTTTAAACCGCTTTTCACTCATTTAACATCGTTCTCTTTTATATTATAGTCATTTAAAGACATTTTCATTCATATTTTAATTATTTAACGACCCTTTCAACCACTTTTCTAGACATTCATCAACACTTTCAACACCATTTTATTAACTTAACAACACTTTGAACCATGTTTTAGTCATTTCACAACTCTTCGTAGTATTTTTTAGTCATTTATTGGCACTATAGACAGCTTTTCGGTCCGTTAGTGTAATTTTCTTTCATTTTATAGTCATTTATCGAAGCTTTGAACCACTTTTTAGTCATTTATCAACACTTTAAACCATTTCTTAGTCATTAATCAACATTTTCAACTACTTTTCTGTAATTTAACTACGCTTCAAGCCACATTTTAGTCATTCAAGATCGTTTTCTTCTATATTATAGTCATTTAACGACATTTCCATTCTTATTTTTGTCATTTAACGACATTTCCATTCTTATTTTAGTCACTTAACGACATTTCCATTCTTATTTTAATCATTTAACGACATTTCCATTCTTATTTTAGTCATTTAACGACATTTCCATTCTTATTTTAGTCATTTAACGACACTTTAAACCACCTTTTATTCATTTAACGACACTTTAAACCACCTTTTATTCATTTAACGACACTTTAAACCACCTTTTATTCATTTAACAACACTCCAAACCGCTTCTCAGTCACTTCACATCATTTTCTATCATACTAAAAGCATTCAATGATATTTTTATTCAAATTTTGTCATTTAACGAAATTTTCAACAATTTTTTATAGTAATTTATCAACAATTATCCAATTTTTACTTATTTAACAACACATTTTAAAAGTTTTACTTTTTAAAAACACATTTTAATCATTTTACAACAGTTAATGAGTCAAAAAAAAAGAAAAAATTTTTTTCTTCTTTACTATACTCCGATTTACCATCCTTAATAAAAAAAACGCACCGCCGCAGACAAATGTCTCATACGGGTGAAACGCACGCATAAACAATTTATGAAATTCCAAAACCTCGAGTTCTCTCATCGTAACGAAACTAGAGCTATCTCTCTCTTTTTTTTAACCGTGAAATTTACGTCCTCTCCTTGCTGTCCAAGAGAGCCAATTCAGAGAAATCGAGACGAAAATATACACTCAATGTTATTACTAACCCGTCCCGTTCTTTTCTCATTTTACCGTGAAACTTACGTACTCTCCATGCCGTCCAAGGTGCACAAAACAGCCGCTTCGGAAACATTCGAGACCGTCGTTTTTTCTTACCCAATGTTAATTTTCCCATAGGGTATCTTTAAAAACACATTTTAATAGTTTTACAACAGTTTCAACCACAGTTTGCTCAAAAAGCAGAACGTCTTATTGAAATTAGTTATTTCAACCACAGTTTGTTCAAAAATCAGAACGTCTTATTGAAATTAGTTATTTAAGAGCAATTTTTAATGAAAATGTCATCCAACCGCACCTTTTAATCTAATTTAGTATTTGACAATGCTTTCAATCTTATATTGTGGATAAAAGCCTACACGTTTAGACAATCGAGGTTAGACATAGTTGAAGAAAGTCCGCGAAATAGTTGTAGGCCTTATTGGATACCTTGTGGTGATGGACTCCGTAAAAAAATAAGAATAACCTTAAACGATTTTCGCTTCCTCTCGAGACTTGGGAGAAAATGAAACTTACGTCCTCACCTTGCCGAGCAAGAGAGCCGATTCAGAGAAATTGACACGAAATTATGCTCTCAATCTAGCTAACTCTATGACTTTGTTCTGTCTGGAGATCGAGGAAATTAAAGCCTTGTCTTTCACGTTTAGCTTGTTGTGGGGGAAAGGTGACCAAAAAGTGCAAACACGACTTTCTCCCGTAGTTCTTTAACGACAAATTCGTTCTTGGCTCTCATAAAGTTCACTTCAACCTTGCAGGAGATTCCTTCCAAACTTCATTTTATAGGGCCCATTGGCAACGAATACCTCAGAAAAATTTAATACGGTAATCGCGTACATTTTATATTTTCCTTGAAAATTATAACTTAATATATCCATCCAGGTTAAATTCTAAAGGGTGTATGTACCCCTCGATACAATACATAGGGTATATCCCTCATCCATGAACTATGTTCGTTCTATCACCATATACGTATACAAACTTTGCTGATCTCTTATACCCCACCGTACGCGATTTGTTCAAAGACGGTCATACTGTAACTTGATTTTACATCACGCCAAAAAATTTCTTTTTCTTCTCTCCAATAAGCTGATTTACCTCTCTTAATTACAAAAACACTTCACCGCAGACAACTGTCACGTATAGGTGTAACGCACGCATAAACAATTTATGAAATTCCCAACCTTGTGTTCTCTCATCGTAACGAAACTAGAGCTCTCTTTTTTATAACCTTGAAACTTACGTCTTCTCCATGCCGACCAAGAGAGACGATTCAGAGAAATTGAATCGAAATTATATCCATTTTATAGGGGGCATACCTATCGTAATATTCCATAGGGTATATCCCCCATCCATGTCTCATGTTTCTTCGATCACAATATACGTATATCCAACTTTACCGAAATCTTATACCCCACCGTACGCGTTTTGCACGAAGACCGTCAAAACTTAATTTTGCATCACGCCAAAAACATTTCTTTTTCTTCTCTCCCATACTACAATTTTTTTTCTTAATTTAAAAACACACCGCGGCAGATAACTGTCTCGTATGGACGAAAGGCACGCATAAACAATTTATGAAATTCCAAACCTCGAGCTTTTCTCTCATAGTAACGAAACTAGAACTCTCCCTCTTTCTCTCTTTTTTTTTAACCGTGAAACTTTGTCCTCTCCTTGCCGTCCACGAGAGCCGATTCAGAGAAATCGAGACGAAATTATACATCCAATGTTATTTCTATGGTCCTAACCCGTCCCGCTCTGTTCTCATTTTACCGTGAAACTTACGTACTCTCCATGCCGTCCAAGGTATAATAATTCGTTATTAAAAAATATAGCTTATAGATATACTGTAGATCTTCCTTGAAAACTGTACCTTAATAACTAACCGTAATATTTAGTCGGCCTCTCCCGTACCCTTGGATTGGTGAAATTAAAAACAATCCTCATTTTCCATTGTTCAGAAAATTTATATACCCTATAGTCAATGTTGTATGTACAATCCCTATGGAGAATTTATAATGCACGCTCTTTTATACTTTAAGTACACTGAAAACGTTCTCCTCTCTCTCGGAAGGGAAATTTGAGAACTCTTCGTTCTGTCTAGACACCAGACTCCCGTAATATACCAGGGAAAGCACCGATGATTAGGCAAATAATTTTCATACAATTAATTCGGTCTTCCCCCGTACTCTGAAACGGTAAGAATCCAATCCCCCTCGTCGATTTATGTACGGACCCTCCGTACTACCTTTGTCAGCCTCTACCGTACTATGAGGCGGCAAAATTTATACACCCAGTGTTATTTCTATGGTCCATACCCGTCCCGCTCTGTTCTCATTTTACCGTGAAACTTACGTACTCTCCGTGCCGTCCAAGGTGCACAAAAAAAGCCGCTTCGGAAAAATTCGAGACCGTCGAATTTTCATACCCAATGTTAATTTTCCCATAGGGTATCATACCCCATGTTATCTCTATGGCAAATTCATACCCATCCCGTTCTCTTATTTATATACTACTAAAATTTAAATTAAAATTAAATCTCTAACCGAGCCCATTAACCCCTATGGGTGGGTTGTGGTAATATAAAGTTCCTTTTAAGCTAAAATCTGACGATAACGAAGCGACAACCCCGGCCACTACTACTACTACTACTACTACTACTACGGCTCGGGTCAAACTAAGAGCCTATCGTATACTACGATATGGCTAAAAACATGAAATTTAGCACTTTAACTTAACTTTTCTCAAAAACCTTAAAAATGATCCTAGAAAAAGGTTTATATTTTGATATAAAACCGTTCCCAAACGTAACAAACGAATATTTCATTTCAAAAGGGTGGCCACAAAATGGCTAAATTTGAGAAAAACTCCATGTTATTTCTATGGGAAAATTTAACTTTTTCACCAAAAGGGCTGATTAATATTATGCAAATGAAAACCACCCTTAGCAACTTTATTTTTTATACAATAAACTAATGGGTGAAATTTTAACCACATCTTGAGGGCCCGAATTGTAGTTCTGTGGAATTTTTTCGAAACAATTAATACAATACAAAAAAAGTTATATCCAAACAAAAAACCCTCCTTATACATTAAGAGCAGTATGAAGTCTTATCTAAGAGAGGTACCGCTCTCGTAGAATTTCGCTCTTTGTTCGGATTTTTGTAACATTTCAAAACTCTTAATTAATGGTGGAGGGTTAAGATTGAATCTTTATAGAGCCAAATTTTCGTTTTGTTTAATGGGGCCTGACGGAAAAGTGTATAAAAACTAAATAGTCGAAGCTATTCTGTACGTTCCTAAAGTTCAAGTCGCTCCTAAAATATTATTGGCACACGAGCAAGCCTTAAGTGTCAAAGCGGCTCAATACGCGTTCACTCGCACCGAAACGAAAGTTTTCACAATTTCTCCTAACATATTAACTACTTCTATTGAAAATATATATTTAGGACCCAACCCTAATAGGTCTTTAGTATGTTTCGTAGACCACGAGGCGTATAATGGTTCTTTCTCGAAAAACCCTTTAAATTTTGAAACTTTCGGGCTTAATTATATAGCGTTTTTTGCAAACTCTGAACAAATACCTTTCAAACCTTTAAGACCTGACTTAGACAAGGGGCTGTAGGTACGATCTTACTATACTCTTTTCAGCGGCTCTGACACACACTATAGTGACCAAGGAGTAAACATTAGTTTCGAAGAATTTGCAGATGGTTACGCCATATTCTGCTTCGATTTAAGTCAAGATAATTCCGCTAGTCAAACAAATCATTGGAACCTTGTTCGACAAGGGCAGCTGAGGCTAGAACTAGGATTTAAAAAGGCTCTCGCGAAAACACTCAGTTGTATCGTAATTTCGGAATTCCAATCTTTGCTAGAAATTGACAAGAATAGAAACGTCACTATTGTTAGTTAAACACAATGAATGCCCAAGAAATAACGACTATTTTAAAGAATTATAAACAGTTCAAAGGGGTTTACCCTAGTGACATGTTACCGAAAATAATCGAAAATTACCCTTCATCGGTAATAGTAAATTTAGATCCTAATAGGGCTGAAGGCTCTCATTGGATAGCTATCTACTTTGACGGACGTAAAAACGCCTACTATCTAGATTCACTAGCTATTGAGAATGTAGTACCATCAATCAGGATATTTGTCAAAACGAATTCTTCTAAATGGTCTTATAACGAAAGAAGATTACAATCCTTATCAAGTTCATCTTGCAGACATTTTTGCATCGCCTATATTTTACATCACCCTCCGTCATTTCGTGGATCTTCAAATCGTCGTACGATGAATACCACGTAGACCCCGATAACCGAAGAAACAATTTTTATACTACAAAATACATCCACGGCATTTCTTTCCGAGTCTTATATACTATCGGCATGCTTTAATTACGCAACGCGAGACGTTGCCACCTATTTTTCTAAAGGAAAAGAAAAATGCGCGTTTTTAGAAGAAACTTTTAATATTAAAGACGATATGATTTAATCGAAATTGGTTGCCATAAGGCAACGGAAATTGAAGATGAGCCCCCCGTTAAATGTTTATTTCCCCATCGCTCAAAACCGTGCGCAATGAGAGAAGCGTGCTATACGCTTCATATTCGTATAAAAATAATGAAAATATTAACATTTAAATTTTATTTTTAATTGTTCATTAGAATAGTGTCCCTGGATACATTTCAAGTTTTCTGCTTATTTCCGCTCTCGCGAATTTCCAGGAGGCTCAAAGTATTTGAGTTATTTCCGCCCCAATTCAACCTTTTCTAGCTGTGATTTATTTCGTCGGTTTTATTTTAAGCAGGGACGGAAATAAGATAACTTTGAGACACTTATAGGGGTCACTGCCTCACTGAACCAATGTCCTATAAATTGATTGGGCGTGCAAAATGTTCTGGTTGCTAGACCAGCTTGTTATATTTAAAAGTCATTAAGAGTGATTTCGTCTCGACTCATGAAAGTCACTCCCGACAATTGAAAGAGGCATTGGTGAAAGAAACCTTATCACTCTTTTGGAAAAACATTACTTCGCGAGAATGAGATATTGTAATTCGCGTGTATGAAACTCTCAAGCCACGAGTGCTATTAAGTCACTCATTCTTCTCTCACTCTTTCGGCGCGAGAGACAAAAAATCTTTCGCAATGCGAGTGACACTATTCTCCGCCGAGTTCTCAAGAATCCCGCGGCGTTTTAAGCTGGAAAAATAAACTCACGTGATCAGCAGCCATTTATGGGGAGAGGGATTAGCTAACTCGATCACGTCCAATTAAGGTTTCTCAGAGAAGGCGGCACTCCTCTCGGAACTTAAAACTTCCTTGTTCAATTCATTTTAATTTAATTAACCTCACTTTCATTAGAATTATAACCTGATTTCAACAATGGTAAGTGGCACAACTTTGAACCAACTACCACCGTGCTCAGTGTTCCTCGAAGAAATAGAGTAGCTCCGTGAACAACTGAATGTTGCCGAGTAACGCCATTATTATTTTCATAAAAATTTATTTCTAATGTCATAATTGTAAATAAGGAACTTAATGCACAATATCTTTGGATCCAATGGCCCAAAGGACCTGAAAATTTAATGACGGGGCTGTTTGACAATGGAGATAAGACACTATTTTTGCTCACTGCAGTGCACAATGTCCTATAAATTTTCCAGTGAAATAGGGGGTCACTGGACATATGACCTAAAATAAATTCTTATTTCCGGCCCTGTCACTCCGGGTGGCAATTTTCCGGAGTGGCGGGAGTGCTCTCCAAATGAGGAGTAGAAGGGATAAGACACATTAAGTAGTAAAAGCATTATAAATTTGGGAAAATGTAAATGTATAGTTAAGCTAATTCGTAACTTAGACTTGGATTTCTACTCTTAGGCAATCTTAAATCCATAAAACATTTATAACTTTAATGGTCTTATTGTAATAATCAATGTCTTATCACGTTCCCATCAACATTTGACTTTTAAATATGAAAGAATTATGACACCCTTACTTATTTGCCTTTCAACTGAAGTGGTAACAATTCTGTTAAACTTGTAACGTCTAAAAATGTCTTAACAATACTATACATACCAAATCCACAATTAATAAAGAGTAAACTATTAAGGGACTGGCCACTCTATTTTGATAAAATAGTTTCGTGGAACCACAATAATTGGGAATAAAATCCTTTGTTTAACTACGATAACGGCTCACAAATATAAATTAGTATTTAAATAGAACAATACTATCATACCGACTCGTGTACGAAATTAAATTTATCTCATTTCATCGTATCTGGTATAATGTTTTTTGTGACTTCACAGATGAGGTGAATTGTTTTGTGATCACACAAGTGACATCATTAGATAGTATTTGTGATCCCACAAGTAAGATCATGAAAGTGTTTTGTGATCCCACAAGTGAGATCATGAAATAGTGTTTTGTGATCCCACAAGTGAGATCATGAAATAGTGTTTTGTGATCCCACAAGTGAGATCATGAAATAGTGTTTTGTGATCCCACAAGTGAGATCATGAAATAGTGTTTTGTGATCCCACAAGTGAGATCATGAAATAGTGTTTTGTGATCCCACAAGTGAGATCATGAGATAGTGTTTTTGAGCACACAGAATAAGTAAACATTTGAACTTCTAGTCATACTTAGTTTAAGCATTGCTTATGTATGACAGTTGCATGCAGTTAATGGTAATTGCGATTAAATTTAAGGCTTAGCGAATATTGATTGAATGTAGTGTCGTTAACTGCCCAACATTTCACGTAACACGACCGGTGACATTAATTTAATTTAATTGGGTTTGGTTTGGCGATTGGTGTGGTTATGAGACCTTGATTATTAATAATAAGACCGTTTTAAGTAAAAAATATTATGGTTTTCGGGTTGCCTAAGAGAAGAAATCGAAGTTTAAGTTGCTATTTAGTTTTGCTAGAATTAGATGCGGGATTGGTATGTTATTAGGAGGCCTTGACAGTTAAAATTGAAACAATTACAGTTGAAAGAGATCCTTTCATTGTTTGCTTTGAGGTTACCCAAGGGAAATACAATTTTAAGTTACTAAATAGTTTAAATAAAAGTTAAACTTGAATTAAGATTATTAGCAGCTCATAGTTTTATTCAACAAAATATTAAATCATTTCTATTCAACGCAAGCATTGATTTAAATTTAAAATAAAATTAATTTTATATCTTTAAAATTCATTAAAGCACTAAAAGTCACAAATTTATATAAATTTTTAATGAATATTTGTATTAAAACCAGAATCTAATTTTTCGAGGTTTTAAATAAATAGGAATTTAATCTAGTCTTTGATTTTGGAAATATATTGGATTCCAAATCGGTTTTCCGCAGTGGAAATATCTGGGATTTGAAACCAGTGTTTGGTTTTTATATCTCGGATTTGAACCGCGTAATCTTCGACTGGGAATATCTGGGCTGACATTTTTTTAGGTTGGAAATACCTGGGGGTTGAAACTTGCTTTTCGGGGACTAGGCATATCAGGGATTTGAAACCTGGTTTTTGGGGAAACGGAATATCTTGGACTTGAAACCTGCTTTTTTAAGGAAACTGAAAATTAGGCATTGATGCCTGGATTTTTGGGAAATTGAATGTTAGGGATATGAAACCTGGTTTTTTTTTTGGGAAACTGAATATTAGGGACTTGAAACGTGGTTTTTTTTCGGAAAGTTGGAATATCCGGGATTTCAAACCTTGTTTTGGAGACCGGGCATATCATGGATTGGAAACGTGGTTTTTTGGGAAACTGTGAATATTAGGGATTTGAAACGTTGTTTTTTGGGAAACTGAATCTTAGGGATTTTAAACGTGGTTTTTTGGAAACGTGGAATTATCTGGGATTTGTAACATTGTTTTAGAGATTGGGCATGTCAGGGATTGGAAACCTGGCTTTTTGGGAAACCGAATATCAAGGATTTGAAACGTGGTTTTATTTTTGAGAATCTTATAATATCTGGGATATTAGGGATATGAAATCTGGTTTTGCACAGGGTTCGCACACGACCTGGAAAACCGGGCAAAAGTCAGGGAAATTTAAAATGGTCCTGAAAGGTCAGGGGAAAATGTATTATAGGGAAAGTCCGGATAACAGTATCGGGGTGACCAGAAAATGTGTTGTCTGAGATTTGATCAGAACCCTTAATTCGGAGGGATTTGAAACCTCGTTTTTGGGAGACTGTCAATATCTGGGATTTGAAACCTTATTTTTTGAGACTGGAAATATCTGCGATTTGAAACCTTATTTTTGGAGGACTGGAAATATCTGGGATTTGAAACCTTATTTTTGGAGGACTGGAAATATCTGGGATTTGAAACCTTATTTTTGGGAGACTGTCAATATCTGGGATTTGATACCTTATTTTTGGGAGACTATCAATATCTGGGGTTTGAAACCCTATTTTTAGGAGACTGTCAATATCTGGGATTTGATACCTTATTTTTGGGAGACTGTCAATATCTGGGATTTGAAACCTTATTTTTGAGAGACTGGAAATATCTGGGATTTGAAACCTTATTTCTGGGAGGCTGTCAATATCTGGGATTTGAAACCTTATTTCTGGGAGGCTGTCAATATCTGGGATTTGAAACCTTATTTCTGGGAGGATGTCAATATCTGGGATTTGAAACCTTATTTCTGGGAGGCTGTCAATATCTGGGATTTGAAACCTTATTTCTGGGAGGCTGTCAATATCTGGGATTTGAAACCTTATTTCTGGGAGGCTGTCATTATCTGGGATTTGAAACCTTATTTCTGGGAGGCTGTCAATATCTGGGATTTGAAACCTTATTTTTGGGAGGCTGTCAATATCTGCGATTTCAAACCTTATTTTTGGGAGGCTGTCAATATCTGGGATTTGAAACCTTATTTTGGGGAGACTGGAAATATCTGGGTTTTGCAACCTTATTTTTGGGGGACTGGAAATATCTGGCATTTGAAACCTTATTTTTGGGAGACTGTCAATATCTGGGATTTGAAACCTTATTTTTGGGATATTTGAAACCTTATTTTTAGAGATGGCCGATACCAGGCTTAACCCGATACCGATCGATACCGGTGCAAACATGAACCGATACCGATCGATACCGACATGGTATCGGTTCATCCCTACAGGCGCGTACTAAGAAAGATTTTCGCTTATTAGTTGTTAGATAAACTGAATTCAGGTACTTTTTATATAAATGAGAACTCGTCACGATTGTAATTCATAGAAATGCGATATTATCACCATCATTACGTTACGAAAAGACCTAAAAATGTCATGTTGCGTCATATAACGCATTTGAAACTAGTATCGGTTTAGTATCGGTATCGAACCAACCGATCCGATACTATCGGGAAACCCTGAGTATCGGTGCCGATACCGATATGCTATCTGGGATTTGAAACCTTATTTTTGGGAGACTGGAAATATCTGCGATTTGAAACCTTATTTTTGGAGGACTGGAAATATCTGGGATTTGAAACCTTATTTTTGGAGGACTGGAAATATCTGGGATTATTTTTGGGAGACTGGAAATATCTTTTATTCAAAATGGGTTTTGCGAAGTGGAAGTACCAGGGTTTTGAAAACCGATTCAATGTTTAAACCTCGTATTTGAACCCCGTTCTCTTCGAATGGAAATTTAATTCTGTCTTTCGGAGACTTGGAATATCTATTGAAACGTTTTTGCCTCTTTGCTTCAGGAAAAATACTTAAAACAACCATGGGGTAGTGGTAATAATGTCAGATTGTGTAGGGAAAAATAATAATTATTACAGAAGGAGATTCGTCCCTAATGTGTACGACAAAGTGACAAACATGGAAAACTAATTTTCTATAATATTTTATGACTATCATCAAAGTTTAAAATTACATGCGTACCCATGGTGTACCTCATGGGTTTGACTGAATAATTAAGCTTACCTGAGAAATGAAGTAATTTAGCCTGGAAATCTTGGCTTTGTTTCATTGTTGTTATTCATTGAAATGCACTTACAAATGTGGGAAGCGGACACTCTCCTGTGGCTCACTTAAAGCCTAGAGCCTCAGCAGCATTGCTGATGTTTCCCCTGTATGACCAGATGGCTCGTAGCGCGTCAGATCCTTGGCCCTTTCCATGACCAAGGTGATGGTCCGGAAAGACACGAAATACCCAAGTATCGCTTGGCTACTTTGGTTGAGTTGGGTATTACGCTGGCGCTCTCTTTTTACGTATCTTACCCACTTTTTGTGGCAAAATTTAACGAACGACTTCAAGGTGTTTTTCGTCCTTATAAAACTAGAATAACCAAAAATATTTAATGGTTATGAAAATAACTATATTTAACACACAAAAATATGTAAAACACAAAACATTTGTTTTTAACAGTTTTTGACTCCGGGTAACAGCGACGACGAAGATGGCACGGTAACATGAAGTCTTCCTTTTGCGACCACCTCTCGAATTCCGGTAGGTCCACCGTGGAAAACGGTAGACGTTATTGGTCACCATGGTCCTCAGTGCTTTTTCGAAGTTCATTTGTTTCGGCGAGTCAGCCTTGAACTTGATCACTTTCTTGACTGGAGCCAACAGCTGCTCGCCGGACCTTTCTGCCTTCTTTTTCCTCAAAATACCTTGGTGCGGTTTCTTTTGGAATAGATGTATGAAAATTTTAAAGGAAATGATAAATCTGAAAATATATTATTAATGGATATCACATTACCTGGACGTTACGCTCAAAGTTACCTGCAGTGCTTTGCTAGACTTAGTCCATCGACCACGTGTTTCCCACTCGCACTACACCACGATATATTTCTTCACAGCACCAGTATCGCTTAAAATATGTCCCCGATACTCGTAGTGGTGCGCACTCCCATACCACTATCTTTGAATTTCAAAGCAAATGCTTTAACGATTTTCCGAGGTAAAGACTGAAGATTGGAGCCGCTATTTCCGTCGTCCTCGTTCTCCGAAGCATTAGTAATTTCAGGACTGCTTAACTTATAGGCCTGGGATGTTCCCGCGGAAGAAACAGGTGACACATTAAGCACCATTTCAGCAATTCCCGATTCATAATCAGAATCCAAATCGCTATAAATCCTATCGGCATCAATTACTTCAAAAATGTAAGAAAGGTTAAATATATAATATGGAATGCAGTCTAGGAGATAGCCGCTGAAGAATTTCTAAATCATCCTGAAAGTGTATAGCCCCTCATATATGGCGTATATTGGTCCAAAAAAGAGGGGGATACGGGTTCCATAGATTTTTGGGTAGACTAGTCGAAAAAACAAACATAATTTTGTCAAAAGCTTTCCTGAAGCCATTTCCCGCGTTAACCTAAAATTTAGCCTAAACCGGAGATAATCTATCCTTCACGCTTGATTTAAGTCTCGAAAACCCTTTGAACTCGTAAATCGCGACGGTCAATGCGAATACCATACTCAAATGATGAAGCTCGAGTTTTGAAAAAAAAACTAAGCAGCCATACTAAATAAAAATATGAACCGCAGCCAAGGCGCCAACAAATAGGTATGGAAAAAAACTAGAAAGCTCTGGCCGAAGTTCCGCGAGTCCAAGATTGATGAGGGAAGAAAGTGGGTAAAAACTCCGAATGCTCGATTCGGCCGTCTCTTTCGGCCGAAAAATAATTCGGAGAGGTTATCGCCGTATGATTTTTAGGATTAGGTTCTTACAGAATATGTTTTATTTTCATTCGGAGAAATTGACTCCGAAATTTCTCCAAAAGGACCTTAGAGAATAGGGTCGTGAAAACTCGTCGCAATTCGACTTACGCTATGCTTTCCCGAGCATTATATTTGAAAAAGGTGGGGAAAAAATAGATATATCTTGAAGCAGTCTCCGTGTAACATTTATTATATACAATGTCATTTGAAGTCGTTAGATGCTATGATACAGACGGGAAAGATTAATGGCAAAGTGTATGGAGAAAAGGGCTGTTTAATTCCGATCTGGTGCCTACTGAATTTGAAATTTGCAGCCTGACTTCTTTTTATCCTAAATTTTGGACCTTTCTTCATAACTTGATATTGTTTTCGATTAATTCGTTAATTGTGTAGTTAATTATTGGTTAATTGGAAAAGCATGTTTTTTGTCGTCAGGTCTAAAAAACTTTTTGCATTACAAATACTAAAACTATATATAGTACCTAAAATAATTTTCAAATTAATTACTCCAAAACTTAATTATCTAATAAAACCATAAAACTTCTAATTGAAGATATGGTTTTTGTATTTCCTGTCCAGCACAGGAAGTTTCCCGTTTAAGCCTTCAATCTTGGTTTTTCCTAATAGTACATCCCTTTCTTTGGTACCTAAATATATTTTTCATAAAATTCAAATCGGAAGATAATTTGATATTAATTAAAAACTAAACATCAAGTTTTCCTATGTATCTCGTCGAAAAATATAATTAGACAAAGTTATTTTTTGGGTTGGTAGAGCATAAATAGACCGAGAATCTAAAATAAAATTGGAAGTCGTAAGTTTCAAACACAATTAGTTATATAAATGAAACCGCTGTGGACTGCTAAAGGTGTGAAACCACCTAGGGATTGTTATGTACGAATATCCTGAGTCAAAACGTGTGTTATTCGTTTTGTTTGTTTTTTAATACATTTTGAGATTACCTTCAATTCAAAAAGTGGGTAGCCCTTAAAAGGGCTGTTGTTTGATCAGTTTTATACATCGTGATCAGGATCAAAAATTATTGAGACAATGACTCAATTAGTATTTCGTCTACGTTTGACGAGCTCTTCTACCTAAACGGAATTCTGGTTGTGCGATATCTGGTTGGTTAGCTTTTGTAGTAGGGCTCGAACCCTTATCCGAGTTGGTACGAGACCGCTTCCGTTGTTCGAAAACTTCTTCGCGTTTCCTCTTTTTCTCTGCTTTTACTTCATCTTGCTGCTTCTTTTCCTCAATCGCGT
The DNA here is from genome assembly GCF_054372755.1 of Phalangium opilio. Taxonomy (NCBI): domain Eukaryota; kingdom Metazoa; phylum Arthropoda; class Arachnida; order Opiliones; family Phalangiidae; genus Phalangium; species Phalangium opilio. The sequence goes on along the minus strand of NW_028324179.1, from coordinate 1,254,082 downwards.
GTGTAATATAAGATGGTTCGCGTATTTCCATATTACGAGGCACACGTGGGTCGATGATTTCAGGAAGCAAACAATGGAAGTCAAACCGTCCCAGGAACGGAAGCATGTTTTCTCTCCAAAACCTTGTGTCCCTTGCCACTCGATGCCATTGGGGCTCCATACTCTGAAGTCGCAAAAATTGTTTTCGGCGATATTGAGCTGCCCTTGTACTTGGTAATAGTACTTGTGCGTAGTTTTGAGGAAGATGCTGTTATTTTTTTGTGTGCAGTAAAAATTTTTTACGTGTTCCGTTCTATACTCTTTGGGCATTTCACTTCTATCAAGCCATCTTCGTCAATTAGACCGTCAGGAGAAGCGGCGAGATAAAATTGTTCTGGCTAACAAAGATACCGCATTTTGTGACTGTGGTTCCTGCCATCCTTTGGTAATCCGCGATTGCGACCTCTTCATTTGTTTTGCCGTATTGCATCGCCGGAGTATTCACGGGAGGGGTATAGAGCAGTCGCTTGACCAAGGTCTTGCATCACGTGGTTTTCTTGCGTATGCAAATTTCGCCAAAGTTGGAAGCGGTCAGGCGATTTCTTCTCTCTCGCATCCATCGGTCATTCGATGCTTGGCCGCGAGTCTCGCTTTCAACCTCCATTTGAATTTCGCGGTTGACTGTAAGATTTTGGATAGTCTCCGATTGTCGCGGTTCGTACTCTTCCAAATTCATGTCCGGCTGTTGGCAACTGGGGTAGTCCGCTTCACCAGCCTCTAAATCTCGGGAACTGTCTTTTTTGGGTTTATACCTTTTTTCCCCGTTTTTGGCCTTCTCAACAAATTTCCTCCAGCTTGCCGATTCCTTTTGTTTCTTAGCGATGTGCTTCTTCAGAAACTTATTTGGACTTATTGTGGTAATCTTTTTCCAGGTTCGGTGGTACCACGATCTACCCAAATGCTGGCAAAGACCCGCCGCGTAACACCTTCGCTGAAAAGAAGCTTTGTGCCACGATTTATTTGCTTTCCGCCAGTGAATTTAGCTACTTGAGACATGTAATTTTCCGCCGCGTTACTTGTGTCATTTTTTATCAAGCGATGAGCTTTCGCGGCTAAATTATTTATGATGGACATAATTTTGAAGAACAAATCTCTGGGAATGGTATGAGATTTGTCAATTCGCTGGATTATTTTGCAAAAATACGTTCTGCAATGCGCATGATTTCCAAAAACGTGTTTTGGAATGTTCTTTAAATCTGTGAATCAATCCTGCACACTGCCGTTGTTTTTAGCGGCGTGATATATCGCACCTTTGGTCATTTGCCTTATTCTTCCTGGATTTAAAACTCTTTTATATTCAGCAGATGTCGCAGAATGCTTGTATAACTGTTTAGTTAGATTTTTCACCGCGTGATTGGTACATTCGATTTTGGAAACTTGCGGTCCGTAGGAAACGCTTTCCAAAATCTTCTTGTATACGGAGAAATCACCGTCACCAATAAACTCCCGGTATTGGATCCCGTGCATAGTTCCACTATGTTTGAAACCGTCTACAAGAATGGCAGCTTCCATACTCGCGGACGACCCATTCCAGTTCTTCAAGCACTTGTGGACTTTTGGAACCTGATCCCTCCTCTCATAAAAATCGCACATGGGGCAATATTTATTTCTCACTCCGATGAAGAGAATTTTCCTGGATCTTTTCCCTATGATAATAGCCACCCCCGAGTTTGCCGAATACCGGTGACCATGACTCCTGTGGGACCAGCCACCATCAATTATAACCGTTATAAAAGGAACGCCCTGGTGAACATCCCCAGCCTCTTCCGCCAATCCTTTTTCTTCTTTTCCTGCAGATATCATCTCTTCGTATAAGATGTTTTCCCACTTCTAAAATAATTAGAAATTAAACTTAGTTTAAAATTGGTAATTAAATGACACGAAATTTATTTCACTTTAAAGGGCAACTAGAGTCGTTTCCCTAACCACCTTGCCCCCACTCTAATTTTGGAATTTCTTACCTCTCCAAGTTTTTCTTCCGATTTGCTAAATGTTCTCTTGGACATAACAGGAACTCCGATGACAGAAAAAGGTTCATCTAAACTGGCGTGACCACCTCCGATGCTCACTGTACCCCATACTGCTGCATCGTTAATAGTTAAATTTTTCCTGGAATCTTGCAAATTTAAAGGAACGGGGTCGGTAGTGATGACCTGAGTTTAGTGACAATAAGGGCATTCGAAAGTATACGTCGAATAAAAACCTTGAATTTTTTCGTGGCTAAGTTTAAATGAACCGCTCGTATTTCTTGGGCATTTATGACGCTCCAAACTTCGTACTTGATTGATAAAATGCCTAATGTCAACCACCCTTCTTCCTTCGAGCTTTTGGGCTTCGGGTCTTGGCTCGGATGTGCCCCAGTAGCAAAATCGACGTTGGGCCATCGGATTCGGCTCGAGATTCAACCGACACTGCCCTATACTGCCGCAAAATGGTCGGTAGACTTTTCTTTTGACAGTCGAAATGTCCTACCCGAAAATGGGTCGGTAAGGCGGTTTTCCAACCTTTTCAAACGTGCACGGAAAATTTTCGGGATTTCCAAAATGAGGTCGGGGTAGAAATTTTGCCAGCACTTTAACCGACTCTAAAAAGTAAGCGTGTCCAGCTCTTACATTATCAAACAAGAAGTCGGATTTGTTATCTGGCTATAGTCGGATTATTAATCTAATTGCGGTCGGCTTTATCGACTGTTATTTTGGATTTATAAATCCGTGATTTATATGTCGGATTTATGGCTTGTTTGGGGTCGGCTTTACGATTTGTTTATGGTCGGCTTTATGGATTGTTTATGGTCGGCTTTATGAATTGTTCATGGTCGGCTTTATGAATTGTTTATAGTCGGCTTTATGAATTGTTTATGGTCGGCTTTATGAATTGTTTATGGTCGGCTCGATGGATTGTTAATGGTCGGCTGTAGAATTTTTTAAAGGTCGGTTTAGAGATCTTTTACTTTAGGTAATGCGAAGTGTCCCTGATTATTCCCTCCCATTGGACCGAAATCCCATTCAACCGAAACTAAAGTAGGGAGGTCCCATTGGACCGAAATCCCGCACCTTGGGCGGTTTTCGAAAAGTGGAAATAGCCATGGAGGTCCATATTCTACTACCAAATTGGGTAGAATTTCATCAACCCAGCCTCTATTATAGAAAAATCCACATTGTCGAGTGGTGGTGGTATTCTTGATGCATTATCTCTTTTATCCTCCGCAGAGATATTAGCGCTAATTTTTGGGGACAAATGTCTACTTGGAGGGCTAGAAGTTGGTAGGTTTTCTCGAAAAGACAAGAAACCGGAGTCTGATTGCCCAAAATATTCAACTGATATAGCCACATCCGAATCTTCTTGACGCGACTCATTTATTGACGAGATATTGTGGTCTTCACTCGATGCTATATACCTTTTTTACGAGAGCGCACTTTAGACGGATGTGGTTTGGAATTCCTACCCATTTTCAAATCAAATCGAAGCGATTTAAATATTCAAAATTATCAAAAAAAAAATAAGGACAATTGCACGTCCAAAATGTAGGTCAAAAACAGAAACTCTAAATACTGGCTTCCAAAACAAGCTTTCAAAGCTTACAAAATAAAATTCTGGGTAGGGGGGTGAGAAAAACACATGAAAAAAGCTAGGGCAGTGAGAAAGTCGGGGTCGGACATTTATGGTTAATGCTTATGGAATTTCGAACTTTATTCAAATTCCATACTACCGTTTTTAGTGGTTTCTCAGATCTTTTGGTATAATTTCTGATTTCAGGAAACTTTTCGACAACTCGCCTTAGTACTGGTCGCTCCGTTGTTGACACGCGCGAAACGCCCCTCATTTCCTATTGTATTGGTTTTTGAAAAGAGCTCGAATCTTCCCTAAGTTCAATTACTATTTTGAAATTTTAAGACGGCCTTCGGCGCCGCGTGTAGCTGGAGCTTTCAGGCAAGGGGTTAACCACTAACATAACTTGGTATACGATATCCATATTACCAAAAAGCTAAATCCGAAATTGTATATAATGAAAAAATTGGTTTGATCCAAATATAATACATTTTCTTATGGTGTTCCATTTAAATCAAAATTAAAGTGAACATCCCCTTAGCAGCTTTAGGTCCCTTCATGATGCAATTGTCAAAGTGTTGTCATGACACATACCTCTTTACTTTCATCGGCAAAAATAAGAAATCTAGTTCTTTTGTCAACGGGCCCGACTCTAAGACTCCCCATTCTTATGCCAGTTAAAAGAGGCTATAAAATTGAAAGCAGATGGACCCACTTTAACATCCATTTCGGACGACAAGTTACCATGTCGCCTACTTTAAAATGGGCAACTTTATTTTGACTCATTCTTGTCTCAACTAATATTCAGTATGTACAAGGCTTCACCACTTATAAAGCCATTCTCGTTGAATAGCGTTAGATCCTAGTAAAGAGAAAGTTTACTTCAGGCATTGGGATCGTTTGTAGTAGGAAAGCTTCTATATTTCCCCTATAGCTCCTGCTGCAAAAGGTGGCTCGAAAGGTCTCAACGCCCGTTTACTAGAGCGCCATCGTTTGAAATAGATTCGAACTTTACCTTGGTAGTCTTGGCCCTTAACGGAAAATTTCCCTAACTGAAGCTGAATGGGAAACGTAGACAGGATTATTAAGTGTTCAAAAGGTATTCATATCCGACGAAAACAGTTAACCGCACAAAACCTCTAGCTCTAATGCCAAGTTCCAAATCATATATACTACCGGTTTGAAAGCACTGAAATATATAGAACTGCGCCTTCTCACTTTTGAGATATGGACATTGTTTCTCTGCTTGATTCCTTTACCTATCTTACGTTTTACTTTTAAAGTTCAATTCACTATAATTTCGAAACGTAATTAACATTGTTAAACGTTTCAGGAGTTTGATGTGGCCACAAATCTAATTTTATCCGAAAATTATCCAGAGGTGTGCTAATTAGCTGACAACTAATTGAATTATAATTAGCAATTAGGTAAATATTTATGAACTAATTAATTATCCAATTAGCAATTAGACATAGAAACTAAGCATTTATTTATAAAACTAATTAATTAGAATTACTAATTTCTAATTAATTACGTGTCTAATTAAGGTAAAAAGAAACCATAAGTAAATATACTTGTTTAAACGTGCCCATGGATTTAGTACTTTGGTAATGCAAAGTTTAATGTTTTAATGCCATTGAAAAACGGGTACGGAAGCCGTGTATTATTCTCGAAAATTGAGACAAGCCTCAAGCCTTCCGTCATGTTAAAATTTGGCTCATTTCTTCATTTTCTTGCTACAGTTCCTATAATGGACTCCTGAGTTGTAAATCCATGGGCACTGCTATTAATTCGAGAAGGAAAAATAGTCGCAATTTCGAAATGGGGCAGTTCCGATTTAAGATTTACGAAATTTTCTACTAGTACTAGTATTCTCTCATGTTTTGAGGAGCTGAAAAACTTAGAGTAGCAATAAGGTGTCCTCATCGATATAATAAGGCCTTTTTCATATTCAAATAGATGAATCAAGAGTAAATTCCCCGATTTTTAGTCTTTACTACAAATTGGCGTAAAAACTAATTGAAAATCCAATTGGCTAATTAGTTAATCCTAAATCTAATTAAATTTTAATTAGTTAATTACCTTTCCGATGCATAATAATTAATTAGAATTACTTCTCAATTAGCACTAAGGTAATTAAAATTCAATTACCATTTTCAATTAGTAAATGATGCTAATTAATTAGAAATTCAATTAGCTAACTAATTAATTAGCATAGCTCTGAAATTATCCCATCATATCAATGGTTATGCCTGATTAATACTGGCTTTTAGATAAGTTGAATAAAGAGTCCCAAGGCTTGGTTTTTCAAGAGGTTTTGCGAGTTGCAAGAGACAAGTTGCAAAGTTACCAGGCTGCTTCGAATGTCGACGCATTTTGGATAGCAATTGGTAAGAACACTTTAGTGATAGCCTTATAATGATCTTTGTCTAAAGCCTAGATTAGTAGGTTTCAATTGCAATTGTAAGGGGGACCCATCTACTTGCACCTGACCTTTAAAGAGGCAATGGTATTAAAAATCAATCTCACCATAAATATGCCTCAGTTTTGACTAGCTTATGTGTTTTTTATATATTTTGGTGAACAGCCATTCATTAATTTTTAGTTTGTGCTCAGCCCTGGATCCAACATTGAAAATGGATTTCATTCAAAAGAACTATAGTAAAACTATGAGCAAATCCGTTAAGGCTATAATTGTAAGCGTATTCAACACATTTTACGAAAGCAGTGAAATTGTAGCTTTACATGCTTTTGTTAATATTTAGGGATTTACGCATTCTATCCTAAACGACCAGATAGATTGCCTCGTGGCTCGGAGCTTCTTAAATATTTTAAAGATGATCTACTGCCACCAAAAAAAGATATTTTCCAATGGTGAAAGGTCAGTATGCAAAGCTGTTTGAATGAAAATAGTCGTGTCTGTGGGCTCGTAATTGAAATCAAGTTTAGCAACTATTGGCCAGCACCCTATTATAAATAAAGATGCATATCATTCACTATATTATTCTCAATTCATTTGCTGGGAAATGAATTAAGTTATCCGTCTGCGTCTGTCTCAAAAGTGGCTAGAGATTACCTTGCAATACCGGCGGCATCGGTCCCAGCAGAAAGAATATTTTCTGCAGGGTCAGATTTAATTACACCAAAGAGAGAAAGTCAACAAGCTGAAGCAATTTCCGCTATGATGTGTCTAAAATGTTGGTGAAGAGATCGGGATAAAAATACAATGCAATCCAAAACATGTTGAACCTTTCTACAAATATATTAAGCGTAAATGAAGTTTTCAAACCCAAGATCTAAATAGTGCCAATTCTTTCTAGTGGTCTAATATTTTCCAAAAATATTATTTCATACTTGGGTTGCGATAATATTTAATGCACGATGACGTATATTCCAGATAATTAACTAGAAAACAGGAAAACAGCTATTGACGAGTAAACACTATCCTCTCGTTATACCTCAACAATATATAGCTTTATTGCTAAATTTTTAAAATACTGAAGCTCGATTGTGTCTAACCGCACAAAACGAGAATATACATAAATATATATTATTGTAAAGGCATCGAAATGAGGAATAATACTATCCATATTTTCATTTCATATTGGGAAAAATTAAAATATTAATGTTTGTAGGATTACTTAACATATTAGCGGATAAAAAAGTAGTATAGGGTATGAACCAAAGGGTAGAAGGCCTGGTATGTTATTTTACAGGCATTAAAAATCAAAGTACACATCGTATTGTCTAACCATTTCTTTTACCCTTACAACGGTATAGTAGTTGATAATAATATTCAGGGTACACACATTTATTATGAATACAATGTCTCAGTACTACTACTTATTTCTAGCCTTCCCAACAAACTGATGGTTTTCTGTAAAAGAATCAGCTATAAAAAGTTTAGCAAAGATGTACAAAAATAAATAAGCGTTCGTCTGTTCACTAACACTCTGCATATTTTAGGGATTTTGAAAAAAATTCTACTAACCGTAGGAAGGTATAAAGGTAAACGTTCCACTTCTGGGAGTACCCCGTGAATCCAATGTTCGTGGAGTAAACGTTTGTTCAGTGGCGTCGCTAGGCCTTTTTTGGGGGGGGGGGCTAAAGCCCCTACGCCAAATTTCAATCTAGCCCCCCCCCCAAGATAATCTGTAAACCCTGCCAAAAAATTGCTTGTAGCCCCACCAAATATTTATAGCAATATATAAAATGTTAAATTGATAGATTCGTCAAGTTTCATCAATGAAGAGATGAACTTCAATCTCAAACATTATAATTTTGAAGTGAAAAATCCCTCTACTATCCGCGAATGAACAAAAAACAAATAAAAAGAGCAGAGCATTCAACAGATGGAGACATGTATCACGTCTTTCGAAAGGAGTACCGGTAGTGGTGACTAAGCAAGCAGGAAAAAACATACAGACTCCTCAGATGGTCAAAATGCTTCTACTAGCGCAGTTGCTGCTAATCTCGCAAAATGTCAAGGTGAAATACTGCAAGATTTTAATGATCCTTCTTCCGAGGATATTACACTTACAGACGATCAAGATAAATTGGATATCGGTGCTTCAACGTCAAGGCAGAGTGCTCTTAGCAGAGAACCGATTTTGAAGCATTTGAGTGTTAATGATTTAAGTAAGTCCCCAAATGATGACCCTCGTCAACCTGTTCTTTTCCAATTCCCATCGAGAAAATTTGGAAAACAAAAGAGATCTTTTCTTGCATCGTGGAATAAAACTTTCAAGTGGTTGGAATATAGCAAAGGTCAAGATGCAGCGTTTTGTTACGCATGCAGACACTTTAAAACTAATACCGGAAAACAAGAAGAAACCTTTGTATCAACTGGAATGAAAACTGGAAAGGTAAGCCTGAAAAATTCGAGGAACATGAAATTACACAGGTAATAAAATCCTTTCTGTCACCGAATTATTAAATAATCAGCTTCAGTCAACCAACGTCGATTTGTCTCAAGCTACAATGGTGGTACAAACAGTTATTGATACTCTGAAAGAGTTCAGAAGTGAGAGCGCCTATTATTAAGAAAATCCCGTCAGGGATTTTCTATTTATACTCAATCCGAAATCGTAATGTTAAACTCTATGGAGCTTAACATTATGAGGTGGAAACATTTTCGCGACCAAGGGGGTACACTTTTTTCACAGCCTAACTTTACAGCACTAGCAAAGGCTGAAAAGGTATAGTATCTCATTTCTCGTAGTGTAAGGTTAACTTGGCCTTTTTGTATAGGTTTTAAAAATAAATATTTTAAACCACGAGCTAGCTCACGCGCCAGCACGCGCTGCATTTCAATTAAAGTTTCAATTCAAATCTCGCGCTTAATTTCACCATTTTGATTCTCTAATTAAGTTCACGTGATTTTTTTTTAAACTCTTTGGGCCTAATTTTTGTCTTTCTAAGCCTAACGTTAAATGATCACAAAGAAATAGTTGAAGAATTTTTATAATTTTCACATGGTTTCAACGAATATTTAGCATAATGCGTTTTTATACAGTGCATTGTATTATCCGACCATTCCAATTTCCGAATGCAAGTTACGATTTAGTGAAATACTATATAATTAGTCTTAAAAAATTGGACGAATGAGTTTCACTATTCCAGAACTAATTTATTCCCAAATAACGTTTCTCCCCAAAAAGGGACAGATATTATACAAAAACGAGTTTTGCTTCGCAGTCCTTAAAAAACTGCATTTATACACAATCCACGGCACTTTTTCAAACCCACAAAGGGCCAGAAATTAGAAATTATTTTATGTATTGCAATTTGAAATTAAGTTTAATCGATATGAGAAATTTGGATTTAATTGCGTAGTTCAAACATTTGTTATGATTAGAAATTTTACGACAAAAACGGGTATAAATGCGGCGTTTCGGAACAAAGAGCTAAATCAAGGACTATTATGACTGGAGTTCGAATTGAAGTTTAAAACTTATACAAGATGTAACAACACACATATGAACAGAACACCTTTTCTGAATGTATGATAAATGTCTGAAATACGACACTGCTTTTAAAACCACAAATCAGAATGAGGGACCTCATTTTAGGAGTAGTAAAGCAGGAGTAGTAAAGCGAAATTTTACTCGAAATAAGTGTTCTTATCTCTTCCACCCTGAAAAACTAAAATGTTAAAAGCTCATTTTCTATTTTTTCGCTTTAATTATTTGAGAGGGATAAGTTTTTAAGGGAACAGATTCTATATAATTTCATACGTGAAAATCTAAGCTCCCTTTATCTCGAGACGCCGCATTTATACCCGTTTTTGTTGTAAAATTTCTAATCATAACAAATGTTTGAACTACGCAATTAAATCCAAATTTCTCATATCGATTAAACTTAATTTCAAATTGCAATACATAAAATAATTTCTAATTTCTGGCCCTTTGTGGGTTTGAAAAAGTGCCGTGGATTGTGTATAAATGCAGTTTTTTAAGGACTGCGAAGCAAAACTCGTTTTTGTATAATTCTATTCTTGATGAAGCCAAAAAATTGGCAGGTGATCTTCACATTCAAGTAGAGTCTGAATTAACTCCACTAGCCACGGATTCCAACGCGGAGCCTGCATCAAAGCGAGGTCGACCAAAACGAAAAACAGCTTTACCGAAAGCAATGAGAAGTTTCGTAATTACCGAAAAAACCGGACAAAGAATAGACGAATCCAGCTCATCTTTAAAGTCCGGAATTTACTACGCCACATTGGATAGAATGGTTAATGAAATGGAAGTGCGATTTATTAGCGGAAACAATACTGAAGTTCTCGAAGCTATAAGTGCAATGTCTCCTTTACTGATGACTAAAGACATGGACAGTGTTTTGTCTTCTGAAGGATTGGGTGAATTTTGCTCACAGTACAATATTGAAGTTCCTAAAGCTGAAATACTAGTTGCTAAAAACTACTTGCGAAACCTAAAAGAAAATGAACGTCCAGGTTCCTTATTAGGTTTATTAAATACGTTACCAAAAAATGTTTTTCCAGGATTGTGGAAAATGTTACAAATTGCTGTAACCCTCCCAGTCATATCCGTTGTATGTGAACGCTCATTTTCTTTACTAAAGCGAATTAAAACTTACTTAAGAAATACTATGGGTCAGGTGCGACTTTCATCAATAGCTATCCTAGCAATTGAAAGAGAAATATCGCAAAACATTTGTATTGATTGTATTATTGACCAGTTTGCGTCCACGACAGAGCACTCAAGACGAGTAAAATTCCTTCACCCATTATTGCCCCATAGTCATTAAATTCGGTTCCTTACTCTTTGTCAATAAAAGTTTGTATATCTTTAAAATGCTAATTATTTCACATTGACACCAATTTTCGGATAGTTATAAACATCTGCGCATATTCCCACGAACAAATTATGCAAAATTGAGTAATACATTTCATATAAATATTCAAATAGTTTGCCCAGATTAGCCCCCCCCCCCAAATTTCAAACCCTAGCGACGCTACTGCGTTTGTTTGACAATCCAAAATTATTTCGCAGGGAATTTCCGCCCTCCACTCTACATGGGATGTAGAGCTGGTTCCTATGCATTTTTTCATGTAGTTTACTATAAGAAATGAAAATACCTTTAAAAATGGTTTCTGGATATGTATAATTAAAAAAACTAATTAGAGGCAAATGTCTTTCTAAGAAATTGAGAAACATTGTCTTCTATTGCGTTTATCAATGAGCCTCGACTTTCGCTATATTAAGTGAGGGTAAACGCGTAACATAATAATGCGCAGAGCAGATTTTAAGAACCTTGATGTGGGTCAAAAATAAGGTTAAATTTCAAGTTAGGTTTATTAACTTTCGAAAATGTTTTCTTCTCAATTTACCATAATGGAGCAATACGGGATGGAATATTGCTTCGGTATATGTACAAAGAATTGAAAAATATTAACCTGATTACATAAAACTGAACACATAAATTATTATGATCAAAATCAATAACATGAAAATCATTCCTATGACCATGACTTTGAAGAGTTTGTGAAAAAAAAAATCTGACACCATCTTGGTGTCACTGCCGCAAGACTCTTTTCTATACTAATCCTTTGGTAGAAGCCCCACCATTGGGAGGCTAGACGTTTCTCGTAACCCTAGCCGTTCGCCACGTACATAACGACGACGATGATGATGGAGATAGAAGCCAGTACTTAAAGACTGGCGTCCATGTGGGATGGACAAAACACCAGATGATGGTGGTAAATAGAAGCCAGTAAGTACAGACTGGTGTCCATGTGGGATGCACGAAAGACCGGATGACTGTGGTGTTTAGAAGCCAGTAAGTATAGACTGGTGTCCATGTGGGATGCAAAAAAGACCGGATGACTGTGGTGTTTAGAAGCCAGTAAGTACAGACTGGTGTCCATGTGGGATGCACAAAAGACCGGATGACTGTGGTGTTTAGAAGCCAGTAAGTACAGACTGGTGTCCATGTGGGATGCACAAAAGACAGGAAGATGATGGTGTCAGCGAGACAATTGAGTAATAACCAGTGTAAAAGAGGAATACAATTTTCCAATTTCCGGGAACTGTAAATGCTGGCCGGAAATTGAGATAACATTTGCTCCGATTTGCAAACTGTGAACGCAGTCCCCTGGGGTGTAACAACAGACAGGTCGAAATTAGGGCCTCTCCGTTACATACGTCACTTTCTAGCACTGGTAGCCAGGCGGCGCTACTTTCGACTTGCGGCACTAGCCTACTTTTTAGTATAGGGAGTTGCACATCCTACAGAGCGTGGAATGTTTCATACGCGCATCCTTCATCCATGACTCCACGTTACACGTGGTCAGAAGAAAATCAGTTCTAAAATTACGTCATTGAATACTTGGGTATATTTGGCGATTTCATTGGATGTTAACTAGCAGGACCAATGACTGGCTGACTCCGATCGGGTATTATTAGCCCGATAAAATTCGTGTCTCAAAATTTAATTAATTTTAAATGAAGTTCATTAAAACACTAAATGTCACAAATAGTCTTTATATATTTTTTATTAAAACCAGAATTTAGTTTTTTCCAAAGGTACAAGAAGTGTAATGCTTTTTCTATACTCTAGTAAATGTCTCTTATCCCTTCTATAATACCCCTGCTTTGGAGAGACGTTTCTCACCTCTCGGCGTTGCTCAGCTATTTTCAGTTCTTCGCCGAGCTTTTATTTTTTTGAGGAACGCTGAGCAGGGTGGTAGTTTGTTCTGACTGTGCCACTTACCATGGTTGAAATCGGGTTTTATGTCTAATGAAAGTGAGGTTAATTTAATTAAATTGAATTGAATTGAAGTGAAAGTTTAAAGTTCCGAGAGAAGTGCGGACTTCTCTGAGAAGCCTTAATGCGCTCTCGGAAAGAAAGTGCAGCTTTCGTAGTCAAAATACGGAAGCCTTTGTTAGTCGAATAATTCAAAATTATGTGTAAACGTACCAACTGCTGTAGGAAAGAATAGGAGGCAGCGAAACAAGGAAAGTTATTTTCGTAAGAATAACTTAAACCATTGATGTTAGGCCTCAATGTATTTTAAATTTTTCAATATCGGGGTATGTTAAGAGTGGCTTTGTAAGCCACTTCTGTTACTTCGTTTGAAAATTGTAAATTCTGATTTGAAATCTGTTTCATGGCAAGGTTTCGTAACAACAAGTTGAAAACTCTTTTTTTGGAGTTTGAAAACAACATGTTCTTGAGATATAAAGATTTGAATATTGCAAATAACTAGGAGTTTAATCTAGTCTTTAGTTTTGCATATGTCTTGTATTCTGAATCGGTTTTCCGAAGTGGTTATATCTGGGATTTGAAACCTGTGTTTCGGATATACTGGGAATATTTCTGGGTATAGTGGCTCTTTTATTGGTCAAAAATGCCTGGGAATTGAAACCTGTTTTTAGGGTATTGAAACCAGGTTTTTGGGGAAACTTGAGATATCGAGGATTTGAAACCAGGTTTTTTGGGAGACTTGAGATATCGAGGATTTGAAACCAGGTTTTTTGGGAGACTTGAAAAATCAGGGATTTGAAACCAAGTTTTTTGGGAGACTTGAAAAATCAGGGATTTGAAACCTGTTTTTTGGGAGGGAGGACTTGAAATATCAGGGTTTTGAAACCTGTTTTTGAGGGGGACTTGGAATATCAGGGGGTTTGAAATCCGGATTTGGGAGACAAGGAATATCAAGGATTTGAAAACCCGGTCTTTTTGGGAGACATGGAATGTGAAAGATTTGAAAACCCGGTCTTTTTGGGAGACATGGAATATGAAAGATTTGAAAACGAGGTCTTTTTGGGAGACATGGAATGTGAAAGATTTGAAAACCCGGTCTTTTTGGGAGACATGGAATATGAAAGATTTGAAACCCGGTCTTTTTGGGAGACTGGGAAGAAAGATTTGAACCCGGTCTTTTAGGGAGACATGGAATATGAAGGATTTGAAACCGAGTCTTTTTAGGAGACGTGGATATTGAAGGATTTGAAACCGGGTCTTTTTGGGAGACATGGAATATGAAAGATTTGAGACCGGATCTTTTTGGGAGAAATTTAATATGAAAGATTTGAAACCTGGTCTTTTTGGAAGACTGGGAATATGAAAGATTTGAAGCCCGGTCTTTTTGGGAGACTGGGAATATGAAAGATTTGAAACCCGGTCTTTTTGGGAGACTGGGAAGGAAAATTTGAAACCCGGTCTTTTTGGGAGACTGGGAATATGAAAGATTTGAAACCCGGTCTTTTTGGGAGACATGGAATATGAAAGATTTGAAACCCGGTCTTTTTGGGAGACATGGAATATGAAAGATTTGATACCCGGTCTTTTTGAGAGACATGGAATATCGCGGATTTGATACCTGCTTTTAGGGAAACTGGAAATATGGGGGACTTGTTACCTGTGTTTGGTTTTAAAATCTCGGATTTGAAACCCTTAATCTTCGACTGGGAATATTTCTGGGGATAGGGACTCTTTTATTGGTGTATTATTTTCATACCAACTGGGGTAAAATTGCCATTTAGAAAAAGCCTGCTGCTTATTGTGTTTCCACATCCCAAAATACCTTATCTTTCTATATTCTCTCAATATTCCTGTCTACATTTGTGCAGACACATAAATCAGCATACTCTGTTATAAAAAAAACTGTTTTTCTACTTGAGCAAATATGGTTTGAGCTTATAATTTGGACGCAGACAATATTGCGGGTTGGCTAGTCCTCCCTCATTTGAGAATATTTAACTAATTTAGTTGGCCGTGTTTTCCCGCTTGGGGGCGCTTTTATTATCGTAAAATAAAAATAAGTTCAGCCTCGTGACCCCGTAGACCGCTACAATATTAGGGCAAGGCATACACGTAGAGCGGTGAAGCCGAGGTCGCGGATAGTAAGAAAATGTTTTAGAAAATTTCCGAAGACCTTTAGATCATGTGGGTGAAGGTACGATATGATGTATACCTATAAGTCCTATAAATTAGAAAAATATCAATAACTGAAACTTCAATTGTAACAATTTACGGCTTTGAAAGCTCTCTTGGTGGGGTTCCATATCTCTTCAAATGAAACAAAGCTCGGTACGTACCTTACTCTTAAAAATACTATGAAGTGTGATACACGATATTCCAATGTCATTCTCATCATCAGTGGGTATCTTCCTCTTCATCACTTCCCCCAGCTAAAAACTCTTGCACTTGGGGGATTTGCTGACAACATATAATGCCATAATTTATGGCAGATTCAGTCACTAGATTTTTAAGACTTTGCCGCATTAATTCTTCACTTTCTCTCTCATTACCACCAGCCTCTTCATGCACCCAATTAGGCACACAATTGCCACAAGTACAATTTTCTTTCATGCCAGCAATGTTAATGGCAATAACATTTTCGGGCCGAGGCCTAGCCTCTTCATCTCTAGCCCTGGATCTTTCGGCCATCTGTTCATCGGTATACTCTGGTTCAAACTGATAAGGAAGCCCCCTAATACCCTCCATAGACTAATATTTATATAACAAAACACCAAAGAAACAAATTTAGTTTATTACAGCACAGAAATAGACTTACTGGAGTGAACTGTAGGAAAAATCTTCAGAATTCTCCATGGTTTCTGCTAGCCTACTGCTAGAAAAATCGAGCCTTACATATCGCTAGTATTTTGGCGAATGAGAGATGCGTGTCTAGGTTTTAGCCACGTGATTGAAAATATGGCGCGCTTCACTCTTCAATTTTGTGGTTAATTAATTGGAGATTAATCGTGATTGTAGTAAGTTAATTTTTAAAGCAAATATTTTGATAAGTCCATAACAAGGCCTTTCATTTAATATACAATGTTGGGTACCCTGAACTTTTCCTTTAAACAATCATGCCAAAGATGTAGAAAGTCGTTATTTATACTTTGCCATTAGGCCTAAAACCCACAATTTCCCTCAGCCAATCAGAGCGTGATTGGTCACGTGTTTTCCGTTAGGAGAAAACCCGTCTCCTTTTTCTTTCCTCACTCCTCCGAAAGATATCATACGATGTAGATCATTCAATCACCCGGTCCATATTTTGTATTGCTATTTTTGTTAATATACCTCAGAATAAAAGGAATTATGCAGTAAGCTAGACTTTTATTAATTAAATAACCACAACAAAAGAAGTAAAGGGTTAAATAACCACAACAAAAGCAGTAAAGGGTTAAAAAGCTAAGGTTAAAAAATGAAAGGTTATGAAGGAGTAAAAAAATTCCTCTTATGGCATAATAAAACTGAATTAGCAACTTGAAGGGGTAAAAAAATTCCTCTTATGGTATAATAAAACTGAATTAGCAACTTCAAGAAGTTTTGTTTTACTAAATAAACAACAATGTTAAAATCTTATAATTAGTTTTGTTGTCCACACAATCGTACAAAAAGGTGCAATAAAAAATAAAAAGCCCCTAAAACAATTACGTTAATTTAAGGGTGAAACCTTTCTCTTTCATAAAATTTTTATAATTGGCTCCTAAAATATCAACGACAATTTATGGAAGACCCCTTTCGCAACGGTAATAAAAGCGCCGTCTAGTACATATATTGGGTGAAAATATTTTCTCTATGAAACTGGATATTTCCCCACATAAAAATCGACACTCTTGGGCCTAGATATCTCGGAGGCTCCGATCAGGACTTAAAGCTTCAGGGACATGGTCACTTTGGTATTTAGCATCGATCTGAAAATATGCATTCCTTGTTCCATGACTGGATAATTTTTGGTGGCTTTCTTTTGTAGCTCGTTAAAAACAATTTCTGCATTAGAGTTCATGCAAGTTGGGCTTGAACTAGACAACTTAAGTATTTTTTGGCGGCTAAGGCTGACTCCAATTTTAGTTCACATACTGGGACATATACTACTTTGTTCATAGAAGGAACAGCCCAATATGCCTTTTTCTCAGTCACAGTTACCTTCTCACGGAGATCTATACCGTAATTAACGGAAAAATATAACGAGGTAATGTAGAAGCGTTTCATCTATACCAGCCATACAAGTTCAATTTGCTACATTTGGTTGCGCTATCACCCAAGGTTTTAAGGGGTCTCATTAAGTCGTTGAGAATGTAAAACCTTGAAACGGAATTTAAGAATTAGTGAATGCAATGAGTATTAAAAAGGTATCGGAGCTAGAGAGGTACTTAGTGCCTTTCACCAAAACATGATCCGAAAACGTCTTCATTAAAACGTCGCAGACCAAACCACTACTAATATTATTATAAGAACCCAAATCTTATAGTTCTTGAGCTTTTCCTTAGTGTATTGAGATTTTCTATAAAACAAATTATTACAAATATATCCATAACTTATATATTGGAAGAACTTCTACAGCTTTTATAAAAATTTCAGGTTTCACTCGCAAAAACCCCTTTACTTTTAGTATATTGTTAATAAATTTGAGTTTTCTTCATACCTTAGTTTTACGTTAACGGGTTAAGATTTTAACTATTCAGATAGGTCCATATTCAAGTATGTTAGCATTTTAGCAATGATGAGTGGTTTGACCGACTTAGAACTTCTGAAAACGGTAATAAGTTTGCAAGTTGTACATGTATGGGGTAAATTGCCTTGAACCGAACCTTTCTTACAAACAAATCTAATCAAATACTTCCATTTCCCTTCAATTTTGTTGGTATGATCACCGGTTTCATAGTTTTTAAAATATGCGGACTGATTCACCTTCATGTGTATAAAGTCGGGCATTTCATCATAGGCTTGCCTGCAATCACTGTAAATGGTTGTACTGGACACGATCCACTTTTTTATGATCGGAATCAAGGTGGCTGCACTGCGGTCTTCTACTGGTACCATCAAAAAATCTCCTGTGTCGCGCTGAATACGACCAAACACCCAGGTACCTTTTACACTGTAGCCTCGCAATGCCAAATGCCTCAGCTTCGGACGCTGGGCTTGCAAAGCTCTCTGGTGCCAAAAAAAAGCGGGAGCGCCACAAAAATTAAACCTTTCGTTTTCATCGTACCAAGTCACTTTTCATATAATCTGAATTCCGGTACATTGTTGTTTTAGCAGATTCTCTACGTCCTTCCGCCTTACAGGATTGACGACCCTTGACGGGTGTCCCGGTACTGGTAACCCATGAATGAAAGCACTTAATGTAGTTACCGTCACTTGCCTCGGGTCAGTAGTATTAGAATGTTGGTAATTAAATTCAGCGATGTATAATTGTCATTTATCAAAGCTTGCAATATGGGTAATTCGTAGGGAAGGAGAGATAGGTCCTTTTTTTATTCCCTTGCTGACTTATGTCACTGACTTGGTCAGGGGCAAAGAGAACCTCATGTATCTGTGTCATAAAACAACGAATACCTTAATATAAACGAAAAATGAAATTAGAGAGAAAGAGCTTTCTAAATATTTAATTTTACATACATAAACCTTTAAGTCTAAAATTCTTATTAATCAAAAATGTCTTGATTAGAATCAAGTCCTAAAAAGTATCGATAAGACTGAGCTTATCACTTGACTGAAGGATCAGATATTAATTTTTCTTTTTAATTGAAACTTAAAGGCATGCTTAAGAAAAAACAACGTTCCATTACCGTTTTCCGTTGAAATAACTTATTTTACAAGTAATCAATTTCAAAAATTTACTTATCTCGGGTTTTCGGGCACAATTCCATTCCCCCAAAATATTTTATCATTACATTAAATACTTTTGAGAGAGTACGTGTATGACATTGAGTTTTAAAAGGTTCCCCCATTTGTGCCCGGCATGCTTCGCAGTGGATAAGTTTTAAAACAATGGCGGAAAATTAAGTAAGGACAGTTAGATTTTTACTCGTGGTTATGCAAAATGATGTAATGTCTAGTGTACTTCAGTCAACAGTCATACTGTTCATTCTCATAGCTCAGGACATGATTAATGCTGCTCACTATTTTTCTCTCTAGTTTCAAACAATGGTTAGAGACCATTCAGTGCCGCAGGTCGCACATGAATATATTTCAACTACAGTTTACATAAATTCTCCGTGGTCGTACTATTAGCGTGTTAAGCACTAATTTGTTCAGAACATGTCTCGAAAGGGTGCTTGTTGTAAGTTTTTAAAGCAGTGTTGCCAATGTGTGGGTAATTTCCCACATCGTGGGAAATTTAGGTTTGGTTTTAGGCTCTGTGGGGAAAAAGTAATATTTTTCCGAGATCAATCAAATGTCGGAATTTTCCTGTTCAAGGGTTAATAGTTCAAAATTTTCAAAAATGTACTAATTTTAACTGCACAGTTAAAATTAGTGCATTTTCGAAAATTTTATCCGGTTTAATAATTTCAAGCGACATTTTGAAATAAATTCGGTGATTTTAAGTTTGGCACTGAAAAAAAAAGGAAGCATATTTTGAGAATTTTAAAGCTCTATAGCATTTGTACATATTGTCAAAACCATGCGGAGTGATATTCCATATTAAACTTAGTATGATAAAATAGTCCAGATAAATATGACTGTAAAAGAGGGGGTGTGGGAAATGCGGCAAATTTTTTAAATGGAAGTGGGAAAATCCACTTTCTAACATTAGCAACACTGATTTGAAGTTTTTGGTCATGACTAAACAGACCGCTCATTCAGGTTTTTATTGTTTTAAAGCTTTTTTGACACGTTATCTCTAAAAAGTAATTAATGTAATGATAAAATGTTTTGGGGGAATGGAATTCTGCACGAAAACCCGAGATAAGTAAATTTTTGAAATTGATTACTTGTAAAATAAGTTATTTCAACGGAAAACGGTAATGGAACGTTGTTTTTTCTTAAGCATGCCTTTAAGTTTCAATTAAAAAGAAAAATTAATATCTGATCCTTCAGTCAAGTGATAAGCTCAGTCTTATCGATACTTTTTAGGACTTGATTCTAATCTAGACATTTTTGATTAATATCTGTTCCTTCAGTCTTCATTTTAATTAAGGATGTTAAGAAACAGTTTTACATTTTCAAAATCTGCACTAAGCAGAAACATATATAATTATAAAGGGGACCATAACTTTAGCTCAATCAGACATTTATTTATAATGATACTTCAAAAAAAACGTAAATCACTAAAAGTTTGGGTAAGTACCCACAAGCACCCGGGGCAAGAACCCACAAGCACCCGGGGCAAGTACCCACAAGCACCCGGGGCAAGCACCCACTAGTACCTACAAACACCCACAAGTACCTACATGCACGCACAAGTACCTACAAGCACCCACAAGTACCTACAAACACCCACAAGTACCTACAAACACCCACAAGTACCTACAAACATCCACAAGTACCTACAAGTACCTACAAACATCCACAAGTACATACAAACACCCACAAGTACCTACAAACACCCACAAGTACCTACAAGCAGCCACAAGTACCTACAAACACCCAAAAGTACCTACAAGCACCCTCAAGTACCTACAAGCACCCTCAAGTACCTACAAGCACCCTCAAGTACCTACAAGCACCCTCAAGTACCTACAAACACCCACAAGTACCTGCAAACACCCACAAGTACCTGCAAACACCCACAAGTACCTACAAACACCCACATGTACCTACAAGCACCCACAAGTACCTACAAACATCCACAAGTACCTACAAGCACCCACAAGTACCTACAAACACCCACAAGTACCTACAAGCAGCCACAAGTACCTACAAACACCCAAAAGTACCTACAAGCACCCTCAAGTACCTACAAGCACCCTCAAGTACCTACAAACACCCACAAGTACCTGCAAACACCCACAAGTACCTACAAACACCCACATGTACCTACAAGCACCCTCAAGTACCTACAAACACCCTCAAGTACCTACAAGCACCCTCAAGTACCCACAAGTACCCACAAGTACCTACAAACACCCACAAGTACCTACAAACACCCACAAGTACCTACAAACACCCACAAGTACCTACAAACACCCACAAGTACCTACAAGAACCCACAAGTACCTACAAGCACCCACAAGTACCTACAAGCACCCACAAGTACCTACAAACACGCACAAGTACCTACAAACACGCACAAGTACCTATAAACACGCACAAGTACCTACAAACACGCACAAGTACCTACAAACACGCACAAATACCTACAAACACGCACAAGTACCTACAAACACGCACAAATACCTACAAACACGCACAAGTACCTACAAACACGCACAAGTACCTACAAACACGCACAAGTACCTACAAACACGCACAAGTACCTACAAGCACCCACAAGTACCTACAAGCACCCACAAGTACCTACAAGCACCCACAAGTACCTACAAGCACCCACAAGTACCTACAAGCACCCACAAGTACCTACAAGCACCCACAAGTACCTACAAGCACCCACAAGTACCTACAAGCACCCACAAGTACCTACAAGCACCCACAAGTACCTACAAGTAACTTCAAGCACCCACAAGTACCTACAAGCACCCACAAGTTCCTACAAGCACCCACAAGTTCCTACAAGCACCCACAAGTACCTACAAACACCCACAAGTACCTACAAGCACCCACAAGTACCTACAAACACCCACAAGTCGGTAATCTGGCTAATGACCAGTCGTCGGTAATCTGGCTTAATTACCAGCCGTCTGTAATCCAGCTTAATTGACAGCCGTCTGTAATCCAGCTTAATTGACAGCCGTCGGTAATCTACCTTAATTACCAGTCGTCGGTAATCTACCTTTATTACCAGTCGTCGGTAATCTACCTTAATTACCAGTCGTCGGTAATCTACCTTAATTACCAGTCATCGTAGCGGCCACATCAACGTCACGACGGCAATATTAAAACCGTCTTATCACACTATCGATAGGCCATTCCAACCAAAAGGCAATAAGAAGAAACAATCTGATTATTATGAGGCAACTATACGTTAAAAAAGGCCAATATTGGTCACGCTGATATTTCCCAATAAAACAGTGTATAAATGCTAAAATATCGCAGATTGGGGCAATTTTTAAAATTTAAATTAAACATACTTAAAACTAATTTTTCTTAATAACAAGAAAAATGGTCCTAGATTATAGTGTAAAGTTTCATTTAAGATCGTTCCCAAAACTAACCAACGTATAGTTTTTCTAAATCACGAGGAACCGATTTGTTTTTTTCCAAAAATTTCCCATGTTATTTCTATGGGAAAAATTCCTGTTTTTCATCAAAAGGTGTGATTAATTTTATGGAAATGAAAACCACCCTTAGCATCTTTATTTTTTATAAATTAGACTAATTAATGGATCTCTTTGAAATTTTAACCACATATTGAGGGCCCGAATTGTAGTTCTGTGGAATTTATTCAGAACAATTAATGCAATACAAAAAAAACTACATCCAAACAAAAACCTTCCTTATACATTAAAAGCAGTATGAAGTCTTATCTAAGAGAGCTACCGCTCTCTCAGAATTTAGAAAAAAATCCCAAGGCCTATAGAACCTCGGAAGTTTCAACGTTTATCTATTTAATTAGCACATAAATAAAAAGAAAATAAATATAAAAATAAATATAAAAACCCCAAACATACAAATTCAGAAGTATCCGACCCCACAGATAAAAATTAAAATGTATCCGGCCCCACAGATTAAGAGGTACCCCACCCCACCTCACCTCACCCCGACACTTTAGAGATTAAGCTAAACCATAAAAACTCAGATTTTCTACCAAGTTTCTATGGCTCAGTGGTAGAGTGTCTTACTTCTTTGAGAGCAACCCGGGTTCGATTCCCGGCTGCGACCTGAAAACATTTTAATTAATATAAAATCTCTAACCGACCTCAGTTATCCCTATTGGTGGGTTGATGTACTATAGAGTTTCTTTTAAGCTAAAATCTGACGATAACGAAAGGGACAACCCCGATCACTACTACTACTACGGCTCGGGTCAAACTAAGAGCCTCATCGTATACTACGATGTGGCTGAAAAGGGAGCTCTTAACAACCCTATAACCCTTGTCCGGTTGTCCCGCTCGTCGGAGCCTTATCTAAAAATCAATATATTCAGTATCTTTCTTTCTTCTAATTTTCAAGAATAGCGAAAGTAGTTTTACTATAATAAACGAGAAGCTAAATTACTATAGAGCATCCTGCATGTTTAGACGACATAGAAAGAGAGCAATTGAAGCACTACTTTCGCTGATTCACCGATCTGTGATTCAAACGAAATAGAAATATAATTTGGTAAAGTTGCATATCCGAACTTGAAGTTGAGGAAGTTTCAGTAATATATAAATAAAAATAATTCAATGTGTATTATTCGAGCCGCGTCTAGGTAAATGTCACATCCGATATTTCACTTCACAACTTAGTATCACTTTTAGAGGCTTCTTTCTTTAGTTTCAGTTTATTTTGCGCCTCGATTATGTAAAGCGGATCTTTACAAATCTGACCTTTCGGAATTTGTGGGTCCAGAATTTCAGGCAAAAGGCAATCGTTAAAAAAAGCACAAAGTTTAGGAAGCATTACGTTTTGCCATAAATGCCCATCTCTCTCTATCTCTTCCACAAAAATTGGGTTATTTTCGTTTATGTACACAACGAATAAACACTTGTTTTTATCAACGATATTTAATTGCCCCTGAATTTGATAAAAAAAGGCGTGTGATCTCTTCAGTGTAATGTTCGTTTTCTGGTCCTCATCGGTTGTTAGGTTTAAAAATATAATTTTTTTTCTTTTTTTATGGCCTCAGTTAAGTTTAGGCCTATTGCTGATGGTGCCGTTTTCACTTCAACCAAAGCTTGTTCATCGTCTATGACGCCTGTAAAACCGAGATATATTTTTAAAAACCCGCTGACCAACAAATATTCCTTAAAAATTAACATACCATTAGGACTCGCTGCTAGGTATCCGTGTTTCAAGTCAACGTACAGACCGCTTGGTCTAACAAAATAGCCCGTTTTGTCTATGAAACATCTAATTGCCACAGTTTCGTTGGGTTTTCCGTATTCCGTACACTCTGATGAAAACGTATGCTTATACAGTATGGTCTTGACAAGGTTGTGAAACCAGGGAGTAAGGAACGTTAGAACGATGTGGTCGCTTTACGTTTTTTAGCCATATCGTAGTATACGATAGGCTCTTAGTTTGACCCGAGCCGTAGTAGTAGTAGTAGTAGTACTAGTAGTAGTCGTGGCCGGAGTTTTCGCTTTCGTTATCGTCAGATTTTAGCTTAAAAGGAACTTTATATTACCACAACCCACCCATAGGGGTTACTGGGCTCGGTTAGAGATTTAATTTTAATTAAAATTTTTTTGAGATCGCAGCCGGGATTCGAACCCGGGTCCCTCACGCAGAAGACGGACACTCTACCATTGAGCTATAGAGACTTGATAGAAACCCCGAGTTTTTTATTATTTATTTTTATCTCTAAAATGTCGGGGTGATGTGGGGTGGGGTACCTCTTAATCTGTGGGGACGGATACTTTTGAATTTTTATCTGTGGGGTCGGATACTTAATGAATTTGTATTTTTGGGGTTTTTATATTTATTTCCTTTTTATTTATGTGCTAATTAAATAGATAACGATTTTCCCCGTTTCCTGTTTCATGTGTTTCGTTCTCGTTCGGTAGCTTTCGCCATCTATGTTATGTTTGACTGGAACGTTTTACGGTTAATTCAAATGTTGGTTTAGATAGAGCTAACATAGTGTTAAAAGAGCGTTATGCGTTTGATCATTTTAGCATTGCTAAAGGTAATTCGAGGGGATAGTCACTAAAATGGGTAATCACTATAACTAAACTTTCTCTTTCGAAAGTTTCTGGGCATAAGTCCTTGTTAGAAATTTATAAGATGCGATAAGTGTGCATCGGCATAAGTCTATGTTGTAAACTCATCAAGGGGATTATCACTAAAAACTATCTGTTCTTCGATTCGCCGGAATATTAGAATTACAGCATAAGTAAATTTATACGGTTATAATTTAATCACTGTTTAGAGTAGGGAATCGAGGGGCTATTCACTCTGATTTTATGCACGGTAATACATTTAAGCATTGAAAAAGATAGCGCTATTCACTCATTAGGGTAAGGTATAGAGGGGTTATCCACTCATTAGGGTAGGGTGTAGAGGGGCTATTCACTCGTACGATATGGCTACTATTACGAGCCCTTGGGCCGTCTTGTTTATTCTCAGAAGGGGCCTTAAGCCTAATTTTCTTCAGTTTAAATTAAGAAATGGACAATTGGGGCTTAGATTATAATCCAATCCGTCGGAGATAATGTTTAAATTTAATGTAAATTTATCTGTTAAGCGAAATTTAATAGTTTGTATAATAACGCGTGCGATTACCCATAATAATTTTACAAATTTACTTAAAAAGTGCCATGTTCAAATATAGATGTCATCGTGTTAAAGAGCGCATCCGCCATGTAGAAGGATAGGAAGACCTAAGCCCTGAAAGCGGGAAGACTTATTTTAAGGTTAAGCCTCATAGATTTCAGGATTTTCAAGCGCCCATAACTCGGGTTCTACGCATTGCAGCTTCATCGCGTTTTGTTTTTCTTAATTTAGAGTGTCATTGCTAGGACATCATCGACACCAGCAAAAATTATCAGGGTTGCCACGGGGTCAGGGAGAACCTGGAAAAGTCAGGGAATTTGAAAATCTGCCGAAAAGGTCAGGGAAAGGACAGGGAATTGTATTTTAGTGGGTAAAATGTCTGGGGATAAGTCTTTATTGAAAGAGTAATGAAAGTTTCTCCTCATCCTCTCTTAACACACAAAACTCTAGCGCAATCCTTAAAAATGTCTAAAATTGTTTTTCCAAAGTAAATGTTCTCTAAAAAATCTGTTAGACTGTTGTTTATAGTTAAAATGTTTCTTAATCATTTTGGTGCGAAAAATACATTGGAAAACTTATTGTAGAGACGTTATTTAATTATAAGCACTTAAAACGTGCTGTAAACATTTACACTTTCGGCCTAAAAGGTCAGGGAAAAATCTCAGAAAAAGGTCAGGGAAAACCGGAAAAGTCAGGGAATTTGGTTCTGAAAATTCCGTGGCAACCCTGATTATCCTTCCTGTTCTTAGTCCTATTATAACTGCCATACCCGACCTCGCATAGTAATTATGTCGCCCACAACAGGGATAAAACAAGTCTTTACATACAGGGCTTCGCAAAAATCTCCGGCTTCAGCCAGTAGTCGGTATTCTTCAGCTCCGTTGATTGTCTTATTTCCTTATATATTTCCCGAAACTTTATCAGAGCAAATCGCTAATTTCTCATCGCAATTTGGGCAACCATAAATAAACCGAGAGTATAGCCCCATCTTTTGTTCCTTTTGAAATAGGAAATTACTCTGGTTGGATCCATTTTGTTTCACTTTTTTATATTTGTGATAGTGAGAATCCATTGTCCGAATTTGTTCATTAAGATATACTGGATCAACTATTCGTTTACCCTCAACAACATTTTCTTTAAGACCGGGGTCATGAAAAGTTTTGACAAAACCATGTTCTTCTGCTTCAGTATTTTCGTCAAATATAGGATTGTCACTTACGATATTGCTGCACATGTATCGGTAGAATGACGAGAGACGTTATTTATATAAACAAAGAACTCTTTATTAGGGAAATTTAGGATATACCAACATTAAAAGAAACTAAAGGGCTGAACTGACCGCTCAGGTCGAGTGTGTACGAGAGAGAGGGGAGCCCCGAGGTTGTTCGGTCTTCGAACATCATGGAAAAGAAGGGGGAAGGAACGGTTGAGTTGTGGGGGGGGGGTAGGTGGGAGGGAGGAGGGGCTGTCCCCAAAAGGGGTAGGGAGAAAGAGCTCGTTGCAATATCAATATTTACCGTTTCAACACCGAAATCAATTCGCCTTGGTACAACTTTATCCATAGCTTGGTCTTTTCGGTGTAATTCCAAATTATGAATTATTCTTGGCGTAGACGTGGTGCGAATGCTATTTGTATTCGGTTTCGCCTTATTAGCATTATAATTTAGAAATTAAGATTTTCATTAGATTGGCAGGCTAGGATTTTTATATTATTCGTTGAACTCTTACCTCCCGCTATTTAGGGTTCCAAGTGTATTAAAATAATTTTTCCGATTAGCCTATTTCACGGATCCCGCACTCTTGAGCCGTGTTCCCTTAGTTTTAGGCATAATATTAATAGATATTTTAAAATCTATCGATTCTACTTTCCATACTGAGATTTGACAGTGCCTTTCATAGACTAAAGTAAAAACTCGATGTTTACAGGGTCTCGTGAAAACCAAAATGAAATGAGCAAGAACTCCGCTTTTAAGGAACTATCTTTTCGTTCTATTCATAAGCTTGCGAACGCGCAATGTCAAACATTTAACAACACTTGTTGGGATTCCAAGTAAATCCTAGATATTCTTGAAGTTTGCTTTTTCCTTATATTTCAGTACTATATATGACTGTCTACTAAACGTATTTCAACATTTTCGGACAAGAAAGACCTTTCCCCTCTTTAGCCGCATGGCACCGCTAGTGAAATAGTCAAACTCAATCGTCCAATTTTCTAAGACTAATTATATAGTATTTCACTAAATCGTAACTTACATTTGGAAATTGAAATGGTCGGATAATACAATGCACTGTATAAAAACACACTATGCTAAATATTCGTTGAAACCATGAAAAAATTATAAAAATTCTCCAACTATTTCTTTGTGATCATTTAACCTTAGGCTTAGAAAGACAAAAAATAGGCTCAAAAAGTTTAGAAAAATCACGTGAACTTAATTAGAGAATCAAAATGGTGAAATTGGGGTTGTTTTATGATTAATGGCCTCTACTCCTTGCGAATTATAACCCGAAAAGTTTAAATAAATCTGAAACACTGCTATTGACACAATTTTCTTTTCTTTTGGGTTTTTTTTAATTTTTTTGTGTTTTCCAATTTTGTTATTTTTTTGGGGTTTTTAAAGGTTTTTTCCTGCTTATACTTTGGCCCCAAAGGAAATGGACCGTTTTAGCATTAACCCTTTCCTCCCATTAAGCTTACTTCGGCCACAAACATATGGACCGTTTCAGCATTAAGCTTTTTAACCCACTTTATACAATGAAAAATCCCCTGAACTCCATTACGTTATCTCTGCAGCAGAGACATCGAGGTCCATTGTCAGAAAGTCTGTTGGCGCACCTTTGATAGCACGAAGCATGATTGCATGAATGCATTGCATGCAGAATGACTGTATCTATAGTATGTGCCGTCATATAAGTACGACCTGGCTTAGCTGCAGTTACCGCAGGAAACTTCAACAATAACTGTTTCAGTTCCTGGATTTGAATTGGTGTCATAGTACTTTCCGCTACCGCAGGACTGATGTCTTGCTGTTCACTAGCCGATTCAATGGTACCAATTGAGATCGGTGGTGCTGGTAACAAAGAATAGGGGTTGCCTAACAAAGTTACCGTTACACTAGGGAAGTCTATGATAGCTAAATTTCTCATAAGGAAATCCGCGCCTAAAATGATCTCACAGAACAGATCAGGGACAATGTGGAAATAGTGTGTGAATGAAGTACCACAAATAGTGAATTCTAATTCTACACTACCTCTAGTAAAGAAGTACTGCCCGTTTGGAAAAAACGTGCAATCTTCGGTATTTTGTGTGTCAGGGTCTGTGTCATGAAGGTCCATAAGCATGTCCGAGTATGCCTTAGTTGATATAAAACTATTATCAGAACCCTGATCTACTCCAGCTAGAATAATTCAAGCATGGGGAAATTTCAAAGGCAAGGCAAACGATAGGCTGGTATGAGGGGAAACACTAGAAGAAGCTAAAATATAGGAATTAGGAGGGGTTTTAAAATTGCAATAAAGGGACCCTCTTCTATCCTCCTTGCTATCTAGTTTCCCTTAGAGAAACTGTTTCTTTTTTTTTCTTATTCTGGTTTTTTATGGAGCTAGGGCGCAGGCCATAGCAGCTCCGTGAGGCATATTTAAAATTAGACTATAAGAGTATCGGGAGAAACAGTGACATAGTTGGTAGGTATGGGCCATATTAAAAATATAAATTAAAATATACATCAGGAAATTAGGGTTAAAAACAGTTACATATTCGAGAGGTGGTTTTTTTAGCTAAAATTTAAAATTTTTTAAAGAGGGCGAGTTTACAATGTCATTGGGTAGGGAATTCCATAAGGGAACGAGCCAGTAAAAAAAGACTGTTTAAGTTACTACGTTAAGTCGTGGATGCTTAATGTATAGCTTTCGAGAGTGACCGCGCGTGGAGGAATGGTTAGCCTCAAAGTAAGGTTGGGAGGGATCGAAAAGGATATTGAATAGGAGGATGAGGTCAACGGTATCCCAACGAGAGTGGATGGAAGGCCAGCCCAACTCTGCAAGTCGAAGTTCGTGGGGAACCCCACGCAGGGCTAGGAGGATCATGGTGGCACGAGATTGGATTGAGACTAGAGATGAGAAGTCCTTAACGAGATGAGGTCGCCAAATCGGGGAGCAATATTCAATTATGGGCTGCACAAATTGGTTGTAGAGGAGGGTAAGGGAGGACTGGTCGAGGTAGGAGAAAGGAGGATGATTGTTTTGGAAACATTCTGTTCTCGACGTCTGCATCTGTCTGTGTGTTTGTGTGTCTGTCTCCCTGTTGTTACACCCCAGGGGATCGCGTTCGCAGTTTCCTAATCTAAACAACAGGGTTCTCAATTTCCGGATCGTATTCACAGTTCACGGATATCTGAAAAACTGTACTGACCACAATTCTATTAACTGTCATCACCAATCTTACTTCACCATTTTAAGGTTTTTCAGACGCTCGCGAAAGTGGCATACTCTAGGAAAAACGTCTCTTAAAACGATACAACTTGAAGTATGATAAATAACTTCAGATAAAAATAATTAAAATCATATCATTTTATAAATTTTTTGAGAAAAACCTCTCTCAACCGAAAAATATGTAGTCAAAGTTTATAAAGGACGAGTAACGAAGATTGGTTATGAAGTCGATAGATGGCATACATTTTAAGCATGGGCGAATACTCGAGTAACACGAATAACTCGATCGAATATCGAGACGAATAACCGTCTCTATATTCGATAAGCCCCATTTCGGGTATTCGAACGAATATCGAATAGTGAATTTTACTATTCGGGCCTGCTATTCGTTAAATATTCGACTAACTATTCGTTAAATATTCGATTAAATATTCGATTAACTATTCGAGAAAAAAAAATATTAACCCTAAAAATGTAATGGCAGTTACACTTTTTAATGTATAAGTTTCTATGGGAAAATAGGCCTGAAGTGCTACTACTCTATAGCGCATCTAAATTCTAAATATAATTTAAATTGATTTTAATTAATCCTTCTATTTCTAGGACTATTCGATAAGGGCAATTTTAAGTTAAGCCTAATTATTAGATATTCGGTTCCCAAACAACTATTCGTCTCGGTATTTGATAAGAAAATTTTTCACTATTCAATATTCGTCTCGACAGTCAAAAACTGGTATTCACCCATGCTTAATACATTTATTAGTTTGTATATAGCTTAGTTTCCACTTGACCGAAAACACGACGGAAACACTGCGTAAGTACCTCTACGGTAAAACATCTTCCGCAGAACGGACAGAATCGGTGTTCTATTTTTGACACAGAGGCCGACGTAAAATTATTTTCATAACCAATCAAAATTCGTTTCGAGATGAAGCTTCTGTTGACGTCATATTAGGGGAGTTTTTATCGCCGCTTTGAGGTTTTTTCAACTCGCCAGTCGCCATTGCCACATTTGCATGTTATGAACTTTTCAGTCTGAATTCTCTAATCGGACTTCATCGCGAGTGTTTGTATGTAATAAACCATCGATTTGAATCTCTGATCTTCATTTGGTAGAAGCAAGCTCCCTAATTAAGATACCATCAAGGGAAAATCAACGGCCAAGGCTTAAGTTCTTCTGGCTCGGAGTCCCAATTCCAACT
This sequence comes from Phalangium opilio, assembly GCF_054372755.1. Taxonomy (NCBI): domain Eukaryota; kingdom Metazoa; phylum Arthropoda; class Arachnida; order Opiliones; family Phalangiidae; genus Phalangium; species Phalangium opilio. The sequence continues at coordinate 1,223,123 of NW_028324179.1, read as the reverse complement.
CGTGCCACGTGACTACCGCTCCACCGCCCTTTTTGGTCTAAATTGTGTCGTATGTGTGAACCGAACAAAAATCTTGCCTTCGAAGGGCTGCGTAAAACTCAATTTTATGACGCAGCGCTTAAGTTTTCGGTCGTCATTTTCGGTCTAGTGGGAACCTAGCTTAAAGCGAAAAATTGAGACTTTACTACATTGTACCATGAAACTCTTTCCAAATTAATACAGGATGATTATTGATATCGTTAGTTAAATAACGGAATAGAGAATTCGTTTAGAAGTAAATGATCATTGATCAAAAGATGTTTCAAGTCTGACTCTCTGAAATATAGTATACGGTAGGGACGAGTGGATTTTTACTTCTCCTGAGAGACAGGCTTTGTACCTAACATGTCTGTGTTTTGTTTCAACTTCGCACTGTTGGTGATCCTCAAAGATTGTTTCACTTCCCCTTTTCACCTTGACCCTTTTTTTTACACTAACCCCTCTTTGTTCGAGTCTAGGGCGTTTAAGTTAAGATAATATGGATGGGTTTCGCACCAAGAATCGATGGCATCCATTTTCGAATTAAAGCTAGCATTATCTATTATCCCCTTCTGATATTACACATTAATTGTTGTTGCTTTTATCGCCATTTCGACGATACGGTAAGCCAAAGTAGTTTTCGAACCCAGTAATCAAAGACGTTAAGTTCTTACACACTTAATTCAGTTTTCCCTCTAAAACCTGGGTAATTTTGCTACTAGTTTAAGGTGGTATCGCGTGATCCCTATGGCGAAAATGTCACAGATATAATCTTTTTGGTGTTTGGAGGAAATTTTATTGCTATACAGTCCACTAACGTAATAACTATGGCTTTTTGGAATTGGGTTTTATCGAAAAGATTGTAACAATAAGAGAGATTGGCGATCTGATCATAAATAACTGATACGGAGAAAAACGTATACATGTTAAATTCTAATAAAAAATAATAGTGACAATATTTTAGATGAATGTCTACTACAAATAAAATGATCTAGATATTTTTTACAAAGCTTAAATTACAAAATATTACGCTAAAAGTTAGACTTAAAAGCAAGTCAATTTTAACCGAACAAAGAGTACTACCCTTTTTTCTACATAATGTTTTTCCGAACATTTTGCAGATTGAATACATTTTTCGGTTAAAATCTTAATAACATTATTCAATCTCAAAAAATATCACCTAAAATTGTTGTTTCGTTTAAATGAATAAACTTCTAAATAGTTTTCGATTATTTGTATTTTGTAGTTATCCGTATTTTTCGAAAAACGCGATCAAAAAACCCCGAGCCCTAGTTCCAACACCTTCTAGAGGCTCAGTCAAAGTTTGGCAAAGGCCGAAGACCATTTCCTTCGTTAACCTAAAACTCCTCTTAAAGCGTAGGTCGTCAAGCTCCCATGCTTCATTACCATCTCGAAAGACCCGTTGGACTCGTAAATCACGACGCGCAGCTCGATTACGATCATTAAAACGCAAACGTTCAAGTTAAAGTTGGAAAAATAACGCAGCCATTTCAGTAAATAAAATAGAGGCTGTTGATAAAAAACCTTTAATTGGGTAAAATTGAGGGAATGGAATACAAACGCAAGGCGCGTCCTTCGAAAAAATATGAAATTCGTAAATTTGGACATTGCAGGCTACTATTATCAATTAAATAGTACATATAATTAATTTTATGAATTTAACTCGTTTCAAAACTAATCTTTTCCTAAAGGTTGTGAACCATTTTATTGAAATTTAGTTTAAATACTAGTGATGGCCGAAATTGTTAATTAGAGGATGTCAGTACAAGTTTTCTTGAACTCGATGCAATTCAAATACTGAGGTCAACCAATTATCTACATAAAAATATAACCTATTTTTAATCTATATTTCTCTCATGAAGGTAAATTTTATTATTTTCTGACCCAAAAATTGGGAGTTTTCCCTTAATTCCCGAAGCTTTTTCTACAGAAATTTAAAGATTTATGATATTAGTGGACCAATGTAAACTTCAACTAGTTCTTCGTTCTTTTGATCTAGTTCTTATAGAGGAACACAATCTAGTTCTTATAGAGGAACACAATCTAGTTCTTATAGAGGAACACAATCAAGTATCGATAAAAGTAACCTTTCCGATAATAGATTTTACTAATAGAGACAATTGCTGAGTAATAATATTAGGTTAATGCTCCATAAATAATTTAAACGCTACTCGCAAATTTCGTTTCAAAAGCCCGACACGGCCCGGCTTGATAAATTTTTCAAATGTGGAGAGCCCGGCTTGGTCCAACCCGGCCAGACCGGGCTTAAGCCCACCCGTGCAGGACTCTGTGTCATCCTCGTCGAAATCCTCAATCTACTCGGGACAAACGCTGATTTCTGCGATGAACATCCAACAAAATCCAAACACACCAACAGCTAGCCAGAACTAGTCACTATTATCCACTGCTGCGAATACCACGAGCGTCACGTCGATTCAAGCCATCCCATCGAATCAAGCCGCTATAAACGTCCCAGCGAACCTCCGCTTTCCAACAAACGCAGTCATTCCGCCCAGCGGGACGGCGATTCCAGTCACCCCAACGGGTCAAGCTACCGCAAACTCCTCCGCTAATCTACCTTGCTGCGCGCTCATTCCTCCCCCTCCCAATTCCACTCGCGTATACGGGCATCCCGAAATTCGTCTACCACCGATAGCCATTGTGAAATTTAATGGAGACTACGCAAAATGGTCCGACTTTTGGGGAAGTCTGCACGCAACAATAGACTGTAATAATCATCTCTCAAAGGTAGAAAAATCTATCTACAGGGAGCTAACATCTAGCTAGGGGTGATGACGTAGAATAATTTTTTCAGTTTGATTTTAGCGTCAATGTTATGATTCGTATTATTTTTAAAAAGAAGTTCGTCACTCATATTGGTTAAAATTTTTTAACCGCCGGTAGGGGTAGGCCTAGGAAAAAGAAATCAGAGCTTCCTGACAATTATTTTCATAGGTCATGTAAAAAACCTATTTTAAAAAAATTAAACTAATTGACAATTTAGACCCGTATGCGCTAGTACCGAGTGATTTTAAAGAATCTAGTGGGGAAAGGGACTTTCAAAACTTGCCTCCGACAGAATTTGGACAACTTTATTTATATTTAATAAACATTAAATCGCCATATACTGAAAAGCAGTTAAGAAACTACAAAAGCTTAATGGCTTACAACCAATTTGTTACTGGTTTAGAACGTAACGTTCGAGAACAAAAAGTAAGCAACAATTTCCGACATTTCGACATCTGCGTCATTTTCGACAGCACCATCTTCTACGAAAGAGGTACATATTGTTTACTGATAAACAGTATGCAAAGAAAGTAACAAGCAATCTCACATACCATTATCCTCAGGCAAGGGTGTCTTATTCGCCAAACACATGTTGTGAAGAATGCAACAAGCTGTTATAATGCGGCATACCGAGGTAGCAAAAACCTGTGATTTACACGTCTTAAAGCGGTGTACGGTAAACCTAATTATGAACGTGTAAAAAACCCATACCATGTCACCTCTAAACACCGCCTTATTCACGTTAACAAATAGTGAAGATCACGTTGTTTTTATTAAATATGTGAACAATATTTGCACTTCAAATTCACGTGGAAATATTTAAGGTAATTAAATGTTCGTAACGTGCAATTTACGTGGGTAGCACGTGTACCCAACGTTTTTCGGGTACCCAAAAGCCGTGATTTACACGTCTAAAAGCGATGTACGGTAAACCTAATTATGAACGTGTAAAAAACCCATACCATGTCACCTCTAAACACCGTCTTATTCACGTTAACAAATAGTGAAGATCACGCTGCTTTTATTAAATATGTAAACAATATTTGCACTTAAAATTCACGTGAAAATAATGTAAGGTAATTAAATGTTCATAACGTGCAATTTACGTGGGTAGCACGTGTAGCACGTGTAGCCAACTCTTCTCGGTTACCCAAAACCCGTGATTAACACGTCTAGAAGCGGTGTACGGTAAACCTAATTATGAACGTGTAAAAAACCCATACCACGTCACCTCTAAACACCGCCTTATTCACGTTAACAAATAGTGAAGATCACGTTGTTTTTATTAAATATGTGAACAATATTTGCACTTCAAATTCACGTGGAAATAAATTAAGGTAATCAAATGTTCATAACGTGCAATTTACGTGTATAGCACGTGTAGCCAACTCTTCTCGGTTACCCAAAACCCGTGATTAACACGTCTAAAAGCGGTGTACGGTAAACCTAATTATGAACGTGTAAAACACCCATACCATGTCACCTCTAAATACCGTCTTATTCACGTTAACCAACAGTGAAGATCACGTTGTTTTTATTAAATACGTAAACAATATTTACACTAAAAATTAACGTGGAAATAATGTAAGGTAATTTAGTGTTCGTAACGTGCAATTTACGTGGATAGAACGTGTAACCCAATGATTCTCAGGTACCCAAAACCAGTGATTTACACGTCTAGAAGCGGTGTACGGTAAACCTAATTTTGAACGTGTAAAACACCCATACCATGTCACCTCTAAGCACCGTCTTATTCACGTTAACCAACAGTGAAGATCACGTTGTTGTTACTAATAAATATCATAAGATTAACTTTAAATGCGTGAAAATGAATGGCACATGATCATTTAACTTGCTGTTATATGTTGAAGTCCAAAATATATCCAGGTTAAATTTTAAACGCAAAGCTGGAAACTAACCTCCAGTTAGCCGACCGAAAACCAAATGGTTAAAACATTGTGATAGATAAGGAAATCTAATATTTTTTAGACCTTGATTTAAAATGAAAGATTTAAAAAAGCGAACGGCCGAACACCCTACCTATTTTTTAGGAGCACTATACTGAAGGAGACGTAGCTGTATTTAAAGCACTTATAAGGCAACGTTAATTTTTACTTTTCGCGCTCTTTAGAGCTGAAAAGTATTGTTCCGACCTCTGTTGGCTGGACGGCTGGCTGGATATGTTGTGACTGGAAATGTTGTGACCTGATGAATTTTGACATAAATGAATATTTCGAATTTTAAATTTCCCGCGAATTTTCAACTCGAAATTCACCCGTAGTTCACGTTACACCTCATAGGTGGCGTAACGTATTTAATTTCAATTGAAATTATTTTCCCGTCGGCGCCGGGCTTCGAACCCGCGATATCCCAATCCATACGAGACGTCAGTGAAGACGCCCGGCCGCGCGCTCTACCACGAAGCCACGCTTGCTTGTAATACAAAGCGAGATAAATTCTAGTCAAGAGAAGAGGAAGGTAGAACGATATGGACCCCCCACCCCCACCTCCCCGACGCCCGCCACGAGACGAGAGAGACAGAGAGCTGTCTGGCTATAGATATGGACCCCCCACCTCCCCGACGCCCGCCACTGGATGCTGTCGAATATATATTGTATCGCGCTAGAGGAAGAGAGACAGTTGCTTGCAATTTTTTTTTGCAATTTATAATTATTATATATCTTTTTAATCCTAGGCAAGATTAGATTTCTACTTGGGAACTTAAACATTACAATTAATATTATCATATTAATCAAAAAAGAAATTAAAGTTCTCCCCGACAGAAGGCGCGCTAAGCAGAGAGAGTTTTCTAATTTTGCCAATGATATCGTTTTTGAAGACTCGTCTGCTTAAAAGTTAGGGAGGTTGATTTAGTATTAAAATTAAATGTATTAACAAAATGAAACTCGAGTCAGCGTTTTAAAACTATAACTAGTTTGGGACGGAGGTACCATTGCTCACTATTTGTTTGGCAAGTTTAAAATTAAATGATCACTTAACGAAACTGACATAAAATAATAGGTAGAGTTTGCAGAATTAAATTGCAGATTCTTTGCAAAATTAACTAATCATTTTGGCAGTTTCCGCTCTCGCTGGGTTCATCTACTAATAACAGTTACGTAAGTGATAATTATAAAAATAAAATCAACAACTCAAAGATATAAAATGAAATTTATGATCAAATTGAAACTAATTTCAATCAACGACAAACGGAATCAACTAATCATTTTGGCAGTTTCCGCTCTCGCTGGGTTCATCTCCTAATAACAGTTACGTAAGTGATAATTATAAAAATAAAATCAACAATCTCATAAAATCAACAACTCAAAATATAAAATGAAATTTATGATCAAAATGAATCTAATTTCAATCAACGACAAACGGAATCAACGTGTTCATCTCTCCATCCACGGAAATATGAAATTTCTACATGAAACATGAAAGTGCTATCAACCTAACAATTTTTAGAAATGTAATTTTAATCAATGAAACATACTCATTTAAAGTTAACTAATTATAAGTCGCTAATTTGATTATTATATTTAAAAAAACTATATTATTTAAGTAATAAATTTAACGATGGTGTTGATAGTACCAATAGAGTATTCAAGGATTGATTACGTTAATATCATCGTATCAAACAAAAAGTATTTAATTACAATTTGGAATTTCAATTTAAATTTATACAGTTTTTTAAATGACCATTGAGATTCAGAGTCTGTCACTGAATGTTGAAGATCTCCAGTCTCTGCCAAGTGATTTAAACTTTCAGACCCTCTCTGTGGGAAAGGGGGAATTAAATTAACGAGACTTACAAACTGACATCATCCTTAAATTAAATAAGGATTATAAATGAAAAGTTAAATCAAGGTATTGAAGGTTTAATTCTAAGGTTAGGAAAGGATTTGTTTACAAGTCCCAAACCAGTTTATTAATTGCTCGGACCAGTTTATTTATTCCAAAGTTGGGGTCAGTGGTATCAGGGAGCACTTTATTAATTATGGTTTTTGGAAAAAATAGACGGTGGGACCAGTTTATAAATTCGGGGTTCCTTATTAGAATTTTTCTAGCTCAACACACTTTCTACCAATTCTACTCCTAGGTAGTTAGTACTCCTTGGCTACAACTTCCCTACAAAAGTTTTGTAGTCCATTGACTATTGATCTTGTCTAGCGTCTATACTCTAGAATGAGTCTCTTGTAGTCGACAGTCTAGACCATAGCCAGTACTAGTTGTCAGTAGTCGTATTTCTCAGTAGTGTATGGTCACATTACAAGATTTTGATCTGGCTTACTGATGGCGAGAGAAGATATTGCCACCGAATTTATGTAAAATGCAATAAGGAATAAGGATAGTTCAGAAAAGTGTTAGCTCTATCTATCTATCTAAACGCATATTTGAATGAGGCGCCAAAACATTCGAAACATAGATGGCGATAGCTATGCTATCGCCGATCAATAACGAAACACGAGGTTAGCCAGTAAACGGCGAGAGAGAGGCATTCGGGTTTTTCGCGTGAACATGTAAAGAACGATTAATAAACGTAACTCTTTTTATCTTTTTCTATAACCGCAAGTCTTAATAATAATCATTAATTACACGCCTGAATCAACGACAATTAACAAAAGGATTAAGAACTTCAAATATCATTAGACATGTTGATTGATATTTAGTGGCAACTAGTTGAAAAATTGTGATAAGAAATAAAAGTTAACAGTTATGGATGGTTATATCATGGACAAAGCAATACTAATTGCTTAGTCCATGGTTATATGCTACTTTTTCCTTCAGTAAAAAATTCAAATTCAATTAGAATTTTCAGCTTCTTTACTTTTGTGTCTTTACGTGCTTTTTATTCTCACCATTTTAGAAATTTAATTTATAGTGGGACCGGTAAAATAATAATTAATGCGAGGGTCACTGGTCCCAAGGACCACCACCACATCCGCGACACCAATTCACCGCCGCCCACTCCGAAACAGACGAGCGCCTGAAAGGCTCAACCTATGAGACAGCAGCTAAACAAAGTTTTCACCATAATAACAATAACCTCATGAAGGACAGTATAAATAATGAGTTTAAACAAACTTTTCACCATAATAACAATAACCTCATAAAGGACAGTATAAATAATGACTTTAAAAAAACTTTTCACCACAATAACAATAACCTCATAAAGGACAGTATAAAATAGTGACTTAAACGAAGTTAAATCTGAATTACAATCTACCTCATTAAGCTCAACCAAACTGTTACAAATGCATAGCGCAATATTACAAGTTGCCAATGATCTTCCCTAATTAATCCACCAAGACTTGAACACTACAGTTAATTACTTATTTAATTAAACTGTAAACCAAATTCTTACTAGATTGGTTTTATTCATAATCGGAATGCTATTTTATAAACAATGGAAAAAAACCTGAAAATTTTAAATTTGTCGGGGTCAATGAATATAGTAATACTAATTCTAGTCACTAGAGGGCGCGAAAAGCGTAATCTGGCCGGGGCCATCTTGTTAATCCTTAAATATTACTCCAGGGAAAATGTCAATAGAAAACGGTACTAGATGGTAGGTGTCATTGCCATATTGGAGAAAGAAAATGTGGACTTCAAGAATTTGCTGTGAATGACGGCCGGTCTTAACGACGATGAAGTCTATACAATAATAATTTATCTATTTGTACCCATACATATCACCTGTGCTTGCCTTTCTAAAAATTATATTAATACAATTGTATGTGTGGAAATTTGATTTACTATAAGTTTAAAGTAAAATACATTGTGATACTATAAATTAACAAATAGTTTCATATATTAGAAATAGTATATATTTCAACTACTTTGTTAGAATCAACTTCAATCACACGTATATCTTTTTCTTTTCAAACCCCATTGTCACGTGATTTAGGCATATTGAGTAACTGTTAAATTCAACTTCATGTTCACGTGTATTACAAGTCCTAAATCACCACCAAACTTAGTGTGATATTTTCCACCAATTCTCCACGTGTATTAAACGCTTTAAATCCTCACCAAATTAACGTGATGAGTTCAACCAAATCTCCACGTCTTTACACGTCTAAATATACACCACAATTAATGTGATAGTTTCAACCTATTCCCCACGTGTTTTACAAGCCCTAAATCATGACCAAAATTAGCGTGATATTTTCAACCTATACTCCACGTGTTGTACACGCTTTACATAGGCACCAAATTAACGTGATGTGTTCAACCAAAACTCCACGTGTTTTACACGTCTAAATATACTCCACAATTAACGTGATAGTTTCAACCTATTCCCCACGTGTTTTACACTCCCTAAATCAACACCACAATTAACGTAATATTATTCACCTATACTTCACGTGTTTTACACGTCCTAAATCATCAGCTCTATTAACGTGATATATTCAACCTACACTCCACGTGTTTTACACTTATGAAAAACCCAAACACGTTATATACACTAGGAACACTCAACATACACGTAATTTACATGGTGAATATTTAGACGTGTAAAACACGTTAAGTTTTGGTTGAACACATCACGTTAATTTGGTGGCGATATAAAGCGTGTACAACACGTGGAGTGAAGGTTGAATATACCAGTGACATTGTTGGTGATGATTTAAGGCGTGTAAAACACGTGGGGAATAGGTTGAAACTATCACATTAATTGTGGTGTATATTTAGACGTGTAAAACACGTGGAGTTTTAGTTGAACTCATCACGTTAATTTTTGGTGGGGATTTAAAGCGTTTAACACAAGTGGAGAATTGGTGGAAAATATCACATGAAGTTTGGTGGTGATTTAGGCCGTGTAATACACGTGAACATTAAGTTGAATTTAACAGTTACTCAATATGCCTAAACCACGTGACAATGAGGTTGAAAAGAACAAGATATTTGTACGTGTGATTGAAGTTGATTCTAACATAGTAGTTGAAATATATACTTTTTTCTAATATATGAAATTATTTGTTAATTTATAGTATCACAATGTATTTAACTTTAAACTCATAGTAAATCAAATTTCCACACATACAATTGTATTAATATAATTTTTAGAAAGGCAAGCACAGGTGATATGTATGGGTACAAATAAATAAGTGATTATTGTATAGACTTCATCGTTGTTAAGACCGACCGTCATTCACAGCAATTTGTTGAAGCCCACATTTTCTTTCTCCAAAATGGCAATGGCACCTACCATCTAGTACCGTTTCTATTGACATTTTCCCTGGAGTATTATTTAAGGATTAAAAATTAACGTTGCCTTATAAGTACTTTAAAATACAGCTACGTCTCCTTCTGTACAGTGCTCCTAAAAAATAGGTAGGGTGTTCGGCCGTTAGCTTTTTTAAATCTTTCATTTTAAATCGAGATCTAAAAAATATTAGACCTCCTTATCTATCGCAATGTTTTAACCATTTGGTTTTCGGTCGGCTAACTGGAGGTTAGTTTCCAGCTTTGCGTTTAAAATTTAACCTGGATACATTTTGGACTTCAACATTTAACAGTTACATTATGATGTGCCAATCATTTTCACGCATTTAAAGTTAATCTTATACTATTTATTAGTAACAACAACCTGATCTTCACTGTTGGTTAACGTGAATAAGAAGGTGCTTAGAGTGACATGGTATGGGTATTTTACACGTTCATAATTAGGTTAACGGTACACCGCTTCTAGACGTGTAAATCACGGGTTTTGGGTACCTGAGAAACGTTGGCTACACGTGCTACCCACGTAAATTGCACGTTGCGAACATTTAATTACCTTACATTATTTTCACGTGAATTTTGAGTGCAAATATTGTTTACATATTTAATAAAAACAACGTGATCTTCACTATTTGTTAACGTGAATAAGACGGTGTTTAGAGGTGACATGGTATGGGTGTTTTACACGTTCATAATTAGGTTTACCGTACACCGCTTTTAGATGTGTAAATAACGAGTTTTGGGTACCCGAGAAACGTTGGCTACACGTGCTACCCACGTAAATTGCACGTTACGAACATTTAATTACCTTACATTATTCTCGTGTGGATTTTAAGTGCAAATTTTTTTACATATTTAATAAAAACAACGTGATCTTCACTATTTGTTAACGTGAATAAGACGGTGTTTAGAGGTGACATGGTATGGGTGTTTTACACGTTCATAGTCAGGTTTACCGTACACCGCTTTTAGATGTGTAAATAACGGGTTTTGGGTACCCGAGAAACGTTGGCTACACGTGCTACCCACGTAAATTGCACGTTACGAACATTTAATTACCTTACATTATTTTCACGTGAATTTTGAGTGCAAATATTGTTTACATATTTAATAAAAACAACGTGATCTTCACTATTTGTTAACGTGAATAAGACGGTGTTTAGAGGTGACATGGTATGGGTTTTTTTAAACTCAATGTAATATGCTTCCCAGTGCTAAGATGAAACCTATAGTGGCACAAGCGTCAACTTTTCACTGTTTTCAAACATCCCGCCATTTCGGGTGCTGCTATCCTCACCGCTTGTGGCGCTGCGATTTCGCAAGTTTGAGTTCAAATATCCCGCCATTTATGGTGCTGTTCTACTCTCCGTTTTGCCGCTAGTGAGCCTAACATGATAGCCAGATATCACGTGACCCACTAATACGCCGAGGGGGCGTGGTCGTATTAGTCAGTTTTCAGCTGAATACGGCTGCAGAAAACTTTCCAAAAGGATGACGCGACAAGTTTACTACAAAAAATTTTAAGGTTACAACAAGATGGCCCCGGCCAGATTACGCTTTCGCTGCGCCCTCTAGCGACTAAAACTGATACGACCCCGGAAATGTTATTTTGCGTTATTCTTTTCTTATTTATTAAATATCCTTTCGATTATGAATGAAATTAATTTAGTGTGATATTGTTTTCACATAAACATTAATGATAACTTTGTTTTTAAAACAAATGTTTTAAGAAAACTAATTAAGTACAGTTATTTTTTTTATATTCGCATTATATTTTATTGCCGTTTGAAAAACGTATTGATAATTTTGACCAAACACTTTCCAAGATTATTTTCAGTTACAATTTTGGATAAACAAAAAGATAATTATAAGTATACGCTATAAAATATTTCTATTCTCGTTTAATTACTTAAATAACCCATGATAACAAATTTTACCAAGCACTTTTTAAGGTTATTTTCAGTTGCAATTTTTGACAAAAACGATAAAAATAATTGGTTTACCTCTTAATTTTAACTTATAATAAGAGTAATCAATTACTAACCACCACTAATCTTAATAGTTTCTTAAATAACAAAAATACAGTGGAGGTTGCAAAGCCACCTAGGTATGGTTCTAGGTACTATTTAGTACATTCTCAAGGACATTAAGAAATAACAACTTTATCAAGTTGCTTACATGTTTGCGGGATCCATACCAATTTATGACGCCACACACTACCGTTAAGTTCCAGTTACATCTGCGAGGTCGAAAAATAAATCTCGACTTGATCATCGTGGTCGAGTGGCGTGGGCCTCTCTCTGCTCGATTCAAGCATAGCCTTCTGGATCACGCGACTGCAGGCTATAGCGCGATGCGCTAGCAGCTTGTTTAAAATTATTAAAATTATGGTATTATTTAAAATTATTTCTATTAACGGGCTTCTATAGCGCGAGAAACTTCCGTGATCGAGTGGGCTATGGCTGTGTGCGGGCTCAAAACGACATGGGTGATGGGGGAATAGTAATAAGCAAAAATGGGGGTGGAATACTCGGAAATAAAGGCGGGTAGTCTACGTCAGATCTAGGCTATATTTAGCGCCATCATGTCGGCCTAATTTTAAATGCATATGGCAATGTTAATTTAAACTTTTTTGCTCATACTTAAAATTTACAGTTAAAAAAAAATAAATTTAATATAGAGTTAACAATTAATAATTATTGCTTCGAAGTTATTGCTAAAATAGTAGTGTACGTACGTAGATGACACAACGGCGTAATTATTATATTACCAATGCTTATTTTTATTGAGATAAGATTATTTATAAAAATAATATTGAACTTTTTTCTTAAGATTAGTGATGAATATTAATTTATTACTCTTATTAGTTATTAAAATTAAGAGTTAATTAAATAAAATATCATTAACATTTATAGGCAAATTTAAACTTGAAATTATAATTTTCTTTGTCCGAACTTGTTACTGAAATGTGAAAAGAACCTTAGAAAGTGCGTGTGCTTGGTAAAATTTATTATTAGGATTATTTGAGTAATTAAACTTTAATAGAAATATTTTATTGCGAATGCCAATACTTAAAATTAAACATCAAATTATCATTTTTGTTTGTCCAAAACTGTAACGTAAGAAAGTTTTCAGGCTTTAGCTTATCTAATCCCAACACCCAAATTCCCAAATTAAATGTGCAGGTATAGTTAACCCCAAAAATGTGACTATCTGGAAGCACTTGCAAGTTAATTTAAGTAACTTAAAATATAAACACTTACATAGATGGTAATATCATAAACTTGCTTAGTTACAGAAGTTACCCTGATACACTTTCTAGAGACTACGGTATAAACTTCGTTTGGTTTACAAATCAAATATCTCTTACGTTAAAAATGTGTTTAGTTTTTATTAGATTTTAGACTTTTCGACGAGTAGAATCCCTAAAATAATTTTGTAAACCCTCTAATGCTAAAAACGCGACATACTTTACCGCTAATCTACCATTCGCGAATTCAGAGGCGCTGCGTATACGCGCGCTACCGCGGAAACGGCCCACCCCCAACTTAACGAGAGACGAGAGTAACGCGCCCGCCGCTCTAGTAACGAGAGTCACGTGGTCCCCCTCCTCTCTCTCTCTTTCTGGCAAAAAAAAAATAGCTAGCCCGTCGAGGGAAGAGTGAGATACTGTTGGTGAAAATCGCAGATAGGTACTAAGCCTCAATAGCTCAGTCTGTAAGGCGTTGTACTCTGGTGCCTGTGTGGATACAGACATGGCGGGTTCAAATCCCGGTCGTGCCAAAAAATTAATTCTTCAATAGTGAAATATTTACGGGACTTCGTATAGATGTCGCTGAAGTTCGTATTTCTAGCGGGAAGTTTGAAATGAAAGTAACTTTATTTATGATGGATTCTCCCAGGTCACATGAAAAATTGGGGGCAGAAAGGGGGGGAAGAAGGCGCCCAGCCGTAAGGGGTAATTGCAATGCTTCCGCAGTCTATAGACAGCGAAAGCAAAAACCGAGCCTGGTCCTATAATACGGTGGTTGACTACCGGCCACGACTGGAGAAAAATCGCAAATAACTAAAACTTTTTAATCGGTGTTTGTTTTCACGTCGGTTTTCGAAGAAGAACAAAAAAGGCGAGGGGTTATGAGGAGGCGATAAGGACGGCGGCTGACTGAACATAACCAAAAGGGCTCTGCCCAGCCAATCGTCGTCTGCAACGGCTTCTGACTAAACCGTTGCAAGGTCTTTGAACTTTTCTGCACTTCCAAAATAGATGTCTTGAAATACGGTTAGCAGAGTTCCGATTATTTTTGGGGCCATCGGTCGGCCAGTCTGGAAAAAGTCAGTGGCTATTTTCAGAGGCCGAAACAACTCCAAGAGTTCTTTGGCTTCTTCCACGTCATCTTCTATCGGAGGTTCGATGTCAATTTTGCCTGCATTTTTCGAGTCCTTTTTGGACTTGTTAATGACATACACCAGTTCATCCAGTATGTTGTCCTGTTTAATGAGAAACACAATAGAGAAAGTCATTGCATGCTTTAGTCCATAATACTATTCACTGATACAAAATTAATGTAATCATATTATTAAATATTTAATTCAAAATGATACTCGCTTTGAAGAAATGTGTACTAAATTGAAATATTCGGGATCTAAGCGTTCTAAATATTTTAATTGAATCAATTTATTTGAAAGAAACTTTTCATGGTCATAGTTCAATTTTTAGTCAATATAACTAAACTACCTACAGGTTACAGGAGGAAAAATTTTACTTATCCCAAAAACTGAACATTCTAAATATTGAAAATGGGGGTAAATATTTTCAACAAGATTTATTAAATCCATTACCATTGGCCGGGGCGCTTCGTCTGCTTAGCAAAAGAAGTCGATACTTTAAATATTTGAGTTAATGTCTGAATACTGGTTACCTATGAATTTTCTCAGTGGTCCCGTGGACCACTGACCCCCCTCCGATTTAATTTAAACTGAACCAGGCAATTTTGAAACTGGTAATTTGCCTTGTGCCACCGCCTTATTTCGCACGCTGACATGCACCCGTGCAGCCAAAGCGTGATCGAGTGGGCTGTGTTTGATTTTTTGTTCGCGCTGCTGTCTTTTAAAGCTTCAATTTAAGTTTTCAAATTTTAGGCATATATCTTTTAGGATGAAGAAAGGTAAATTACTTTACTCTCGTAACTTTAATGCTGATATTAGAGTTGTATTTTGAAGATATGTATAGCAATGTCCAATTATGAATTAACTCTAAAATTTTAAAAGCGATTGGCAAGGCTTACTTTTCGCTGCTACAAAGGCCTTTGGCCATATACGTTAAGACCTGCGTTAATGGTTAAATACGCCCTAGTTATGGTTTTCTCTGAGGGATTACTTGTCCACATGTTTAAAGTGTAAACAGACGACAATCGAGTTCTACTGTTGCTGTGTGTTCGGGGCTTTTCATCCCTATCATTCCGATTTCGATTTTTATTTTTGCATACGCCAGATGGCGTTTGCAAAACTTTTAGTCTCTATGCGGGACAATTGACGAGGGGCAAGCCACCCTGTATTAAAGTCTTCCTGGGGGTGTACACTGGGAAATGTATTACGCGGTATAACGCGGAAATACACTAGAAATTACTTTTTTACAATTTTTATTTCAATATTATAACGGATTGTAGGCATATCGCCCGAATTTACGGCATTAAAACCATCAAAGAGGTAATACCGGGAGAAAACGCTAGTGCCTGATCCCTCGACGCGTTGTTCGCTTTCCCCGCAGCCTGCAGGGACGCCATATTGGGCTGCTTCTCTAGAATATTGGCAGGAAATAGGGTTGTCTGTTTGCTTAAATAAAAAGGTTTCATTTTGTTTTGGGTTTTAAAAAGGGCTTCAGTGTGTAATATGCATTGAAATTTCTATAAGAAAAACTAATTCCAAATTTTTGATTTGTTTGGGCTTCTTTTCGAAATACCGATTGGCTTTTTTTGGCTTGTTTCTAATACGTAAGGAACGGTGGGAAACTGGGAACCTCCACCTCGTGTTTTCAGTTTGGTTTAGTAAGCAAAGGCCTAGAGCCGATTTAAATTGAATGATCGTGGAACAAGGTGGAAATGGATTCGTGCCGTGTAGGTGCCCCGCTCTCACGGCGACTCGATATTATGTGCGGTGGGACCCTAGAGCCGTTCGTGGATTCGTGCCGGGATTCCCGGGAAGTATTGTGATGTGATTATATAATTTTGTGATCTAATTGAAACCCTTTCTGTTCGTTTTTTGGGCTTGTTTCCAATACGTAGGGAACGGTATTTTCAGTTTGGTTTAGTAAGCAAAGGCTTAGAGCCAATTGAAATTGAATGATCGTGGATTCGTACCGTGTGGGGCCCCGCTCTCACGGTAACTCGATCGAGGATTCGTACCGGGATTCCCGGGGAGTATTGTGATGTGATTATATAGTTTTTGTGATGTAATTGAGACTATTTTTGTTCATATTATATTCCTTTATTAACACCTCCTTAGAAGATTGCGTCAAGTGTTGTTTAATTACTACTTTAAGAGGAATTTTAGTTTGACCATTGACGACGATAGTCAAGCAAAGCTGTATGGTATGAAGCCTTTGCCCCACGTTGACTGATCCGCTTCGTCACATTATCTTACATTATCACATATAATGATAATTTTAACCACGGATATCCTGTTGAGATTGTTTTAAAGTTGCTAACTCTCGATTTTGAAGTTATATACTGTCTATTGACACTTGAAGTTCCGATTTAATGTTATAAACAGATAAGCATCGTTAGCCGATATCGTAAATTAACCGATGTCAATATCAAAGCTTTGCTGAAACACGGATACTAATTTTTTTAACTCATTAATCTGAGATAAAAATATAATCTTTCATATTTAAAAAATATTCAGGTAGTATTTATAAAATATTAATTAAAAGACGCAATAATTGTCTAGATTAGTAAAATCCATTATCGGTAATTGTACTCATAAGTAATGTAAAAGTGACAGTTTCGATTCGCGGGGTGCACAGCACCCATAGGAATAACATGGGGTTATCACCTCGACGGCTTTTTCAGGAGCATTTTATGCCGCGAAGCGAGGGACTAAGCGCGGGTGAGGGTATTTCGCCTCCCGTCGAATTTCGATAGGTGGGGTGAACGGGGTGTACAAATCCCCTAGAAATAATGGTATTTTTACGACGATACCCCCGAAACCCCAAACCGTGAATTTATATATGGAAAATAAAAAATTTCAACGCCGTGATAATTCTTCGCAAATACCGATGGCATTTTATCAGCCAACAACATAAAATCACCCCCCAATTCGAACTAAGAACCCAAGAGAGCGAAAATTTCCCCGGGAATTTGGTGTATCCATAAGCGGGAGCGTGAAAAGTTTAGTTCTCGAGTTTATAAATCGATTGTTTATCTATTGAAATGGAACTAATGCAGTAAAGGGTGGAAGAATGGTTTGCGGATATTGCGATGGGGTTCTGTAAAATTGCAGACTTATGCGAAAAATCTTATTGACCCCTTTGAATGTAAAGTAAACAACCGGGGGTATAAAAAGACATGCCATTGAAATTTGAATTCATTCTCTGGACTTGTAAAGAATTAAAAATGTACGTATACGCTATGTATTTAATAAAAGTTTGACGTTTGTATTGTTTTAACTCGGAATTTCTATGCAGGCACACCGCCAAGATATTTCCAATTTCTACACTTAAAGGAATTAACGTGACTCCGGACTGTAAAATTCAGTTGGGCTATCTGAATGGAGGTCCCTTAATTACTTTGACCGATCGTGAATTCGGTGAACTCTACCAGGAGCGTGGGGAAATTTCAAAGTTCTTCGACGGCGAAACAATCTTTCCATCTGCCTTGTTTTTCGAGGGATCACAAACGAAACGAGTTGACTTGTCCGAATTTCAAGATACCAGAATCATTAACATCCGAGAAATGCGATTGGGTAGCGGTGTGAACTACGGTAAACACTATCCTACGAAGGTCGGTTTTGCCATCTCAAATCCTCTCTGGCTTGCTTTATTGGATAAATACGACGAGGTTACCGCGTTCTTGGGTGAGGCCAAGCGAGTCTACGAGAAAATACAGAAATTCATACTGATGCAGTTAACGGAAGCAATCTCAAAGGCGTGCTATGGGTGTGAAACCGACAATCCTTCCCAAATAAAACACGACTGTATAATGTACGACTGGAATACCCGCGTAGAAATGAACTTTACATCCGCCGTTGGTAAATTAGGGTATTCGGGGGTTACACCCACCATTGACTCAGACACATTTCTCGATGAGCGATTCTGTAAATATATGTTTTCTCATATTGTCTGTATTTCGAAGAAATTACTATTAAAATCTGAAGACGTCACACCCTAATAAATCATGATTGGTCAAATCGTATGTAATGTCAAAGAATATTTGTAATAAAAAACAACTTGATTCTTAAAAGTGATTCATTCCTTAAAATGGACTTCAGCTTACAACATCCATTTAATGGTCTCATAGCCGGGGCGACACAATCGGGAAAATCATACTTTGTAGCTAACCTTATAAAGTATAAAGATATATGTATATCACCCTCTCCAGATAGGATAATATGGTGTTACACTGAATATCAACCGAAATTATTTAATTCGGTATTAGATCACACGCCTTCCATAGAATTTCACGAGGGTATATTAAATGTGAATATATTAGACCCCAATATCAAGAATTTTGTTATACTTGACGATTTACTTTGTGAAATATCTAATAACAAGGATGTAACTAATTTGTTCATACGGGGATCGCACCATAAAAACACCTCTGTTTTTATTTTGATGCAAAATTTATATTACCCCGGGAAGGAAATTAGAACATTAAATTTAAACGCCCACTACTTGATAATATTCAAATCTCCTCGAGATAAATCGGCTATATTTCATTTAGCCAAACAGATTTGTCCCACTAATAGTAAATACGTCATCGACGCGTTCCATCAGGCAATTGCTAGAGATTTTGGTATTTATTGGTTGATTTAAAGCCAACGACGTCAGATGATCACAGACTACGGACGGGACTCATACCGGGCGAAGAAGCCGCAGTCTATATCCCAAAATGAAAAGGGTGCATACGCATCATTATTTTTTAAAGTATCTGACTACTTGTAATGCGTGTCAGAGAAAATACGCTATCAAACACGCTAGTAATGACTCTATCAAGGCTATAGTGGAATGTTGTATAAATGTCCTACGCGGTAACGTGAAGTTATCAGATGACCAGAAGAAACGATTGAAGAAGCACTGTCTAATGTTACGGAAGTTATCTAAACAAAGCACTGTAGCAAAACGAAAAAAGATCCTTATTCAAAAAGGGGGCTTTTTACCTCTTTTGTTAGCCCCCCTCTTATCACTTGTTAGCAGTGCTGCTGGTGCGGCTATAAGCAGAGCAATTAAAAATGGCTAGAAAGATGATTTTGGTACCTGAAGAAGTTTACCGTCGATTAAACTCGCAACCAAAAGTTGAAATTGGTGAATATTTGGATACGAAGACTGTATTGGATGATAGCAAATTAAACCAGACGCAAAAAGTTAACATGTACAACCATATATTAACAAGTGCTATTAACAAAAGAAAAAAGAAGAAGAAACCCGTTAAACAACCGAAGAAGAAAGATTGGTATTCAGAAATAGCCCTGACAATCCCAGATACACACCTCAAGCCGGCCGTCGCTTTATATAAGTGGATTAATAGTAACACTAACATTTATTGGTATGCCAATGGTGAACTCATGTATAAAGGTCAACCAATCATCGGGTCAAATATTATGGATATTTTACACCAAACTGTTAAAGCATATAAAAGCAAATCGAGATACAGTGTCACTGGATTAGACAAATTTTGCGATCTGCTTATAAAAGAAAATATACCCAAAACTCTTGTTAAAAATAAGTTCCCATTTGAATACTCTACCAGTGCTGTACCTCTGGATGTATCAAGTACCTCCCTAGATGTACCAAACATCGATTACACACCCCCAACCCCGGAATCTATGTATGGTAATGGGTTTCGTAATTGGATAAAGTTAAAATAAAGAATAACAAGACGGCCCAAGGGCTCGTAATAGTAGCCATATCGTACGAGTGAATAGCCCCTCTATACCCTACCCTAATGAGTGGATAACCCCTCTATACCTTACCCTAATGAGTGAATAGCGCTATCTTTTTCAATGCTTAAATGATTTACCGTGCATAAAATCAGAGTGAATAGCCCCTCGATTCCCTACTCTCTAAACAGTGATTAAATTATAACCGTATAAATTTACTTATGGTTTAATTCTAATATTCCGGCGAATCGAAGAACAGATAGTTTTTAGTGATAATCCCCTCGATGAGCTTACAACATAGACTTATGCCGAATTTGCCGATGCACACTTACCGCATCTTATAAATTTCTAACAAGGACTTATGCCCAGAAACTTTTGAAAGAGAAAGTTTAGTTATAGTGATTACGCATTTTAGTGATTATCCCCTCGAATTACCTTTAGTAATGCTAAATGATCAAACGCATAACGCTCATTTAGCACTATGTTAGCTCTATCTAAACCCACATTTGAATTAACCGCCAAAACGTTCCAGTCAAACATAACATAGATGACGATAGCTACCGAACGAGAACGAAACACATGAGGAGCACGGTAGGAAACGGGGAAAATCGTTATCTATTTAATTAGCACATACATAAAAAGAAAATAAATATAAAAACCCCAAACATACAAATTCATAAGTATCCGACCCCACAGATAAAAATTCAAAAGTATCCGACCCCACAGATTAAGAGGTACCTCACCCCACATCACCCCGACATTTTAGAGATAAAAATAAATAATAAAAAACTAGAGGTTTCTATCAAGTCTCTATGGTTTAGTGGTTAGAATGTTTGTCTACTGCGCCAGCGTCCCGGGTTCGATTCCCGGGTCTAACCTAAAAAAATTTTAATTGAAATTAAATCTCTAACCGAGCCCAGTAACCCCCATGGGTGGGTTGTGGTAAAATAAAGTTCCTTTTAAGCTAAAATCTGACGATAACGAAAGCGAAAACTCCGGCCACAAGTACTACTACTACTACTACTACTATTACTACTACGGCTCGGGTCAAACTAAGAGCCTATCGTATACTACGATATGGCTAAAAACCAACACCCAGTTTCATTTCTCTCACAAATTACTTTAGAGTTATCATGGAAGATTGTAACGACCCTTCCCCCACAGGGTTTCTAGCCTCCCCATCCATTTCATACTTAAGTAATCCCAAAGTTATTACAGCGCTTTTGATATTATTTCTTATTATAATTATCGAACTATCTGATTTCGCTTACTGGTATACTCAAAAAACCTTAAACTGCACGACTAATGGATAAACTAGAAGAAATATACTTCAATGAAAAAAAGTTTTAAAACTCCATATAAGGAGATATTTTTTGGAGAAAGCGAAAGGCTGGGTGTACCTAGCGCTTGACTGAGAGAGTCTCGCATTCCTGGCCACCGAGGAGCCAGAGTCCTCTCTCCTAAAGCGGTAAACCCCACGAAAACCGGTGACTCACTTTAAAGTGTACAGCGTATTCAGAATAAATAAATTTCAAATATAAAGAATGAAAACGTTTACAAAATATAGATACATTGAAAACAAAATACAAGCAAATTAGATTTAAACAAATTTAGAGATTATTAAAACATAGATTTAGTGAAAATATCTTTCTACATTAGCTGATCCTGAAGCTTCCACTTTTGCCATGAAAATGCTCTTTTAAGCTCATTTGAATTGTTGAGCAGTTGGATTGTTATTCCATCCACTTTTCCCACGTAGGGTGCAAAAAAAAGCTCCAAATGGTCTTGCGAAAGTTTGTATGTGGCAAATGGAAAGGTTTAGTATTTAATTTTCAAGATATAGTTAGTGCATTTCACGTTAATGGTGCTCCAGGCTTGACGTATGTTTCAGCCAGAAATAAAACACTAGTAATGGCAACAGCTAATCCAAGAGGGCCAGTTTTTCTGTTTGATTCGCAGATCAAATTTCCGTCGTCGTCAGTTAGGTTCATCATCAGATTTTTGGCTTTTAAAAGACTTGCACGTTTGATGTTGTAGTTGTTGTTATTGATTGGTGCTTTAAATCCTTTAGCATATGGGTTTTTTGAATTAAGAAGGTCAAAAGCCCTGGAAAACAATTCAATTTTATCTTTGTTGGGTCTATTAAATCATTATTTATTACATATCAGTTGTATAGATAAAGTTGACAGTTACATCGCAGTTTTGAAACTCTTATTTTCATTGATTGTAAAAGCTTCAGTGCTGTTGCTACTGAAGTGCTTAGAGTTTGCACTGCGAACTTCACCTTCATTTTCTAGGTATGAAACCTTACGTGGAATCGACTGAGCTTATTGGTGAGGTTCAGACCTTCTTCTTGCACAAGCTCCAGTAGCACAATCAACGACCAAAATAAATCCTAAAAGTTATATATTTCATTTTTAGATGTGTTTCATCATAATTTTGATCATATATACTACGCCATTTTGACGATCAATAAGCATATTGAAATGTTCCCACGAGTTTCGTTGAAGTTTAATCATGTGGCAAACATCCAAGATAAAAGCAACACTTTCATTAGGATCAACTATGTATTATATGTAATCTAGATATTAACTCCTGAGTATCACAAAAAAGGTCTTTGGCTTTTTTACCAGGATTTGGGAAAATTGATTTAATTTCGTTGGCATTCATGACCACTCCAAGCCTTTGCGTCACTCCAATGTTCGATAATAGCCCATCGGAAACGGGTAGTAGCTACAGAGTTTTTATTCTCTTTATGGTGCATCCAGCTACAATTTAGCTTTGGTGTTATTTAACGTTAACACTCATGTTGGCAAACTAAGAATATTTTTGAGGTGAGACGAGACGATAGTGTTTACACTGATGTTTTTACTTCAAAAAAGAGAAATAATTCCATATCTAGGTAAATAAGTTTGTAGTAGTAGACCTCTTGACTCGGAGAGGTAATATTTTAGTTTTCCCAACTTGTTTCAATTAATTTAGATGGAATAAATCGATTAACAATTAAATCAGTTGAATGAAGGATTAAATAAAGAAAAATTGCAATATTGGAACTTCAGGCAATTGATAAATGTCACTCTCATAGTTTGTTTTTTCTGTCTTGGTCCAAACGAAGACCTTTTTTAAGTAGGCTGTGCCTTCCGCTAGCTGGAGTAGTGGCTTAAATGAAGAGCCGCAATATATAATATATAGACTATTAGATCTGGAAGAGTGATTTTGAAACATGTTTAGAACTATTTTTTTGTGTTTTTTACTGTTTTTTCTACTTGTTTATAAAAGTTTAAAACAACAAATCGTGTTTTAAAACAGTAAAAAACACAACTTCAAAAAAGAATTTGCCAACCCCGCTACACAAGTGTGTTCCAGGCGGAAATTTCCGCGATCTCTTATTGCGCGGACTACTGCATCAATAAAGGGTATAACGGACGGACTGTAAGAATTTAACTATGATAGTCAGGCCTCCTTGAAAGCGCTGAACCAGTGTCAGATAACTTCTCAACTGGTGCGCATTTGCCTTGATTTGCTTGCGCGACGCCAGTCGCGCAACAGGATCTAGTTTCACTGAGTGCCGGGGCATAGCGGACATCATGGAAATGACCAAGCCGATACGTTTGCTAATAGGGGGGTGGAGGCCAAGTTCTTGGGACCGGCGCCGGTCGTCCCCATCCCCTACGGGTACGCTAGACGAACCCTGCATGACAGGTTGACTGCCATTCAATATCATCTCTGGCATATTATGGAGGGCCAGAGACAGGCGAAACAGTTTGTCAATGGCCCCTGGAGGTCTCGGGCTAGGGACCTTATTACGCTCAGCAGATGGGATATTAGGCTGGCCACCGGTCATTGACCGGACACTGTCGGTTAAATAGACATCTCCATCTGATGGGCCTTGCACCAACTCGTGGGAAATCGCCCTACTATTTCCACGTTTCCAAGTGCTCGCGCAGTCTTACAAATGTGTGAGGTATGAAAATCGGGCTCTAAAACCAAATTAGAGTTACAACGCGAATCGTTTTTGAAATAATATCTAGAGCTGAGTAACATATCTTCACTTCGAACTGTTGTCCCTGTTCTTACGAAAATTAAAAAACGTTGTAAGACATTCCAAAGGTTTTTGATCCGTCCGCGACCATCTAAAAATCAAAATATAGAAATAATTTGTAAAACAAAACAACCGCCAAAATTAACATACTCCTTGTTTTTGATTTAGTTGGACAAGTCTCGTATTCCCTCTTTGTTTTGTAAATATTTAACGTCCAATGTATCCGAAATGGTATTGGTAGCCAAAAAAAAGGAAAAGCTTAGCCATATGACGTACCATGTTTCCGCGGGCCCATAAAAAATTATGTTAGTTTTTTATATTACTTTCGAAATTAAAAGTTACTTTTACTTTCATGTTGTTCGTCGTTACGCATATATAAATCAAATCTTCGTAAAACAAGATTTGTGTCAGGAAATGCTTTGTACAAACCGGCATTGTGTAAAAAAGGCCTTGACCCCCTTTTCCCACTGCACCGCGTTGACGGAAGAGACAAATTGGTCAGAAGGCAAGTATGGTTCGTTAGGCAAGATTTGCAACGATGGTTCGTTAGGCACGATTTGCAACGATGGTTCGTTAGGCACGATTTGCAACGATGGTTCGTTAGGCACGATTTGCAACGATGGTTCGTTAGGCACGATTTGCAACGATGGTTCGTTAGGCACGATTTGCAACGATGGTTCGTTAGGCACGGTTTGCAAAGATGGTTCGTTAGGCACGGTTTGCAAAGATGGTTCAGTAAGTACGTAAAGCATGGATGCTTTAGTTGTTACGGATGGAACAGAAAGCGCAATTGGCTCTGTAAAAACACAGTCTAAAATAACGTAAATAAATAATTTTTTGTTAATAATTTCATTTAAAAGCACAATAATTTAAAATACTTAGCATTATTCCTTCCTGTTCGTAATTCCCAATGAAAATCATCATCGGATGAACGCTCAAATAGCTCGCTGAGAAGGCTTTTTTGGTTTTCTTCATTGAAACTGGCGTAATGACTTCTTCGTCTGAATCGCCGGTAAAGTACATGATTCGAACTCGATTACGTTGAGTTTCTATTATTACGCGCAACAAAAAGGCCTGGCCATGGGCAATCCCTTATCAGCACCCATTGCAAACATAGTTATGGAGCATATCGAAAACAGCATTCTGAAAAAAAAAATATAATTAAAAAACATGTGAAACTATGGAGAAGGTTTATGGACGACATCTTTAACATTAAAAGTAAATCATTAGAGGTCGGGGAATTATTGGATACAGTAAATAAAATTCAAAAAGACATACAATTCACGTACGAAGGGGAAGAAAATAAATGTTTACCTTTCCTGGATATTTTAGTAAAACAAAATAATGGACAAATAACCTGCTCCATGTATCAGAAACCCACCCATGCCAAAATGTTTCTAAATTACCAATCATCACACAACAATAAAATTAAATTAGGTATTATAAAATCGTTCAAGGGAAGAATTGAAACATTATCGGATGAACCGCAGAAAGACAAAAATACATTTAAAAAACAATTTATAGACAGTGGCTATCCAAAAGATTTAGTTAATCAAATATTTGACGATAATGTAATTCGGAATAATGTAAAAAAAGAAAAACCGGAAAATATCATATCATTACCATATTAATCAAAAATGTCTTGATTAGAATCAAGACCTAAAAAGTATCGATAAGACTGAGGTTATCACTTGTCTGAAGGATCAGATATTAATTTTTCTTTTTAATTGAAACTTAAATGCATGCTTAAGAAAAAACAACGTTCCATTACCGTTTTCCGTTGAAATAAATTATTTTACTGGTAATCAATTTCAAAAATTTACTTATCTCGGCTTTTCGACCACAATTCCATTCCCCGAAAACATTTTATCATTACATTAATTACTTTTGGGAGAGTACGTGTATGGTTTTTGCGTTTTAAAAGGTTCCTAAAGACGTTACATCTCCATTCGTGACCAGCACGCTTCGCAGTGGAACATTTTAATTATTCTAAAACCAATGGCGCCAAATTCAATAGGGACAGTAACATTTTTACTCGCGGTTTTGCAAAATGATGTAATATCAAGTGTACTTTAGTCAACCGTCGTATTGTTCTTTCTCATAGTTCAGGGCATGATCAGTGTTACTGCCCAATTTCTCTCTCTAGTTTCTAACAATGGTTAGAGACTATTTGATAAGGCGCGGCACAACGTTATATTCTAAGTAGCACAAAAGGAAAATGAATCCATTTTTTTATATTTTGGTTTGAAATTAATAAACTCATGATAGTAGTTATAACGAACAGAAAGTCAAGGGAATGGCACCGGTAATGAGCAGCAAAAAGAGAGGAAATTTTGCTTCAAGGTAGCAGAGGGACATGGTAGTGAAAATAGTAATCTAGAATTTTGTTCGTTCAAACCTTAATATATCATGAAATATTCAAGTGAGGAGGCGGCACTACCTAGAAAGATTGATTTTGGCAGATAACAGCGAAAAAAATTATGTTCTACACACACTGGAACTATGGGAGAGTTTCTGGGCCACAGGTCGCACATGATGAAATTTCAACTCCAGTTTACATCTGTTCGTACTAGTAGCAGGTTAAGCTATAGTTTGCTCAGGTCCTGTTAGTCTCGAAAGGGTTATATAGTCCTCGTAACCAGTGGCGTCGCTAGGCCTTTTTGGGGGGGACTATAGCCCCCCCAAATTCCAAACTTAGCCCCCCCCCCCCAAAAATAATCAGTAAACCCTACCAAAAAATTGCTGTTAGCAACCTAAAATTCTGTAGCAATATATAAAAAATTTTCAATATCAAACAGTAAAATTTTGAAGAAAAAAACAGATGGAAACAAGTAAAATGTTTCATGTTCTTTCGAAGGGAGTCCCAATAGTGTGGACTAAAAGCTAACCAAAACTAAAAATAAACCTAAGACGAGTGAAAATCCTTCATAATCGGTTCCGTAGTCTTTATCAATAAAAGGTTGTATATCTTCAAAATACGAATAATTTCATGTTGACACAAATTAATTACGGATAGTTTTAAAGGTCTACACATTTTCCAAAGAACCAATTATGCAATTTTCAGCCGCATTGTAGTTACGATAGGCTCTTAGTTTGACCCGAGCCGTAGTATATGGCCGGGGTTTTCGCTTTCGTTATCGTCAGATTTTAGCTTAAATGGAACCAATAGTGGTAGCTGAGCTCAGTTCGAGATTTTATTTTAATTAATAATTTTTCACACCGCACCCGGGAATTGAACCCGGCTGGCTGGCGCAGCAGTAAGACACGCTACCACTGTGGGGTCGGACATTTCTGATTTTTTGTTTAGGGTCTTTGAATTTTTTTCTTTTTATTCATGTGCTAATTAAATAGATAACGATGTGGCTACTATTAAGTCCCAGCCCTTGGGCCATCTTGTTTATATTAAGTTCTTATAATAACTTTAAAATAGTTTGCCCAGATTTAGCCCCCCCCCCCAAATTTCAAACCCTAGCGACGCTACTGCTTGTAACTTTTAAAAGGTTGTTGTCATGGCTTAACAGACCGCTATTACAGTTTTTTATTGTTTTATAGTTTATTTTGACACGTTATCTCCCAAAAGTAATTAATGTAATGATAAAATGTTTTCGGGGAATGGAATTGTGGTCGAAAAGCCGAGATAAGTAAATTTTTGAAATTGATTACCAGTAAAATAATTTATTTCAACGGAAAACGGTAATGGAACGTTGTTTTTTCTTAAGCATGCATTTAAGTTTCAATTAAAAAGAAAAATTAATATCTGATCCTTCAGACAAGTGATAACCTCAGTCTTATCGATACTTTTTAGGTCTTGATTCTAATCAAGACATTTTTGATTAATATCTGTTCCTTCAGTCTTCATTTTAATTAAGAATGTTAAGAAACTGTTTTACATTTTCAAAATCTGCACTAAGCAGAAACAAATATATATAGGGGACCATAACTTTCGCTCAATCAGACATTTATTTATTATGATACTTCAAAAAAAAACGTAAATCAATAAAAGTTTGTATTCTTATTGTAATTAACATAATACAATTTTTTACAATCATTCATTGAAACGCGAGGCGCCCCCTAAAAATTCCAGAAATAGGACCAAATTGACAATTTTACAAAATTTTTAAAAATGCTGATTAT
This sequence comes from Phalangium opilio, assembly GCF_054372755.1. Taxonomy (NCBI): domain Eukaryota; kingdom Metazoa; phylum Arthropoda; class Arachnida; order Opiliones; family Phalangiidae; genus Phalangium; species Phalangium opilio. The sequence continues at coordinate 1,194,799 of NW_028324179.1, read as the reverse complement.
GTCCGTTTATCATTTAGCTCAAAATTGTCATAAGCCCAATATGAAATTCGGATATCCTTAAAACTTCATAAAGACGATCCGAGATTTTCAATTTCACACTTTTTTTGTAGCATAAACTAACGTCTGTTTGATATGAAGCTTAAAACCTTAAACAAAATATAGTCAGGGCTACCCTAAAAGTTCACCAAGATGATCCAAGATTGTTAATACGCCTAAAAAGTGCCATCTTCAAAATATGTAGCCGGGGAAAAGAGAGCGTGATCGAGTGGGCTATGCTAGTGGTTGGAAGTCGTGGGGGTTGGGACAGTGATAAGGAAGTTGAGATGGATTGGAAATAATGATGGGCGACCTGCGGCACCGTATCTCTCCCTATGTACCTCGCGCACGCCCCTACCCTTCGGTAGGCGATTGCTAAGTGCTGCCGCGGAGCGCCATTTTATTTGTATGAGAACTAGCTTCTATTTTGAAGATAGAGGGAGCGCCCTTTGCAATTTAGTCCAGTACGACCCTACCTAACCGCTGAGGATGCTGAGAGGACTATGTTGCCGTAGGTGGGGGTACACAGGCAACGCTATAGTTGTGGGGGTTTCTACTCCATTCCTCTCTCCTTCAAGGTTGGGACTCCAGGCATAGCCAACTCCATCACGCACTCGACAACGCAAAACAACTCGCGCCAGCGTGGGAAATAAGGCGGTGACACAGGGCAAATGACCAGTTTAAAAATTCCCTGGTCCAGTTCAAAAATTAAATCGGAGGGGGGTCAGTGGTCCACGAGACTACTAAGAAAGTTCAAGGGTAATCAGACTCCACACATTAAAATTCTCATATTTTAATTATCCACTTCTTTAGTTTAGCAGACGACGTGCTCTGGTCAATGGTAACGGACCAGTTTATTTATTCCAAGTCAGGAAAGTCACTGGCCTAATGTCCAGTTTAAAAAATGCTTATTTGGTCACGGACCAGAAAACTCACGTAAACGCGACGCGAATGACGAAAACTACGTATTTTCCGACTGCCGAGAGGCGAAATAGCCCGGCCTCCTTTTACGTCCCCCCTTGTATTTTGAAAGTGGGACTGGGACTATGGGGCGCGAATACTTAGGCATCTAATACCTTCTCTCTAGTAAACTAGATATCGCTTCTTGGTAAAACTTTATATAACTAAAACCATGAGTTTATAACATATGTTCCAAAACAAGCTTCATACAACTTTTCGAAAACAAATTTCCCTGAGATTTCCAGGCTTTTCCCCATATACTTCCCTGAGTTTTCCATGTTTTTCCCGTATATGGAGTATCCCATGGAGCAAATGTTAACAAAGGAGGGAAGGGGCAAATAGGACTATTACATAATCAAAGGATATCCCCGTATCTCTAATAAAACCAGAGTTACGAGCTTCCAAAATTTAGTGTAATGTTAATCCTATGGAGGAGGCAAAGTACCTACAAGTACCCGGGGCAAGTACCTACAAGCACGCGGATCAAGTACCTACAATCACCCGGAGCAAGTAGCTACAATCACCTGGAGAAAGAACCTACAAGCACCCGGGGCAAGTACCTACAAGCACCCGGGGTAAGCACCCAGGAGCACCCGGGGCAAGTACCTACAAGCACCCGGGGTAAGCACCCAGGAGCACCCGGGGCAAGTACCTACAAGCACCCGGGGTAAGCACCCAGGAGCAACCGGGGCAAGTACCTGCAAGCACCCAGAGGCACCCGTGGCAAGTAACCACAAGCACCCACAAGTAACCACAAGCACCCACAAGTACCTAAAAGTACCTTCAAGCACCCACAAGTAACCACAAGCACCCACAAGTAACCACAAGCACCCAGAATTACCTACAAGTACCTTCAAGCACCCACAAGTAACCACAAGCACCCACAAGTACCTACAAGTACCTACAAGCACCCACAAGTACCTACAAGTACCTTCAATCACCCACAAGTAACCACAAGCACCCACAAGTAACCACAAGTACCTACAAGTACCCAGAAGCACCTACAAGTATCCACAAGCACCTACAAGTATCCACAAGCACCTACAAGCATCCACAAGCACCTACAAGCACCCACAAGCACCCACAAGCACCCACAAGCACCCACAAGTACCTACAAACACCCACAAGTACCCGGGGCAAGTACCCACAAGTACCTTCAAGCAACCACAAGTACCCGGGGCCAGTACCCACAAGCACCCACAAGTAACCACAAGCACCCACAAGTACCTACAAGTACCCACAAGTACCTACAAGTACCTTCAAGCACCCTCAAGTACCTACAAGTACCTTCAAGCACCCTCAAGTAACCACAAGCACCTACAAGTACCCACAAGTACCTACAAGCACCCACAAGTACCTACAAACACCCACAAGTACCTACAAACACCCACAAGTACCCGGGGAAAGTACCCACAAGTACCTTCAAGCACCCACAAGTACCTACAAACACCCACAAGTACCTACAAACACCCACAAGTACCCGGGGAAAGTACCCACAAGTACCTTCAAGCACCCACAAGTACCTTCAAGCACCCACAAGAACCCACAAGTACCCACAAGAACCCACAAGAACCCACAAGTACCTACAAGTACCCACAAGTACCTACAAGTACCCACAAGTACCTACAAGCACCCACAAGTACCTACAAGCACCCATAAGTACCTACAAGCACCCACAAGTACCTACAAGCACCCACAAGTACCCACAAGCACCCACAAGCACCCAAAAGTACCCACAAGAACCCACAAGTACCCTCAAGAACCCACAAGTACCCTCAAGAACCCACAAGTACCTACAAGCACCCACAAGTACCTACAAGCACCCACAAGTACCTACAAGCACCCACAAGTACCTACAAGCACCCACAAGTACCTACAAGCACCCACAAGTAACCACAAGCACCCACAAGTAACCACAAGTACCTACAAGTACCCAGAAGCACCTACAAGTATCCACAAGCACCTACAAGTATCCACAAGCACCTACAAGCATCCACAAGCACCTACAAGCACCCACAAGCACCTACAAGCACCCACAAGTACCTACAAACACCCACAAGTACCCGGGGCAAGTACCCACAAGTACCTTCAAGCACCCACAAGTACCCGGGGCAAGTACCCACAAGCACCCACAAGTAACCACAAGCACCCACAAGTACCTACAAGTACCTTCAAGCACCCTCAAGTACCTACAAGTACCTTCAAGCACCCTCAAGTAACCACAAGCACCTACAAGTACCCACAAGTACCTACAAGCACCCACAAGTACCTACAAACACCCACAAGTACCTACAAACACCCACAAGTACCCGGGGAAAGTACCCACAAGTACCTTCAAGCACCCACAAGTACCTTCAAGCACCCACAAGAACCCACAAGTACCCACAAGAACCCACAAGTTCCTACAAGTACCCACAAGTACCTACAAGTACCCACAAGTACCTACAAGCACCCACAAGTACCTACAAGCACCCACAAGTACCTACAAGCACCCACAAGTACCTACAAGCACCCACAAGTACCTACAAGCACCCACAAGTACCTACAAGCACCCACAAGTACCCACAAGTACCTTCAAGCACCCTCAAGTAACCACAAGCACCTACAAGTAACCACAAGCACCTACAAGTACCCACAAGTACCTACAAGCACCCACAAGTACCTACAAACACCCACAAGTACCTACAAACACCCACAAGTACCCGGGGAAAGTACCCACAAGTACCTTCAAGCACCCACAAGTACCTTCAAGCACCCACAAGTACCTTCAAGCACCCACAAGAACCCACAAGTACCCACAAGAACCCACAAGAACCCACAAGTACCTACAAGTACCTACAAGTACCCACAAGTACCTACAAGTACCCACAAGTACCTACAAGCACCCATAAGTACCTACAAGCACCCATAAGTACCTACAAGCACCCATAAGTACCTACAAGCACCCACAAGTACCTACAAGCACCCACAAGCACCCACAAGTACCTACAAGTACCCACAAGCACCCACAAGCACCCACAATTACCCACAAGTACCCATAAGTACCTAAAAGTACCCATAAGTACCTACAAGCACCCACAAGTACCTACAAGCACCCACAAGTACCCACAAGCACCCACAAGTACCCACAAGCACCCACAAGTACCCACAAGCACCCACAAGTACCCACAAGTACCTACAAGTACCCACAAGTACCTACAAGTACCCACAAGTACCTACAAGTACCCACAAGTACCTACAAGTACCTACAAGTACCCATAAGTACCTACAAGCACCCATAAGTACCTACAAGCACCCATAAGTACCTACAAGCACCCACAAGTACCCACAAGAACCCACAAGTACCTACAAGTACCCACAAGAACCCACAAGTACCTACAAGTACCTACAAGCACCCACAAGTACCTACAAGCACCCACAAGTACCTACAAGCACCCACAAGAACCCACAAGTACCTACAAGTACCCACAAGAACCCACAAGTACCTACAAGAACCCACAAGTACCTACAAGCACCCACAAGTACCTACAAGCACCCACAAGTACCTACAAGCACCCACAAGTACCCACAAGTACCTACAAGCACCCACAAGTACCTACAAGCACCCACAAGTACCCACAAGTACCCACAAGCACCTACAAGCACCCACAAGTACCCACAAGAACCCACAAGTACCCACAAGAACCCACAAGTACCCACAAGAACCCACAAGTACCTACAAGTACCTACAAGCACCCACAAGAACCCGCAAGTACCTACAAGTACCCACAAGAACCCACAAGTACCCACAAGAACCCACAAGTACCCACAACAACCCACAAGTACCCACAAGAACCCACAAGTACCTACAAGCACCCACAACAACCCACAAGTACCCACAAGAACCCACAAGTACCTACAAGCACCCACAAGTACCTACAAGCACCCACAAGTACCTACAAGCACCCACAAGTACCTACAAGCACCCACAAGTACCCACAAGTACCTACAAGCACCCACAAGAACCCACAAGTACCCACAAGAACCCACAAGTACCTACAAGTACCTACAAGCACCCACAAGAACCCACAAGTACCTACAAGTACCCACAAGAACCCACAAGTACCCACAAGAACCCACAAGTACCCACAAGAACCCACAAGTACCTACAAGTACCTACAAGCACCCACAAGAACCCACAAGTACCTACAAGTACCCACAAGAACCCACAAGTACCCACAAGAACCCACAAGAACCCACAAGTACCCACAACAACCCACAAGTACCCACAAGAACCCACAAGTACCTACAAGCACCCACAACAACCCACAAGTACCCACAAGAACCCACAAGTACCTACAAGCACCCACAAGTACCTACAAGCACCCACAAGTACCTACAAGCACCCACAAGTACCTACAAGCACCCACAAGTACCTACAAGCACCCACAAGTACCTACAAGCACCCACAAGTACCCACAAGTACCTACAAGCACCCACAAGAACCCACAAGTACCCACAAGAACCCACAAGTACCCACAAGTACCTACAAGCACCCACAAGAACCCGGGCAAACCACCTACAAGAGCTCAAACGCAATGTTTTTCTTGCTTAATATCCCTCTAACGGCGTGAATCACGACAAAAACGCCGTAAGTCCAATATAAAAAATTAGGGCTAAAATGCGTGTCTCTAACAGTGGTAAAACGCCGTAAATCCAATACCCAAAACAACGTAAGTCAAAGTATGTGTTAATAATGATAAAAATCGATACTTAAACTTAATTGATCTTAATGAAACTAAGAAAAGGCACATCTATGGACTGTTATCTTTCATTTAAGATGGTTCCCAAACGTAACGAATGATTAGTTTTCTTTATACACGATCCCAATTAAGGTCATTTTTCAAAAAAATCCCATGTTATGTCTATGGAAGAATATTGTATCTTTCACCAAATGTCTGATTAATTTTATGGATTCTAAAACCACCCTTAACAACTTTTTTCTTTATAGAACTAACTATTAGTTGGATCTCTTTGAAATTTTAACCACATATTTAGGGCCCAAATTTTAGTTCACTGGCAAAATTTCAAAGCAGCAAACACAATACGAAAAAAGTTACGGCCAATCAGAGAACCCTCCTTTAGCATTAGAGGCAGTATCAAGTCTTATCTAAGAGAGCGACCGCTCTCCTAGAATATAAATGGGATAACGGAAAAAACCATTAGACAGTTAAAGCAATTCAATGTAACATTAGTGAGTAGGAATAGCAATACCTTAAAATCACAATTAATAAAGAACAAACCGAAGATAGAAGAATTGAAAAAAACAGGGGTAGTCTATGAAATTAAATGTAATTGTCATTTAACTTACGTAGGACAAACAAAAAGACAAGTAAAAAAAGACAGACAGAACATAAAAACTGTAAAAAAGGGAGATGTAAACAATGGTTTAGCCGTGCATGTAAAATCTGAAAACAATCATGAGATAAATTGGGATACGACGAAAGTTATATGCCAAGAAACAAACTGGTATAGAAGAGGGTTCAAGGAAGCAGTTTATATTAGAGATAGGGGGAGATTGAACTTAGATAAAGGGCAAATATCTATAGGAGGATGGGGGGGGGATAATTTTAAGTCAGATAGTTCTGAGGATCATTTTGGACAGGGGGAGGACTATAATATCCTTCCTGATGGGGGTTGTTAATGTTCCCATGCGGGATGTCCATGTTAGTATGAGTTCCTATGTTCGGGATGTACCCTTGATTCGTTCCCGTCTGGGAATAACCAGTTGTAGGGGAAGCTATTGGTTGTACGCCTGAAGACTGAGGAACTACTTGTTGAGATTTTACTTTAGGTTTGGGAGCTATACACCGCAGGGCCTGTTGTATAGGTGTTTCTCTCACATTCATATTTTGTTGCGCGACAGGATTGGGGTTGTCTTGGGATGAGAGGGGTTGATCTAACTCAAAAGTTTGTTCTATCTGTAGGCAAACATCGTGCAAGTCTGATAACTTTTGCGCGGGGAGAACCATAAGTAACCCCTTATATTCCATCCTTAAATTTTGTTTAATTATGAGGAGTAGTTCATCTTCCGGTATTGGGGGATGTAAATTCTGATTTACCCTCACAAAATAGCCAAAAAACTCATCGATGGATTCATTTTGTTGTTGTCGTCTATTATATAAAGCTATTCGGGCCTTAGCTCCCTCATCCTTTATTCTATAATGACGCTTTATTCGTCCCTTAAATTCTGCCCAATCTACTCCTTGGGGGAGGGAACGATACCAATATAGGGCATTGTCCCTTAACAGGAGCGCCATGAAAAGCATTTTATCATCGTCACTGAGTTTATGGAAGCTCGCATATTCTTCGAATTGTTTAAGAAACTTAGGGACACTTTCATGTTTTCTACCATAAAAAGCTAATCTCTCAGGGGGCTCTAAACCTTTCGCGCTACCCTGATTAGACACCGCCAGGTTCGAAAAGGACTGCAAGACTGACGCTAGGAAGGCTGCCTGCTGGGCACCTCCCGTATTTGGATTACTCTGTGGGTGAGGGTTTGATGTCCCGTGGGGTTGACTGGCACCTTGTGTAGCTTGAGGTTGTACTCTAGGTGGGGACTGAGGAATGCCCTGAGGAATATGTCCTGTAGGGTTCTGGGTTTGTCCAGGGTTTATTGGATTGGGTCTATTTGGCCTACTAGGGGCACTTGTATATACGACCGAACTTCTACGTGGAAATATCCCACTGGGGGCGGTAGTAGTTACTGTGACTGGCGAAATATTTGCAGTTGACGTGGCTTTTGGTATATTTTGCCTTGAGGAAACCCAACTATTCAGAGAATGCTTTGCCCTTGCATATGAATTTAATTCAACCTCTACCTTTTGTTTAGGTGGGTCTGGTTTGAGTGGACTGGGTATAGATATCCCACTTAACTTGACTAAATCTGGGGTACTTCCCTTGTGTCTGGCTCTAACTAGGCTATTCCCCTGGGGGTAATAACTTTGACTCATGCTATCAAATAGGGCCAAATTATTCTCATGTCTAGTTCTTTCTTCCTTTGTATTTAAATATGGGGTTAAATCCAGATTATCGTCCCATGGGGAATCGTCATTTGGGTTTTGGGCATCGGCCATATTTAAATCACTTAATCTAGGGGGGCGTATAATATCCGCGGCCGCGAGAGTAGGCTTAGTTAACGGTAAGGTTGACTCTGAGGATTCCGAATTATTGTCTGGAGCCGAAGAGGACTCTGTATCGTGTCTTTCACGGTATAACGTTGAATTTGGGAACGATTCGGGAGTGTTAATTAAATTTATAAAATAATTTAAATCAAAAATATTTATCCCGGAAAATAATTTATTTATCGCAAGATAACTCAAAATAATTACGTTCAATTTAAATCAATAAAAATAAAAATCGGGAAATCCGTCTCGAACTTGTATCAACCTGTAGCTAAGCTCGCGAATCGGGCCCGAGCACCCCGACGGAAAAAAGAAACCGAGGCTCAGAAAAAAAGGGCACGGCACCATTTGTAACGGTTCCCCCTAGTTAAAAGAACATCGGGCCGGTCGTTGGGGGTTCGCGATACAAGTCCCTTAGGTACAATAGCGAGGGGAGTTTTGTAGGCCTAACTTAAAGCCGTCACTATCGTCCCGTAAGGGAATTTAATCCAAAGAAAATAAACATACCTTGTGTTGCTCTTTGAATAAATTTTATTAATTCGACGTATCTTTTAACTTTCAAAAATTTTAACAAGATCCAAATCTGGAATCGCGACAATTCGCGAAGTACAAAAATCGTTCTTAACTTTCCGAAATAAAAACACGTTCTATTGACTGAATACTGACCGTGCCTGGTCAAGTGGGGAAACAAAAAGCGAACTAACTTTTAGAAAACCAACCGGCGTTCCTTTTCGCCTCGGTTTTGTAGGTCGGGGGTGATAGATAAGAAAAGAAGGAGGAGCTTAGATGGCGACGGGCTGAACATAGTCCCAAAGTTGGACAAAGGTTCTCAGCCCTCCGTCATCGTCTGCAACGGCTTCCGTAGTGAGGCCGCTGCAAGATATAGGGAGCTAACAACTGGCTAAGGGGAAGAGATAGTCTGACCTCACGCAGCCCCCCCCCTCTGGTTGGCATTTTTGCGAGTATAATACTATTTCCAACCGTTAGGGGGATGAAACTCCAGTAAGAAATAGAAGGGTGTGACGTTTTAGGCTCAGAACTGTTATTTCCCTATTAAAAATGACTTCTTACCATTCTTCTTCGTACTAGAAGATTGATCTATTCATTTTGGCTAATTTATTTTTCAACAATCGCAGATTGGAATTGGCGACGAAACATAGTTCCGACGCAATAGCACGTTTAATTTCAGGTTGTCCATTGCCCTATAACGAAAAGTAAAATAAAAGAAAACATTTATTGCGAATTATTTGTTGTAGAAAAAAAACGAAAACATTTTTGTTAAGGCCATAAGTTTATAAGATATGTTCCATAAGTATGACACTTCCTACACTTCGTAACGTCTAGAGACTTACAGCTCGAGCTAGTTAGAGAACGACAAGCGAGAATTCACTACACACGGTTAATAAGCCACTTCGAGGTAAAGTTTGGCGCATGCGCGGATTGAGTGCTGGGTCCAAAACAACGAAAATGGAGTTAGAAACGCATAGAAACACCCTAGTCAAGCTAAATATTAAGAAATTAAAGGTGTTATGCAGCAATTTATCTATCAATTGTAAGAGTAAGTGGCGAAAACATGATTATATTGAGGCAATAGAAAAAACCCTTTCCCAAAAAAGTCAAAATCAGAACGTTGAGCAGGCATGTAGTTTAAGCCTTGGCGATAATTTGGTCGGTGAGGACCGTGAGGTTCAGGTCTCAATCTTAAACAATTTCCAAGCACCTTTGTGTTCGTCAACGCCCATTGTTGATCGCAGTAAGAAAAGGAAGGGCCAGCTATTGTTGAATAGTGGGTGTAATAAATATTTCAGAGGTAAGCTCATCGTGTCTAGACTCCACATACTTGGATACGTGTTACTTCATAAATGATTTTGTTTCAGATTTATGCGGTAAAGATGGTCCTGAGCCAGATGAAATTCAAGATTGGACATTAAATCCTGATCCCACAGCTTTACCAAAAATAACATCAGTTGACGTTTATAATTATCTGGTTCAACAGAAGTCAAACATTGATAATGCTAGCAAAAGACATTATAAGGGTTTCAATCGAGCTGTAGCACATCATGTTGCTAATGATGTTATAAATGGAATCGAAACTAGTCTAGTAAGGAAACAGTATATTATTTTAAGAGTTTTAAATTAACTATTATTGTCAAAGGTCTGTGATCAACTTCTCTATGTGAAGTCTCGCTGTTATCCCTCAATGAGATCGGAAAGTTATCGTGTATTTGTAGTACTAGACCAAATAGACTGTACCATATGCGGTGGCGGATGCGAGTGCGCAGTTGGGTACTTTAAAACAGATAAATTATAATATTTTATGTAATGAAATTGTAATGAACCAACTTCATTTAGCAAATCTGGCGGGTGCTCTCATGTTGGTGCTTTACTGCTGTTTTTGGAAAGGTACGGTGAAATGACACCTGGAGATATCGAGATAGCATGTACTTCTACTATCTGCGGCTGGAAAGCTCCAAGAATAAGAAATATAGATCCAAAACCCTTGAAGGAAATTTCTTTAAATCGGCCAAAACTATATTCCAAGAACTTAAACGAATCAACAGAAATCGATAAATGGGAATCCTTTGATCCAAGACACCCTGCTGACCGAGCAAAAGACCCTGAGAGGATTAAACGTCATGTTAGAGCTCTTGTGGAAATTTACCCCCAGACTGGTGTCAAACATTTTTGGGACCTTGACATTCTACCTAATAGCAGCAACGAGGTGGAAATATCAACCTCTGGGAATGAATCTTCTAATTTGGTTAACGACAACTCAGATTTGGTTTCACTATCTATGAATCTTATTTTTCATCCAGGTAAGTATTTAAATTAGTAGGTAAACAACATTAAAATTAACATAATCTTTTTTTATAGCTTTGGCTTTCCAAACAGTGAGTGAGTCTGCGTTAGAAGAATTTGTCGTTAATCAAAACATTTCTCAAGAATTAGTGAACTATATAGAGATGGAAACGAGGAATCAATCTTCTAGTAGATTATGGAAACGTCTGAGAATCGGGCGACTAACAAGCTCCATGTTTGGGCAAATTTTAGGATGTAGAGAAAAAAAATTCCCAACATCAATTGTAGATTCAATCTTGCATCCCTCGAAACTGGATAACTATGCTAGACTTCCACCTGCTGTTTTACGCGGGAGAAATTTAGAGCCTTTAGCTAGAGAAAAATATGAAAAATTATACAATCTAAAGGTAGAACCCAGTGGATTATCTCTGATGGCAGAGTACTCTTTTATTGGTGCTAGCGGAGATGGGCTGATAACGGATCCGATGGAAAGTACTCAAGGGGTTTTAGAAATAAAATGTCCAGCGTCAATTAAAGGAACAGATATTAGTAAACTTGAAATTGCAACCATTGTTGATAACTTTCCAACATTTTGCTTGAAAAAAAATAACGGTGTAATTGAGCTTGATAGTAAGTCCCATTATTACGCGCAGGTGCAGGGAGAGATGGCAGTTAAGAAGATAACTTGGGCAGATTTTGTGGTATTCACTGAATCTGCGGAAGGTGGATTATTTCGGGAACGAATTTTCTTTGACGATAAATTCTGGACCACTAAACTTCTTCCTAAGCTGAAATACTTTTTCACTAAATACATTGTCCCATTTTTGATCAACAGTCCAAAAGAAGTGCCTTAAATTTTTTGTGATATTTTAATGTTATTCATTTTTTGTGATATTTACAAAAAATGTGATAGACAACTTTTTAAACAAGGAGTTGATTAAAAGTACAAATTTTTACAAAAGTGGTTCATATATATTTGTTATGTAAGAACAAACGGCAAAAATACTGCTTGACATTTTTGCTATTGTTAAAGGCATAATTCCATCAAAAATATGAAATTTCTTAACCCTTCCTATTGCCCTCTCTACGTGAATTCTCAATTCTGCAATTCTTCGCGTTTCAATAATTTCTTTTTCCGAAAACTGAGGCTTATTTTTCAAAAAAGGGGGCAAATTCAAGGTACAGTTTTTCTCTTTTAGTAAATCTTCAATTAAAAAGCCTTTATCAGCAACCACATTATCGTATTCATCCAGTAACATTATTAGTTTGGAATCATTTGTTATAGCTTTATCAGATACTCTTCCTCCCCATCCTTCTGATACAAAAGATATTACACCACCAGGAGTAATGCCTACTAGAAATTTCACCGTATTGTGCTGTTTGTAGTTAGAGAAAGTAAGATTTTGAGCTGTTAAGGAGGTCGACCGTTCTATGAATAACTCGGTACAGTCAATTATTATTCGCGTGTTAGGATACTTTAGATAGCATTGCGGCATGTACTTGTCAACTAAAGCTTTAGATGGAAAAGGAAACATTTCTTTTAATTCTAGTTCCATTAATTTAATCCATGTTTGAAACATATCGGAAAATGACGAAGGTGATATGTTGAAGCGATCAGCGATGTCATGAGCAAATAAGCCCACTTTGAGCCTCATCATCACTGCTAAGAACTGGTCAATTAAGGGAAGTTTAAAGGACCTTCTTCTTTTCCCTGGATTTGGCACCTTTTTTCCTCTTTTAAACATCATTCTCTCAGCTTTCTCTTGAAAAAAACTAAAAATAAAGATCAATTAACAGAAGAACCTTAAATCTTTATCCAAAATGTCACACCTGAAAAGCCACAAGAATACTGCGTAAGTTGGCAAACCAGTATAAAACTTTGTCATCTCATTATTATCTTTTAACTTTTCCGCATTCCAAGTACGTTGTTTCAAGCAGTCTTCTAGTTCTGATATTTTTTGACGCAAATTTCTATTTTCCATTTCTAATTCATGGTAGTCTGTCTGTGTTCCTTCACTAACTCGACTTGAAAGCACAGGCACAGTTTCTGTGATATTTTGGTCAGGGGTTTGGTTAGTCGTTTCATCAGCAATTTGGACAGACATTTCTTTTCCTTCAGACGTTGAAGTTTGAGAGGGGATTTGGACAAGCGTTTCGTTTGCCACAAAATTCACAGTTTCACAAATTTCTTTCGTGCTTATACTGCTTCCCACGTAATCATGAAAACCCAGAGAAACAACAAGCCTTCTTTCATTTACCAGTTTACTCCTAAATTCTTTATACCTTTCATCCTTAAAACAAATTGTAATCCAAGGCTTAGCAAAACTATTGGAATTTTACAACCAAATAGGACTAATAAAACTATATTTTACCTTAATTTTGTTTCTTTCTTCGTTTCTTACTTTCCTTTTAAGTGCTAATTGAAGTTTCGCTTCTGAAATCTTTCTAGGTTTACGCAAGTTTAAAGTTGGAACCCAATCCGGATCACTAGGCTCCCAGCCTGGATATCCCGATACAAAATGTTTACTACATATACGCGAGTTCTGCGTGGGAGTATAGTTTTTTCTATTTACTATTCTTCCCCATAGTTTAACTCTAGCGGCCGGAAATCTATGCAGTCTAATATTTGGCATTCCCGTCCTGCTTTTACAACCGACGACACTACAGCAAACCATTTCTTAATTTTAATGTTGGTGATTTAATCGAGACAAAACAAACTTCCTATTAGGATAGCCTTACGGGAAAAATGCAATGGCGCCCGTTGGACCCACGCTCCCTTCTGCGCATGCGCGACTGAGTCCCCCTTTTCCCCCCCAATTTTACATCGAAGTGGCTTATTTTGCAGGACTTTTATCTCCCTATTTTGTCTGCATTACTAAGCCTTTGACAGCGCCTGACCGGGCGTCGCTTTAAAGGGGCTAACCGGCGCTGTTGGGGTGAAGTCCGCCCTTAGTTCAGGGGGAAAACACCCAGCTCTTTGGCCATAAGGAATGGCACCACCGTCGAGGTGGGCGGGTAAGCAATATGCTAAGCAACAGTTTGACCCCCCTCCCCCACCCTTCACCCCAACAGCTCCGGCCAGCCCCTTTAAGAGAACCTACGACCTACTTCAATCATTTTGTGACAAGCTTACGAAACATTTTTTATCAACTTTTGGTAAGCGCTTGTTAAGGTGGAAGTTCCCGATTGTACTCCAAAAAAGAGTAAACTAGTTCCCATTTTATTTCAAAAGCAAAGAAGCTATCGACAAACTGTTTTCTCGATAATTTTTAGTGAAACCTTACCTTGTTCCCAATATAAAATTGAGAGTTGGACTTGCTTCAGTTAATTAATTAAAATTATTTTATTAACTATAATAAAATGAGATTCAGTTCCCGTTTAGTTTCGTTTCCAGTGAGGCAATTTTCGAAATTGAAATTTCAAATAATATAGCATAAATACATTCGTTTCTTGCAACAAAAACTATAAATTTATATTTAATACTTAATTATTTATTGACGTAAAACCACTTTTTGGTGATGAAATAATAGGTGGCACCATGGTCGCGATTTTATATTTTGGTTAAGTAATATTTCTTGGGGCGTGGACTTGGGTCCAGGCCCAGCCTCACCCTACAATAACGTTGGTGTTGCCTGTCACCACATTAAGGGTACCAAAGATCTTTTCTTTGAAAGGAATAAAGAATAGGACAAACCGATACCTTTCCCAGTTTGCCTTATTCTTTCCCACTAAAAAGAAATACGGGTTGAAGTTGTATGATCTCCCCCTCCCCCTCTTAAATAGAAGAAGTTCAGGCAACAAAATTTGTAGGCATACAAAATAGGACTCGTTTCAAGATCAGTGGCATCGTTCGGTCCCCATTTCCAATAACGAAACCCCTTACCACCCCAACCTAATGGGTTCGCGCCCCGAGGCAAAAGAAATATTCATTCTCAGGTCGTAAAAGCTATTGCAGTCTCTGTATGTTTAGCCTGTATACATGCTTTTGCCATACATGGTTTTCAGAATAGGAGGGTTGATACCATTTACACCAGTAGGCCCGGGTACTTGGAGGACAAAGTGAAGTACCGAGTAGACTGGCCTCCTGGTGTTAATGGTATCAATCCTCCTAGTCTGAAAACTATTAAATGAATAGTATAAGTTGAGTTAACAGTTCTATACTCCTTCGAATCATAACCCGCGATGACTCTTTTCTTTGTCAAAGAGTGACAAATGTTCAAGATATCGCAAAATACAATTATTCAGAAAAACACTGTTTCGAGAAAAATTCTAGACCCACACATTTCGAAAAGTAAATTGTGTAAAGATCCCTCGTACATCATCAAAGTTAAAAAAAACTGAAACTAGACGCCTCTAAAAATCGCACTAACTGGCGTGAAATAACGACACTGAGTAGCCAACATGCGGCTCGAATAATACATATCGAATTATATTAATTACATTACTTAAAATTGCTCAGATTCAATTTTCGGTCTGCAACATATGACAAATATTTCTAGCTTTTCCAATCAGAATATCAATTAGTGGCTGTTTTTTTCGTTTGAATTTATTTCTAAAGAGGTACTTTTCTTGAAACTTTGAGGGAGTATAGATACTGATTCTACCGGGACAATAGGTCGCGGCATTTAGAAAGCTCTCTTTTTATTAGCCTTCTCTCCCCACTCACTTCTACGAAAAAGTGAACTGCGAGGGCTCCCCAGAGTCCCCAATAAAGAGAAGCTAGCTTCTTTACCTACTCTTCGTTCCTGAACTATATGTCAGTGAGAGGTTTTTCCGAGGGGCAGTCATTCAGCGTATTCGGTGTATAATACCGCTGCCCTTTGCAGTGCTAAAATGATTACTCGTAAACCGTACAAAGAATCTAAGAGTGACTAGCCCCTCATAGGGGCCAAAAATCGCGAGCTAGTATAGCATATGAGCCACAGAAAATGTTCAAGTTGGACATTTTCTACACACCCTGCCCATGCAAAGGACTGTTATTTTTGAATTTGCAATACCCCTGGAGCATAATGTTTTTCTATGCTTAAAATTAGTCAATCGCTTCAGGCGAAAAAATCATTCACATCCCCAGCTTTTCTATTACGAGGCCTGAATAGTAGGATAGACAGTATAGTATTGTTATATTTTTCCAAGATAACCTGGTATTTACCCTTATATTCCTTTCGTTAAAGCGAGATTTTCTTGGTAGTTAGCAAAAGCTATAGCAACTTAGCAGGGAGTGACCACGCCTTTTTTTTTAGACTTCTCCCTATTAAAGGTGACGATGTTAAAATTATAAATAGACTCGAGGCACTTTTACAGTACATTGGTCGGATTGTGATTTTTATGGTTTGAAAAAGGACGGTACTTTTCATAATTATTTGCATTTATAATGAGCATTCCGGTGGCCCTCCAGCGCCATCTAGTTTTCAAAAACGACGGATTTAAGAGGCGACCTTCCACCTTAATTTAATTCACCATTGGTACGCATGGTAACTTAACCTGAAGTGTTTCGACAATGTTTGAAAACGTAGTTTGTAACCATTTTTAGATTTAAAACATGAAATCAATAGGGAAATACTTTTATAACATTTATTCAATTGAATGTTAACCGAATAAAAAGTTTCGTTGGAAAAACATTTATTCGAAGTAGTGCAAGTTTGAAAAAATATTAAGCCTAATTCAGATTTCGGACCATTTCCCACGTGACTTATATGCCACCACTTTAATTTGTCTCCGATAGATAGCTTTTTATACGGCTACCCCAAGGAAATAGTGGCTGTCTGCTAGCTGTCCCTTCCGCGTTTTTTTCGTTAAGCCTAAGCCAACAAAGTGGATCTAGTTCTAAACCTATAAAACTAGAAAGGGTCTAGGTAATGTGTCTTATAAATAAATAAATAAATAAATAAATAAAAGCTTTATTCGGATATACCTATCAGACCGAGGTCTGGTTTACATAGGGGTCCTTTCAAATAAATTACAGTTGTTTTAAAATATAATTCTTTACATCTATTTTAAAGGTAGTAAAAGAGTTTTGATTCTTAATATCGATAGTCAGTGAGTTCCATAGTTTTACACCAAGAGTTTTTATACTTCTATTACTGAAGTGATTGGTTGCTCTCTGAGAGGGTGGGTTTAGATTATGGAATCTTGTGTTATGGTGGTGGTTTTGTGTTATCGTTGTTGCAAATAAGTCTTGAATATAGGTGTGCATTTTATTGGCACGAATTTTATACATTAGTATGAGTATGTGATAACTGTGGCGTTGCTTTAAATTCATCCAACCTAGTTCTTGTCTTGCATTGCTTGCTGATGATCTGGCTGGTTTTTTCAAAATTGACCTTGCGCAGTTATTTTGCAGCGTCTGAAGCTTTTTAGTTTTGGCGTTTGATGTATTGTTGTAAAAGATGTTGGCATAATCGAATAGAGGCTGTATAAGCGCATTGTATAATAAGTGAGATGTTTTCTGATCAATGGTGGATAGAAAGGATTTAAGGAGCCAGTTCTTTTGCCGGATCTTACTATATGTATAGTCTATATGAGAAGTCCAGTTTAAGAGTTCGTCGAAATGGAAGCCAAGATATTTACAGGAGGACACGCGCGTTATATTCAGTGTCAATAGTCGAGTTTTACATTCTGCTTGGATTCTTTTTGTCTTAGTTGGGCTAAAAATCATGAAGACAGATTTTTTCTCATTTAGCACTAGGCCTTTTATACGCAAGGTTTCCCGAAGTGATATAATATCACGCTCTAGGTCAGATAACAGTGTGTCTAAATCTTTGTTCGAATTTAAGACGGCTGTGTCATCAGCATATTCTATACAGTCAGAGGTGGTTAAGGATGTATTGTTGTCACTAGTATATAAATTAAATAAGATAGGTCCCAGTACGCTGCCTTGCGGAACACCCGCTCGGATTTGAAGGAATGTTGAGCTAGAACCATTGACCGTTACTAACTGTTTACGGTTAGTTAAGTATGATTGTATCCATTTTAGGGAGTTGTCACTGAAGCCTTTGGATCGTAGGATTTCCAGCAGTATATCATGTCTGACACTATCGAACGCTTTTGATAGGTCGAGGAAAGTGACTGCTACGTATTTACCTTCTTGCAGGTTGTTGATAATGCGTTCGTGGAGATTTAAAATACATGTCATTGTTGAATGGCCAGGAAGGAAACCCGCCTGCATCCGGTAGAATAATTGGTTTTCCTGACAATATTCTATAAGTTGGGTGTGAACACACCGCTCAAGGATTTTGGATAAGGATTGTAAGAGCGATATGCCTCTATAATTTCCTGGATCGGTATGGTCACCAGCTTTATATAAAGGCACTACTTTTGCTTCCTTCCAAACGGAATGAAAAACACCTGATTTGAATGACATGTTAATTATCTGTGTGAGCACTGGGGCAATTACGATTGCAAGGGCCTTTATAAGGGAGATCTGGAGTCCATCTGTGCCAGCGGCTCGACTATCAGCAAGCGATTTGAGCAAGCCAAATACTGTTTGAGTATTAAAGTCTTTTAGGATGAATTTAGAGTCAACGTTGGTACAAGGTGTGTACGGGAGTATGCTTATGTTTGTCAGAGAGGCAGCCTGGTTGTTTATAAAGTGGTCATTAAGGTGGGTGGCTATTTCCAGAGAACTTGATAGTAGGTTCCCATTTACACGTAGTGACTTAATTATTTTAGTCTCTTGTTTTAGATACGGTTTTAATAATTTCCAGACTTTGCTAGGGTTGGTTTTATTAAGGTTTTTCCGAAAATACTGGCTTTTGGCATTTTTCACCATGACGTTGACTTTGTTGCGAAGGTGTCGATAATTGTCCAAGAGTTCCGGTCTATTGTGACTCTTTCTTTTTGTTGTATCTCGCATATGCATCCAATATTTTATCTCGTTCCCAATCCATGGGGATGAATTAACAGCTTTTCGTTTTTGTATGTATGGGGCGAATTGATTCAAATTTTTCATTATGGCACGGTGAAGGTGGTCGATCCCTTGATCAACATTTTCAACTTTGATGCTGTCAAGGGCTTGCGTAAGTGAGCCAATAAATAGGTCGGTATTCATGTTCTTGTAATCTCGTACTTTCGTAATGACTTTTCGAACCCTGGGACATCGCTTTTTCCTGATGCAGTAAATAATATCGTGGTCTGATGCCCCACATGGGGTCACGCCACTTGATATGATTTGTTGCGGGTGTGTTGTATAAATATGATCTATTAACGAAGTCGTTGTCAAAGTTATCCGAGTCGGATTCACGATCAGTTGTTTAAATGATGAGAGGCCTTTATTTAATGCTTTCGTTTTTGCAGATAAAGGAAGTTGGAGAAGGTCACAGTTGAAATCACCAAGGATGATTACTTCATGACTTAAATCTGCAGATGTGATGCAAGGTGTTTAATCTCTTTAGATAATGTAGTACTGTTTTGATTAGGATCTGGTGGATTGTAGCATACGCAGATGTGAACCGGTTTCGAGTTGGTTTCAAACAAAGTGCAGATTAAATGTTCGAGGGATATGTCTTCAGGAGTCAGCAGCTGTTGTGTTATGGTTAGGTCTTGACGATAGTATAAACAAACACCACCTCCTCGTCTGTTAGTGCGGTCACATCGATATAATTCAAAGCCATTTATTTTTATCATGACATCTGGTGTTAAAGGTTTCAGCCATGTTTCGGTTATTGCTAATATGTCCAGGTTATGTTTGGAGACTGCTATGCGCATATCATCAATGTGTGGCAGGAGGCTTCTAATATTTACATGGGCTATTTTTAGTCCTTTATTAGGGTTCTTCTCTTGTATGGAGTTATTGTGGGACAGTCAGACAGTCGCTGGATCATCTAAGTCTTCATTATTTGTGGGTTTAGTGGTTTCCCTATATCGACGAATGACAAAAGGGCTTGGCCAATTGTCAAGATTTAATATGTATTTGTCGTATTTTTGCGTGCTTTCGATGATGAATGATTTTTTCCATTTTGACGAGGATTCAAGTTCCTTAACTGTAGCATTAGAACATTCAAATCCTTTAGGTGCATGTCAACATCTTCAGCGTTCGAGCTTGTCGTGCAGTTTGATAGCAAGTATTTGAGCGTAGGGGAGTTAGATAGTACTGTCCCCTTTGGATCTTCATTTGTGCCCCATATACGTACTGGACCTTGTGATTGGCCACTAGTTAATTTATGACAAGATATTCCTGTAGGCCATACGTCTGGCGTTAGAATATTTGTAATGGGAGTTGATGATTGCAGTACAAAGCAGTTGTATTTGGCTGATTCATCTTCGGAGCGTCTGGTTAATTTAATATTCGTTACCTCTATGTTACTATTAGCAATGTAGGTTTTCATTTGTTCTAAGGTTGCATTCCGCGAGCAGTTGCCGATGAAGTAATCATTATGTGTCAGTACTGATTTAAAACGGGAATTTTCTATCCTTTCAGCTGACATTTGTCCGAGTGGTTTGGTTGAACGTGATGGTGCTTTGGCCTGATGTGTACTCTTTAGAACTTTAGGCTGCTGTTTTTTTAGTAATGTCCATGTTTTCTTTGTTAGATAAATGGTTACGGTTATTGAACAAGTCGGTGTATAGTTGTTTTGTAAACGTTGGCCGGTTGTTCAGCAATCTTGTTTCACCACTAATGTTTAGAGGAATTGTTGGGTCATTGATTCGTGTCGAGGGGCCTACTGTTGTGTATTTCTCTTCCAGTGTTTTGACTTGCACTTTTGTGGATTCCCGGAATGTTTTGAATTCAGCATCAAGAGCTTTGACTTGCTTATGTATTGGTTCCAATGTATGGGATTTAATTAGTTGATAGTCCTGAATCATTTCTTTGATTTGCGAGTTCTGAGCTTCGATAGAAGACTCGAGCGCCGATAATTGATCAGAGAAATTGTCTAGTGATTCTTCTATTGACGTTTTGGTTACCTTGAATTCTTTCTCGAATTGCCTAAAGGTACGTCCGCACTAGGCGTAAATTTTCGCTCGCCACGCTACGTACGCTACGCTCGCCACGCACGCCGAGAAAAACCACTGTCCGCACTTGGCAAATTTTCGCGCCAACCGCGCTGGGCGAAGGAAGCGTAGAGAGAAAAAATGTTCGCCAAGTTGAACTTTTTACGTCGGTCTCGCCAGCGTTGGTGGCGTACATCCAATCAGCGAGCGTCTCTGGCTCACGTGCGAATGTCGTCTGCTTGAAAAAATATATACGGTGCTTATTTGAATAGTCTATCGTCGTGAATGACTTAAAAATGGCCATGTCCTTAATTACCGTCGATATTAATGACAAATAGTCAAATTGGGTTGGTGTATATCGACAGTATTCCACAAAAAGATAATCCCTGTATCTTTGGAAATTAGGTTTTTAAAATTGCCATCTATTCCCTATCCTTAAAAACTTCTCTAATCCGTATTCTTCGTTTATTTACGTTTTGTTTACGTTTCTGAATTAAAAGCAGTGAAACTATTTAATTAACTGCGTGAGCTAATCGTTCTACTTTGCTACAAACAGGCGCTATTTTAATATAGAAGGCAGACAACATTCTCACGTGAGCCAGAGACGCTCGCTGATTGGATGTACGCCACCAACGCCGGCGAGACCGACGTAAAAAGTTCAACTTGGCGAACATTTTTTCTCTCTACGCTTCCTTCGCCCAGCGCGGTTGGCGCGAAAATTTGCCAAGTGCGGACAGTGGTTTTTCTCGGCGTGCGTGGCGAGCGTAGCGTACGTAGCGTGGCGAGCGAAAATTTACGCCTAGTGCGGACGTACCTTAAGATTTAGCATGGCTTGAACACATGATGTACACATCCAGAACGATCCAGCGACAGCTTCTTTTAACTCTATGCATATTAAATGGAACCATTCGTCGCACATGCCACAATGGATCATGGTTCCATGTCTCTGATTTCCTCGGTTAAATTTGCAATATTCACCGCAATATTTAGGCATACTGATACTTTATGCTTTCGTCAAATTAAATAAAAATAAACTAATAGTACTTAATTAATACTAGGCAAGCACGCTGACAAATCGCCTTTCCCCGATTCTCGCCTCTCACTATCTAGTCTCTACGTTACTCAGCAATAAGTATAAGCCTTTACCTACCTTTCTTCATTTGTTGTTTATGGGGGTGGGGTTGGGTGCAGGGTGGCAAATAAGGATTTTTTTTAAAACTGGACATTGGGCCAGCGACCCCTCTCGCCTGGAATAAATAAACTGGTCCATGACCACTGACCAGGGCGCGTCGTCTGCTAAATTGAAGAAGTGGATAATTAAAATATATTAGCTAATGTCTTTACTCTGGAAACCCTTGAATTTTCTTAGTGGTCCTGTGGACCACTGACCCCCTCCGATTTAATTTTTAAACTGGTCATTTGCCCTGTGCCACCGCCTTATTTCTCACGCTGGTTGCGTGTTCGACGCCTTACGAGAGGGGTGAAGATGGAAGACAAACACCTACCTCTTTTCACTTATGATTCAACCTCGCTAACGCTAGATAAGATGTTAGAATGCAGTCAGTTGTGGAGAGTTAAGGCCTTTTAACGGGAACGAGGGGCTCATGAAATTTCTGAATCAAAAGTGACCGCGTTTGATGGTATGTGTCAATTGAGAGTCAAAATAGATTCTAATCCAATTTTTAATATTCAACATAATATTCAATCTTATTCAAAAATTTTCACACACTTTTATAAGGGTCAAAATAAAAAAATTAAACAAAAAGTAAAATTGATATCTAAGGGAGGTTTGCAATTTTATAACCTCTATGGAATGCCTCCTTTAAGTTTCAAATTTAGGTTTTAGCATAAGGACATCATCTCTCTAAGGGCCCAAGCGCATCTATTAGCAAAAACATCTAGTTCTGCTAGATGTGACGTAGATTTTGTATAGGGGCTCCTTCCGAATTTTTCGTGAAATTCGCGGGAGAGAAAAATAATTTTCAAAATCAGCCACGACCGATATCCTAAGCCGGTCGTGGTCTAGACGCGAGCTCTGAGATAACGCTCCCAAGCGGTTGGGAATCAAACTAAAACAGGCTGGGAGGCGAGAGAGGAAGGACTGAGGGGAAAAAATAAGTAAGAGAATTTCCAGAACCCCCAGCTCTCTCAGACGCAAGAGGTAAATTCGCGCTTAGTAAAAATCACGAGCTGTCGTGAGAAATCTTTGAAGGAGGGAAAAATGTTCAATGCTGGGTTACTCTGCAGCAATGCGCTCGGCCTCTGTTTAGGCTATACAATTATTATACCACTTGAGATGAGACGGATGGCTGACCAAATCGGACATAAATACATTTCAACCGTAACATAGAATCTTGGGCCCTTAGAGAGATGATGTCCTTATGGTTTTAGGGGTGTTTGGGTTAAAATCGTGCAGTTATGCACTAAAATAATAATGTTCAAAAATAGAAAGTTAAGATTTAAAAAAAATGGATCAATCCGTCGACCATAATCTAAGTTCTTTAACCATAGTTTCAAGTCAGTTTATCAAAATAGTTTCAAGTTTTTAATTTCTTACGACAAGATGTTCCTCTTCCATATTCTTCTTAAGGGTTAAGGGGTCTTTTTTTTTACTTTTTTCTCGATTTAAGAGATAATTATGATTTTTTTTCTTTTCTCACGATTTAAGGGTTAATTATAGTTTTTCTTTTAATATTTCGCGCACTCGCGCTCCTTCTCTTCTTTTTATGGGTTAAAAAAAGTCTATGAGTTTCTTTTCCGAAAAATTAAGGATTCAAATTGATGAAAAATAAAGGTATCAAAATGAATAAAATAAAAATATCGAATAAAAATAAAGGTTTCGATTTAAAATAAAATCTCCGTACTTCTTAGGATTTCTTAAGGGTGAGCCGACAGGGTTTCGTTTAGACAGTTCAGGTGTCGACTGAGGGTGGGACAGGAGGGACTTCGTATATATAACTTCTAGTTTCTCGCAAGGATCTCTGGGACGATGACGTTTGTTGATTGACTTTGGTTTGGCGAATAGTGGACCATATTTATTACGTAGCCGGGCGGATTCATGTTATCAACGAATAGGCAAAACTTTTAAATCTGGGACCAAATGGGGATTGGTTAGTTTAGGGTTAAAAAAATGTACTAGAAGTTCCTCGGGCCACGTACCAGGATAGTGACTCAAGGTCTTCTTGCTTGGGGGTCTAAATAAGCGTAGTATTTCTCTGGTTTCTTGGAAAAACTTTTCGTTGCTAGTTATTTCATTTTGCACTGTGGATATAGGGGTATAGGATAGTTCTAGAAAGTTCTGTGTCAACATTGATAGGCTAGTTCCTTTTCTATTGTACGAAATAATTTCTTTTCAGTTTATTTTAAAGGATAGGTTTAAGTTTAAAGGGCTAGTATTATCTTTATAATGTTAATTTAAGGTATTTCGTTATTAATTTAATGATTAATTGTAAATTTAATTTGGTTTTTGAGTTAAGATGGTTACATAAGTTCTTCATTTTCATTTCTTCGAGGATCGCGGGGTAGCGTGGTACTCGATAGTCACTGGGCCGCTTAACCTGGGTTGAAATTAAGTTATATTGTAATGAGAGTGACTTTAAGTTGATTAAATTCTATTGAAGTAAAAGTATGAAGTTCCGAGAGAAGTGCGGACTTCTCTGAGGAGCCTTAATGCGCTCTCGGAACGTAAATACGGCTTTCTTAGTTAGAACACGGAAAACTTTGTTACTCGAATATGTCGATGGAAGTTTAAATAATTCAATATTATGTGTAGAACGAATAGGAGGAAATGTAACAAGGAAAGTATTTTCGTAAGATCTTAATATTTCAATATCGTGGTATGGTAGATTTGGCTTTGTAAGCCACGCCAGTCGTAACTTCTCCCTTCCAATTTGATTGAAAAATATAAATTGCGATTTAAAAATCTTTGCTTCATGGCAATGTTTTTAATGAGTAGACTTGTTTGAGATATAAGGATTAGAATAGTTTCTGATATTGCAAATAAATAGGAATTTAATCTAGTTTAGATATGTCTTGAATTGCAAATAATAGAAATATCTTGGACTGGAAATCTGTTTTGAAAAAAGTAAATATCTGGGATATGAAACCTGCCGTTGGGGGCCGAGAATATGTGGAATTTGATACCTGCCGTTGGGGGCCGAGAATTCCAACTGTTTACTATCTCCGCTAGGTTTAAGAAATCAATAGTCGTGGACTTTGATTTTGTCGACGGGTGATGGACGGGAAAAAGATAGCGAATGTGGTAGCTGTAACAAGTGTAGAGAAAACTCCCAGAGTTGGGTCGTGGTCATTCATGGTGCCAAACCCCGGAATAGAACTAACGCAGGACGCCAAACGAAAAAACCGGTGGATGCGAAACAATTTTCAAAGCTATGGAAATCGAGGATGATGGCCCTATGGTTACGTGCATGCTTAATCACAAACCTATGATTAATAATAACAAATATTTCTGCACATTGTCTAAATGTATACTATTTTCCGAATGGATTTATAATCATAAGAATGTTGTAAATGAAAATTTAGGAGATGAATAAAAATCAAATATATACATATTTTTCATTTTATTTTTTCATATTTGATAAGATACTGCGTAATTAGCGCACACACTGAGATTAATATCAACGCCCTGTCGAGCTAGGTGGCGAACTCGTACTCCTCACCCCCATTTAAGCTGTTGCGAGAATCCCGCCTCATGAATGTGAATATGGCGTTTTCAACACTGATAATGGTAAATAAGGGCAATAATTGTTTTAGTGAATATATGTAAATATAATTAAATATTTGTTAATGTATCATACCCATTGCCATCACAGTTTGGGGACGTAAAGGAAAAAATTGGTCCCAAAGTCAATGGCCTTTTAGTTAAACTTGGAGAAACTGATTGGACGAATTCATTCCGTAAACCTCCTACAAGTCACGTAAAATGAACTGTCTCTCATACAATTGGCTTTTTGTATTTTAAATGAAAGTGCCAATTTAACCACTTTATCAGACATCTGACTGAAAATTTTTGCTATGTTCCTTAAAACAATTAAATGGTTTTCGTACTCTTATTTGTAGTTTTCAATATTTATAACCTAAATAAAAATCTCAAATTATTTGATAAATAGTTATTTTAAGTGAAGGCTATGAAAAGTATTTCAGTATTGGTTTTTTGAAAGCTGTGCTATTTCTAAATTACTATTTTAACTCATTCAAGTGGTACAGATCATTAGGCTAATAATGTTGGTTTAAAATTTCTTCACCATTTTAGGGAGCTAGGTACATGACGGGATGCATATTAATCGCAAGCTGTAACTTGGTTTTGACAAAACACGTAAAAAATATAATCTGGGCATTTTTGACCATATACATTTTAGGCAATAGAAAAATACAATTTCCATGCTGATAGTACTAGAATTATATGTGGATTTGACAGAGTAACCTTAAAAACGACCAAATAGGGCTGTCAAATGAAAGGTTTTCTTCAGGAAATATTACACGACAAACTTATGAATTTCTAACCGGAGCGGTCTTGTAGTTTCGACTACTATACAATTACTAAAAACGGTAATTTCATGTTGATTTTACAAGTGCCACACGTAGAGTAAACAGTCTAAACCATATATAATTAGCTGGTTACTTTAAAATTTACAAACATTTCCATAGTAAAATTCACGAGCCTAAATTGTAATGCCTACAATTTAGCACGTTAAATTAAGCTGCAGTGTCCCTGTAAATTTTACAGGAGTTTTATTATAAATACTACAAAACGTTTCTTGTTATTAAACTGGAAACTCTTGTAAATTTGACAATGGAGAACTAAAATCAACATTTATTCTTTTAGTAATTATAAAAAAATCTTTCCTGTTTATTTGACATTTACCAATTCTTATTGCAAATTACGAAATAACTGGTAAAAATTACGGGAGTCGCACGGCTACAACGGTTTCCAGGAACTTCTTGTAAATTTAACTAGCTTATTTTCTCTCAGTGAGGGCATGTTTTTTGTAAAGCTCGGAAGCCCTAAACCGCCCGATTTGGACGCAGTGTAAAAAAAAAACCGTTGTTGAGGCTCGAGGCAGCTACATCGCAAACGTTCCAAATGAGTCACTAAATTGTCGGTAAACGGGTTAGTCTTACCATTATGTCCGAAAGAAATACCAAGGTACTTGAAGTAATCTGTCGCAGATATAGGGCGGTCTTCTATACCGCCGAGTTGAAATGAAGGAGACTGAGCCACGACGATCTTACCCGATTTACCGATCTTGCGAAAGACTAGAGAGTAGCACTTCTTGGCATTGACCTGCAACCCGCGAGCCGAGAAAAATACAGTGGCACAGTCAAGGAGCGCATGCATCCCGAACTCAGATTCCGATACAAGAAATAAGTCGTCCGCAAACGCGAGGACATATAGACGATGATCGCCGAGGGGGATACCGATGGTCGAAGGTATAGAGTCGAGGAGCTCGTCAAGGACAGCATTAAATAGGAGGGGTGATAGGGGGTCACCCTGTTTCACGCCCCGCGTCATGGCAAACGGACCGCAGTTGACCGAACCACAAGAGATTGATGTATTGGCGAACGCATAAGTGTTGAGAATATACGAAACTGTTTCGGGCTCAAGGCATAAGCGGGTTAATGCCCGAGAAAGACTATTGGGACCGACTGAGTCGAAGGCCTTAGCGAGCGACGACGTTTTTTCGCTGAGTTACGCGCGTAGTCGAGGAGTAATGTATTCGCCATCGCGCCGTCGGCCGAAATGAAAGTTTGTTGGGCAGGGTTGAGAGTCATCGCTAAACGTAATCGAGCGGCTAGAATGTGGTGGAAGACGCGAACCAGGAGAAACAAAATCGTAATTGGTCGCCAATTGGTCGCACGCGTGAGGTCACCTGACTTGGGAATTAAGACCGTACGGCATTGTTTAAGCGCAGATGGAAAATGCTTCAAAAAAGAAGACATTAAAAATAAATGTAAGGTCGGACATTTGGAGGGACGAGGAAATATGTTGGAGCGCGACGCGATTTCGAAATGACGGACGCGGAGGAAAACAACTTGCCAAAGGTTGATATCCGAAAAACTGGGGACCGCCGAAGTGTCCAAGTAAGGGTCCAGTATGAGCTTTGAAAGCTTCTTTTTATTTTTTTTAAATAGGGTTTGATAGTGGGCATACCGACGCCTCTTTTGTGTGCGCGAAGGAACGGCCTGGCTGAAGCTGTGGTTAGTTCGTTGAGGTTTTAGAGGGAAACGCCGACTAAGGACATCCGCCAGAGCAGCCAGAGTGTTAGCGTCACCAGCAAGGACAAGTTGCCCAACCTCAAGGAAGTCAGCAGGCGTTGACTCATCAGCAATATAGGCTGCAAACCAGGCATTGAACCGATTCTCAGGTGGGTCGTGAGCAGCCTCATTCAACTGGAGAGCCGGAGGAAATAACTCAGGAGGACAATTAATCGAGCCTGAGGGATAGCTAGATGTAGGATTAGTGGTTAGTAAGTGTTCAGTTCGTAAGGTTGAGACTAGGGACCGGTATGCCGGGTCGCGACGCTTAGCCTTAATGGCTGTGATTGGCCTCGTGGTACATTTTGTTGACAGTAGTTGGTTAATGTTAGACGTGGTAGCAGGTAGTAAGCTCTCGAGAGCCGCTAACGCGCGCGATTCGTCCTCGTGCCAATAACGATAACTAGCACTGCGGGAATGCTTAATTGCGTACTCAGAAGGGTGTTTATTTATTAATAGTGGCTGTAGCCATGATAAAATGAGGTTGAAATTAAAACAGGGGGATTAATAGGCTACATGCGCCCGATATAGCCGAGCTTGACGATTGTAAACTTCGCATCACGTGTCGCTGGTTTCATGATAAACATCAAAAGAGGTACGATGACGGCGATTGTGATTCCAGCAGTTAAAGCAGGTAGGATCATCGTCAGAAGCGCATTGGGTGTAAGTATGGGCTTTACTTCAATACCCAAGAGAGAACTAGGACATTGAGCACTTGTGTGCCCGTAATCTTGACAGTGAAAGCATCGACGAATATTGATACGCTCGCGAAAAGAGCACTGACGGAAACCGATATACAGTTTGCCTCGGCTTAAGATAGCCTGAAAGTGATCGGGAGGTAGTTACAACACGCAGTTTTTACCACGGTTAGTGGTATATAGGGATTTTACGGAAAAGTCCGATGGTGATGCTTCTAACTTGTTCTGGCGGATCACAGAAGGGATAATGTGATCATCAATAGGGAATCATAAATCTGGTAAATTACCAATTGGGGGCGGTGGAGTTGTGGTACGTCACACCGAACGGCATTGGACAGCGTAGGGTCCTCAGTAACAAAAGCACGAAGAGCGTCCAAGTCACGCTTTTCTGAAAGCGAAATAACGACACCGATATTGGCGTAATATCGCACCCGGACAACACCAATGTTAAGTTGAGCCGCCTTCACCGCGTCGCGAAGTTGAAAGTGTAGTTGTTGCGAAGAACCCCCTTCGCCCGTGGGGTAGAAAACTAGCGTGGGAACGCCAGAGGCGTCGGGTAGCGGTATGGGTAGTCGCGAAGCAGTCTGGACACGTGACGTTTCCGAACGGTTTGGAAGACGAGGAGTGGACGCTGCTTGAGAGAACAGCGGCTTCGGTGACGTAGCGTCAACGTCCACAGACGGAATATTTGCGGTGGTTCGTGTTTGGGCGAGCAGTTTATCTGTAATCCGTTTATTTTCAGCGTACGTGCCCTCAATATGATCAGCAGTACTTTGCAGGTCAAGGCCCATAGAGCGTGAGCAGATTTGCGGTAGGCCTTGTTGAATATTTTTTCCCTACCACCCACACTTAGAGCGTATTGCCGTGAGGCTTTGTGCTCCAGGAAGATTTAATGGAGTGTGAGACCCTACGCGGCCCAACACTGACGTGGGCCGCTAGGTCGTATGTGTGTAAACAGGAAAGGAAATGAGGTTTACTCGGGAGGTGACGGAAGGTGGAATTGGGGTAAGTCACCTCCGGCGGACACGGGACAGTCGGCACCTATAGGGTAGGATCGCCGACATGTGTCGTATTCCCTCAAACTTTGCAACCCAGAAGCTTGGCTTACAGGAGTGCGCCACACTCCCGGCATGTTGAATACTTTCTTATTTGACGAAGTGCGAGAGGTGAGCAACGCCTCAAATTTGGCGGAGAGCTCCAACAGGCGAGAGATAGGCGTGTGAGACGTAGCCAAAGGGCAACGGTGAAGCGGGATGCTGATTCGTCTCAACCTGATTAGAATCGACGTGGGACTGAGTAAACGAGTCCAGTGAATTTGGAGAATTGTCAAGGTTTATGGCACTAGAGGCAACGCCGTTAAGAGATTCACGCGGTATAGGCGTTTTGGATTTTAAAGCAGCATCGTCTTCGTCAGAACTAGATCCCGGCATGATGAAATACGGCGTAAAATGTCGAAGAACCTATTTTTAAGTCACAAAACCGTGAAAAAACCGTTTTCAAAAAATTTGTGCACAAAATTGCATGTGTGCGCGATCCGGAAGGCAACTATGGGTATGCGCGCGATTCTTAAGGCTATGACTGAAAACCGAAATACAGTAAATTGCTCATAAATCACCAAAAATTAGCGTAGAGAGTCAAGATTGGGCTTAAAAGAATGAGCGTGAATAGCCCCTGCTCACGTTTTTTTTTCCGATGTAGTTTGATGTGAGAAAAAATATGGTGCCAAAATCTTTCGGCGCAAATAAAGGGAAGTTAAAAAAATTTATTTTTAGAGTCGGAATTTCAAAAATACGAACCTAACCAAACCAAACCTAACCTAACCTTATCTAACCTAGACAACGAAATAAATGAGATTTAAGGCAATTTTAACAAAATTTATTTTAAAAAAGAAGCAAAGAATTGGTAGGGAAAATATTATTTAATAAAAGTTTCAAAAAAGGTTCAAAATTCAGTCATTTGGAGCTGGCCCGGCAGCTTGTAAATCCTCTTCTGATGGTTTCGCGGGATCATACAAACGGGCGGGCACCTCCAAAAATGCCAAAAAACATTTTTTTTTCTCTTCGCGCCCACATTCTAAACATGTACATGGCAAAATATCCGAAATAGAAATGTTTCCTTCGCCCTCCTCTCGGCATTGCGGCTTTGGCATGCGCCCAAGCGCCTTTAATTTTGTTTGTGTGTACGCCGGACACTGGATCTTTGAAGTTTTTTGAATGATTGACTGTATAGTGCTGGAATCCTTCCTGGTGTAACAAATCATACGATTTCCAACAATCAGTGTGGATTGTAGTACCAGGAAGGATCCAGTTCTTCAATATCGGAACCAGTGTCGCGGCGTCTCTCTTCTCCACAGGTACCATAAAGAATCTCCCACTCTCCCTCTCGACTCCTCCTAGGACCCACTGTCCCTCCACTCTTTTTCCCCTATGGTACTTTCTTTTACCAAATTTTGATTCATCCACCTCAACTGTTTTTCCAACACCGCCAATTACCTTATTCCGGCTAAAAACTGCATCATATGCCACTTCTCTACAAAATTTTGCCAGTCTATTAATGTCTTTGCAGAGACGTAAATTTCCTGCGACACATATGTCTGGGGATTGACGTTGTAAAGGTAATAATGCACAATGAGAAGAATTTCTCTTAGGTTTAGCTTAGATCTTTCAAAGAAAGAGTTTTTTTCGAATTGAAACTTCAGTTTTACAGGTCCTTTTCTCCTTTCTCTTTTCGACTTTTCTTTTCCTTTGGCATCGCCAAGCATATTCGTCAATGTTTTTTCCCTGGCCGAGAAAATACCCTTGGCTCGTTGCAAACGGTGCAAATTCTTGAATCAGCAGTTAATTTTTCTCTTTTAACCACTGAATAACATCTAATTTTTTCTACACATATCGTGTATCTCGAAAGCGGTTATAAGGTCCGCTTGTGGAACTAAAACTTCTTCCTCCGAAGATGAAGATGAACCCGAATCCGAAGAATTCGACATTTATTTTTTTTGAAATAGGCGCCCCTTCCAAAAAGTTTTGAAAAAATGTTCTTAGTCTGAGTCAGTTCAGTTCTTCCTACAAACAGGAAGTAGTTTCCCCGCATAGCCTAGTTCACAAATGGCCGGCCAAATCGTCATTTGGATAGCTTTTTTCCCCATTTTCATCCCGTTTGTGGCCGCCATTTTTTTAAGGGGAAAAATTTTGAGAGTGGGTCCTTTTTCGTTGTCATTTTCATTTTTTATGAGGATTTGCACATGGCTGGATTTTAAATATAATATAAAGTAGGATTCAAGCTTTAATATAAGCCTAATTTCATAATTTTCCACCTTTTCATTGTCCCACAATCTATTTCTAAACTTGGCACTTTTTTTAAGGCGGGGAAATGAAGCTAAGCCTTGGCTTACCGTTGATTTTTGCCATTTAATTAAAAATATTTTTTTTTGTTCCTCGTTTTAAGCCCCGTTACTTGTCCATCTCGTAGCGTCGTATTTTTAAAGTTTAGATCTTTAAATGAGTGCTTTGTTTTCTTAAATATTACTTAATTGTATAAAATTTCAATATTATAATTGCGTAAAACGTCCGTATTCGTAAGAATTCAATGTTTTTCGTTGAAAGAACGCTCCTTGCATTTGAATTTCGTTCCCTCGAAACTACCCCCTTTTAACGGACTGGAGAATTTTTCTTTATCGCCGTCTTTCGGTCGCTTCAGCCCCGAAAACAGCTGTAGTGTAGTGAGAAATGTTATTTACTAAAAATGTATGCGCTCAGCCGCTCAGTGTGTTGTTGTGTTTGCATTTTAAAGCTTCTAATGGTGGTGCGCGTCGAGGTTTACGAATCCAACGTGTGTTGCGAAATGAAAATAAAGGGTGGATAGTTGCATACTGTTAGGGCCATTTCATAAAATAACATTTAAGTTTCGCGCCTTCCTCTTAGTCACATATTCGATAACAGATGGCTCCCCTACCGCTAATAGAAATATATCTAATAACCAGCAAGCCGAACAACCTCTCCTCAGTTCGCGCGCAGACTTCACCTTGTAACAATGTAAATTCTCGTTAACTATTTTTGTAATACTAAAACAGTATTAAATGTTCATGTTTAAGACACGGCTTTAATTTATAACACATACACTTAACAATTGTACCTTATCACTTGAAAGACTTGGTCGAGAGCGAAATCACACGACTCGAGAATGAGGGAATTATCAGTCCCATTCATCATGCAGAATACGCTACACCCATTGTTCCCGTTCTGAAGAAAGACAATGCGGAGATTTTAAGGTTACGACTAATAAAATCATTGACATTGAGCAGTACCCTCTACCGCGCGTTGATGACATCTTCGCCAAATTGGCCGGTTGTACCATTTTTGCCCGCCTTGATATGCAAAACGCATATAACCAACTGGAATTGGCTCCTGAATCACGAAAACATGTAGTTGTCAACACAACCAAAGGCCTTTATCAATACAACCGTTTACCCTTTGGTATTTCTTCTGCCTCAGCCATTTTCCAGCGCCACATAGACACACTTTTGCAAGATATACCATCTTGTCTGCCTTTCCAGGATGACATACTCATCGGCGCCAAAAATGACCAAGAATTACTAACGCGATTGGACAAATGTTTCGCTATTTTCGCAAATGCCGGACTTAAAGGGTATGGGAATTTACAATTTCATATCATATTTTAGCACGAAAGTGGTATTATATTACACTTTCAAGTCTCTACTTTCAAAATATAAAGTTTTTAATATAATTGAACCAAAGTTTCTATTTTTAAAATCCATTGGAAAATCACGAAAACTCAGCTTCGATATATAAATTATTTTGTCTTGTCAGCTTGTTCGGTTGGTTTATGACATCACACGGGCAAACCTATACAAGGAGCGCGAGCGCGAGCTATACCCGTCTCGTGCTCTGTCTATGCTTTGATAGCGGAGAGAGTGGCACCATCTCGCGTGTGTGACGTCAAAAACAAAAAAACGTTGTAGCCTTTCTTATAAACTTTTAAAAAGTGGATTTTAAATAATTTCATATGAAGCATTTTCAAATGCATATTGCCAAATAACTAGAAATCGGAGAATTAAAAGCTTGATATTTCTGAATTCACAGTAATTAATTCTATCTTTTGCTATATAAATCAGAGGTTTTTCAAACGAAGCTTCTCATACCCTTTAAGCTTCGCAAAGAAAAATGTGACTTTTTTGCGACCTCTGTTGATTTCCTGGGTTACCGTTTAGATGCCAGTGGTTTACATCCCCAGTTATCGAAACTCGCTGGCATTCATGACGCACCGGCACCAACCAACACGGATGAATTACGCTCTTTCTTGGGCCTCGTAAATTATTATGCCCGCTTCATCAAGAACTCAGCAATGCTTCTCGCGCCATTGTACGACCTTCTACACAAAACAGTCGCATGGCAGTGGACTGACCTCCATCAGAATGCCTTTCAAGATGCCAAAGCTGCGATCCAATCATCGGACGTACTGGTTCTATTCGACCCCCAACGCGAAGTTATCCTTGCCTGTGATGCTTCCCCCGTTGGAATAGGCGCTGTAATTTCACATGCCATGGACGATGGCGAACGTCCTATAGCTTTTGCGTCACGGACATTATCACCCGCTGAACGTAACTACCCGCAGATAGAACGAGAGGCGCTAGCTATCGTTTTCGGCGTCACTCGTCATCGCGATTATCTCTTGGGCAAGCGATTTAAACTCGTGACGGATCACAAACCACTTCTGGCCATATTCTCCGAAAATAAACCAGTTCCGCCAATGGCCGCAGCTCGTTTGCAACGATGGGCCTTAATCCTTTCGAGTTATGATTACACTATTGAATACAAAAAGGGGCGTGATCATTGTAACGCAGACGCTCTAAGTCGTCTTCCGCTCCCGTCGACGATCCGCGATCCCCCACTTCCGTCAGAGCTTGTATTATTACTACAACCGGGTTCCATCGCACCCGTCACAGCCACTGATCTTGCCGATGCCACTACCCAAGACCAAACATTGGCCAAAGTACTACGATACGTCCGCAACGGATGGCCTTTACGCGTTACCTGTACCGACCTGAAGCCGTTTTACACCCTTCGTCACGAACTGTCAGTAGACAATAACATTCTACTCTTCGGTAACAGAACCGTTATTCCCGTTGCACTGCGCTCCAAACTGCTTGCTGAACTTCACAGCACCCATCAGCGCGTCCGTCCTATGAAAGAACTTGCCCGTTCCAAGTTTTGGTGGCCCGGATTAAATGCCGATATAGCAGCTGTCTCTGCCACTTGCCTCACGTGCAGAGAGCAGGCTCCCATGCCCGCCAAACATTACTCCCCATGGCCTATTGCCTCTGCCCCATGGCGTCGTATCCATGTCGACTTCGCCGGTCCTTTGGACAATCATTATCTGTTGATCACCGTGGATTCTTTTTCCAAGTGGATGGAAATCGATATAACTACGTCAACCTCATCTGCCACCGTTATATCTTGCCTCCGAACGCACATGTCCCGATTCGGTATTCCGCCCACACTCGTATCGGACAACGCCACCTGCTTTACGAGTTCCGAAAACAACGGTATCGAACACCTAACCATCGCTCCTTACCACCCTGAAAGCAACGGTCAAGCCGAACGTTTTGTTCGTACTGTTAAAACTACCTTGCGAAAGCTTACGGGAGGATCATCGCCAGAAATACGCGTTATCGAAACCGGACTTGACCATTTCCACACGGGAACTCTTCGACATCGACTCGACAGACTTTTGATAAACTATCGAAGAACACCCATACACAGTAACTTATCACCGGCAGAATTAATGCTCAACCGCCCCATACTGACCAAACTAGATCTTTGCCGACCGGAACAACTCGAACACAAGAACAAACTACCACTCACTTCCACTTTACCATCGATCACTGAGGGAACATTAGTACATGTTCGCAACTATGGCAAAGGTGCTAAATGGTTACCGGGTCAAATCATTGCCCCCATTGGAACCATGATGTTTCGCGTTCGAACCAACGACAATCAGATCATTCAACGCCATAGAAACCAAATTCGCTTCCGCACACCCAACACCGAGGTTTCATTTTCTTTTTTATCAAATAATTTGCATTTTCAGTTTTCTTGGTATTTCTTGGCATTGCCCGCGGCTCTACTTCAAAAATATTGGGTTGATTTTCATCTAATTTACATTCTTTTAACTCCTTATTAACATCTGTTACTATTTCATGATACACATCCTTAGGAGCAGTAGCCTTCGTTGTTAAAGTTTTCACACAAGTTAACGTTGAACGATTTGTTGGAAACCAATTGCGTTTTTTTTTTCTTTGTATTCCCATGGGGTCTATCAACCCACAATTTTTCATTCCCTTTGTAGTGTACCAAAACAGGATATGGACCCTTATCCACATCAAGGGTATAGACGTGCTTTTGGAACTTATTACAGCCTTTAGCAGAATTATTAGACCTTACATAGAAAGTCCGTTTAATAATAGATGGTTGCTTTTTGTTTGATGCAGTTGCCTTTAACTGCCAACGCATCCCATCATTGAAAAGGTCTTTCACTTTCATTACATCACTTCTGGATAAAATAAAAATATCACCTCCTTTTATCCTCTTCTTTGGACAGAATTTTAGAATATTTTGATCAAAAGCGCCATCTTCCACTGAATTTAAAACCTTATAGCGATTTCCACTGACTGCTCCAAAGAGTGCTCTCAGTGTCAGGATGACGTAGCTGCCCTCAGCGAGTTTTGGAGAGAATAGTTTCGTCAGTGGAACACGATCGAGAGGTCAGAGCGCGCTCTGAATAATCAAAATTGGCGCCGGAGACGAAATTGCAATAAAGTGTTTATATCTTGACGCAAATGGGCCGAAACCAATTAATAGAATTAACATTTCAATTAATTTTCAAAAAATCTATTTTGAATAATGATCGACAACGTCTCTGATATAATTATTGGCTTTAGGAAGAGGCGTAATATCTTTAAAGTAATGATAAAACCTCGTATTCTTCATCTTCAGAACTTTAAGAAGATGATTCCAGAAATAAATAAGCATAAGCGAGAGCCTGTCTTCTATGAGATACCCCATGGTCCGCCATTTTAATTTTATTACGTCATACTCGAGCACCGTCGCTCCGTCGAATTTTTCAGAGCACGAAAGAGCAATTCTCGGGCAGTTTTTGGGGTCAGTGGAAAACGCGATTCTGGGCGAGTGTTGCACTCGTGTTCCCAGTGGCGGACGAAAACGCGCCGAGAGTGCACTTAGAGTGCTCTAGTGCAGTCAGTGGAAATCGCTATGAATCACGTGTCTCATGTCCAGAGTTTGGTGAACTATACTTTTAAAAGCCAAAGACTTCTTGCATTCAGCTTCAACAAATTCGTTACATTTCATTTCATTGCAAGGTATGTAACATTTGTCACTGTCTTTTGGAGGCTCTTTTTTGGCCCGATACTTATGAAATTGCAAATGATGGACACGCTTATCCCTATCACAATCATCAGTACAATCACTACTGCCAACATTATCTGATGGGACATAATTGTCTTCAGACAAATCCTCGATAGTACTCATTGTTAAACGTTTGTCAAAATTTTATCAGCTATCACTATTAATATTTTTAGAGTTTTGTATTAATACAAGAGGATTAGAATCATCTCTCTCAAATTGTCGCTGAAACAGTGGTGTCTTATTTTTACATTATAAGCCAACAAAGTGGCTTCTAGCTCTCTAAAGTCACCGAAATAGTCGCATCATATTCTGAGCCAAGTGGCTTTTCTCAAACTATCACTGAAATAGTGGACTCTTTTAATGTTATGAGCCAAGTGGCTTTGAGCTCTTAGAATTTGTCACTGAAATAGTGGCCTCTTAGAGTAATATTATAAGCCAAGTGGCTTTGAACTCTGTGAAATTGTCACTGAAATAAGTGGCCTCTTAGATTAATGTTATGAGCCAAGTGGCTTTGAGCTCTGTGAAATTGTCACTAAAAGTAGCATCCTATTAAAAGCCTTTGAACTACATGAAATGTAGAAATGTCACTAAAAGAGTGGCACTCTATTATAAGCCAAGTGGCTTACAGCTCTATATTTAAGTCACTACTGTGGCTATTATTATAAGACAAGTGCATGGGTTCAGGCCAAATGGCCTAATTTTTTTATATTAGTAATACTAACAAAACTAACTTAACTACATTACTACACACAAAAGGGCAAAGGCTTAAAGTTGCCAATCGGCCATAAGTACTATTAGATTTATGCTTTTAGCAATTAATATATTTCAGAACCTCATATTAATTTCACAAAATGATGCAAATCGAAAAGTAATATAGATTAAATGTGGTATTACCATTAACTTAAAAAGTTACAATGCACTATAAAGCGGTACAGTACTATACGAACCAAACACGTTCTTTCAATGATACCATGGAATTAGTGTAGAAGCTTACGCTTCATGGATATATCACTCATCTTTAAACACGCACCACATTTATTCCTAGTCTGAAATGGTGCGAACTGGTTTGTGACGTAGAATTTGAGGCAAATTCAGTGGAGGAGGGGGGGGGGGTTAGTGGCACGCGCGTTTGTGACGTGGAATTTAAATCAAATACAGAGGAGGAGGGGGGCGTTAGTGGCACGCGCGTTTGTGACGTGGAATTTAAATCAAATACAGAGGAGGGGGGGCGTTAGTGGCACGCGCGTTTGTGACGTGGAATTTAAATCAAATACAGAGGAGGAGGGGGCGTTAGTGGCACGCGCGTTTGTGACGTGGAATTTAAATCAAATACAGAGGAGCAGGGGGGTGAGTAGCACGCGCGCGGAGAGAAAAAAGAAAGTTTACCTATATTTCTACGTCATCAGCGAGCTTGTAGGGATCCGCGCGAATTTTTATGACATAAATGTGGTTAAAATCGAATAGACATATTCACACTTATGGTCGCGCATGAGCAGTTTGAATGTTTGGGGGCATGATTTTTCCGCTTCTATGGAGCTAACGTGTAAACTAAACTACGATGGACGTGCATGTGGGAGAACTTGGAAATTTAATATTAAAATAAATTGCCTAGTATTTAAAACCGAGATAGTACAATTAAAACCATGTTAAGAAATAAAGTGTTAAATTTCTTATAGAAACGGTGCATAACTCACTAAGCCTTGACGACGGTATGGGATCATCGCTTCATCGGCGAATAGACGGCGATGTCCGCCGATGCCGTGCCACGGCCAACTTAGATTACCGGTGGTAGAAGGCCTGCCAGCTTCACCCAAGCCCCATGTTAAAAAACGACTAGCAAAATCGCCCCTATTTCCAACTTTCGCCGTTAGGTGCGCTACCAACCCAGATTTCCTCCTAATGCATTTTCTATGGGAAAAAAAATTCGGACTCGATTTTTAAAGTTCTTTGAAATTTTTTTATTTTGTCACTAAACATTTATTATTTAAAATAACACTAAAAAAGGGGAAATGGATTTAATAATCTCCAAATATATATATATATATATATAATAAAATATATTTATTTTATTTTTTTTTATTTTAATTTTTATTATTATTTTTTTCATTTATTTATAAGATTATTCGTAATAATATCCACGTCCTCTTCGACCCCGGCCTAGGCCACCTCTCACCTGCCAGTATGGCCCTTTGTTTGCATAGCGACGGCCACGCCCCCGGGTTCGGCTGGGTCCAGCAGAGCCTTCGTCCTCCGCATGTTCCTAATGGATAAAGTAACATGGTATAAAAAATTAGTACTGATTTTCTGCCCATTTCAATCCACCTTTTAAATGGAGTCAACGACTGAGTAAATTCAAAAATTACAATGGAGCTTACATACTTTTCCGGCCCTTCGATTTTTTCTAAGCCTTGTAAGCCTTTCGGGGCTTTATCATGCTCGTCCAGCAATTGCTGGCCAAAGAGATTATTTGCAGGCGGCGGCGGGGGTTTTTATCCCCGCCAACATTTAGTTTTTTATCTTTTACAAAGAGCTTGTGGCGCTTAAGGCGCCACTTGTGAGAAAAAATGTAACTAAGAAATAGATGAAGCAGACGACTGCGGAGGAACGTGGAGGACGTCGTTACAACATGTATACAGCCTTACCTTTATATAAATTTCTCTGTAAGAAGTTTCGCCGTTCCCCAGATATGCCAAACCGTTTTAACATCAAAAAACAAAAACTTCCAGTTAAGACTTTATTTTAATTGTATTTATGAAAATATTTAAGTTGAGAAAAAAATTATTTTTGTCGGTAGAACTGCGACCGTCCCCTTTTTCCTCTGCCGCCCCTTCCCCATCTTCCTCTACCACCTTCCTGCGAGCGAGGATAACTGTCGTGCTCCTCTTCTTCTTCCGCCATGTGGGCTCCCTGTGGGCAAAAATATTATACCATTATCTCTTGATGTCTGCCCCTTTTACGTTATGTATGACACATGGACCGTGATTATATCTTACACCCCATAATGAGACTCCTTTACTCATGGCATTCAAAACACCTTACGCCCGGTAAATTGGTAATTCAAAACGTCCTTAAATTACAAGAAATCCTATACCCAAAAAAAAAATTTACTCAAATTAGCTTCACGAAACATAGGCCCATAAAACTACTTTGTTCAGACAATTAATACTTACAAATTTCTTGGTGGCCTCTTCTAAATTATTTAGGGCATCTTGAAATTGAGGCCCGAATAGGTTCGCCTGGTCATTCCAGTCCTCAACGGACATCAAAGCAGACACCGTCCTGGCCACTAGCCGTGGCCTAACGTGCTGGATAGCGTTGCTTCGTGTTAAAGATCGCAACTGCGTAGTTAGTTTTCGTATCTCTTTCTTGTGTTTTTCTTTTTCCTCCATGTTTTCCACCGTCTACGTTAAGAAAATAAAATTCTAAGTTTGTTGGACTACGTTCATAATACGTTCTTCGTAATTACTTACCGCAATGTTTATAAAATTTAGGCTATTAATGCCGATTTCCTCGGCTTTAAAAAGTGCTCTTTCGATAGTGAGCCCCTCGGGAGTAAGCAGAACAGCAACAAGATTATCAATTTTGAGGGCATTCATGTTTCCGGTAAAATAAATTTGACTAAGAAAATATAACCGCGTCCTCACCAACTAACCAATACTCTAGAGTGACGGAGAACAGAATGTCTACGTAGTCTCGTAGAGCGAATCGCGAACCCCTATATAGATACAACCCGGACGTTCTCACGCAATAGGGTGCCCTCAAGCGGACCGAAAATGAAGCTCATGCCGTTTTCCAATAGGTGCTAGTAATCTGCCACCAAGGAGCACAATTTAATATGACGTAGCTGTATTTTCAGTCATTCACAAGGAAACTTTCACTCACTACTCAGCAAAACTTGTTGCAACCATAAGAGTGTAGAGGGATTTAAAGACCCCTAAATAACGTGTAGGGTGGTCGAAAGGACCCAAAACCCAACTTCACGGAGGTCGCTAGGTTTATGGGAGAGAAAAACGTTCTGTCGTATGAAATGGAAAGTTTTCTGAGTCACGCTCTCCCCATACCCCTTTTTTTTTGTATTGAAGCTAGTTTTTTTTTTTTGAAGAAAGAAAGGCAGAAGTAAAAGAAGAGCGCGAGTGGAAGGATGTACTTCCTCACGAAACATTAAAATTTTCAATTTTAAACCTAAAGAAGAGTATTCGTGATTATTTCGGAACTAATGTTACAACAAAACTACTCCATGGAAAGCGGCATTAATTTTTTCTCCGTATTTTAACGTTGCCAGGCAACGATTTTAACAACCAATTTTTATGCCGTATTATTTAAGGAGATCTATGTGCGTTCAACGCTTTATTGATTAAAATTAACGCGATTACAGTTGAAAATTGCGGTTTTTACCTCTCCGTGTGACGTAGTCCAGGAGAGGTTCTGTAACGGCCGTGTCTGTCTGTGTGTGTGTGTGTGTGTGTGTCTGTCTGTCTGTTGTTACACCCACGTGATCGCGTTCGCAGTTTGCGTATCGGAGCAAACGTGTTCGCCATTTCCGAACTGCTTTCACAGTCACGGAAATGGCTCCTCTACTTGAGTTCTCACACCACCATCTTCTGGTCTTTGTCCATTCCACTTGGACACCAGTCTGTTCTTACTGGCTTCTAATCACCACCATCTTCTGTTCTTTGTCAATCCCACATTGAAACCAGTCTGCACTTACACTGGCTACTAACACCACCATCCACTGGTCTTCCGTCTATTCCACATAGACACCAATCTGTATCATTCGCTTCGAACACCACCATCTACTGGTCTTCCGTCTATTCCACATAGACACCAATCTGTATCATTGGCTTCTACTTCATTATCATCGTTTGGTTTTAGGATATACGCGGCGATCAGCTAGGGTTACGAGAAACGTCTAGCCTCCCTAAGGTGGGATCGCCACCAAAGGTTTTCGCAATTGCGCTTTTTCCTTACTATTATAATGGAAACGAATCGTATATATACCCCAAAATTTGAAGAAAGCGGGCAAGAGGGGTACCCTTCACTTTAAACATCAATACTAGCAAAGTTTGAGATGATAATAGGTATAACTTTATTTTAAACGATTTAACTATTATTAATGTTAATTATTGAAGATTAAAATAATTAAAAATAATTATATTTATTTAAATATTAAAGATAAACCTCTCGTGCAAAGAGAGAGATTATCATTGCCTCCTATATCTACCAAGGCCCGTGCATGCGATATATTTTTCAAAACAACAACAAAAATTGGAAGCTCCTCTCAGAAACAATAATTTCTTTTCTCTGTATATGAAATGAAAATATGGATAATTTTGCGCTCCTTCTTTAATGGTATGAATCCTTGCCTGTCTATTAATATTTTACGTAGGAGTAATACGTTTTTAGCGAAGTCTAGAGAGGATAAACATAAGCGAGATTGTTTCGGAAAAAAAATACTGCTTCCACTCCTTGTTACTGTTGTATAGAGTAATCATGATAAAAGCTTAAAAAATTACGAGAGGACAGACCTTTTTACCTCTCCGTGTGACGTAGTCCAGGAGAGGTTCTGTAACGGCCGTGTCTGTGTGTCTGTCTGTCTGTCCGTTGTTACACCCACGTGACCGCGTTCGCAGTTAGCGTATCGGAGCAAACGTGTTCGCCATTTCCGAACTGCTTTCACAGTCACGGAAATGGCTCCTCTACTTGAGTTCTCACACCACCATCTTCTGATCTTTGTCCATCCCACACGGACACCAGTCTGTTCTTACTGGCTTCTAATCACCGCCATCTTTTGGTCTTCGTCCATCCCTTACGGACACCAGTCTGTTCTTACTGGCTTCTAATCACCACCATCTTCTGTTCTTTGTCATTCCCACATTGACACCAGTCTGCACTTACACTGGCTTCTAACACCACCATCCACTGGTCTTTCGTCTATTCCACATAGACACCAATCTGTATAATTGGCTTCTTCTCCATTATCATCGTTTGGTTTTAGGATATACGCGGCGATCAGCTAGGGTTACGAGAAACGTCTAGCCTCCCTAAGGTGGGATCGCCACCAAAGGTTTTCGCAATTGCGCTTTTTCCTTACTATTATAATGGAAACGAATCGTATATATTCCCCAAAATTTGAAGAAAGCGGGCAAGAGGGGTACCCTTCACTTTAAACGTCAATATTAGCAAAGTTTGAGATGATAATAGGTATAACTTTATTTTAAACGATTTAACTATTATTAATGTTAATTATTGAAGATTTAAATAATTAAAAATAATTATATTTATTTAAATATTAAAGATAAACCTCTCGTGCAAAGAGAGAGATTATCATCGCCTCCTATATCTAACAAGGCCCGTGCATGCGATATATTTCCTTCATTGCCTTCTATATCTATCAAGGCCCGTGCATTGTGATATATTTCATTCATTGCCTCCTATATCTATCAAGGCCCGTGCATTTC
Source organism: Phalangium opilio (assembly GCF_054372755.1). Classification (NCBI taxonomy): domain Eukaryota; kingdom Metazoa; phylum Arthropoda; class Arachnida; order Opiliones; family Phalangiidae; genus Phalangium; species Phalangium opilio. The sequence continues at coordinate 1,151,045 of NW_028324179.1, read as the reverse complement.
GATATACTTTTCAAAACAACAACTAAAATGGGAAGCTCCTCTCAGAAACATAATTTCTTTTCTCTGTATATGAAATGAAAATATGGATAATATTGCGCTCCTTCTTTAATGGTATGATTCCTTGCCTGTCTATTAATATTTTATGTAGGATTAATACGTTTTTAGCGAAGTCTAGAGAGGATAAACATAAGCGAGATTGTTTCGAGAAAAAATACTGCTTCCACTAATGGGTTTATACTTGTTACTGTTGTATAGAGTAATCATGATAAAAGCTTAAAAAATTACGAGAGGACAGACCTTTTTTATCCTCTTGTTTTATTCTTAATAAGAATATAAAACATTTGTTTTGTATCAAAAAATATTTTTTGGTGCTGAGATTGCTTTAGAAAAATCCAAACGGTTAGGCTTTGGTAAAACAGACATGTGTAAGCTATTTGCAGAGATGATAATTGTTTTACATGTTTTAAATAAGACTGAAGCTTCCACTATTATGTTTGTGCTCCTTGTTTGTTTCACTGAAAACCATCTAGGTGTAGATAACAGCCAGACCAAAAATTTCAAAAATATATATTTTAAATCTAATCAGATACGCCCACCTAGTTGAAAATAGACCTATTAAATTTGCGGGAGCCATTCTTGAGAATTTTTCTTTGCTTGTAGGTTGTTAATTTATCTACCAGAAAATATTTGTGTTTTGAAGTTGGATATTAAGTCAAATTAAGTGGTTGTAAAGAGCCAGAAGGTTTTTGCCGCTTCTTTTTGTGAGTATTTGATTTTTGTATGTAAAATGGAGGAAGATAATGTTGAGAGTAAGGATGAAATGCGGAAGCGCAAAGCGCGGGAAAGGATGAGGGCAAAAAGTCGACGTTTTCATTGGATACTTAAGTCTATATAATCTTCTCGACACGGAGAGGTAATATTTTGGTTTTCCCAACTTGTTTATCCTCTTGTTTTATTCTTAATTAGAATATAAAACATTTATTTTGTATCAAAAAATATTTTTTGGTGCTAAGATTGCTTTAAAAAAATCCAAACGGTTAAGCATTGGTAAAAAAGACAAATGATATTTTTCAAATCTAATGAGATAACGCCCACCTAGTTGAAAATACCCTTTTTTATCCGCGGGAGCCATTCTTAATGAGAATTTCGATGCTAGTAGGTTGTCAATTAAACTACCGGTATATTATTGTTGTTGGAAATTGGATATTAAGTCAAATTAAGTGGTTGTAAAGTGCCAGCAGGTTTTTGCCGCTTCTTTTTGTGAGTATTTGATTTTTGTATGTAAAATGGAGGAAGATAATGTTGAGAGAGGATGAAATGCGGAAGCGCAAAGCGCGGGAAAGGATGAGGGCAAAAAGGTCGACGTTTTCATTGGATACTTAAGTTTATATAATCTTCTCGACACGGAGAGGTAATATTTTGGTTTTCCCAACTTGTTTTATTTTTCCTGATGGTTAAAAATTTTTAAATATCGTTTAAAAATTCATTTGATCTTAATTAGCGAATTAAAATGGGAAAAAAAAAACCTTTTGGGGGTGCCTAAGGGAGCAAATGTTTTAGAAAAGCATTCAATAGGTTAAAAATGGCTTTTTAATCGTGATTTGTGGTCGAACGTTTATCATAGCACAATTGTTAGGATAAACGTAATGATTAGTTTTAAAGAAAATTATTATAGTAATTGATGTGTTATACGGAGACTTTCGTATAATAAATATTAAAGCGATAAAAGTTTGAGATTTCTAAAATTTTGACTTTTCTTGTTTTAAGGTTGTTACAATTATTAAACTAACCCTTAGACACCGGCCGAGTGTGAGATATTTTTTCAACCAATAATAAAATGGGATCTTTACGGCGGCGATTTGAAAAAAATCTGTATTTTACATGGCGAGGGGCGATTTTTTGCCTATTCTAAGAAATTTAATTTTAATAAAACTTAAATAACTAATCATGATTTAAACGAATTATTAATTTTCTAGAATAATAGTAAACAATATAGTAATCCCGACTCTAATGGTCTTTCAAATGTTTAATGAAATAAACTTTAATTTCTGTTCTCACCATTGAGTCACTTGTGTTTATTAGGGGGGAATGGTGAAATTAGGCCCGAATAAAATAATGGCAGATGGACGGGCCATCGTGGAGTATAAAAGGCTGCGTCAAAAACACAGACCTGATCTGCCACTTATAAAAATAGCGGAGTCGGAAGTAAAGAGAGGTAGAAAAAGGCCGGCGTCGAAGAGTGTTTTAGAAGGTGAAGGAGAGCGATCTGGTGAAACGGCAAAAGAAAAACCACAAAAAAGATCAGAGTTGGTCTTCAGAGTATAGACATTTTTCCCTTAAAAGGAATTTGAGAATGGAGATGGAGTAACGTGCTACGAAATAGCGTTTTACAATTGCTGTTAATGGCTGCGTTCAGTAACCGGCATCAAAAACATCGATGACTAAAAGATGACATCGATGTCTTACTGAACGGTTTTTCGCGTCTTTGGGCGTGACGTCATGATGCTCATAAGATGGCCATCAGAAAAATCAGCTGTGAGAGTAGGTTTTTTTGATGAGCATCGGATTCATGACGTAAATTTCGTCATTTTGCGGCGCGACAAAAAAAAAATTGGAGGGAACTACATCCGAATCTCCTTGAATTTTAAATAATAAAGAATTGACAAATATTATCCTTATATATAATAATACTAAAAAGCAATATATTATTTCGGTAAAAAAGGATTATGACAGTTTTGATTTAATTGATAAATCGAAGTACAATATCTTTGTAAATAGTTCGGATTTATTATTTAAGCCTCTACCGTAACGTTATCATAATATCGTCGCCATTAAGAAAAGCATCGATTACACAAAATTGTGCCGTTCAACAACTGCAACGTCATCATGACGTCAAAAGAACACCGATTTCATTTTTCCAAACATCGATGTTTTTCCTGATGAGTGTTACTGAACGCAGCCAATGATTCCGGAATTAAGAAACATAATTAAAGGGTATAAAGGATCATTGAGCGATAACATTATTTTGACTTGCCTTCGTCACACTATTGAGCATGTAGAAAATTCAAATACGAGTTCCTGCGACGGTGGTATCAATTTGCGAACGGCTGTTGGTCTGCCTTTTACCCACAACCAACAATAAGATGCTAGTGAATTCTTATGGGTTCTCTTGCCAAAAACTAAGCGAATAAATGAAAACTTTTGACTCTAACGCTCTTCAAGAACTATTATGGACAAAGTCGCAAAACGTTACCAAATGCCCCAGTTGTCACCTTGAAAACAATTCCGGAAACATTATCCAAAGCTGCATCTTCACTCTTCCATTGCCAAACCTCGCTAAAATTGATTGGAAACTTCTAGTCGAAAGGATGAGACTAAAGGCTCGTTTACATGTGCGCGAGAATTAAGCTTAAAGCGGAGAGTAGAAGTTGAAAGTCGAATCTTTTTCTCGCGCCTAAAAAATCGCGTCTGCCAAAAGCGTTTGTTCCCGCTGCTCCACCCGCTCCTTCGTTTACATACGAGCTGGGCGGTAGCATGAGCCTAGATTGCAGAGTTGCCTTTCAGTCGGAAGTAAACAACTAAAATGGCGTCGACTGTCGTTAGTTTGCTTCTGGTTAAAAAGAAACTATTGGTTTTGAAAAACATTCGATATTTATAATAGAATGGAACGTCGTTGGTGGGTACATCCTATATGGAGATATAGAAACAAAGAAGGCTATTTTCGCCTTTTGGATTAACCTTATTTATATATATTTTCTCTACTTGGGCTTGAGAATAATGTTGTTTTAATTGTCAAGCTTAAAAGGATGAGGCAAATGATTACACGTATTTAAAAATTTTATCTTGTTCTTTTCTTTCTTTTAAAGACATTCTCAATGGTGGTGCCTAGGCCTATTTCGCGAGATAAACAAACGCAAAAATATCAAACGATATTCGGTCCTTGGCTATTATTGGCTTGGAAAATCACGTGACTCTTTGCGACAAGCAAACATGAGCTGACAAATCTACCACGGCAGATCGGAGCTTATTCGGAGAACCCGCTTCATCTATGAGCAACAAGCGCGACTTAAAAAGTTCTCGCTTGTTTGTAAACGGTACGCTAAGGGAACGCAAACCCCAACACGCCTCATCTCTCAGCTTTAGGCTTCGACTTTTTCCATTTCTCGCGCACATGTAAACGAGCCTTAACAATGTTGGCATGCGAAACTTCTAAACGCAGAGAAATGGATGAACATGATATATTGATTTCTGCCGGTAAGTACGTAATTCTATAGTTTCCAGGAGATACCGTTGTAAATGGTCAACTAATTAAGATTTAAACCAAAATATCGGAATTCGAAAATCAGAAAGTGGTTTTAAACCAGAGCGTTATGGAAAGTATCTTTCTAACTTGACCTCTTTATTTCGAAATCTATCGGTGACACCGTGGGAAATGTCGAGACTCTGGGTTCCCCCAAATTAAGCAGTCTTTCAAATGAAACCCCTACCATCGAACTGTTTTTACCATAGAAATACACAGTATTGTTGTCTTTTTAAAGCTTTCAGATTAAATTTATGGTTGAAAAAAATATGTACATTTCACTTGAAATAAAAATTTAATTCATACTTGTTTTGCTTCATTAAGTGGATAGAAGTAGTATAAATAGCGCTTCAGATTTATGGAAAGTAATTTTTCTAACTTGACCTGTCCGGAAGTAAATACGGAATAAGACCATGAAGTCTAGCAAGCCCACCATCTGTAGAATCATCTATACCGCGACTTTAGGGATAATTGCCCCGAATTTAGTATTAACATTTAAAATATTTGCGACGATTGTTCGAAAATATCGCCAATCATGGCATAATGGAATTTTTCTCGACGAACCAGCATGGTGGATAAGAGTTGATCTTCCTTACCACGCTAATTTAGAAAACATCAGGCAAAATGGACTGAAAAAGAGTCGGGAGTAAGTTAATTTATCCGAAACTACTATATTTTATTTCTGTTTCTATTTATTTTTTTTTCTTAAGGTGGAGAAAATCCCGTTGCCGGTGGACGGCGAGACGGAAATGGTGGAAATCCTAATTTTCTTAGGGTTTGAAGTTGACCTTCCATTAGCAGTGGTCACTCAACCTACCATTTTAAGGTTAGATCTACCATCCTTCCAACCCATCCCATATGCCGTGCTGTCTCTGCCGTCCCCCCCCCCTACACACAGTGGCGCCGCCAGGATGTTTTTACAGATAGGCTAAGGAAGATTTGGGGGGCCCCTTATAAAATTTCAAGAGAAACATTTAGTTGCACAGTGTCGATAATATTAAATTAACAACTATTTTATCATATTATTCATATAGAGAAGTTTAATATATTAAAGTTCAGTATTATCAGACAATAGACAATAAACTATAGTTTGCGAAAATAATAAAAACACGGAGTCGGAGAGAGAGGGGGATTTTCAGTTAAGGCCTCTATGAGGTCTCTATGCACTGTCGATGTGGTGAGGAAAAGGGAAATCGGTTTACCAAAACGAGTCTGACCTCGAAGTTTTATGGGACCAAAAGAAGGTTAGGTAAAGAGCGCGAAACAAACAAGATGACCCAAGGGCTGGGCTCATAATTTTAGCCACATCGTAACGAATAGAAAATTTCAGTGAATAGCCCCTCGATGCGCTACCTTTAAGTGTGATATAACGGTTACTAGTAATCCTAACTTTAATTCATTTTCTTCTGTTATAATTATAATAATGAGACACAAATAGGAAACTTGCGCACCCAATAACAGTGCAAAAATGATTAATCGTAACGCATAAGTTAACCCATAATTGAAGTACAGAAAATCAGACTGATTGGTACCTCGATGCGCTATCTTTAACTGTGCTAAAATGATTGCCCGTAATCTGTATATCAATAATTTACCTTCTTTTATAATTGTAATAGTGCGACACAAATGGAAAACCTGAGTGAGTAGCCCCACAATAACGCATACCTAAACCGTAATTGAAATACAGAAAATCCAAGTGATTAGACCCTCGTTTCCCTGACCTAAAAAATAATTACCTGGGCCGTAATCCTTACGTTCATAAATTTACTTATGTTAAAATTGTAATACACTATATTAAATATATAAAGATGCTATATACTTCGTTTAGGTTTTAAAAATTTTCGCTTACTGGAGAAATACACGTATATTCTTGGATCGTGATAAACACCGCCTTAAGACCATTCAAAAAAATATACCATCAGTATATACTAGCATTTGCATTTAAAGTTAACCTCGATTTCCTTGAATGTTTATATAGAGGAGCGGGATTGAATGTGTGAAATCCTCATAGTCGACGGGTGACAGAAATTTTAAAGGGAGAGTTTATCACCTTCCATTATATTAAGGCAATCCATTATTCGTTTATTTCGATTTATCGAGAAAACGTAAAACACAATTCACAATCATTAACCTCACTTGTACAATTAAGTTAAATGCTTAAACTAACTATTAATATCCCCATCCATGTAAAAGAAGAACGAAAAATATCACCTCACCACAATCCTCTTTCATTCACCAAAATTTTTACCACACGACTACTACTACGAGAATGAAAACAGGGTAGAGCCTCATCGTAGATGTACATCATACGATATGGCTAGAAATCAATAGCGAGATAACTTTTCTGTCTTGTCAAAAACTTTTAACACGAAAGTGTTAACCCATTTCCCATTTTGTACAATATTGTAAAAATCAGATGCCAAAAGGTTCATCATCCTTGTGAAACTTTGTCTAAACTAAATTGCCTTGTAGGCCTAGATCAAAATATTTTAAAATGGTATTTTAATATTATGGGAACCAAATTTCGGGGCCCATGTGAAATTTTTGGGTAGGCTGTAGCCTACCCAGCCTACCCTCTGGCGGCGCCACTGCCTACACATGAAATCCGGGGTGTCGAGACAATAACCGAACCGTCGTTTGTCCCTGAATTAGGTTCCGCCAGCCATAGGAAAAGACCTCAGTCTACAGGTTCAAAGAGATCTAAAAAGAAAAGGAGAGTGAAGCCCATCATCGAGACGGACAAGTTATAAAAACAAATCAATCTCGATGAGATAATGACCCAGATATTGGCAGATCCTGAACAGGATTAAAATTTTTTCACTCTTTCTTTTCATTTATATACTAAACAATAAAAAAAAATTAATATACGTAGACTCTCCCTTTTCATTTAGTCTAGAGGATATCTGCTATATTTATTTTTAATTGTGCACATTGGGTTAAAAGCATGAAAATTGGTTTACAAGCGCATAAAGATATTCTAAAACGAATAAATATTGGAGGCATTCACAAAATGTGACGTAAGAAGTGTGACAATCATTTTAACACGCCCGACTTTCGAAAATCTCCCTAATGAACGGCCCCTAAGAAGCCGATTCAAGAGAGACGAGGAAGGTGCGCTCATTTCTTTCGGGGGTTAGGGATAAACTATATAAAGTATTTTTGTCGAGTATTTGCTTATACCTTTACAAAGTTGATGAGGTATGATATGCTGATAATTACATTTTTATCTAAGTTAATATGAACAATTCCTAGTTTAATTCTTAATTTAATCCATAGAAACTTTTAATTTGCTTTAAAATTGATAAAATATTCAGATACTTTTAAAAAGTTGTCATCGGTATAACTTCAGTAATATGACTTAAGATAACTTTTTCTCTAGGGGTCAGACACTTTGCTTACAAATCATTCTCTGTTCATGCCTAGATTTTTACCAGTTTGAAATGTTTTCTGCTCATATTTATAAGCCTTGAATTTTGAGTATTCCTAGGTTAATTAAGAATGAGTAAATTAAAGTTAGTTAGTGATAGTTATTTGGAAAGAAAACCAATAGAAACGACAGCAACGGATTGGAACAAAAGTTTCATTTGCCAAGAAATTAGAAATGAGAAATTAACTTGCCCTTCAAATTTCAAAGAGAGATTCCGTTTGGCAAACTACAAAACTATAGCAAAAATTTTGATAGCCTTCAATAAGATAGGATCTTTACCCAAAAACTTTAAACATTGACCGTTTGGACGATGTAAGCGGTCTCGAAGAAACCTTTAAATTGAAGAACGCGAAATTCCGCCGACTACAAGTCGCAAACTACCCTCTCGCTATCCCAATTATTGGTTTTCAATTGTTTCCGACGACGCAACGCGAATTTAACAACTAAGCACAACGAAAGAACTGAAACGCCACTTCCACTTTTTTTAGGAACAATGATACATTCAAAAACGCGCTCAAAAGATGTGGTAGATACTTTGTACCGCTTGGGACTCTCGGTTTCCTATGATCGTGTCTATCACCAGGGACACAGAAAAATATTAATAAGAACTGTAGATACCGACGTTGTTGTCCTTAGCCTTAGATTTTTACATGCCATTAATTGCGAGAAGCTATTTGTCGCATTTGGAACTGGTAACTCTTTCCGCTACTTGAATGTGACGCAGATGGCTAGTAAGCTTGGCTACGACAAATGCCTGGCCTTGCCAACTTTTCACTCACTAACTGGATGTGATAAGACATCCAGCTTCGGCGGTAAAGGGCTACCTGGAATGCTTTCAGCGATGTAACTCCCGCTTTAAAAACTTTATCTACACCACTCGATCACCATCCAACTCGTTAAAGAATTGCTTCCCACCATAGAACGCTTTATTATTCTAATCATAATGTATGACCGATGCAGCTCAGATGAAGACATAAACTCTGCCAGACTATCCCTTTTCACTCAGAAAAACCGGCAGATTGAAAACATCCCTCCCACAAAGGATGCCTTTCTGCAACACTTATTCAGAGTCGCTTATCAAGCTGGTCATGTTTGGGGTCAATCTCTGAAGAATAATCCCCATTTGCCAGATCCTGGTAATTTTGGATGGTGCAAGAATGAATCAACAACCATCTGGCAACCACTTTGGATGACTAAACCACTGGCCGGTGTGGCTTGTAGAGAAATTATTAAGTGTGGTTGTGTGAAAGGTTGCCGAGGACAGTGTCGCTGCAAAAAGCCCAACTACCATGCACAGCTCTCTGTAAATGTGGAGGGTGCGACAGTGACATTTAAAAATTAAAATTTCTAACGCGATTAAAATTGAACTTCAGTGTTTTGTATTTCTTTGAAAATGAAAATCCAACTTGATAATGTAGAAAATAGAGACGGGCCGATACCGATCCCATATCGGTATCGGTACCGATATTTGACTTTAACCGATATATCGGTATCGGTTAAAAATTAACCGATATTTCTACCCGATTTTTTTTAAAGAAAAATATCGGTTCATTTTTAACTGATACCGATATATCGGTTAAAGTCATATGGGATCGGTATCGGCCCATCTCTACAACCTATATTATAGCATCCATTTTCTTATTGATTTCGGTAAATATATCGGTATCGGTTTAATATCGGTTTATTCGAAGGATCGGGTAAAATATCGGTATCGGTACGTATCGGTTTCCCAAGTATCGAATGATATCGGTATCGGTTAAAACTGGTATAGGTCCATCTCTAGTAGAAAATAACTAGCTTAGATATTTTTAAAGTAATAGTTTTTTTCGCCGCCTAATATATTTCAAATGGTTATTGAAGTTTTTGAAAAAAAAAAAAATATTGCTACATAAGCAAATACTCGACAAAAATACTTTATATAGTTTATCCCTAACCCCCGAAAGAAATGAGCGCACCTTCCTCGTCTCTCTTCAATCGGCTTCTTAGGGGCCGTTCATTAGAGAGATTTTCGAAAGTCGGGCGTGTTAAAATGATTGTCACACTTCTTACGTCACATTTTGTGAATGCCTCCAATCTTTATTCGTTTTAGAATATCTTTATGCGCTTGTAAACCAATTTTCATGCTTTTAACCCAATGTGCACAATTGTTTCACATATCAACCAGACTAATTTATCTAAACACACTTTTATCTTCGAAGATAAGACAGAATGAAATCTCATAAGTCTCAAAGCAGTTCGAGAAGTAAGTTCACTCTGCCATTTAATTTTTTGATTAAGCATACATTTTAACACCCCAAATAGCCAGTGCGAGATTTCTATAGTCTCAATGTCGTTCGAGGTGAAGTCGCTATATAAACTACCGAAATATTCCTCATTATTACACCCTCCATAAACGTATTAGTATTTCATAAAACTGGGATAAATGTTTCTGTGTAACACTTGTGATAAGCGGTATAAGAATGAAAACGTGCTGTTAAAACACGTATGCAAGCAGCATGACGTTTGTAATGCCCATTTGTGATCGGAAATTTGAGATAAAATATATGTTGGAAATACACATCCGCGAACAGCATGGCGATACTAAATATTCCTGTGTTAGGTGCGGAAGAAGTTTCGCGCGCGAAGCTCATCTTAACCGTCATTCCCAGATACACAGTCGAAATCCGTTACCATCACCTCAATGGTCTTCCGTCTCTACCCAACCTGACGATTCCTTTTCAGAGGATTATCCGATGGCAACATCTTCTGAAGAGCCCGCCTCTGATAATTCCTTCTCTAACAATGCCGAGGAGATGTTAGCTCTGGATGATGCCGTTCTTAGCGCTAGATATTACCCGCCAGATATTCACACCTACTTCAAACTCTTTATTACCCCTCTAATCCTCAGTGTAATTAAGTATTTGAGCGATCACATGTTTAAGAGAAAGGGGATATAGTGGAATAAATTGATTCGAGCACGTTATACTAAAGTCTTGGACGATGGTACAGAAGTTGAACACACCCCATACATCCGAAGCACATCTTAAAATTAACGAAAACGTTTTGTCAGGTTTCAATACTACATTTATTTTATCAGCTATCAACGATTTTAGTACGTTTTATTCTCCTTGTACAGCCGAATGCCCAAACCTAACTGTATATTTTTTAATAGAAAGTAAAATGCACATGCGTAATGTTTTTAAAACGATGCAGATATTTCATAATGAAATATTTTTACTAAAGCTATTTTGGTGAAAAAAACTAAGATAAGAATTATTTTAAAATATTAAATCTTTTATAATCATGGCATCCCATTGTTCTAGGATTTTTTTTACAACCGTTTCCAAAGACAGCCATCTTGTTTGACATGGTCGAAGTATTTTCTGGGGCTATATTTTTACGAATTCCTGGAATTTTTTGAATTCGGAAACTCTTTTTGCGCTATGGCTAAAATACGAATAAATGTCTCTAGGGAGATCTTCGATTGTACGCGGCAATGTCTTGCAGGCTGACGAAGCAAACAGATTGAATGAATGGCAGACGCAACCCATGACGTATAAATTAGGTCAACGCACTTTTAAATGAGCTTGAACGCCACTTATGTTCCCCATCATTACAGATGCATTATCTGCAGCAAATCCGATCAAGTTTTTTACATAGATATGTTAAAAGGGTAGATACACAATTCAATGGGAGGTCGACGCGGAAGGGGCAACGAACAGACAACCGCTATTTTCTGGGGGTAGCCGTATAAAGCGACATCTATCGGTAGCTTTAGAAACTAAATTAGGTATTAAAGTCATAGGAGTCGTGCTCTGTTTTATTAAATCATTTCTCTTTATTTAACTGCTTTAGACATAGATTATTTCTCTATTATTATTCGCCAGGAATAAGTAAAAAGAAATCTTAAATATTAAATGGTAATAATCTGTACTCGTAACGTAAACGTAAGGTAAATGAATCTTTAAATAAAAATATTGTTTTTTGCCAAGGCTAATTCTTTATCTTTACTGGGTAATGGTAAACTATTTTCTGCCCTTGAAATAAAATTAGCTTTGACAGTTTATGCCTGATGGCTTGGCCCTTCAATTTAAGATTCTTATCCTTTGCCAATTTTTAAAGTCAGTACAAGTTAATAGGTTTTTAATTAAAGTGGTTGCATGATGTTCAATACCTACTTCAACATCGTTGATATTGACAAGATGCTCTTTGTGAAACGACCTTTCATCCGGAACTTGGACATCAGCGGGTTTGTTCATATTCTTAACGGGTTTATCAACATCAATTAACGTAGGCCTGTCTTTTTTTAACATAATATTTCTGAAGTTTATGCGCTACTTGACAACTTCTTCCTCTTTGAACTATCGAGTCTCTACTTCGGAACCGTATTTCTCAATTTTAATTTTTTTCTCTAGGTTAACTAGGGTAATTAATCAAGAATATGGGCTATAACCAGAGAAATTCTGTTCGAGTGTAATGATTACTCTATGCTAAAAACTACGCGTGAGGCGTGAAGAATTCAAAGTCAGATGGTCACCTGGAACTTCTTTTTCAACTTCGTGCAAATAAAATAATTATTTTAAAACTCTTGATTGCATTAATGTTTTAAATAAAGATCATCGTTTTTATTAATACACCGTTTGCATTTTTGTAATTCTCTTTCTAAGAAAAGCTGACAACAAACAATCAGTCTTAGACGCTGCCCAATTATCAAGGTTTATGGCCTGCAGTAAATCAGGCTTAGAAAACGGAAACCTACATTTTAAACCATACATAATACGGGAGAAAATTAATCATATACCTATGAAATGAGAGTTTGTTTGAGAGAGCTAAATCCTTTCGCCAGTGTTTGAAAGCACAGTTTATAACCCTTTTTAGATTTAAAAACATTGCATTGGGGAAATACTTCCATGACTCTTTAATGTTAAACCAAAAATCAAAGAAAGTTTCATTAGTAAAAACATTTATTCCAAGTAAATTATGTACGTTCCATGTTTGAAAATATTTATTAGCGGTTAAATGTGCGCTAGATATTGTAATTATCAACCTTTATCAACTGAATAAACCCCTTTCCAAAATATTACTAAATTGGAAGTTTTTTCCCTAAATCTCGCTACCTTTTCCAAATTAATGCTAATTGGCTTATTAATTGCCACATTTAAAACAATATTGCTATTTTTGTATCCTTTACCCTAAAAAGAAGCGAACTTTTAGCCACTCGTAAAAATATTTTTTAAGTCTAATTTGAATCTCGCGCGATTTATTTGTTACCACTTCAATTTGTCTCCGATAGATGGCGTTTTATACGGCTACCCTCAGAAAATAGCGGCTGTCTGCTAGCTGTCCCTTCCGCGTTTTTTTCGTTAAGCCTAAGCCAGCGAAGTGGATCTAGACCCTTCATAGTCTATCTATAGTTCTAGGAGAGCGGTCGCTCTCTTAGATAAGACTTGATACTCCCTCTAATGCTAAAGGAGGGTTCTCTGATTGGCCGTAACGTTTTTCGTATTGTGTTTGCTGCTTTGAAATTTTGCCAGTGAACTAAAATTTGGGCCCTAAATATGTGGTTAAAATTTCAAAGAGATCCAACTAATAGTTAGTTCTATAAAGAAAAAAGTTGTTAAGGGTGGTTTTAGAATCCATAAAATTAATCAGACATTTGGTGAAAGATACAATATTCTTCCATAGACATAACATGGGATTTTTTTGAAAAATGACCTTAATTGGGATCGTGTATAAAGAAAACTAATCATTCGTTACGTTTGGGAACCATCTTAAATGAAAGATAACAGTCCATAGATGTGCCTTTTCTTAGTTTCATTAAGATCAATTAAGTTTAAGTATCGATTTTTATCATTATTAACACATACTTTGACTTACGTTGTTTTGGGTATTGGAATTACGGCGTTTTACCACTGTTAGAGACACGCATTTTAGCCCTAATTTTATATTGGACTTACAGCGTTTTTGTCGTGATTCACGCCGTTAGAGGGATATTAAGCAAGAAAAACATTGCGTTTGAGCTCTTGTAGGTGCTTTGCCCGGGTTCTTGTGGGTACTTGTGGGTTCTTGTGGGTACTTGTGGGTTCTTGTGGGTACTTGTGGGTGCTTGTAGGTACTTGTGGGTGCTTGTGGGTACTTGTGGGTGCTTTTGGGTACTTGTGGGTGCTTGTAGGTACTTGTGGGTGCTTGTAGGTACTTGTGGGTGCTTGTAGGTACTTGTGGGTGCTTGTAGGTACTTGTGGGTGCTTGTAGGTACTTGTGGGTTCTTGTGGGTACTTGTAGGTACTTGTGGGTTCTTGTGGGTACTTGTAGGTACTTGTGGGTTCTTGTGGGTACTTGTGGGTACTTGTAGGTACTTGTGGGTTCTTGTGGGTACTTGTGGGTGCTTGTGGGTACTTGTGGGTGCTTGTGGGTACTTGTGGGTGCTTGTGGGTGCTTGTAGGTACTTGTGGGTGCTTGTACGTACTTATGGGTGCTTGTAGGTACTTGTGGGTACTTGTAGGTACTTGTGTGTACTTGTAGGTACTTGTGGGTACTTGTGGGTACTTGTAGGTACTTGTGGGTACTTGTGAGTACTTGTAGGTACTTGTGGGTTCTTGTGGGTACTTGTAGGTTCTTGTGGGTTCTTCATTTAAATCCGCGCCCTCAGGCGCGTTTGCCTTTTCGCCCTCTGGCGCTTTTTCAATTTCGCCCTCGGGGGCTTTTTTCTCCGCTTCACGCCCTTTATTCACACAATTTAAGTAAAAAGGATCAATATTATTAATTTTCTCTAATGAATTTAGCTGGCCTATATTGTGGGCCATAGCGATTCAAGTTTATCTAATTTGTTATTCAAACATTTTTCAGGTATATTCCTTTTATGACATAGCGCGGTTTCAGTGGATCCCCTACGAAGTGACTCTCTCCTAAACTGCGAGTATAGGTTAACGAAGGATAGTATGCGAGATTTATAAGTACACTGAGAAATCCCTCCCACAAATCCCTCCTGCTTTTATCAAACCAAAACTGGAGTTTGTAAGTTAAATCACCTTGTAGGGATCCACTTGAGCCGCACTCTGCTATAAGAAAGTGAAATCTGGTGAAATTTACGATTTTTTATTCTTGAAAAGCGCACCAGAATGGAAATTAGAAATTTTAATGGCAAATTTATAAATATGACAGTAAAAGCATGGACAAAAAAGGGCGTGAGTAAATTTGTTTTCACGCCATAGGATAGGCAACTCCCTATCTCGGACGACAACTTATTCCGTATAAACTCTGTTACAACATCGGTTGACAGCACGCGCAAACCTAGGTCTATCTCCTAAAATTTTTTGGCTCTTGTCTGCACGTACAAAGCTACGTTGCATAGAGACCTAGGTTTGCGCGTGCTGACAACCGATGTTGTAACAGAGTTTATACAGAATAAGCTGTCGTCCGAGATAGGGAGTTGCCTATCCTATAGCGTGAAAACAAATTTACTCACGCGCATTCTTTATCCATGGTAAAAGATTGAAGATAAGATTTTTTTAGGGATCCTTTTCAGTATAAATTAAAAGTTACATCAAAACACAAGTCAAATGGTTCCCCTATGTTGACTTTCCTTTCGAACACCGGATTTTGCTTGGCGGTATTTATAACAGCGTAATTCCAGCCTGCAAATGTCTCTGCTTTCGCCAAGCCAAAACTGGAGTTCGTAAGGAAACTCAACATGTAGGGGAATCCACCATATTCCCTTTCGCCGGAAGTTAGGCTTAGCTCGGGATTCATGGGGGTGAGTAACGGGAAGAAATTGGTCTCTCGTCCGCTACAGTACATATTTTTGGCTTATGTAGCAGACGACAGACGAATTTCTTCCCTTTACTCACCCCCATGAATCCCGAGCTAAGCCTAACTTCCGGCGAAAGGGAACAAGGTGCATTACGTGACTTTTGCGGTGCTTTAATCACTGTTCTAAATCGGGTGGTAGGAACGAAGTATAGCAAATTCTAAGGGCGGTTTTGATTTTAAAATATTCTACGATGTTTTTCCCAAGGGCCACCCTAAACAAGCTTTATAACTGGAGTGTTTTAGTAATAACCACTAAATTATATTCCTCCCCAATAAATACTGAAAGGGGTCATTCATAAAGCACTCTAATAATAACCTATTTATGGGGTTTTCCTTGTGATTTAATGTCGTACAGTTCCATTTTCGACCTAAAATCGCTAATATGTACTTTAGTCCTTATTTATAAAGTGCCTAATTTCTTGGCTTCCACTGTAAAAAGGTTTGTCCTAAACGATGCCCTTCCTTATTAACTCTAGGTATGCCTCTTTATACAAATAAAATCTTTGTATGGAAAACAATTATTGAAAAATTGGCCACTACTATACAAACGACTAACTAGCACAACCTGATGATGTTTTTTCTACCTTTAATATTAGGGCAATCACGAGCTATATGGCCCGGCTTCCGACACTCGTAGCAACGCCTTTCGTACGGTTTTCCCGCATTTTTAGACCGCGGATTCCGTCCACCGCGTCCGCGACGCCCACCGCGTCCACCTCGACCGTAATTGTTAACGTTTAGGGTAAAGTTGCCGTTAAATGTGGCACCTCTCAAACCTTCCATTTTTCTAAGCCTAGGCCAGTTAACAATAAATTTAATAAACTTAATAAATTAACGTCGATTAGTTTGCTCACACTCGATTTCTTAAACTTGGTCATATAATTTAATATCGAGTTGTTAAATATATGCCTTAGTTTAAAAAAGATATGTGAAATTACAAATTATTGCTAAATTGTTCATGAAACTTACTTGAGTTTTAAGATCCTCCAAAGTTTAAATTTGACGGTTGACGGTTTGGCCAAAGCACAGCCCACTCGATCACGCAAGCGCGTGCAACTTGCGTGACCAAGTGGGCTGTGGCCAAAGATACGGCCAACTTGTTATCAAGTTCTACGGCGTACGAACGAAATACAAGCTGGCCGCCCTGCCTAAACCTATACAATATTTTTTACTAACCTATAGCAGTGCTGCCATGATAACAAAATTTCCTGCTAGCCTTTCAGTCTTTTATGTCTATGGTCTTTCAGTTTGGTAAACTTTGGTTTTACTCTTAAAAGGCCTAACTTTCTATTTTGACGCCACTTTCTTGAGATTTTTAGAATCTTGATGCCCTAAGGTAAATATTAGGGCTGTGCGAATAGTGGTTTTTCAAACCGAATCGAATACGAATCGAATAGTAAATCTGCTATTCGAAATCCGAATCGAGTACTCGTTCAAACGAATATTACTCGTTTATCAAAAAGTCATGTTCGAGTACTCGTTCTTTTCCGATTAATCGGTTTTACCAAACGAATATTCGTTTCAAAGGGATTAATCGTTTTCTAAATACACCTAACAGTACTAGTTCTTAAAAAGAGTACTAGAAAATTTTAATACTCGGTTTTATCAGACGAATATTCTTTTCAAAAGGATTAATCGTTTTCTAAATACACGTAGCAGTCTAGAAATATTGTACTTCCCCATATTCTTGAGAGAAAAAAACATCGCGAATTGCGCAATCGCGTTGAAATTCCTTAAACAAAACAGCTTCTTATATGTCATGTGACCACAGTCCCTCCCATATCCAATCGAATACTCGTTTTCTATTCGAATTTAGCCCCTTGGAAGCGATTACTCGGTTTAGGGAGCTGTATTCGTATTTAAATCGGTTATTCGAATTTCTTTTCGAATAATCGTTTCGTGATTCGAATACTCGTTTTTCTCCAAATGGCAAATTCGATTCGTTGAATCGAATAATCGATTCGAATTAAACGAATACTATTCGAAAATTCGAGTATTCGCACAGCCCTAGTAAATATTCTACCACAAGACTAATTATTGCTTTCATTTCTAATTAATTTTAATTAACACATTGTTATTTTGTTTTAATTTCGATTTCCTTATTCATTTTTTAAAATCACTTTAAGCCTACTTTTTACCTCTCCGTGTGACGTAGTCCAGGAGAGGTTCTGTAACGGCCGTGTCTGTCTGTGTGTCTGTGTGTGTGTCTGTCTGTCTGTCTGTCCGTTGTTACACCCACGTGACCGCGTTCGCAGTTTGCGTATCGGAGCAAACGTGTTCGCCATTTCCGAACTGCTTTCACAGTCACGGAAATGGCTCCTCTACTTGAGTTCTCACACCACCAATCTTCTGGTCTTTGTCCATACCACACGGACACTAGTCTGTTCTTACTGGCTGCTAATCACCACCATCTTCTGGTCTTCGTCCATTCCACGTGGACACCAGTCTGTACATACTGGCTTCTAATCACCACCATCTTCTGTTCTTTGTCAATCCCACATTGACACCCGTCTGCACTTACACTGCCTTCTAACACCACCATCCACTGGTCTTCCGTCTATTCCACATAGACACCAATCTGTATCATTGGCTTCTACTCCATTATCATCGTTTGGTTTTAGGATATACGCGGCGATCAGCTAGGGTTACGAGAAACGTCTAGCCTCCCTAAGGTAGGATCGCTACCAAAGGTTTTCGCATTTGCGGTTTTTCCTTACTATTATAATGGAAACGAATCGTATATATACCCCAAAATTTGAAGAAAGCGGGAAGAGGGGTACCCTTCACTTTAAACGTCAATATTAGCAAAGTTTGAGAAGATAATAAGTATAACTTTATTTTAAACGATTTAACTATTATTAATGTTAATTATTGAAGATTAAAATAATTAAAAATAATTATATTTATTTAAATATTAAAGATAAACCTCTCGTGCAAAGAGAGAGATTATCATTGCCTCCTATATCTCCCAAGGCCCGTGCATGCGATATATTTCCTTCATTGCCTCCTATATCTATCAAGGCCCGTGCATTGTGATATATTTCATTCATTGCATAAACATAAGCGAGATTGTTTTGGGAAAAAAATACTGCTTCCACTAATGGGTTTATACTCCTTGTTACTGTTGTATAGAGTAATCATGATAAAAGCTTAAAAAATTACGAGAGGACAGACCTTTTTTATCCTCATTCAAAAATATTTTTTGGTGCTAAGACTGCTTTAAAAAATCCAAACGGTTAGGCATTGGTAAAAAAGACAAATGATATTTTTCAAATCTTATGAGATAACGCCCACCTAGTTGAAAATTGCCGTTTTTTATCCGCGGGAGCCATTCCTTATGAGAATTTCGATGCTAGTAGGTTGTCAATTAAACTACCGGTATATTATTGTTGTTGGAAATTGGATATTAAGTCAAATTAAGTGGTTGTAAAGAGCCAGCAGGTTTTTGCCACTTCTTTTTGTGAGTATTTGATTTTTATATGTAAAATGGAGGAAGATAATGTTGAGAGTAAGGATGAAATGCGGGAGCGCAAAGCGCGGGAAAGGATGAGGGCAAAAGGTCGACGTTTTCATTGGATACTTAAGGTTATATAATCTTCTCGACACGGAGAGGTAATATTTTGGTTTTCCCGACTTGTTAAAGTGTATGTTCTCATTATTCTTTCATTTTTATATATATATATTCCAATTTTATTTAACGAAATCCGTGTGCCTTTGCAAATACATAAGGATCTGTGTGTACCTTTGCAAATCCAACGGGATCTGTGTGTACCTTTGCAAATCCAACAGGATCTGTGTGTACCTTTGTAAATTCAACAGGATCTGCGTGTACCTTTGCAAATACAAAAGGATCTGCGTGTACCTTAGCAATTTCAACAGGATCTGTGTGTACCTTAGTAATTTCAACAGGATCTGTGTGTACCTTAGTAATTTCAACAGGATCTGTGTGTACCTTTCAAATACAACAGCACAAAGGCGTTCTGTGTGTTCGTATAACGAATACAGTACAAAAGTTCCACTCATTTTTGAATAATTGAAATGTTTTCTCGAGAAAAACGAAAGAAAGTAAATAAGCGTTTACTAACGCAAAAAAGAAGAGCGGAAGCCAAGCTAAAATTGCAAGTTCAGAGTAAATCATTGAAACGTGATCAAACAAACAAACTTAAGTGTAAACGGTACTATCTTAAAAGCAAGGGGTTCTTTAAGAGAAATAATGCAAAAAACTATGTGGAGCGTAAATCTCTACTTGAGAGAGGGAAAAAAACGAAGAAAACTTCGCCGCCAGGTGGAGATGCTAATTTGCGTTCAAAAAATACAAAACCAAACAAACGGGATAAATTTGTCTTTGCGAAAAAACTCCTTAATGCGGGGATTTTCAAAACGAAAAACAAAAAGTTTATAGCTGAAAGCTATAAAAGATTTCTAGTCAAACGTCTAACTGAAAGACTGGCGGCGTCAAAGTCTCTTGACAAACGCGTGAAGTTTATCTCCCACAAGCTAAAATGCCAAGTGCTAGCTGGTAAAATATTGCATTTAAAAAGGCAATTGTATTCGGCTTACCACACCCAACTAACGACCGTTGTTAGTGAATTTAAGGATTTTGCCGAGAAAATCAAAGAAATTGGGTCCATTGATCCTGACAATTTGGCAGAAGTTGTGGGTGGAAAAAGGCTTCAAAGTAGCCTGAAAGAGGCCTATTTTTATGAAACTACCTATTATCTGATTGGAAATAATGGTAAAATATTGAAAAATGACGATGAGTCACATTATGGCAATATTTTTAAATTGGATTCTGATGGTCGTGTACGAAAAGTTCTGAAAGACCGTGCTACAAGTTCGACTAAAGAATTGTTTGTTGATGAAATGGGAAATTCTGTTGACATGAAAAACAATAACGAGACTAGTAATGTAGAACGAGTTTTACAAGTTATTGAGTCGGGAGTTGTTACGAATATTTTTAACATTGTTGAAACTGAAGAGAAGAATCCGAAAGCAAATTTTGTGATCAATGAAGGGGGGTTTATTGAAAGCCGAAACAAAACTGTATACTGGGAATGCAGTGATATTTGTAATGTTCGCACTCGAGCCATTGCAAAAGTACTAGCTTTCATAAACACAGTTGCCAATGCTAATGAAAAATCTTTGACTAAAATTTTTGAGTCTGATTTGGACCTTGGCGAATTATGAAAAGAATTTTGCAAAAAATCAAACTTGTTTATACCACCAGATGGGGACGAAATAGTGGTGAAAATAGTTCCGTTTCTAGGACACACTGCTTACTGCGCTGATAGCAAAGAGTGCCAAAGTCATTTGCGTGCTTTAGCTGAACTCGCTCCTCATTATTCGGGAATTAGAACTATTCTGAATAATATTTATCGCGTCAAAGCGTTGCTCAACGCGTTAACTAAAATTTCAACTGAAATTGAAAGTGGTGATTACGAGTCTCTGACAAAAGTCATGGCGGAATTGAGAAAAATCCTTGACACACGTGGAAAAAATTTGAATAAGGAACAAAACGATGCTCCTACAGGAAGCGTTAACGCTCCTCGGCCGAGTCTCGATGAAAGTGAAATCTTGAGTCTTTACGAGAGTCAATTCGCTCGGGCAATGCTAAACACCAACGAGTTTCACGACACGCCCTGCGACTGCTGTTTAAGATTACTGAAAAAAATCTGATTTAAGAGCAGTAGAAAAACTGGTAAACAGAGCTGTTTTTGAGAACGAGGCCTATCTGATTTTAAGAGCTGGTTGGATAATGAATAATTCCGACACGAGAGAAGCAGACATGCTTCTATGTCGTTACTGCGCCACGGATTTGGGAAAGGGTAAAGTTCCCATTAGATGTTTTCTGAACAACTTGGCGGTTGACAATCCTCCACCAGATGTCACCTCTTTAAACATGTTTGAGAAAGTTTTAATTCAGCTTGTGAAGGCCTTCCACACTGTGGTGCGGTTAGGCACCAAAACCAACTCCAACATGCAGTTTGGCACGGTTAAAGCTTTAAAGGGAAGAGTAATTTATCTTCCAATTCCCGTGGAGAAAAATTTGAAGATGATTCCTAAGACTTTGCCCACAAATCACGAACTGCATATCTTGGTAAATGGCGTTCCCACTGCGGACAAAAAAGTTTGGCAGCAGGTTGTTTGCCTCGAAAAAGTGTTGAAAGCATTCAGTGTGCTAAAAAAAATTAATCCTTTTTACAAAGACATTGATATTTCGGCAATGAATCTGGATTATATTTGTGGGACGCAAAATGTTGATGGCGGAGAAAATTCATTGACTCCCGATGAATTACTGAGCGTGACAGATCCACTAGCGCTGATCAAGGATGGCTGTGATGCGGTGCCACGTGCTCCCGCTGCGCTTCCAATGGAAACGGTGAATAGCGGTCACGACATGCAAGCTGGCCAAAACGCTTCAAATATGGGCGTGCAGGGTGAAAATCACTTGAACCTTGCAGCAGACGACGCCTACGCAATTTTAACGCAGCCCGATGCTTTGTTGCGAAAATTTTCCGAATACGAAGCCAATGATCTGTACGATCACTACTCTATTCATCCGGTGAACGTCCAACCACCGAAGGATTTATTGGGTACTTACCAAATGAAGCGCGTCGAAGCCGAGCCGGTTAGCACTTGGGACAAAAACCTGGAATACATGAGCTTCGTTCATTTGTTCCCTAGGGGTCGCTTTGGCAAGCACGATGATAGACCATTTGGAAAAATAACGGAAACCGAATATCGTTTATCCCGTCTTTTGAACAAAAGTCCAATTTTTAGACGAGATTACGCCTATTTGTTTCATTCTTATCAAGAATGCGAAATGAAAGCGATTTCTAGCAGTTTGAACTACGTTCTTCGTGTTAAAAAACCCATGCCAATTGGAGTTGGAACTTTGCTCAGTCGGGTTGAATCTGGCGATAAAGAACTTGAGAGTAATTTAGCTACTTTCTTGGGCCATATTCGAGGTACTAAGGACTACTGGTATAAAGTCCTTAGATCCGTTCTAGCGATGATTCGGGAATTTGGCCCTCCCACCTGGCTCTTGACTTTTAATCCGGCCGAATATGATGACGTGGAACTGCACGATCACTTGAGAAAAGTGAATTCAGACGTTCCAGGAGTAGAGTCGATGACGGTGGCTGAATTGTTGAATTTCGATCCACTTAGCGTCAATTTGCACTTTCACAACAAAGTGCGGTCGCTGTTAAACAACTTTGTCTTGTGTAAGCAAAATCCAGTTCTTGGCATGATAGAACATCATTTTTGGCGGGTTGAATACCAATCTCGAGGTTTACCTCATTACCACATGCTTTTGTGGGCCAAGGACGCTCCAAAGATTGGAACTTCTTCGGCCGAGACTATTTTGGATTACGTGCAAAAACACGTCACGTGTTCGATGCCAAGCGCATCGGTAAGTCCGGAGCTGCACCGGCTGGTAAAAAAATTTCAAACTCACAAATGCACCTCCAGTTGTTATAAAAAGGTGAAAAATTCTAAAAAGGGATCAAAAGTGTGTCGTTACGGTTTCCCTCGAAACGTAACAAACGTTGCCACTATGAATTCCATCAGATCAGTTACTCGTCATCGTAAGATGAAAAAGGTGCAGAAACGACTGTACGACTTGCCGAGAAAACAGCACGAAGAGTTAATAAATGATTATAATCCCACGCTTCTTTTGGCTTCCAAAGCCAATATGGATTTGCAATTTGTCGCTGACAAATCGGAAATAGTGGCAAACTATGTCACTGCGTACGTGACAAAGGGAGACCGAGCTGACATGGACCAAGCTTTTGCCGAGTTAGGGAATGAAAGTTTGTCCAAAAAATTATTTGCCTATAGATTGAAATCTTTGACGTCCAAGCAAATAGGAATTTATGAAGCTCTTGATATGATGCTGGGCCAAGATCTTTACAACAAGTCCGACAGCACTAAATTTATAAACACTACTTGAAAGAAAACCGATCGAGAATTTTGAAAGGTTACAAGGAACTCGCTCGTTTGAGGGAAACTGACCCCGAAAGCAAGGACACTTGCCAAAAAGGGTTCGTCGACGACAAGTATCCGAATCGTCCCGACATCTTGGAAAATCTTAGTTTGCGGGAATTTGTTCAGTTTTACGAATACGCGAAGCACTCTGAAGGTGTCGAGAAAAATGCGAATGTAATCGAGTTGAAAAACAATCTGGGTTTCATGAGAAAGAGAATTAAGCCCTACATAGTGGAGCACTACATTCACGACCCGATAGAGGAGAAAGAAAAGTATTGTCACGCTCTACTGATCCTCTTCAAACCTTGGCGTGACGAAACTGAACTATTAGGCGAGTTTGAAACTTACGCGGATGCTTTCGAAAACTCGCTTTCGGTGTTAAAAGATATGAGAGAATATCACGAGAAACTCTCGGTTTCCAAAGAAGTTGAAAAGAAACGCGAGGCTTCTAAAAAGGCGAAAGAGCCAGAAACCGTAATTTCGGAAGCGGAAAGTGACGACGATGAAAATGCGTTGCAAGGGAAGGAAATTGTTATTGAAGTTGAGAATGCGATGGCTGATGTAGAAGCTGCCATGGAAATGAATTTCGAGACTGATGTTGACAATTTGGCGTTACTAAACTCGGATCAAAGGCGAATATATGATCACATCATGGATCACTTCTCCCAAGAGGGAGAAAAATCTGGAAACAAGTGCCTTTTTGTGTCGGGACCTGGTGGCACTGGCAAATCGTTTCTTATCGACACTCTCGCCAACGCCGTAAGGCGACGCTTTCAAAATCCTGCTAGCGTGGCAATTGCCGCGCCAACGGGTTTGGCAGCGTTGAATGTTAATGGCGTAACATTACACAGATTACTAATGTTGCCGGTAGATCATGGGCGTATTGCCGAATACCATTCCCTAAGTTCTGACAATATGAGCATTATGAAAGAAACTTTGGGAAATTTAAAACTGTTAATTATTGATGAAATTTCCATGGTCTCGTCGGTGTTACTGACTCACGTTCACTTGAGGCTGAACGAATTTTGGGAAATGAACCAACCATTTGGTGGAGTTGTATTTATCCTTGTTTTGGGAGACTTTTTCCAATTGCCTCCGGTTCAAGGAAATCCCGCGTTCATCAAAATCACTTCCGAAGAAGCCAGACTTAGATTCAATTGCATCGGAGGAAGTGATCTTTGGAAGTTTTTTAAATACGATGAACTAACTCAAAATGTTAGACAAGCCAACGACCAAAGTTACGGCGACATTTTAAGCAGAGTTAGAATTGGAAATATTTCCGAAGCTGATGTTGCAACCTTTAAAAGTAGATTGGTTGCTGACGGACAACACATCGAGGTGGCTATGGACCTTTTCATTAAGCTGTCAAATGAAGGGTTTCACCCAATTTGTTTGATGCCTAAATTAGCCATGTGCGAAAAATTCAACTGTGAAATGCTGCGAAAAAACGGCGAGAAAGTTGAAGTCATTCCTTGCCAGGATAGACTCGCTGACTACGGCAAAAAAATGAATAAAAACATTCTCAGGAAACTGCAAAGGCTAGAAAACGAACCGTCCAAAACGGGTGGTTTGGAGAGCAAATTATTTCTGTGCGTTGGCTGCCACATAATGGTAAGAAGGAATATCAGTTTTGAAGAAGGCGTTGTAAATGGTACGATGGGTTTCATAACTGGATTTAAGAAGGACGAACAAGGAAACGTTGTTGGTATTTTTCTCAGAGTAGATCGCGAACCGAATAACGACGCTAACACTGACTTTTTAGTTGAGAAAATTTGCCTAAAATTTTTGCTCATGACAAACATTTACGTTAAGCGCTCGCAGTTTCCCGTCATCCTGGCGTACGCTATTACGATACACAAAAGCCAAGGAATGAGTTCAAAATGCGCCATTATGGATTTGGGTCCGAATTTATTTGGAACGGGCATGACGTACGTCGCTTTATCGAGAGTGACGTCCTTAGCCGGACTCCATCTATTACAGTTCGATCCGACTAAAAATTAAGGCGGATGGACGAGCCATAATGGAGTATAACAGGCTTCGCAAAAAATATAGGCCAGATCTGCCTGTTTTGGAAATAACGGAGTCGAAAGAAAGGCGCGGTGGGAAAAGAAGTGCGCCTACACTATCTAAAAGCCTTTTAGAAGGCAAGGAAGAGAGATGTGAAGAAACACCGAAGAAGAAAAGGAAAGCCCAACAGAGTTTGGATAGTTTTCCCTTGAAGGGTTTAGCTAACGATGATCAAGTAACGTGCTATTCTAATAGCGTTTTGCAACTGCTTTTATTAGTGCCGGAATTAAGAGAATTGGTTAAGTCTTACAATGGATCGTTCGTTGAAAAACCAGTTTTACGGTGCCTTCATGACACGATAAACGACATCGAGAGTTCTCAAGGAAGTTTCAGTCGTAAAGGGTTGGAACTGAGAATGGCTGTTGGAAATCATTTTACGCAAAACGATCAACAAGACGCCAGTGAATTTTTGATGGTGCTCTTGACGACACTAAGCCAAGAAATGGAAGCCGATTACTCTAAGGCTTTAAAAGATCTTTTTTGGTCAAAGTCGCGAAACGTTACCAAATGCCCCAAATGTCAAGTTGAACAAAATTCGGAGAATATTGTTGAAAGCAACATTTTCAATCTTCCACTAGAAAACCGAGATAAAATTCATTGGAAAACTCTAGAAAAAAGGATGAGATTAACAGAGGTGCCATGCGTATTTTGTAACAACCCAAAAATACAAGAGCGTGATGTATTGATATCCAGCGGGAAGTACGTATTTTTGTGTCTTCTCCGTGGCGATTACAAAGATGGTCGACCAATTAAGATTTCGACCAAAATATCAAGTTTTGAAAATCAAAATGTCACTATGAGTAAGATGCTTTTTAAAACTAAAGGGGTGATTATTCATAAAGGTGAATCGTTGGCCGAGGGACATTATGTGAACTTTGTGAGAAAAGACAACGGCTGGTACGAGGTCAGTGATACAATGATCAGAAAAAGGGAGAGATTCGTCAGTAACTTGACTGACGTCACTGTTCTGCTCTTGGAAAGGGTCCAGACACATTAAAGGGAATCTAACGTGCTTGAAGAATCCATATCAAATTTACCCCGCGTAAAGTCCAAAATTTCAATATTCGTACCAGAAAGGAGCATCATATCTGTCAAAGATATACTAATAGTTTCATATTCCCTTTAAAGTAATTTATGACTGGGTAAGATTGCTAATCCTAGAGGAGGTTTAAGGTTAACGATGGTTCTGGAGTAATTTTGATGTTGCCTACTATAATAACCGTGAAAGGGAGAGGAGGGAGGATTGTAGGGCCATGCTATTTTTACGAAAAAAAGGCGATGATTCTTGCATTCATTTTAGAATTTTCTAGTGAAGGGTTTTGTCTTGCCCCAATGGTATTTTATGTAAAAACAAGTTAAAAACGTAGCCCCTGTTGGTAATGCTATGTGATTAAATTTAATTCTTTAATAAACTGGTGATACTATTGAGACAAACTCATATTATTAGTTAACATTGAACAGATTTTTGGAACTGAGATTTAGACACTCGTACCCAAATTTTAAATAAATACTGATTAAAATTAATATATTCGAAGAGTTCTCTAAATATCAGTTTCGCAACTACCATTTTTCTCTTTTAAGCGCGCTATATATTTTTTTTTTTTACATCAAGACGCTTATAATTTTTTTTTGCATTAACAATTTCAAACCGTTCCAAAAAAAGTCCACAAGATTTTATAAACTAAATTAATTTAATCTAATACTGTTTTAATTTCAACCCCTGTAGCGAAGATTTTGTGTTTAAATATTATTTATTAATATAACCTTTTCTTTGTATAACTTATCAATAATGTGTACCCGACCCAATCTAATACCACTTAAAAAAATTTATAGCCATATGAACTTATTAATTTGTCCCACTAACTAATATCCTACTATTGTTGGAGAATTTGTTTTTATAAAGTTTGAGAATTATTTCCCCAATTGCGGTTACCAAAATATATATATATATATATTACATTACCCTTGTAAATAAAATAACTAAAAGATTTTTTTTACAATTAATATTCCAGGAAGTTTTGCATATTCTCTTTGTGTTTCTCACCAGCTGGAGTAGTCTGAGCGATGGGTGGCATTGAGTAAAACCAACAGGGGTAGAATTTGCAAAGCCTTTAGGAATAATTTTTTTTTTCAAAATTTTATAACCTTTTCATTGTCCCTTTGGTAACCCACGCGCAAAACAATAATTGTCATGTTCTAGCAGCACTGTTTCCAAACTTAAAGCTAAGAGTTGCCTGACAAAATTTAAAAAAATTGACCCTCAAAATCTCATATTTAAATGAACATATAATAGCCAGTAAATGGTAAAGTTTTCTTTCGCCTCCTCCCCCTCCGCCCCTTTACATAACTAATATAACGAAGAACAAAATTATTTCGACAAAAATGCTACGAGCAGTTCATATGTTCAACTTTGAAACATGCAATTTAAAGACTATTTTCGTACAACTACAAGCGTATTGTATCAACACGTGCCAGCTGCTAAGCTTCAACAGAAAGATAATTCATCATAGCCTTTACCAGTATAATAAAAGGTTAAAACTACACAGCTAAAAAATATGAACATCATCATTATAAAAAACAACACCACAAGACTTCGATAGACAGATCAAGAAATATAAATATTCAACTTCTATGCCGAAATAACAGACACTTTAGACTGGCGTGTGCAAAGAATGAGAGCGACTTTGGATTAAAAACAGCAAAGATATTCAAAGAAATAACCCTCGTATTTGTTGAGTGAGTGTCTATAGAACGTCAAGCTGTACCAAGGCCAAATAATACGTGTCAATTATTTAATTTCCCTGCATAGTTATATAACGGCTTGGCAAGCCTTGCCTTCAAGTTCATCAACACAATAGAAGTTCATAACAGATATGATTTTGCTAAAAAAAAACTTTTTTGAACAAAAGTTGCTTCAACGTTATTAAAATTTAGAACAGCAATGGTTTGTTACTAAAATTATGTACTTTACTATGTTGGGAGTTTGGGCGCACTCCTGTAAGCCAAGCTTCTGGGCGACAAAGTTTTGAGGGAATAAGGGACTTGTCAGCATGCCTACCCTACAGGAACTGACTACCCCGTGTCCGCGGGTGGTGAAATACCCCAAATCCCCCTCCTTCACCACCCGATTAAACCTCAAGTACTTCACTCGTAACTCTAAAAAACCCAACTGTGATTAACCGCCTAATCACCTTGGACTTCAATTTAAATTTCCATCGAAACGCCTTATGAACGTTATTTTACGGACGTTTGCCAAACAAAACAAGCTCGATGGAATTAGTAAAATAAAGCTGCCAATTAATGACGTTAAGCAGTAATGCTATTTGAGTTCAAAAGTAATAAATATCAAAACAAAATAAAATGGACTGGAGATGTCGCTACCAAACACAAGGCACATCATTAACTCTCTGAACT
The DNA here is from genome assembly GCF_054372755.1 of Phalangium opilio. Classification (NCBI taxonomy): domain Eukaryota; kingdom Metazoa; phylum Arthropoda; class Arachnida; order Opiliones; family Phalangiidae; genus Phalangium; species Phalangium opilio. The sequence continues at coordinate 1,122,060 of NW_028324179.1, read as the reverse complement.
AAATTGCAGATTCTACACTAACATAACAAAATCACGCGCGATGGAACCAGTAAAAAAAGCTACCAATTAATGACATTAACCACTAACGCCATCTTAGTTCAATAGTATTAAATATAGAAAAAAAGAAAAAATCAACTGGATTGAAGATGTCACTAACGAAATACAAGGCGCTTCATTAACTCTCTGAGCTAAACTGCAGATTCTACACCAACAAATCACTACCCTTTTTAAAAAGCATCTTTAAGTAAATTAGCAGTTATTTAACAAACTCCCCCTTCCCTTTTTTATACCTAAAATAATTTAACATTAAAACCCATGCTTACTATTTTTCTGGCTATTATATATTCTCAATTTTACAGTCCTAGGATTAAATGTGTATAAATATTTTTTCATCATCGAATTATTCACTTGAGAGATTAACAAAATGATTAACGTTTACGTTGAACTTTTCACACGTTTTAAGTCCAACCTTCACGTATGACTGTCTTTGAACATTTTTTTAATCCCTCTCATGTATTCATAGTGAAACTTACATTTTAGATTCAGTTAAAATTAATCATAGTTATTCATAGCTTTTCCCTGTTAAGGTCTATTTTTTGCCAGTTAGGACACAATCACTAATTATTCTCAAATGCCTTTCTGGTGTCCAAAATAATTTTCCTTATAAAGTTATGAATGAAACCCTTTAAAAAATACGCAACTATTAGCTTTGAACGTGAAAAACCAAATTTTTATTTACTGGAAAATAATTATAATGAATACCATAAATAAATATCAACCAGGGAAATATAATTCCAAATTGCGTGCTATAAATAAACGTAGCAATTATCAAACCAAATGTGTTTTTAAAATAAATCTTTAGCACATTCCAATAAAATAATCATGCGTGTTTAAACCTTGACAAAAAGTTTAATCAAAATATTCTTAAAGTAATTTATTGTTTTAATGACTTTAAAGTAATTATTGAACAGCCATAACTGTAAAAAATTACAATTTATATTTTAATTATTATATAAAATAAATAATATTATTAACCCTAACTTTTGTCATCAATAAACTACTGTAACTCTCATTTGACTTTATTTATCAAAGGTAAAATAGTTAATATTAGTTTCATAAATACTAGTAAATAATTTGTTGATCCTGGTATTTCCTAAATTCAATGATAAATCTAAGCACAGTTCCATTGCCAGACTCCCCTAGTATGCTGGCTAATCATTTATCATGGCTAAATCCAATTAAGATTGTACTTAAGGTCAGAGCTAAAAATAAAATATGCCAAACTACCACACAAGAGAAAATCTTTTTAAGACGCGCCAAAGGAGGGGCCCTTTGCATTAAAAGTGAATGGCTAAATGTATTCCTGTTATTGTATATCAAATTATTATGAAATTGCCATCTTTTCCAAAATACTACAAAATTGTATTTCTTTTCCCCCGAAATATTGCCAAATTATTGCTAGTTGTCTTATTTTATGTCATTTTTAACAAAAAAATTACCATTTTAGTTTCTTAAATTAGGTTAAAGTTAGAGCATGTTGAATCTCGTGTAAAGGTTAGAGAAATATGCGTTCTGAGTAAGATGTTGTTGACACAATGACATTGGAAATGGGGTTCAAAATTAGCCTGAAAGGAACTGGTATATTCTGGTCTGGGTTCATCAGAAATAGTCAAACTAAAATCGTTGTCATGACATCACACCCTCGTATATCTTACTTCATCAGCTCAAATTAAGATTAAAAATATTGATGTGACGTCCCCTTAGCTACTAGCTCTCAGTCTATTGAAAGACAAACTATTTCCTTTTCTGCAGCATGCAGGAATAAGCACTGAAATAAATTCACCACCACATGTACGCAAAATGAATAAAAATTAAGACCGAAGTAACAGATATTAATCAAAACGCGTCTTGGATTTAACCAAGACCAAAAAAGTATCGATAAGAACAAGGTTAATCACTTGACTGAATGCGCAGATATTGAAACTTTTTTTAATTAAAACTTACATGTTTAAGAAAGTATGTTCCATCACCCTATTCCATTGAATAAACTTATTTTACTGGTAGTAAATTTTTTCCCTCTCAATAATTTTAAAAATTTACTTATCTCGGGTTTTCGAGCACAATTCCATTCCCCGAAAACATTTTATAACTACATTTATTATCACTTTTAAGAGTTTGTGTGGAAAAATACCATATAACTAGTAACTACACGTAACGGTAACAATGACAAATTTGACAAAATGATTTAGGGTAGTCTGCTTAGCCTCTGCTGCGCCCGATACGACCAAGGAGGATGTATAGTTGTATACCCCCTTGATAGAAGTACGCCTTGTGCCATTCTCATGCCTTGTCTTTCGCTGACCTTGTCACCAAGGCAATAGCCCACTCAATTACGCGTTAAGCTGCTCGAGAATTCTGTGTGAATTACTTTTTAAGGTATTCGTCAGCAAATAGTAATTGTTTTTGAGAGCATTCCTCGCCTTGAAATAGGACAACTACGAAATAATTCGACCAAATTGAAGTTTAAATATTCGAACAAATCTTATTTTATAAATATCTTCTACCAGTTCAATTTCTATAAAACTGTCCTACCAAATGCATACAGAGGGTTACCAGAAGTCTCTCGGGCTACTAGAAATACTACATTTACTATAGTGTGTTACCACGAACTTTGTAGTGACGTCACATGCTCTTATCTCTTACCTTATTTTCAGGCGACCATATTGGAAGTCGCGAGACGTCGTCAGCTTGGGCAATACAAATTCGGGACCCAATATTGACGTCATAGTTTCCTCCCCCCCAGCTTCGCGGTAGCACACTATAGGAAGATTCGCAGCGACAAGTTTAAAAATCCCATATTCCTTTAAAAACCGTTAATACATTATTCTTGTTCCTGGAGATATACAGACTAAGTACTAAGTAGCAGAGTCGAGCCACAGCGTCGTAGATCACGCGACTCGGTGAACGCAGGCTATTTTGCAAAATAACCAAGTCATAATTTTCAGGCTACGACCACGCTTAAGTTAACAATTACAACAAAGAAAATCAAAAAATTACGAATATCATGCACGCCCCTACTGCTTGCGAACTATAGAAACGCCATGGCAGAACCGTTTGACCATTGTCTGTCGTACCGCTGCTATAGACCCTTTCTAGGTAAAAAAAAGAGATGTCAATCCTCAGTATCGGGACATACGGGGGGGGTTTGACCCCTCGCCGTCTCTGCTCTATTTATGATTTTTCCATCGACTCGAGCGAGATGGAAGGCAAAGTTTTACCCCCGTGTCTTTCCATGTCGAAGTGGTCTATTACATAATTCAGTTTAACCAAGAGTAAAAATCATAACGTCCCTATTGAATGTGCTGCCATTGTTGAAATTTGCACTAAAATTAACAAAAGGTTTCATTATGGAGCGTACCGGCCATGAACGGGGGATATGTTAGCAACCTATTAATGACGCAATGTCATACACGTACTCTCTTAAAAGTGATAATAAATGTAGTTATAAAATGTTTTCGGGGAATGGAATTGTGCTCGAAAACCCGAGATAAGTAAATTTTTCAAATAATTGAGAGGGAAAAGATTTACTACCAGTAAAGTAAGTTTATTCAATGGAATAGGGTGATGGAACATACTTTCTTAAGCATGTAAGTTTTAATTAAAAAAAAGTTTCAATATCTGCGCATTCATTCAAGTGATTAACCTTGTTCTTATCGATACTTTTTAGGTCTTGGTTAAATCCAAGACGCGTTTTGATTATCAGGGATGGCCTTATTCACGTACACAATCAAACAAAATACAATTATAAATTTTGTTATGGCGTAGGCTAAGTAAATTCTATTGGTTGTAACTTTCACTTATTAATTGAAGTAGGCACGAATCACCCATTGGTCATTTACCCAACATAATTATAATCGGTTTCAACGTAAAAAGTTATTTGCAGTTAATATCGAATAAATGATAATTCACTTTAAGCAAGCACCGAATACAGCCTTTTTTTCGGGGGTTTTATTTACAAATTCTGATGCAATGTTTTCTATGTCCAGTTCCGCTGATTTGTCACGATGTATATGTAGTAGAATAAGGTGTGTTAAGCGCTTCTGTGTCATTGTTGATCGAAGAGAAGTCTTAACTCGACGAAGTGCGCTGAATGTCCTTTCGCCTCCAGCTGCTGATGCTGGTACAGTTTGTAACAAACTAACTAGTTGATCAAGCGAAGTAAAGACAGCTACATCGTGTGTTTTTAATATTTCGGTTACTTGACTCAGTTTTAATTTCTTTTTGAATATTCTTTGGTATGATGGCTGAAACCATCGTTAGCTGAGCGTGTAAGCGATCAAGGTCCAAGTCCAAACATTTGGGCTAAGGCGCTCCTCTAGAATTTGTTTCGAAGGCGTTTCACCTTGACTAGCATCCAACAGAATACTTTCGAAGTTTATAAGTCGATCAATCCCGGGTTGAGCGAAATGTTTTGCCAATTCTGATATAACGTGGTCAAGCAAACTAAAATATTCTTTTCTTATATTCTCTTTCGCACTAAAAGACGCAGCAGCAGTTGGATGTTTGGTTTGTTCGAAACGCTTAGGCACTTTTTTCTTCCTGGGATCTTTCGGCTCCTTAAGATTTAGCCTTTTAGTCATGTCTTCGGTTTCGCTCCAATATAAATCAAAATACTTATCAGAACGCAAATCTAGAAGTGTTCTGTGTAAAACTTGCGACGCATCCTTAGCACCACACACGGTCATCTTGACGCTTTAAAGTGTTTTAGCTAAACTCTCACAATGTGTAAATATTGCCAATGAAACACGGATTCCAAAGGCCGCTTCAAATTGCTGTAGTCTGTTTTGATATCCTATTAACGTCGCTCTTCGATCATCCCTTATTGAACCCTTTTCGGATATGGTTTTCTGAACTCTCTCGCAATTGTCAAGGAATCTTCGATTTGAGTTGCCCCTTACAGCCCAACGTAAGGGAGTAAGAGCATCAATTGTTGTTCTCTCGGCCGCTTGGTCTGTTGTTGGAGTAATTACAACGTTGGCATAAATTGATTTTCTTTTGGAAGATTCCAGAATAATATTTGAAACATCTTTAACTGTTGTCAGTGCGTCGTTTGCCAAATCGCATTTTCGGCCACATTCTTGCAGCACCAAGTCTAACAAGTGGTTGCAGCAGTGCCAGGGGTGGCCTGGTCATAGGGCCCCAACTGCCACTGGCAGTGGGGCCCCAGTCAATGGGGGCCCTCGTTTTCGGGGTTTGCATATTTCAAATTCAAAATTGGTCCTTCACTAACTCAAAATAGTTACGTATCCATAAATCGGACATTGGTAAATGGCATCTCATTATCTCATAAGATAATGTTCATTTAGTAATTTATAAAGCGGAAAGAGATAGTTTTGTAGTCTTATGGTTTTCGAATTTACTTTTATACCTTGGCCTATCCCGCGAGAAAAAAAGCGGAAAGAGATAGTTTTGTAGTCTTCTGGTTTTCGACTTTACTTTTATACCTTGGCCTATCCCGCGAGAAAAAAAAACTTAAAATCGGTTTATATTTTACTTTCATGCTTAGTGAGAAAAGGGGAAAATAAGGGACTACTTTTATACCTTGGCCTATCCCGCGAGAAAAAAACTTAAAATCGGTTTATATTTTACTTTCATGCTTAGTGAGAAAAGGGGAAAATAAGGGACTACTTTTATACCTTGGCCTAGCCCGCGAGAAAAAAAACTTAAAATCGGTTTATATTTTACTTTCATGCTTAGTGAGAAAAGGGGAAAATAAGGGACTAAGAGCACATTAAGAGAAGGCTCAAGTTATAAAACTACTACTCTCACTTTTTGATTTTTACTGTATAAGCTCTAGTTGAAGATAAATATATTTTTAAATTTTATATTTATATTTGTATTCATATTTACACAACCATTACCCACTAGAATTAAGTTAATTAACCAAGGTCGAGGCCCGGCCAGGCCCCCGAGGGGGGGAAGCCCTCACATGAGCGGATTCCAAACTAGCGGTTCCCTAAATAGCCGTTTTCCCGAAATGACAGTTTACCCGTTACAGCAGTTACCGATACAGTTGTTTTCGTAAACGCAGCGTACCGTTACAGCAGATCTCAAAAAAGCAGAAAAACGGGGATGCGAAAAACTTTAGTTATTTATAATGGTGTAGGCTGGGTTATATGAACTCAAATAGAACTAGGTTAGATACGGATAATTTGGTTTGGTTAAAGTTGATTATTTGAACTCAATAGTATTGGGTCAGGTCAAGTTGGGTTTTGTTGGGAATTTAAGGGGTTTTTTTTCGTTTGGTTTGAGTTAGGTTAGTTATATTTTGGAAATAGTGTAACAATGTTACGCATTTTCTAAAATATTGTTGTTTATCTTCATTGACTTTCCAATTAATAATAGGCCTTTTCCAACAAATTAGGTCACTTTACAAATGTTACGCCTTTTTAACAAAAAATTAGGTCACTTTACTAATGTTACGCCTCTTCCAAAAAATTAGGTCACTTTACTAATGTTACGCCTTTTCCAAAAAATTAGGTCACTTTACTAATGTTACGCCTTTTCCAAAAAAATAGATCACTTTACTAATGTTACGCCTTTTCCAAAAAATTAGGTCACTTTACTAATGTTACGCCTTTTCCAAAATATTGTGTTTATTTTCATTGCCTTCCCAAATAATAATATGCCTTTTTTTAAAAAATTAGGTCACATTACTGATTAAATGATCACTGAATATACTAACAAAAAAAACCAACAAACATAACTGTATTGTTAAGAAAAACTCAAGACAAACACTGCTATTTCCCAAAATAGCAGCTGCTATTTCTAAAACAGCAGCTGCTATTTCTCGAAGAGCAGTTTTGATTAACGACGCTGTTTTTTTTGGAATCGCGGTTGCTATTTCGAGAACTGCTCTTCCGAGAATTGCTGATACGAGTTACACCCCCCGAGAGGTACGGGCCCCGGGAAAATGGACCAAATTGCTCCCTTCTCTCGTCGGACCAGAAGATATTGAAGCTTTTCCGTAGCCTATCGCGAGAGAAACAAAACTTATACCTCCGTTTATATTTTACTTTCATGCTTAGTGAGAAAAGGGGAAAACAAGGGACTGATGGTGCATTTTCATGCTCGCTAGTAGCGGGTAAAACACCCCAAAAATCCGCTACACGCACAAGCTTGTGTCGTTTTCATGCGTGATCAAGCCGAAATTAACCGCGGATATCGCAGAGATTAAGCGGGTTTTCAAATTTCGTGCCGATCAATTTGAAACAGATATTTTCCGCTTCCGCTATTCGAATAAGCTTAAGCTCAATATCACGTGACTTTTTTAATCGAATCAGAGAGACTTTCAAACGTACGATTCTTTTTGGGCGGGAAAACTTTGTTGTCTGTTGTTAAGTTGGCGCTACTCTTCTCAGAATTTTTTGTAATCTATTTTTAAAATGCCAAGAAATTTAAATGAATTGTTAAAAAAACAAAGAGAAGAGAAACGGCGTTTAGAAACAGAGATAAAAAGAGAAATTGATAGATGCGGTGAGGGAACAGGAGGCAATTTGGGATATACGACTGGATTCACATAGGATGTTCTTGATGGAGCTTGGAATGAAGTTTCAATAGAAACTGGACTACCAAGTACTATAAACTGTTTTTGATATTATGGCAAAGTTTTATAATTGTTTCAAGAAGAATGTAAAAAGTGCTGGAAAGGCCTTGTAGAAAATTTTCGAAACATATTCCACAGTGCAACGGTGAAGAAAAGTGGTGCTGCATATGACGAAGGCACTGAATTTGGAAAAATTAAATGGACTTTCTTCAAGTCAATGCTCTTTCTGAGAGACATTGTTGCTAGAAGAGAGTAAGTGCTACTTACTAAGTTTATGACACACAAATTATGAACAAGTAATATATTTTAGAACAAGCAACAACTACAATCCTACCGATGAAGACTCTGGAACCGTTGATGTATATGACTTACATTCCTCTAAATAATTTTAATTATATTAAGAGTTTTATAACAATTTAGGTGATTGAATTAGCTGATGGGCATGAATTTGAGGTGGATGAAGTCCCTCAAACTACTGACGCGAATGAAGGGGCTTCAAAAACTAGCTGCGCTTTTGATAATGATGTAGTGGATATCAATGAAGTGACCCTTAATGAACTTAATGAAACTCCAGTTAATTGCCAAGCCTCAACTGCGTCATTTCGGGAAAATGAAAGAGCAGGCTATGCAGGGCAGGATACCCCCAATAAGAAGAAAAAGCAAGCAGAAAATGGAGACATTAATGCACCAATAATTAGACAGTTGAATTCGTTAAATTGGTTAAAATTCATTTCCATAACATAGAATTTCTGAAAGGGCATGGAGGAAATTACAATGGAGGAGAATAGACGAGACTAGCTCTAGGTGGCTTTTGGTTCAGGGAAACATTTTGTTGTTCTCAGCCTGATAAAATGTAAACCTGGCAGCTCCCTCGAATGTTTACGAAGTTATTTACTCTCCCACTAGTGGGTGAAAGCACTGCCGGATAGGTAGAAAAAGGGTGCCCTTTTTATCTGTCCTATTTTTCCTCCATGGCATTGCATGGATATGTAGGCCTATATATACACAGTATACTTAAAGTACAGAGTAATTTCTATGTCTTTGAAAACTATTTAAATATCTTATTTTATTTAGAGAAGTAGCTTTACTTGCGGCTGCTCATAAACCCGATCAGTGCAGTGTTTTTGGAGAGTATGTTGCCACCTTAATGCGTAAAATACGTGAAGCTCGACAAATTGAAACACAAATGAAAATAATAAAAACCATATCTGATATGACCCGAGAAGATGGCTAGAAAAGTACAATTATTAAAAAGAGTTGGATGAATTTCAAAAAAAAGCATTTAATAAACATATTTAACAATACGTATATTTGATTGATAACTTGGTATAAATAATTATGAATTAGTTTCACTGGAAATAATTACAATGGCGGTACTAGTCCAGGAATGTTCCATTGCCACCATACTTGGCCTTTATCATAGAAATACTCAGCGAACTTTGTTCTAATTTCAGTCGCGTGTAACGAATAGTTTCTTGCTGCTGTAGCTGCGCAGTTTCGTATTCCAGATGCTGGATTTGCATCTTTTTCCCCACGCCATAAGCCCTCTTTTAGTTGACCAGAAGAATTGAAATGGTCACCAAAATCTAACGGGCAAATTACTTTGTCACTGTCTTTATCTTTAGATTCTTCTTGGAGAAGAAAATTATGCAGAGCAACTGCAGCTTTTACTACACTATCTGCATTTTCAGGCTTCATAGCAATTGGTGATGTGAAAACTCGCCATCGAGTGACCAGAATGCCAAAACAATTTTCACTACACCTTCTTTTGCATCATTAAAAAGACCAAATTAACTCTCTGAAGAATGTAAACAAAGTTCATGATCAACATACCTTGCTCTACTCAGTCTGTAGTTATAAATGCGTCTCATGTTAGTTAAATTTGCACCAGGGAAGGGTCTCATAAATGATGACAAAAGCTGGAAGGCTTCATCTCCCACTAAAACGTGAGGTACAATGATGCCAGTACCAGGTAGTTTAGCGGGGGCTGGGAAATCAACCTTTTCATTTTGAGCATCTTTCCCAAATGCCGAAGATTTAAAAATACAACCATCAGAACTAGATCCAAATACCCCAACATCAACGGTTATAAATTTGTAATTCCCATCCACTACTGCAGTAAGGACAATAGAATTGGTGGACTATTTTAAAAAATATATATATTCATGAAAAAAAAATTCCGTTGCTACGGGACTTGACCTTCAAGAAATTTTCACATTTAGTAATTACTTTGTAATTATGGTAAACAGAGCCAGTTTTTTTGGGCTTCAAAATTAGGACATGTTTTCCATCTACTGCACCAACGCACATAGGATGATTCCACTTTTCACGATAATCACTTTGTTTTCTCCCATGTTGACTTGGTTGGTGTTTTCAAACGAATATTAATTATCTTAAGTTAACTGTTTTAAAAATGTAATCTTACTGGAACATATATCGGATTCAGTGTTTCCCAAATAGCTTTACATGTTTTCTTTATAATGTTTGATGCGGTTGTTATGAAAACACGAAAGGCATAAGCCATGCTAGGCAAATTGTGTCCTGTTGCGAGATATCTAAAGATAAGAAATATTCGGTTTTAAAAGAATAGTTCATTCAAAACCATGATTTTACACCAATACCGGAGAGTCAGGGCCAAACGTAGTTCTGGACAAATAATGTCATTCCTTCCAAATGAGTGTGTTAATAATTTTGGTCGTATCAATGACAAAAGCAAATCGAACTTCGTTGGTGACATTCTCGTGAAGTTCCAAAAATATTCGTGGTCATGTTTACGCATAGCTTTCAACTTTAAAATATTAGGACATGATTTGAACATGAAGTATCCGTCTCGTTATTAAATATTTATACATTTAATCCAACCACGGTCAACAATTTCGATTTATATGATTATGTTCACCGATATTTGAATAACCTAGGCTTAATGAAAAACTACCCACCAATGTATCATAATGTCCTTCCGTTTTCCTGTTTTTCCAATTTGGATGTACCCACCAACGTTTTTTTTGAATATTTTCGTTTTATGTTCCGATTTAAAATCAGCAATGCCATTAATAACAATTTCTTTCTTAAATTCAAATGAAGAAGACGCCTACGTTTACTGCCCAGTGCCACCCCCTTTTTTAAATAGACAGTCACTTAAAAATTTGAGTGCTTCTCCGCGCCATCTGTCTGCTGTGTCAGCAAACATGAAATTCAAACCGAGCCTAGCGGAAGCGGAAACTTAAATATTTTAGCTTAAAAAAAACCCGCGTAATTTAAACGCTCGCGCTAAATCTATCCGCTACTAGCGAGCATGAAAATGCACCTTGAGAGCACATTAAGAGAAGGCTAAAGTTTTAAAACTACTACTCTTCATCACTTTTTTAATTTTACTGTTTATTGAAGATAAATTTATTTTTAAGTTTTATATTTATATTTCTACTTTTACAGCCATTATCCACTAAAATTAACCAAGGTCGAGGCCCCGAGAGGTACGGGCCCGGGAAAAAGGACCGAACTGCCCCCCTCTCTCGACGGCCGTGTGCAATATAACGACATACTCCCCTCTCATTTTAGGGATCGGCTTGGGGGGCCCTTTTTAAAACAGTGGCAGATGGCTGTGCAGCTTTCCAGTCCGCCCCTGAGCAGTGCACATAAATGGATTTTGGCTGCTCTTGCTCCACTTTCATTTTCAAAACATTAATAGATCCCGACATATTTGCAGCTCCATCAAAACAATGCCATCTGAGATTATCAAGATTAAGAGAAATTCGAAGTAGCATATCCTTTGACGTCGAGAACGTTTATAAATTCGAGATTGGTTCAATGAAAAAATCCTAATGCCGTTGAATTAGATCGCTATAGAGGAGCTGTTCTGACAACCTTCGAAACCTTTATTAATTCGGCTGATGAAAGACAAGAAGGTATAAGATGCCTAAGTATTGGCGGGCCATAGTCCCAGTCCCCCTTTAAAAATACAACGGGGGGGGCGTAAAAGTAGGCCGTGCTATTTGGCTGCCTCTCCCCATTCGGAAAATACGTAATTTTCGTCACTCGCGTCGCGCTGACGTGCGTTTTCAAGAACCAATGAGATGCTGGTTGTAATTTAGGGGCGGGAATTAACTGAGTCCGGACCTACGTTTCGACTGGAGAAAAAGCTGGAAATGTGGGGTGAACTTACACCTTCCCTCTAGAAAACTAGATATCACTTCATGATAAAACTTTTGGAATACCAACTTTCCAGGTTTTTTCCCCATAAACGGAGTTAAAACAACGAGAATGTTCTTTTATAGTTGAAGCAACCCCTTCAGAGCAAACTCACTCAAAACTCAAAAACTTGGCTGACTCCCATAAGTTTTCCAGAATTTCCCTATTTGTATGAACACTGCACGAAGACTACGTGTGAGCTGAGATTACATCAGTATTACACGAATTACGAATATTACTATATGATTACGTAATTATGTCTAACAAGTGTACGCGTAATCAGATCAGCCCATCAATTCAAACTTCAAAAAACCAAACCAATCTTTTTGCTTTCCTCCGACTAAAGTTTGGCTACGCGCTCTTTTTTTAGCTTCAAATAAAATCATATATGCGATGTAGGCAATTTCGGGACCAAATCGAAACGACTGTAACAATGTATTACTTATTGGGGGTTCAATATTCAAGTAGGAAAGACCTACTTGCGAAAGATAATAAACGTGGGTATGTTCTATGCTTTCCAAAGCATTTATGGCGCTACGAAAACCGTAAATTAGATGATTGGGGTCGCCCTTAAAGATTTTAGGGACTTTTTGATTCAAAATGATGCCTAACATAGTTAAATTACAATCTTGGGCTTCATAAATCAAAATACAATCGTAACCCTGGTAAATTGGTTTCCGCAATTGATGAAGTTTCAAATATCCATCGTGCATCATTTTGACCTCAAAATCATTCTGGTCAATCATACGTTTCCATATAGTTGAGGCGTCGGCAACCATAGCCTGAAATGACCCCTTACTTAATACTCGGTGATCCATTAAGGGTGGTAGGGCCGATGTACATGGTGATTTACTCGAGTCGATTTTGAGTCTAAAATGTTCTATACTTCTATGACCAGCCGATTTTGTCACAATGGGGACACCGCCTAAAAAAGGTTGCGATTTGTGTTCATGTTTTACGGATGATCTCTTAAAACAAGTTGGATAACCGATTTAATAGACCTCTCCAAATCGAGACGCAATTAAGAGGTTTTTCTTAAATAAATAATTATATTCTGAGAGAGCGGTAGCTCTCTTAGATAAGACTTCATACTGCCCTTAATGTATAAGGGTGGTTTTTTGATTGGATGTAACTTTTTTTGTATTACGTTTACTGTTTTGAAAATATACCCCATAACTACAATTTGGGCCCTTTGTGTGGTTAAAATTTCAAAAAGATCCATCCATTAGTTTTTTATAAAGAATAAAGTTGCTAAGGGTGGTTTTCATTTCCATAAAAGTTTTCACACCTTTTTATGAAAAACAGGAATTTTTCCCATAGAAATAACATGGAAATTTTTTGAAAAGAACCGTCCGGTTAATCCGATGTTAGAAAAACTATACGTTTGCTAGTTTTGGGAACGGTCTTAAATGAAAGGTACAACATTTCTCATTCCGCTAAGCGATTTTCATGGAAAATAATTAAGATTAAGTATTAATTTTGATAACATTTAGAACATAACTCGATTTGCGATTTTATATCATGGATACACTAATTTACTAGAAAATATCAGCGCGACCAAAATTGGCGTATTTTAAGGTTTAGTTGCCTCATAATAATTTGAGAGTTTCTTCATAATGCTTTTTGAATGAAATGGCCTATAGAGAGCGGGATAAGACGGCTTTAATAATGCCGCGCAGCCACCGTGACGTTGAAACGGCGATAGCTTAAGTCGGCGACGCCATCAAAATGTTAGAGTCTAAATCGTCGCCTTAAATAGCGTTTATGAACTTTGTGAAGCTTTAGGAAAGTAATTTGGTCTAATTTTAGTATTTTTAGTTGCTAAAACTTAATATTATTTAAATATAAAACGCTTAAGGTAAAAATTATCATTAAATTTGTAAATTATTGTAAATTAATCTCTTTCATTTCACTAAGCCTTGGTCAAAACTATTTCCGTAGCACCGTGCTAGGATATCCTCTGTTCCTAACTTCGAAGTCGTAATTATGCTATGATTTTATGCTTTGTTTATTTCGTCAACATAGGTAACAGTAGCGCTAGTTAATTCAGGATACCGTTATCTAATTTGCTCAAATTAGGGTAGAAAAAACCATGTAGTCGTGTTCTTTAGTACACATCTGCTTTTATCCGTTACGGCTATTTTCATATCTCCATTGTATTAATTAAAAAATGGCATTTCTACCCAAATAATTGAAATATTTAATTAGGTTATGCTTTTTGAAAGACCACGCTTACTACAGAACAACCAACGTAACATCTTTGTTTACATTAAAAACTGTTAAACACAAGAAATAGCACTGCCTTTAACGGCGGTTTTCCAATGAAATAAGTAATGACTGCACACCTTATTAGTCAAAAATGTCTTGATTAGAATCAATACTTAAAAAAGTATCGATAAGACTGAGGTTATCACTTGACTTAAGGTTCAGATATTAATTTTTCTTTTTAATTGAAACTTAAAGGCATGCTTAAGAAAAAAACAAGGTTCCATTACCGTTTTACGTTGAAATAACTTATTTTACAGGTAATCAATTTCAAAAATTTACTTATCTCGGGTTTTCGGGCACAATTCCATTCCCCCAAAACATTTTATCATTACATTAATTACTTTTGAGAGAGTACGTGTATGACTTTGAGTTTTAAAAGGTTCCCCCATTTGTTCCCGTCATGCTTCGCAGTGGAACGGTTGAAAACAATGGCGGAAAATTAAGTAGGGACAGTTGGATTTTTACTCGTGGTTATGCAAAATGATGTAATGTCTAGTGTACTTCAGTCAACAGTCATACTGTTCATTCTCATAGCTCAGGACATGATTAATGCTACTCAACTATTTCTCTCTCTAGTTTCAAACAATGGCTATAGAGACTATTCAGTGCCGCTTGTCGCACATGATGATATTTCAACTACAGTTTACATCAATTCTCCGTGGTCGTACTATTAGCGGGTTAAGCACTAATTTGTTCTGCACTGGACATGTCTCGAAAGGGTGCTTGTTGCAACTTTTTAAAGCAGTGTTGCCAATGTGTGGGTAATTTCTCACATCGTGGGAAATTTAGGTTTGATGTTAGGCTCTGTGGGGAAAAAGTAATATTTTTCCAAAATCGATCAAATGTCGGAATTTTCCTGTTAAAGGGTTAATAGTGCAGACTGTGCAATTGAAATTAGTGTATTTTCGAAAATTTTGTCCGGTTTAATAATTTCAAGCGACATTTTGAAATAAATTCGGTGATTTTAAGTTTGCCACTGAAAAAGAAAGAACGCATATTTTGAGAATTTTTAAGCTTTATAGCATTTTGGACCATTTGTACATTTTGTCAAAGCCATGCGGAGTGATATTCCATATTAAGCTTAGTAGGATAAAATAGTCCAGATAAATATGACTGTAAAAAAAGGGGGTGCGGGAAATGAGTGAAATTTTAAAATGGAAGTGGGAAAATCCACTTTCTAACATTGGCAACACTGATTTGAAAGTTTTGGTCATGGCTAAACAGACCGCTCATTCAGTTTTCTATTGTTTTAAAGTTTATTTTGACACGTTATCTCTCAAAAGTAATTAATGTAATGATAAAATGTTTTGGGGGAATGGAATTGTGCCCGAAAACCCGAGATAAGTAAATTTTTGAAATTGATTACCTGTAAAATAAGTTATTTCAACGTAAAACGGTAATGGAACCTTGTTTTTTTCTTAAGCATGCCTTTAAGTTTCAATTAAAAAGAAAAATTAATATCTGAACCTTAAGTCAAGTGATAACCTCAGTCTTATCGATACTTTTTTAAGTATTGATTCTAATCAAGACATTTTTGACTAATATCTGCAACTTCAGTCTTAATTGTTTATTAATTTAACCGGGGTTGATTTTAGCCATTATTTCATCGCGTATTCCCTCATACCATAGAATCGGCATTATTAATTAATTCCCGATGGGGGTTGACCAGAAATATACCAGATGTTCCCACGCAGATCATTCTTAAAGACTGTTTTAATGCCATTGTTCCAACAACATTTAAATACGGATATTGCTCTTAACTTTCACGTTCAACATAAATGACTTTAAAGTATGTCTTTCTCTGGCAGTTGGTGAAATAGGCAAATTGTGGTAAACGTGACTTTAAATAAACTAACTACCAATAATTTGGGAAAGGTAGCAATATTTTGGTAGAAAAACATCCAATTTAGTATTATCGTTCTAAATGGGGCAATTTGATAATAATTTGAAAGCAATAACCGGCGCAAATTTAGTGCAACATCGCTCCTTTGGTACTGTTAGAGATTTTCTCCTCTGTGTATTTTTGAAAAAGCTGGCATAAGCTGCTTTAAGGTCCGCCCTCGTGTTGACTTCTAGTTGGTTTCTGACTTTGGTATTGAAAAATTGTAGGGTAGAATATTAGGTACCGTGTTAGGGCAGGCAATGGAACTGTTTAGCTTTAGCATTAAGTATTGGAAATAACTATTTATTTATACTTATGAAATGAATCGTGAAATTACGTGTTGTCAGCTATTTAGGTCTTGAGTACAATAATTTAATAACTATAAAAATTATGGTCAATAATTTTATTCAAGAAAAGAGTTCTTTAATGAATAATTATAACATTATCTGGAATTTTGAAGTTACCTTTTGTTTTATAATTTCTCGTGAATCATTAAAGAATTAAATAACATTATGAACATTTAGTTTTTTGAACATTTTTAAAGCTTTAAACACGTATGATGATGTTCTGTTAATGCACAAAAGATTTATTTTATGTACACTTTTGGTTTGGTATAGCTGCATTTATTTACAGCCTTTAATTTGGGCTTAAATTACCATGGTTGATTTGTTATTATAAATTGTACTATCAAATTTTTTTTCTAGTAATATTTTTTGTTTTCCATGTTTAAGCTAATAGTTGCGTATTTTATAAGGTTTTATTCGTAGCTTCCGAAGGAAAATTTAATTTTTGTCTCCAGAATGGTTTTTAAAACAATTACAGATTTGTTCTCGTAAAATTTTCAATTCAGTGGTAAATGTAAGTTTCACTATGGAATCATTGAAGAGATTAATGAAATTTTCAAAGACAATCATACGTGAAGGATGGACTTAAAAGTCCAACATTAATGTTGAATGCCTATAATAATTTTGGTAATCTCTCAAGTGAAAGATTCTATTTTTAAAAAGTGTTTATTTACATTTAATCCTAGGACTCACAAATTGGGAATTAATAATAGCCTAGTTGTCAGGAAAACAGTAATTTTTTTGTCTCCTATAATGGGGGGGGGGTGTCTTTGTTAAATCACCTTTAACATTTTTAAAGATGCTTTTTAAAAGCGTACTGATACGTTGATGTAAAATATGAGTTGTTCAGATGCCCTTTAATTGTTAGTGATAATTCTAATTCATTTCACAAACATTTTTCGTATTCATTATTATTGCATGATAGCGTTAGTGGTTAATGAGTGAGTGTCATTAATTGACATCTTTAATTACCGATTTCATCGAGGTTCTTTTGTTTGTCAAACCTTCATTGCGATGGTTTTAATTACGAAGTTTCAATGCAAATTGAATTGCGAAGATTTTAATTGCGAAGCTTTAACGCAAATTGAATTGCGATGGTTTTAATTATGAAGTTTCAATGCAAATTGAATTGCGATGGTTTGAATTACGAAGTTTCAATGCAAATTGAATTGATAGTCCACGGTGATGAAAGATTAACGAGTGAAGTAATTGAGGTTTAATCGGGTGGTGAAGGAGGGGGGATTTGGGGTGTTTCACCACCCTCGGACACGGGGTAGTCAGTTCCTGTAGGGTAGGCATTCTGACAAGTCCCTTATTCCCTCAAAACTTTGTCGCCCAGAAGCTAGGCTTACAGAAGTGAGCTAAACTTCCGACAGTACATATACAGCCGTTATTAGGCAACTTTTGTTTGATGAAGTTATTTTGCGAATCCTTTTACGAGCTTCTATTTTGTTTGTGGACCAATTGCCAAGTCGTACAGGAGTAATGTGGCGAAGTTGAAGCATTGGGATATATTTTTTTTAATTGGTATAGTTGAAGCCAACACAAAGGTTGTTTCTTTGTACATCTTTGTTGTTCTTAATCCAAAGTCACTTTCACTCTTTGAACGTGCCAATCCAAAGCGTCTGAATATCAGTAGAGAAATTGAATATGGATATATCTTGATATGTCGTCTCTGTCGTATGTCTTGTTGGGTTTTTTTTTCCAAAATGATAGTTCGGGAAGTTCTATTGGTCATCGTATTTTTCAACTGTACATTTTAAGTATTTTATATTACTCGTGTTGGCTATGATGAAATATCTTTCTTGTTGGCGCATGTTGATACGATAGGATATTACTGATTTGTCGAAAGAATGTTGTACTTGGTTATATTAGTTGTGTAAATGGCGGGGGGGGGGGCGGGTTGAAGTAAAACTTTACCATTTACTGGCTATTATATGTTCATTTAAATATAAAATTTTAGGCTATGTTTTTAAAATTTTGTCACGCAACTATTAGCTTAAACTTAAAGAACACTGCTGTTTTATAATCATTATTTTGTGCATGGGTTACCAAAAAGACAATGAAATGGTTATTAAACTTTAAATGTATTTTAAAAATTTTCCAGAAAATTTTTGCAAATTCTACCCCTGTTGATTTATAGGAAACGTCACCTGTCACGCAGATAGATAACCGTAGCTGTTTAGAAACACTAAGAGAATATGCAAAACTTCCTGGAATATTTTGATTGAAATGAATAGTTTACTTATTTTTTATTTATGGGGGCAATGTCTATATTTTTTTTGGTGACGACAATAGTGAAAAGTTCTATTACACTTCAAAATCAATTTCTACACAAAGTGTAGTGTTAGTTAATCAGACAATTAAATTAGTTCATATATTTCTTAGCCAAAATACTATTACTGGTATATTATACAAAAACTATACAAGGAAAAGGATATAATAAAATATATTATTTAAATATAAAATTTAAGCTATTTGGCTGTTCTGGTTGTAATTACTTAAAATTAGTTTAGATTTTTTAACTTTTTAAAATGAGTAATGTATATATTTAAAGAGTGTCTTAACGTTAAAAAATGTAGAGCGTTGGTAATGAAGTTGTGAAACTGATATTTAGTGAACCCTTTGAAAAAATAAATTGGAATTGATATTGGTTTAAAATTTGAATACTAGTGTCTAAATTTCAGTTCAACAAGTCTGTTCAGTTTTAAGTAGCATTTTACGAGCTTATTTAGAAATTATATAAAAAAGGACTTGGTTTGCCCAAGCCTAAAAAGCAAAACGATAAGAGTTTTTTCCAGTTGACTGAAGCGCGGATATTTTATTTTTCTATATAATTTTAAAGACAATCCGTATTGTACTACTCTTTAGAATTTAATTCAATCTCCTGATTTTACTGCTAATGGATTTATTTCCTATAAATTAATTGAAATAAAAAATTACTTATCTCAGATATTTCATGATAAAATTTTACGAAAATGGAATTGTTGAAAAATCTGAGATAAGTAATTTTTTATTTCAATTAATTTATAGGAAATAAATCCATTAGCAGTAAAATCAGGAGATTGAATTAAATTCTAAAGAGTAGTACAATACGGATTGTCTTTAAAATTATATAGAAAAATAAAATATCCGCGCTTCAGTCAACTGGAAAAAACTCTTATCGTTTTGCTTTTTAGGCTTGGGCAAACCAAGTCCTTTTTTATATAATATCTGTTCCTTCAGTCTGCATTTGTATTAATCTATTATAAAACAATTTTTTGCCTGAAATGCGAAATTTTTCACTTCTAGGACGAGGTTAAAAATGGTTTTTCACTTCTACTAATTCTTATAAGATACGGCTCACAATTCGTTTTAGAACCCGAGCTTAATAGTCAACTTCAAAACGAACATCCTGCCACGATTTTTAAACTATCAAATCCGTATCTTTTACAGTCCACTCTACGATTACAATTATCCATGACATTGCGTTCACTGCCCTTGTACGTTTACAGTGAGTGGCACCGTGGCCAGTTATTTTAATTAAAATACCTAGGCCACAGGTCCAGTTTTAAAAAAATACTTATTTCCAACACTGATCCATCTATCCTTATGCCTTACTGAAGGCTACAGTGAAATATCCATGAAGCGTAAGCTTCCATTATAAATCCATGGCCTAAGTAAGGCAACTTAAGCCTTGGTCGAAACTAACATCTAAAATATAAATTAAAAAGGTATCTTAAGTATAGAATTTCAACCGAGACACATAATTAAACGAAAAATAGACCCGCCAGAGAAATTTTTAATAAATATAGTGTTATATTTATTGAAAAATATCAAGTTAAAGTTTCAAGGCGGTGAAATGGCAAATTAGCGTCGTCTACTGTAGAGTAATGAACAATTAGCGTCGTCTGCTGTAGAATAATCTTTTGAGGTACTTACATTTTTAATTAAATTAACAAACTTAGACTTAATTAATTTTCATGAAACTTGAAAAAGGCACACCTTGAATAGTTACTTGTTAATTTGAAAGTATTCCGAAACGTAACTTCGCTTTAGTTTTTAAATGATTCGATGTACAGGAGCACCAAAAACCCCATGTTATTCCTATGGGAAAATCGGCGAAAATCTGTGAATTTTCATTTAACATTACGGAAGGGTGTGGGATCTTATCTAGAAGGGCCTACCGGCCCTCTAGAATTAAATTTCATTGCAACGCTTTACTAACAGGGGTTACGCTTTTAGTTTTTTTACCTCTTGGAAATTCTATAATTAAAGCAAGATTCGTGGTTTTTTTTCTCTCGTAGCAATAGCTAGGCCCTACAACCCTCCCTCCGCTCCCTATTAACAGCTATTGCCAAGACAACTCCGAAATGAACCTTGAACCAACGTAAAACCTTAAACTTTCTTGAGGGCCGATAATTTTACCTAGTCATGAATTACTCTAAGGTAATACGAAACTATTCGTACATCTCTGGCAGGATGTATCGTAAAGATATCCAATATAACGGTTCACACAGAACACTTTGGAATCACAAAGATATCCAAGAGAGTGATACTCACAGAACACTTTGGAATCACAAAGATATCCAATAGAGTGGTTCACAAAGAACACTTAAGATTCAAAATAAATGGGTACACGCTTCACACCCCGAACTGTGAATCCAAAGTACACTCAGATTTAGATGATGTACTACAAAACTTGAAAAAAAAATTACGTTTTAATTTCGAGGCGAACGATAATCTTTCTTAAAAAAAGTAACATTTTTATCTTTTCTTCTGTATAACACTGGCCCAACACAGTTCCCTTTTCACAGCTATTGCCAAGACAACTCCGAAATGAACCTTGAACCAACGTAAACCTTAAACTTTCTCGAGGGCCGATAATTTTACCTAGTCATGAATTAATCTTAAGGTAATATGAAACTATTCATATTACTCTATTCATATATCTCTTTCAGGACGTGAAACCATCTGATACGTAACATTAATTTTAGAGTTTACTACGGGTTCATTTTTTTAGGAATCCGGGCGCTTAACATTCCCTTTAAAATGTCTATACTCTTTCCAAAAGCAGAACAGTGACGTCAGTCAAGTTACTGACGAATCTCTCTCTTTTTCTAATCATAGTATCGCTGACCTCGTACCAGCCGTTGTCTTTTCTCACAAAGTTCACATAATGCCCCTCGGCTAACGATTCACCTTTATGAATAATCACCCCTTTAGTTTTAAAAAGCATCTTGTTCATTGTGACTTTTTGATTTTCGAAACTCGATATTTTGGTCGAAATCTTAATTGGTCGACCATCTTTGTAATCGCCACGTAGAAGACACAGAAATACGTACTTTCCGCTGGATATCAATACATCACGCTCTTGTATTGTAGGATTATCACAAAATACGCATCGCATTTCTGTTAATCTCATCCTTTTTTCTAAAGATTTCCAATCAATTTTATCTCGGTTTTCTAGTGGAAGATTGAAAATGTTGCTTTGAACAATGTTTTCCGAATTTTGTTCAACTTGACATTTGGGGCATTTGGTAACGTTTCGAGACTTTGACCAAAAAAGATCTTTTAGAGTCTTAGAGTAATCGGCTTCCATTTCTTGGCTTAGTGTCGTCAAGAGCACCATCAAAAACTCACTGGCGTCTTGTTGCTCATTTAGCGAAAAGTGATTACCAACAGCTATTCTCAGTTCCAACCCTTTACGGCTAAAACTACCTTGAGAACTCTCGATGTCGTTTATTGCGTTACTGAGGCAGCGTAAAACTGGTTTTTCTACGAATGATCCGTTGTAAGATTTGACCAATTCTCTTAATTCGGGCACTAATAACAGTAGTTGCAAAACGCTATTTGAATAGCATGTTACTTGATCATCGTTATTTAAACCTTTCACGGGAAAACTATCCAAACTCTGTTGGTCCTTCCTTTTCTTCTTTGGCATTTCCTGCGCCGTCTCGTCACATCTCTCTTCCTCGCCTTCTAAAAGGCTTTTAGATAGAGTAGGTGCACTTCTTTTTCTACCTCGGCTTTGTTTTGACTCCGTTATTTTCAATAGAGGCAGATCTGGCCTATATTTTTTGCGAAGCCTGTTATATTCCATAATGGCTCGTCCATCCGCGTTAATTTTAGTCGGATCGAACTGTAATAGATGGAGTCCGGCTAAAGTCGTCACTCTTGATAAAGCAACGTACGCCATGCCGGTTCCGAATAAATTCGGACCTAAATCCATAATGGCGCATTTTAAACTCATGCCTTGGCTTTTGTGTATCGTAATAGCGTACGCCAGGATGACGGGAAACTGGGACCGCTTAATGTAAATTTTTGCCATGAGCAAAAATTTAACGCTAATTTTCTCAACTAAAAAATCGGAGATATTGTCCTCGTTATTCGGTTCGCGATCTACTCTGAGAAAAATACCAGTAACGTTTCCTTGTTCGTCCTTCTTGAATCCAGTTACGAAACCCATCGTACCATTTACAACGCCTTTTTCAAAACTGATATTCCTTCTGACCATTATTCGGCAGCCAACGCAAAGAAGTAACTTGCTCTCCAAACCGCCCGTTTTGGACGGTTCGTTTTGTAGCCTTTGCAGCCTCCCGAGAATGTTTTTATTCATTTTTTTGTCACAGTCTGCCATTCTATCCTGACAAGGAATGCTTTCAACTTTCTCGCCGCTTTTTCGCAGCATTTCAAAGTTGAATTTTTCGCACATGGCTAATTTAGGCATCAAACAAGTTGGTTGAAACCCTTCATTGGACAGCTTAATGAAAAGCTCCATAGCCACCTCGATGTTTTTTCCTCCCTCAACCAATCTAGTTTCTAAGGTTGCTACATCAGCTTCGGAAATATTTCCAATTCTAACTCTGCTTAGAATGTCGCCGTAACTTTGGTCGTTGGCTTGTCTAACATTTTGCGTTAGTTCATCGTATTTAAAAAACTTCCAAAGATCACTTCCTCCGATGCAATTGAATCTAAGTCTGGCTTCTTCGGAAGTGATTTTGATAAACGCGGGATTTCCTTGAACCGGAGGCAATTGGAAAAAGTCTCCCAAAACAAGGATAAATACAACTCCACCAAATGGTTGGTTCATTTCCCAAAATTCGTTCAGCCTCAAGTGAACGTGAGTCAGTAAAACCGACGAGACCATGGAAATTTCATCAATAATTAACAGTTTTAAATTTCCCAAAGTTTCTTTCATAATGCTCATATTGTCAGAACTCAGTGAATGGTATTCGGCGATACGCCCATGATCTACCGGCAACATTAGTAATCTGTGTAATGTTACGCCATTAACATTCAATGCTGCCAAACCCGTTGGCGCGGCAATGGCCACGCTAGCAGGATTTTGAAAGTGTCGCCTTACGGCGTTGGCGAGAGTGTCTATAAGAAACGATTTGCCAGTGCCACCAGGTCCCGACACAAAAAGGCACTTGTTTCCAGATTTTTCTCCCTCTTGGGAGAAGTGATCCATGATGTGATCATAAATTCTCCTTTGATCCGAGTTTAGTAACGCCACATTGTCAACAACAGTCTCGAAATTCATTTCCATGGCAGCTTCCACATCAGCCATCGCATGTTCGGTTTCGATAACGATTTCCTTCCCTTGCAGTGCATTTTCATCGTCGTCACTTTCAATCTCCGAGACTATGGTTTCTGGCTCTTGCGCCTTTTTAGAAGCCTTCCGTTTCTTTTCAACTTCTTTGGAAACCGAGAGTTTCTCGTGATATTCTCTCATGTCTTTCAACACTGAAAGCGAGTTTTCGAAAGCATCCGCGAAGGTTTCAAACTCGCCCAATAGCTCATTTTCGTCACGCCACGGTTTGAAGAGGATCAGTAGAGCGTGACAATACTTTTCTTTCTCCTCTATCGGGTCGTGAATGTAGTGCTCTACTATGTAGGGCTTAATTCTCTTTCTCATGAAACCCAGATTGTTTTTCAACTCGATTACATTCGCATTTTTCTCGACACCATCAGAGTGCTTCGCATCATCGTAAAACCGTCCAAATTCCCGCAAACTAAGATTTTCCAAGCTGTCGGGACGATTTGGATACTTGTCGTCGACGAACCCTTTTAGGCAAGTGTCCTTGCTTTCGGGGTCAGTTTCCCTCAAACGTTCGAGTTCCTTGTAACCTTTCAAAATTCTCGATCGGTTTTCTTTCAAGTTAGTGTTTATAAATTTAGTGCTGTCGGATTTGTTGTAAAGATCTTGGCCCAACATAAGATCCATAGCTTCGTATATGCCTACTGACTTAGAAGTCAGTGATTTCAATCTATAGGCAAATAATCTTTTGGACAAACTTTCGTGCCCTAACTCGGCAAAAGTTTGGTCCATGTCAGCCCGGTCTCCCTTTGTTACGTACGCCGTGACATAGTTTGCCACTATTTCCGATTTGTCAGCGACAAATTGCAAATCCATGTTGGCTTTGGAAGCCAAAAGTAGCGCGGGATTGTAATCATTGATTAAAACTTCGTGCTGTTTTCTCGGCAAGTCGTACAGTCGTTTCTGCACCTTTTTCATTTTACGGTGACGAGTAACTGATCTAACGGAATTCATAGTGGCAACGTTTGTTACGTTTCGAGGGAAACCGTAACGACACACTTTCAATCCCTTTTTAGAATTTTTCACCTTCTTATAACAACTGGAGGTGCATTTGTGATTTTGGAATTTTTTTACCAGCCGGTGCAGTTCCGGACTTACGGATGCGCTTGGCATCGAACACGTGACGTGTTTTTGAACGTAATCCAAAATAGTCTCGGTCGAAGAAGTTCCGATCTTTGGAGCGTCCTTGGCCCACAATAGCATGTGGTAGTGAGGTAAACCGCGAGATTGGTATTCAACCCTCCAAAAGTGATGTTCTATCATGCCAAGAACTGGATTTTGCTTACACAAAACAAAGTTGTTTAGCAGCGTACGAACTTTGTTGTGAAAGTGCAAATTAACGCTAAGTGGGTCGAAATTCAACAATTCAGCAACCGTCATCGACTCTACTCCTGGAACGTCTGAATTCACTTTTCTCAAGTGATCGTGCAGTTCCATATCATCGTACTCGGCCGGATTAAAAGTTAGAAGCCAGGTGGGAGGACCAAATTCCCGAATCATCGCTAAAACGTTTCTAAGAACTTTATACCAGTAGTCCTTCGTTCCTCGAATATGGCCCAAGAAAGTGGCTAAATTACTCTCAAGTTCTTTATCGCCAGATTCAACGCGACTGAGCAAGTTTTCAACCCCAATTGCCATGGGTTTTTTAACACGAAGAACGTAGTTCAAACTGCTAGAGATCGCCTTCATTTCGCATTCTTGATAAGAATGAAACATATAGGCGTAATCTCGTCTGAAAATTGGACTTTTGTTCAAAAGACGAGATAAACGATACTCTGTTTCAGTTAATTTCCCAAATGGTCTATCATCGTGCTTGCCGTAGCGACCCTTGGGGAACAAATGAACGAAGCTCAAGTACTCCAAGTTTTTGTCCCAAGTATTAATCGGCGCGGCTTCGACACGCTTCATTTGGTAAGCGGCCAATAAATGTTTCGGTGGTTGGACGTTCACCGGATGAATAGAGTAGTGATCGTACAGATCATTGGCTTCTCCCTCAGAAAGTTTTCGCAACAAAGCCTCGGGCTGTGTTAAAATTTTGTAGACGTTGCCTGGTGCAAGGCTAGACTGATTTTCATCCTGCTCCTGCATGTTAGAAGCGTTTTGGTCACCTTCACCGTCGTGAGGACTATCCGGTGGTCCTTCTGTTGGAACCGCAGCGGAAGCGCGTGTCACCGCATCAGATCCATCGTTAAGCAACGCAAGTGGATCTGTTACGCTCAGTAAGTCATGGGGAGTCAATGAATTTTCATTTCCATCAATATCTTGCGTTCCACAAATATATTCCTCGCTCATTGAAGAAATATCAATGTCCTTATACAAAGGATTAATTTTTTTCAGCACAGTGAACGCTTTCAACACTTTTTCGAGGCAAACAACCTGTTGCCAAACCTTTTTGTCCGCAGTCGGAACGCCATTCACTAGTATATGCAATTCGTGATTTTTGGGCAATGTCTTGGGAATCATCTTCAAATTTTTCTCCACTGGTATTGGAAGATAAATTACTCTTCCCTTTAAAGCTTTAACCGTACCGAACTGCATGTTGGAATTGGTTTTAGTACCTAACCGCACCACAGTGTGGAAGGGCTTCACAAGCTGAATTAAAACTTTCTCAAACATGTTTAAATCAGTGACATCTGTCGGAGGATTGTCAACCAACAAGTTGTTCAGGAAGCATCTGATGGGAACTTTCCCCTTTCGTAAATCCGTAGAGCAGTAACGACATAGAAGCTTGTCTGCCTCTCTTGTTTCTGAATTGTTTATTATCCAGCCAGCTCTTAAAATCAGATAGGCCTCGTTATCGAAAACAGCACTGTCTACCATTTTTTCTATTGATCTCAAATCCGATTTTTTGTACAATCTTAAGCAGCAGTCACAGGGAGTGTCGTGAAATTCTTTATTATTTAGCGCCGCTCGAACGAATTGAGTTTCGTAAAGATTCAAGATTTCGCTTTCATCGAGACTCGGTCTTGGAGCGTTTTCGCTCCCTGTGGACGCGTTGTTTTGCTCGTTATTTAAATTTTTTCCTCGTGAGGCAAGGATTTTTCTCATTTCCCCCATGATTTTGGTGAGAGAATCGTAATCACCACTTTCAATTTCATTCGAAATCTTTGTTAACGCGTTAAGCAACGCCTTCACGTGATAAATATTATTCAAAATATTTCTAATTCCCGAATAATGAGGAGCCAGTTCAGCAAAAGAACGTAAATAGCTTTGGCAATCTTCACTATCAGCGCAATAAGCCGTGTGTCCCAGGAAAGGAACTATTCTCACCACGATCTCAGCACCATCTGGTGTTATAGACACGTTGGATTTAGAGCAAAATTTATTTCTAAAATCACAAAGGTCCAAACCCGACTCAAAAATTTTAGTCACTGATTTTTCATTCGCATTTGCAACCGTGTTTATGAAAGTTAGCACTTTCGCAATGGCTCGAACTCGAACATTACAAATATCACTGCACTCCCAATAAACGGTTTTGGGTTTAGTTTCAATAAGACCACTTTCATTGATCACGAAATTTCTTTTCGGATTCTTCTCCTCAGTTTCAACAATGTTGAAAAGATTCGTAACCACTCCTGAATTATTTACTTGAAAGACTCTCTCAACATCATCAGGTTTGTTGTTATTTTTAATGTCAACGAGATTGCCCATATCGTCAACGAACAATTCTTTATTGCCATAGATAACGTGGTCTCTCAGCACTTTACGTACATGACCATCAGCATCCAATTGGATAACTTTGGCATAGCGTAATTCGTGATCATTTTTCAATATTTTTCCATTATTTCCAATTGGGTAATAGGTGGTTTCATGGAAATAGGCCTCTTTGAGACTACTGTGAAGCCTTTTACCACCCACAACATCCGTTAAATTGTCTTGATTAACAGACCCAATTTCTTGGACTTTCTCGGCAATATCTTTAAATTCACTAATAGTCCTTGTAAGATGGTAATTGTATGCCGAATATAAATGCCTTTTCAAATGCAAAATTCTACCCGCTAACAATTGGCATTTTAGGTTTCGAGAGAGTAACTTTGAATTCCCCTCTCTAGTCAAGCTGTCCAAAGATTTTGTCGCAGACAATCTTTCAGTGAGCCTTGTCACTAAAAATCGTTTGAAACTTTCAGCTATGACTTTCTTGTTTTTTGTCTTAAAAATTCCTTTATTGAGTTTCTTTTTCGCCAAACCCATTTTGCCCACCAGAAAAGGTTTCTTACTGGTTTTTTTGTTTTTTGTCAGAACATTTGTGGCGCCACTTGGTGGCATAGTTCTCTTATTTCTCTTAGCTCTCTCAATTGGAGATTTGCGGGTCGGATTGGTTTTTGAATTTCTTTTATGATAATACTCCTTGTTTTTCAAGTAGTAATTCTTATCCACAAGTTGTTTAGCTTGCTTTTTTTTAGAAGCTTTATTCTGTTTTAACCAACCTTGTAGGTTTTTTTGTCTCTTAGCTCTTTCTCGAGAAACCATTTTAAATATTGAAACTAATTAAATAGTTCACACAAAAGACTTTGGTATCGTAATGATCCAATTAATTTGTTTACACAGAAGGCTTTGGTATCGTAAAGATATCAAATATAACGGTTCACACAGAACGCTTTGGAATCACAAGTATATCCAATAAAGTGTTTCACACAAAACACTTTGGAATCACAAATATATCCAATGGAGTGATTCACACAGAACACTTTGGAATCACAAAGATATCCAATAGAGTGGTTCACAAAGAACACTTTGGAATCACAAAGATAACCAATAGAGTGGTTCACAAAGAACACTTTGGAATCACAAAGATATCCAATAGAGTGGTTCACAAAGAACACTTTGTACCTGCAAAAGATTCAAAATAAATGGGTACACGCTTCACACCCAGAACTGTGAATGCAAAGTACACTCAGATTTAGATGATGTACTACAAAACATAAAAAATTACGTATTGATATCGTAATACAATGTAAAAAACTTGATAAATAGAATACACTTGAGTGCAATGATAAACACTCGAATGAAATACTCAAATGGAAGAACAACACTTGAGTTAAAGTCAATTTAATTAGTACAATTAATGTACCAAAAAAAGATAACGAAAGCCTAAATACGTTTCTAAAGTTTAAACAAAAGATTATTTAAACTTACTGTGAGAATGCCTTTTAACAACGCAAACCCCTTGACGAAACATACGGCACAAAAATAGGCTTAAAAGTTGGGTGAACCACGCGGCCACATGTTTCAGCCTCATTCAGGGCCAATCTTGTCTCGCGCAAATTTTTCTGCGGTAGTTGGTTTTTTTGACTTGGATCCGGGGAAAATGATATCTGAACTGAACTGATTGGCCATCAACATTCGCCGAATCGCCTCTGAATATAGGGTAGTCGCCAGACAGACATACACCAGGCTGGGAAATAGCACACGTCCTCTGGTCCAAAACCAGTTTATTAATTGCTTGGACTGGTTTTTTAATTCAAGAAGTGGGGGTTACTGGTCCTCGGGACCAGTTTATTAATTGCAAATCTATTGGAGAGCAAAGGCTGGGACCAGTCCGGAGACCAGTTAATTATTTCTGACACTAGGGGGTCACTGGTCCAAAGGACTAGTTTAAAAAATATCCTTATTTCCCAGCCTGACATACACCAGCCGCAGTGTTTTCTAAATGGCCGCTACAACGGGGTACGATGTTGTGAAGAAATAAGAATTTTAAATGTTGACAAGTTTATGGTAACACAGTTTGGAATTTATAATACGCATATTACAACTAAGAAGACCGAAAACGATGTCTAATAGAAGGAGAACAGGTTTACAAGTGAAAGGACGTCATATTTTACGGCATACAAAGTAGAGACTACAAAGGCTTAACATTCATAGAGATAGCTTCAGTTATGCTAAATTGCTCTCCTAAGCAGACTTGTAAATAGGGGGTACCTGGGAGCCTGTGACACCCAAGAAAATTCACAGGACACCCTGAAAAAATATTTTATGGGGGGTCGGGTACCACCGGGTACCCTGAAAAATTCGGTGCGATGAGAACTCTCCCCCAGAACAGACCAAAACAGCTCTCAAAAAAGGGAAAAAATAAATTGGCGAATATTTCTCCTCAAATTTGTAGTCGGAATGCATTTTTCCCTCCCTCACATTATGTTTTGGGCTTGCTTCCTTACTACCTAGCCTCTGTTCCCTTCCCTAGGCGAGTGTGACGCAGTTTCTAGGATCAAGAGTTCAAGGCTCAGTTGTCCACTAGGGAGCCCCGGGTACCCAAGAAAATTGGGCTTTGGAGGGGTCGGAAGCCCGCAGGGCTCCCGAAGAAATGATCACTATTTACAAGTCTGCTCCTAAGCTTGATAATGAAACCAAAGTCCTCCAAACCCAAAGCACCCCTCGTAAACATATTAACATTTTTCTTGTTATGCAGAAATTTACAACTGTCTAACCACTACACTGAAAACAATGATGAACTAAATTTTTTTACTGATTTCTCCAATAACATAAAGGGGGGAATCCACATTTCTGTGACAAAAGAACTTGCCAAGAGTCTATGCTCTGAAAGAATTAAGCAAGGGAAAGAAGGAAAAGATCATAAGAAGATGCTCGAGAGATGGGAAAGATTCTCCGGGTCAATGTGCTATGCAATATATACATGCACTACAATGTTATGGAAATAAGGTGTCCCATGAAAGGAGCCACCCTTTCAATCGCTGGGTTAAACAAAAAGTGGAAGGAGAAAATTATGATTTGAAGAAAAAACAAATATTAGGGACAGATTGAGCCAGGGATGGCAGTTTTAAATTTTGAACAATGTCACTTGGCCACTTTTAGAAAAAAAAACCCCGACATACTAGTCACTGTAGTAAAAAAGGACAAAGATTTTGTTTTGAAATTAGTTAAAATAATTTTATTTTATTTTATTATATTGATACCGAAATTAGTGGGATAAAATTGTAAAACTGTTCACAATTAAAATTATTTTTTAAAAGCCAAATGTCCATTTTATTAAAATCTAACTTCATCAAATATTTGTGATGACAAGTTTACAATGCCAGCTGCGATTAAAAACATAGGGTTGATGAAAGACATCATCTCCCAATCCAGTTTTTCATTAAAGATTGAAAAAAGTTTTAATCTCTGTATTGCTCTCTCTACGTCTACTCTTGGTTTTGCTATTTTCAAGTTTTCGAGTGATTTTGTTTCCGTAAACAGTTTAGAATTTTTCAAAAATGTTGGGATAAAAATTTCGATTCCTTTTTCTAAACATTCGGTCTCTATTCTGAATCCATCCATTGGGACCATTGGGATTTGAGCTTTGAAATTTATTAACATTGTCATAGATTCCACAACGGAGTGAAATAATTTGAAAGTGGAGATACCAGTCATACGGCTAAAATCCTTCTCAGTTTTAACTGAATTCATAATAATGAAGGATTCATAAAAGTAGATGTTTCCTTGCACTGAAACATCTCTTCTTTCTTGATGTAAGGGCTCACAGACCTCAGTTTCGGGAGCATTCAAACCAAATTCAATATTTGCATGTTTGACAGTGGATTCTGGGGCACCTTCTATTTCTCTTTCTGAACTCGACTCCCTATAAGTTGAAGGTTCTGCATCATTTTTAAATTGTATTTGTCGATTATCAGCCCTTATCTTTCTTCCATTAACTTTCTTTCTGGTATCTTCGGAAATAATTTCGTCATCGGTCAATATAGGCAAACATTGTGAAGGGTAAGTTCCAAGCTTTAGTTTCCTTTTCCCTGTTGGCAAATCTGAAGTAACAAGTACATTAAATCCTGGTCTTAAATTCTTATTACTTAAAAAACCAAATTACCTGGAAAAAAGTAATCAGTCTTCTTGAAATGAAAACTGCATACAACCATGTGATTTGAAATATCTTTTCCAATTTTTAGGACGCGTTGCCATTCTTTACGCCACTTGATTTCTTTTGGGAAACTATGCATACTTAGGCAAAATTAGCCCATACTTAACCTTGGGATATTTAGTTTTAACCTAGAATTACGTTGTGGGACACAACAATACTTTTTGATAGGCGCCATGTTATGATCCTCCTATGATAACTTAAGCCTCGCCCAGGAGCCTGAGGAAAACTTACTCCGTTAGAACAGTTACCAAAATTACCACTAGGTGGCGCGTCACTTTTTCGCGATAGCCAATAGGATCTCATTGGCGATAGCCAATAGCTAAAGGTAATTTTAAGCCTAATTTTCAAACTTGAAGTCTCTTCAACTGTTCAACGGCTGTGGTTCAACTGAAAGTAAGTTCTTAAATATAATAATTAAATATGTCATAATTTGCTATTTTTTTAAGCTTTGGCGTAAAATTAGAATTTGCAACACTTAATTTTGTTGCCAAGTTTAAAAATATATGGAAAATAATGATATTTTTATGTTGTCTAAAATAAATAATTTATCGTTTATTGATTTAGGCTTAGAAAATGGAAAACGTTGTAAACCATTTTAACAAGGGATGTCTTGTTAGTTTTTATGGTGGAGGACGTGGAGGAAGAGGGGGACGTGGAGGAGGACGGGGTGGTGGAGGTGGACGTGGAGGAAGGGGAGGAGGTGGGCGTAGAGGCGGAATTACCGGTGGAAAAAAAGGAAAAAGAATATGCTATATCTGCAGAAAACCGGGGCATATTGCCAAAAATTGCCGAAATAAGGAAGGTAGGACAAGAAAATAATTTTATAAATTTACCTGGGTCTTTTAATGAACAAAAACATCCTTATAAGTTATAATTTAAAACTATTTATAGAAAACGTTGCCATAAATTTTCAAATTCAAACTGCCTGAATGTATTTTACTATTATTCGACATTTTGGTATATTATTTCCTTGCGTTTCTAGGCACTGAACTTATCTTTTACTATTTCGCGTCTTTCCCTACAATTACAATTGTTATTTTTATTGGTTTAATCATGGATAAAGAATGCGCGTAAGGAAATCTGTTTTCACGCTATAGGATAGGCAACTCCCTATCTCGAACGACAGCTTATTCTGTATATACTATGTTACAACATCGGTTGTCAGCACGCTCAAACCTAGGTGTCTATGCAACCTAGCTTTGTACGTGCTGTCAAGAGACGTCGAGCTAAAAAACTAGCGGATAATTTAAATCCTGAATATCCTTTCCTTTTTCTCTTGTCAGCACGCACAAACCTAGGTTACATAGAGAGCTAGCTTTGCGCGTGTTGATAACCGACGCTGGAACAGAGTATATACAGAATAAGCGGTCGTTTGATATAGGAGTTGCCTACCCTATAGCGTGAAAACAAATAGTAGTTTTCACAAATCTCATATACTGGGCTTTAATAAAGTAATCTAAGGTCATGTTAATTAAGTTATATTGTTTAAAAAGTAGACCAAAAAAAGCCAGAGGTGGCAGAGGTCGAAAAAATGGAAGAAACCTCCGCCGAGGAGAAAACCTCAGCCGAGGAGAAAACCTCCGTTAAGGAGAAAACCTCTGTTGAGGAAAATTAAAATAATTAAAAAAAATTTAATGTAAGTCACGTTTAATTTTTTTACTTTTTCAGTTTTATTTCAAGAATAATAATATTGAGATTATGTTTCACGTAGGTTCAAAAATATTGTTTCCTGGATTTTTTTTTTAATTTTTTTTGTCCATTCTTATGTTTTTTTTTCTTTTTAACTACTTTAAAAATACATTAAAAATAAAAGAAATTAAAAAACATTACTTTGAATTTTATTGAATTTCAAACTCTAAAAGCTGCCTATATTTACATCAGTTCTTTGAAACATTATTTGAACACGGATAAAGGATGTGCGTCAAAAAAATGATTTTCACGCTATAAATAGGCCTTTCTATAAATTATTTCGCGGGAGGGGTAAGAACGCCCTTCATCTCTGCTTTTTCCCCCCGGCAACATTTTCTTTTCGCGGGAGGGAAGAATAGCCTTCGTCTCTGCTTTTTCCCCCGGCAACATACGGATTTTATGTAAAGGCCTATTCGGCTAGGCTAGGGCCCTGTTATCAATGACGTCGACCTATAGGGTCTTTGCGCGTGACGTCAAGTTACCTACCCTCTTTCCTCTCCCCTTGCCGGCCGCCCGCTCTGGCCACGTTAGGACGCCATGTTGACATCCCCTGAAAACCGGTTTTCGCCCCCTATTTCTTCTCCCTTTTTACTCTCGCGGAAACACCCTATAAGAGCCCGTTCAATCGACCAAAAAGTGCGACTTTTGGATTCTTGGCGGGAAGTTCGAAGGAACCGAAAATGAACATAAAGTCCCATGGGAGGAGGTAGGCTTTTCGGCCAGATCAATTGTCCAATTAATCCAAATGACCTGAAATTTTAATGAGACGTGCCGGTTTTCGCCCCCTATTTCTTCTCCCTTTTTACTCTCGCGGAAACACCCTATAAGAGCCCGTTCAATCGACCAAAAAGTGCGACTTTTGGATTCTTGGCGGGAAGTTCGAAGGAACCGAAAATGAACATAAAGTCCCATGGGAGGAGGTAGGCTTTTCGGCCAGATCAATTGTCCAATTAATCCAAATGACCTGAAATTTTAATGAGACGTGTAGTTCGACGATTTTTATTATTCTAAGAAAGATTCAAGCTTCTACAGTGGATAGTTTTTTTTATAAAAATTATTTTCCAAAGTCAAAATGATGGGTTTAGTGCTAAGACTGGATATATCTTCGGATCTAGTGGTCGAAATGTCCTGAATTTTTAATAAGAGGTGTGTTACAATATAATCTATTATACTGAAAAGGACTCAAGCTTTTAGAGTGGATAATTAGTTTAATACAATTTAATTTTTGATGCCAAAATTTGAACGGGCTTCTATAGCGCGAGCAGCTTGCGTTGTGACGCGCGTGATCGAGTGGGCTATGCGTCGACCAAAGGATAGATGCATATAATAAGGAATGGCCAACGTTGATGTGTAAGATACAGCCTGGCAACACGGTATTTGTTTACCTCTGCGCCTAGTCAGCTGTCAAATGTTTATTACTTCTTCTACACGACTTAAAGTTTATTTATTTATTTATTTATTGAACACTGTTCGTGAAGCCAGCAGAGTGGCTTATGTACGAACATCAGATACAAAGTGAGATGTAAAAACAGATTCATTAATGAATATAGGGCTAAGAAACAGTGTATTATAATGAATGAGATTAAGTTGACCAAAATTTGAACGGGCTTCTATAGCGCGAGCAGCTTGCGTTGTGACGCGCGTGATCGAGTGGGCTATGCGTCGACCAAAGGATAGATGCATATAATAAGGAATGGCCAACGTTGATGTGTAAGATACAGCCTGGCAACACGGTATTTGTTTACCTCTGCGCCAAGTCAGCTGTCAAATGTTTATTACTTCTTCTACACGACTTAAAGTTTATTTATTTATTTATTTATTGAACACTGTTCGTGAAGCCAGCAGAGTGGCTTATGTACGAACATCAGATACAAAGTGAGATGTAAAAACAGATTAATTAATGAATATAGGGCTAAGAAACAGTGTATTATAATGAATGAGATTAAGTTGACTAACAGTATAAAAATTATAGGAACATAAGGGAGTAGAATAAACATTAGTATGGGGGAATAATCAGAACAAGATTAAAAAATAAAAAAAATTAAAATTGAACTAGTCGTGGAAAGAGCGAAAATGGTTCGAGAGTTTGCGTCGGAAAGTGGCTTGTTACATATTTAACATATACCAAAATTAATACCATTTAATTAAACAAAATAGTGTTATAAACGTCTTTAAAAAATGCAACCTCAAACAAACAGAGTTTTGTTCGTATATCGAAAATCCAGTAGCGTAAGTCTGAAACAATGTTTGGTAACGTACACTTCCGTCTAAGAAACATCTTTTCCCAATAATTTCAAAAACTTTTAACTTCTTTGAGCAGAACCACTGAACAGTGTTTTACATATTTAACATAAACCAAAATTAATATCATATAATTAAACATCGTGTTATAAACGACTTTAAAAAAACTCAATTCAAATTGCCAGAGCTCCGTTGGTATGTCGAAATTAAGAAAACATGTTTATTATACAATGAACAGCAATGGGTTTACCTTTAATGTAGAATTTGAATTTAAATAAGGCGAATGTTAAATGTTATTAAATGAAAGAATCTATACAGTTCTGTTTGTCATAATTTTCATTGGAAAGTTATGTCCAACGTTTAGTCACCGGAGCGGAGCCGGAGGTTTCAACATTAAGGTGTAAAATTTACCTCTACAATGTGTCCCAGCTGTCACAAATAACACTGTAGTAATTGATTGATCTACAAGTA
The DNA here is from genome assembly GCF_054372755.1 of Phalangium opilio. Classification (NCBI taxonomy): domain Eukaryota; kingdom Metazoa; phylum Arthropoda; class Arachnida; order Opiliones; family Phalangiidae; genus Phalangium; species Phalangium opilio. The sequence goes on along the minus strand of NW_028324179.1, from coordinate 1,085,925 downwards.
AGATTAATAATTGATTTGTTTATAATTTATTTGAACCTACCGACAGTAATCGTAATGGGTGGCTTTTGAAATTACCAAAGTTGATGTTGCCCAATGCCTATACATTATTGCATAACAATAACACTATTTTGACCGAGGCTTAGCGAAATTGCTTAATAATAAAAATACTCTGGTGATTTTAAAGTTTAAAAATAATTATAGTAAATTTCAATGAGGTTTTTGTTACGAAAATAATTAAAATCAGACCTATTTAGCCTCCATTTTAATTCCAATTAAAAAACTTTGGTTTTAAGCGCTTAAAGGCGCGGGTGATCTAACGCCATGTTTTTCTTGCTTAAGTCCCCCTAACGGTGTGAATCACGACAAAAACGCCGTAAGTGCAACATAAAAATTAGGAGTAAATTGCGTGTCTCTATCAGTGGTAAAACGCCGTAATTCCAATACCCAAAACAACGTAAGTCAAAGTATGTGTTAATAATGATAAAAATCAATACTTAAACTTAATTGATCTTTATGAAACTTGAAAAGTCGGTAGAATGAAGTGTTATCTTTCATTTAAGATGGTTCCCAAACGTAACGAATGAATAGTTTTCCTTATATGCCTTCTGAGAAAATGCTCTTTTTTATAAAATTCCCATGTTATGTCTATGGAAAAATATAGTATCTTTCGCCAAATGTCGGATTCATTTTATGGATTCTAAAACCACCCTTAGCAACTTTATTCTTTATAGAATTAACTATTTGATGGATCTTTTTGAAATTTTATCCACAAAATTAGGGCCCGAATTTTAGTTCACTGGCAAAATTTCAAAGCAGCAAACACAATACGAAAAAAGTTACGGCCAATCAAAGAACCCTCCTTTAGCATTAGAGGCAGTATCAAGTCTTATCTAAGAGAGCGACCGCTCTCCTAGAATAAGTAAGTAACCTTATTTTGTTAACTAATAGTCCTCATTTATTATAATTTTAGCTCAAAGTGCTTTAATTGACACGCTTTTAAAAAGATTTATTAATTGTGATTGTATGAATGTAACGCTTGATGGATGAAGTTCAGTTTGGTATGACGCCACTTAACGCGAGCCAACCAACGAACAATGGTTTCTAACCAAATAGACTATTGTGAGTAAATCAAAAATAGTAAATAATTTCCTAGAATGCTGCTAGTATTTTTCATTTATTTCAACAAAATACTTCCATCAGTTTGGTGGAGAAAACTCTGCGTTAGTGTTAACATAGTTTTCTGAACATCGAATAATGGGATGTTGAAATCAGTATTTAATGCCCAACATTTGTTATTAGGTAAAAATTTAATTATAAATAAATTATTTGCGTGTCCAGTCACTGTCCATAACTGAGTTTAAAAAAACCAATGTTCCTAATGTTGTAAAATTATTGATTTGCAGAAAAACAGTTTATTTTGCCAAGGTTAGCGGAGCATCTAGTGCCATCGGGTTAAATTAACCCTAACAGAAATTTTTTTTTTGTTGATTTGAGATGTGTGGAAATTTGTTATGTGGACAAAATTGTTAACGCTAATTTATAAATAAATTGACAATTTTTAATAGATATTATTAATATTAGACATCAGTAGCTAAATGATTTCATTCATTCATTCATTCATGACATGATTCATTTATGTCAGTATACATGTTTGTTCATTATTTTCAGTATAAATGGTTCATTTATGTCAGTGTAATTAATTTATTCTATGAGAGCGGTAGCTCTCTTAGATAAGACTTCATACTGCTCTTAATGTATAAGGAGGGTTTTTTGTTTGGATGTAGTTTTTTTTGTATTGTACTAATTGGTTCAAAAAAAATCCACTGAACTACAATTCGGACCCTTAATATGTGGTTAAAATTTCAAAGAGATCCATTAATTAGTTTATTTTATAAAAAATAAAGTTGCTAAGGGTGGTTTTCATTTCCATAAAATTAATCACAGATTTTGACGAAAAACTGGAAATTTCCCATAGAAATAACGTGGGAAATTTTCCAAAGTTACAAATTTTGTCCATACCCTTACAAAAATAACTATACGTTAGATAGATTTGAAAACGGTCTTAAATGAAAGCCCCATATCCATAGTTGGCGCCTATTTTTTTTTCATCAAGAAAAATTAAGTTTAAGTACTGTTTTTCATAGTTTTAATTACATGCTCCGACTTACGTGGTTTACCCTGAAACTATGGAACCTGCGACATTTTAGCATGAGTAATGTAGTGTATGAAGCGAGTTTGGTCGTTTTACCGCGGTTATAGTCAAATTCTTAGAACAAATAGCTAGCTTAATGGACATTTTATCTTTTCTCTGTTTAGGTTAAAGCTATTTAAACTTGATTACCTTGTGGGTGCTTGTAGGTACTTGTGGGTGCTTGTAGGTACTTGTGGGTACTTGTGGGTGCATGTAGGTACTTGTGGGTGCTTGTCGGTACTTGTTGGTGCTTATGGGTACTTGTGGGTACTTGTAGGTGCTTGTGGGTACTTGTGGGTGCTTGTAGGTACTTGTTGGTTCTTGTGGGTACTTGTAGGTACTTGTGGGTTCTTGTGGGTACTTGTGGGTTCTTGTGGGTACTTGTAGGTACTTGTGGGTTCTTGTGGGTACTTGTGGGTACTTGTAGGTACTTGTGGGTGCTTGTGGGTGTTTGTAGGTACTTGTGGGTGCTTCTGGGTGTTTGCAGGTACTTGTGGGTGCTTGTAGGTACTTGTGGGTGCTTGTAGGTACTTGTGGGTGCATTTAGGTACTTGTGGGTGCTTGTAGGTACTTGTGGGTGCATTTAGGTACTTGTGGGTACTTGTGAGTGCTTGTAGGTACTTGTGAGTGCTTGTAGGTACTTGTGAGTGCTTGTAGGTACTTGTGAGTGCTTGTAGGTACTTGTGAGTGCTTGTAGGTACTTGTGAGTGCTTGTAGGTACTTGTGAGTGCTTGTGGGTACTTGTGAGTGCTTGTGGGTGCTTGTAGGTACTTGTGGGTGCTTGTGGGTGCTTGTAGGTACTTGTGGGTGCTTGTAGGTACTTGTGGGTACTTGTGAGTGCTTGTGGGTACTTGTGGGTGCTTGTAGGTACTTGTGGGTGCTTGTAGGTACTTGTGAGTGCTTGTAGGTACTTGTGGGTGCATGTAGGTACTTGTGGGTTCATGTAGGTACTTGTGGGTACTTGTGAGTGCTTGTAGGTACTTGAAGGTACTTGTGGGTACTTGTGAGTGCTTGTAGGTACTTGTGGGTACTTGTGAGTGCTTGTAGGTACTTGTAGGTACTTGTGGGTACTTGTGAGTGCTTGTAGGTACTTGTGGGTGCTTGTAGGTACTTGTGGGTGCTTGTAGGTGCTTGTGGCTGTTTGTAGGTGCTTGAGGGTGTTTGTAGGTGCTTGTGGGTTTTTGTAGGTGCTTGTGGGTGTTTGTAGGTACTTGTGAGTGCTTGTAGGTACTCGTAGGTACTTGTGGGTGTTTGTAAGTACTTGTAGGTACTCGTAGGTACTTGTGGGTGTTTGTAAGTACTTGTGGGTGTTTGTAAGTACTTGTGGGTGTTTGTAAGTACTTGTAGGTACTCGTAGGTACTTGTGGGTGCTTGTAGGTACTTGTGGGTTCTTGCCCCGGGTACTTGTGGGTTCATGTAGGTACTTGTGGGTTCATGTAGGTACTTGTGGGTGCTTGTAGGTACTTGTAGGTACTCGTAGGTACTTGTGGGTGCTTGTAGGTACTTGTGGGTTCTTGCCCCGAGTACTTGTGGGTGCTTGCTCCGGGTACTTGTGGGTGCTTGCTCCGGGTACTTGTGGGTGCTTGCCCCGAGTACTTGTGGGTGCTTGCTCCGGGTACTTGTGGGTGCTTGCCCCGGGTACTTGTGGGGGCTTGCCCCGGGTACTTGTGGGGGCTTGCCCCGGGTACTTGTGGGGGCTTGCCCCGGGTACTTGTGGGGGCTTGCCCCGGGTACTTGTGGGGGCTTGCCCCGGGTACTTGTGGGGGCTTACCCCGGGTACTTGTGGGTGCTTGCCCCGAGTACTTGTAGGTACTTGTGGGTGCTTGTGGGTGCTTGTAGGTACTTGTGGGTGCTTGTAGGTACTTCTGGGTACTTGTGGGTGCTTGTAGGTACTTCTGAGTGCTTGTGGGTGCTTGTAGGTATTGTGGGTGCTTGTATGTATTGTGGGTATTTGTAGGTATTTGTAGGTACTTGTGGGTGCTTGTAGGTACTTGTGGGTGCTTGTAGGTACTTGTGGGTGCTTGTAGGTACTTGTGGGTGCTTGTAGGTACTTGTGGGTGCTTGTAGGTACTTGTGGGTACTAGTAGGTACTTGTGGGTGCTTGTAGGTACTTGTGGGTGCTTGTGGGTACTTTTGGGTAGATGCTTTGCCCGGGTGCTTGTAGGTGCTTGTGGGTAGGTGGAATTTTTAGGGGGGCGCCTCGCGTTTCAATAAATGATTGTAAAAAATGTATTATTCTAATTACAATAAGAATACAAACTTTTAATGATTTACGTTTTATTTTCGAAGTATCATTATAAATAAATGTCTGATTGAGCTAAAGTTATGGTCCCCTTTATATATGTTTCTGCTTAGTGCAGATTTTGAAAATGTAAAACAGTTTCTTAACATTCTTATAGTCTGTCAAACGAAAGAAGAGCCCTGAGAAATTTGTCCAAATTGGTGTCGCCACCATCGATCCCATAGTACTTTATCAACTTGTTTTGTTTTGTCAATTGTCGTCTGTAATATAGTCTGCTATTATGTCATTAAAATATATTGCAATGCTAGTTCAACAAAGATAAAACTGGTGTCTTGTCGTTAATTTTGTTTTATATTCTTTAATACTGGATTATCGTAAAAAACCATGAAACATAAACATATTAAATATATATTGCAAAATGTATTGGTTCTATTGCGATTAAGCCTATCTGTTTATAGCAGACTATATTACAGACGACTATTGACAAAACAAAACAAGTTGATAAAGTACTATGGGGTCGATGGTGGCGACACCAATTTGGACAAATTTCTCAGGGCTCTTCTTTTGTTTGACAGACTATAATTAAAATGAAGACTGAAGGAACAGATATTAATCAAAAATGTCTTGATTAGAATCAAGACCTAAAAAGTATCGATAAGACTGAGGTTATCACTTGTCTGAATGATCAGATATTAATTTTTCTTTTTAATTGAAACTTAAATGCATGCTTAAGAAAAAACAACGTTCCATTACCGTTTTCCGTTGAAATAAATTATTTTACTGGTAATCAATTTCAAAAATTTACTTATCTCGGCTTTTCGACCACAATTCCATTCCCCGAAAACATTTTATCATTACATTAATTACTTTTGGGAGATAACGTGTCAAAATAGCCTATAAAAGAAGAAAAAACTGTAATAGCGGTCTGTATAGCCATGATAACAATCTTTTAAAAGTTGCAAGCACTATATAACCCTTTCGAGACTAACTGGACCTGAGCAAACTATAGCTTAACCTGCTACTAGTACGACCAGAGAGAATTGATGTAATCTGGAGTTGAAATTTCATCATGTGCGACCTGCGGCCCTGAAACTCTCCTATAGTCCCAATGTGTGTAGAACATAATTTTTTCGCTGTTATCTGCCAAAATCAATCTTTCTAGATAGTGCCGCCTGCTCACTTGAATTTTTCATGATATAATAAGGTTTGAATGAACAAAATTCTAGATTACTATTTTCACTACTATGTCCCTCTGCTAACTTGAAGCAAACTTTCCTCTCTTTCTGCTGCTCATTACCGGTGCCATTCCCTTGACTTTCTGTTCGTTATAACTACTATCATGAATTTATTTATTTCAAACCAAAATATAAAAAAATGGATTCTTTTTCCTTTTGTGCTACTTAGAATTTTCAAATGTATATAATGTTGTGCCGTGCCATATCAAATAGTCTCTAACCATTGTTAGAAACTAGAGATAGAAATTGGGCAGTAACACTGATCATGCCCTGAACTATGAGAAAGAACAATACGACGGTTGACTAAAGTACACTTGATATTACATCATTTTGCAAAACCGCGAGTAAAAATCTTACTGTCCCTACTCAATTTGGCGCCATTGGTTTTAGAATAATTAAAATGTTCCACTGCGAAGCGTGCCGGTCACAAATGGGGATGTAACGTCTTTAGGAACCTTTTAAAACGCAAAACCATACACGTACTCTCCCAAAAGTAATTAATGTAATGATAAAATGTTTTCGGGGAATGGAATTGTGGTCGAAAAGCCGAGATAAGTAAATTTTTGAAATTGATTACCAGTAAAATAATTTATTTCAACGGAAAACGGTAATGGAACGTTGTTTTTTCTTAAGCATGCATTTAAGTTTCAATTAAAAAGAAAAATTAATATCTGATCATTCAGACAAGTGATAACCTCAGTCTTATCGATACTTTTTAGGTCTTGATTCTAATCAAGACATTTTTGATTAATTTATTGAATGTGTTGTCACAAAGTCAACAATATGACGTATGTGTGAACATCGGAATTCAATACATTAGGCAATTTGCGGAAAGACAATAAAGGAGTAGAGTAATACGAAAACAAAAATGGATAATGTAATATAAAAAAAAATAATAACAATAAAAACGATGTCAGTTAATTAGGAATTCCCTGCACATTAATGTAATTTTTTAAAGTAATCATTTAGGTTAAAGGGTGAAAGAAGTATAATGCTTACAATTTAATAAAAAAATGTCTAATAATTTAGGACGAAAATGGAATTTATTAGTTAGAATGACGACATGATTCATTGGGCAAGGAATTCCAATTGTCAATGACAGGCTACAGCACATGCAAAGTGTGTTTGTCCGAATGTACTTGTCACCCTACGTTTGTCTAGGTGATGTATAATATCAAAGACCAGCGTGGGAAATAAGGCGGTGGCACAGGGCAAATGACCAGTTTAAAAATTGCCTGGACCAGTTTAGAAATTAAATCGGAGGGGGGTCAGTGGTCCACTTGACCATTAATAAAATTCAAGGGTAACCAGAGTCCAGACATTATCTCAACTGTTTGAATTATCCACTTAGTTATTTTAGCAGACGACGCGTCCTGGTCAATGGTCATGGACCAGTTTATTTATTCCAGGCCAGGAGGGTCGCTGGCCCCATGTCCAGTTTCAAAAAAATTCTTATTTCCCACCCTGTCAAAAACTAATTATATAATATATCCGCGAGTTTTTTACCTCGAGTACACGGACCTCTAGGCCTTAGTCTCAAATGCGTGTTAATTTACCTACAACCTACTACACGTATTTGAAACTAAAAGGCCTAGAGGTCCGTGCACTCGAGCAAAAAACTCCCGGATATTTTAAATCCTGAAGATCAGAAGTTTTTCGCCTCTTGACAGCACGTACAAAAATCTAAGTCTCTATGTAATCTAGCTTTGCGAGTGCTGACAACCGATGCTGTAACAGAGTATATACAGATTAAGCTCTCGTTCGAAATAGGGAGTTGCCGATCCTATAGCGTGAAAACCAACGCTAAGGCGTTGGCACAGGGCAAATGACCAGATTAAAAATTGCGTGGATCAGTTTAAAAATTAAATCGCAAAGGGTCAGTGGTCCACAGGACCACTAAGAAAATTCAAAGGTTTCCAGAGTCCAGAAATTAGCTAATATATTGTAATTATCCACTTCTTCAATTTAGCAGACGACGCGCCCTGGTCAGTGGTCATGGATCAGTTTATTTATTCCAAGCTAGAGCGATCGCTGGCCCAATGTCCAGTTTAAAAAAATCCTTATTTCCCACCCTGATACCAGCAACCTTGTTTTCCCAGTTACGTCGTCATAAAGGGGACTTAAATTCCTTTTTTGATTGGTTGTTTGGTAATAGGAGAATAGGGAGCTAACAGTTCTGACCCTGAAACGTCACACCCTTCTATCTCTTAGTGTAGTTTCATCCCCCCTAACGGTTGGAAACAGTATTCTATGCGCAAAAATTCCAACCAGAAGGGGGCTGCGTGACGTCAGACTATCTCTTCCCCCTTGCCAGCTGTTAGCTCCCTATTTAGGGAACCCTCGACCAGTCTGGGAAGTAAGGATAATTTTTAAACTAGTCCTTGGGACCAGTGTCTCCCCTAGTGTCCTAAATAATAAACTGGTCCCCCCACTTTTTGAATTAAAAAACTAGTCAAAGCAGTTAATAAACTGGTTTTGGACCAGAGAAAGTGTGCTATTTCCCAGATTGCTCTCGACGACTGTCTGTATAGTAGTTTTTCACTCGTACTGGGAAGCAGCGCATATGTGAGAACACTTTTGTAAACAAAATTATGATTTTTCGTGTTTAACTCTTGGTTTCGTTGTAGAATAAGGATGATAGAGATTTGTCCAATTTGTTACCTTACACTTATGGGTCTTGATTCTGGTTTTTAAGAGAATCCCATTCTCAGGCTTTTTATTTTATAACGCTGTTTAAGGAATTTCGCTAAGCCTCGATCAAAATAGCGTTATGATAATCATGTTGATGTTGTTGTTATACGATAGGCAACATCAACTTCACTTATTTGGGATAAAAACCAGTCATTAAGATTACTGTAGGTAGGTTAAACAAATTAATTATTAATCTTACTGGTAGATGAATCAATTACTACATTGTTTTCTGTGACAGCTACGACACATTAATATAAGCTGTAAAGGTTACACCTCCGCTGCCGAAACTTTGGCGATAACTTCTCAAGGGAAATTATGACAAACAGAACTGTATAGATTATTTCATTTAATAACATTTTACATTTGCATTATTTACATTAAAATTCTTCATTCAAGGTAAAAATTATTGCGGTTTATTGAGTTCCCAGTTAGTTTTATACTCAGTGCCACCACACGGAATGAAATCAAGTAAATAAATTTTTATTTTAAATACAATTTTAAGTTTTTAACGGTAGTAAAAAGCACATTATAGCTTGGAAATTACGCATGACGTTCATGATGGATTTCCTATAAGCTTAACGATAAAAACAAATAGAACATTTCTACTCAAATTTTGGTGTTGAATATCAAAGATATTGTAGTTTTCTAATTAATCATTAGAAACACATTATATTTAAGAACATGTTTTATTAAATATTACAATGATTAACTAATGTTGAATTAATATATAAAATTGGATTAAATCATTAAAAAACTGCACACCGTTCCTCCCCCCGCGTATGAATTAAAAAAATGGAATAATAGAGCAAATTTAAATGATTAATAGAAAACGGATTTAGTAATTTTAATAATTTTACAACAATGTAATTTTAATAATTTAAAAAAAAATGTAATTTTTATAATTTTAAAACAATGTAATTTTAATAATTTTAAAACAATGGAATTTTAATGATTTTTACAAAATAAAATTAAAAAAAACAGGTGAATAATGATCCTATATAAAACAAGAAGAAAAATTATAGTCTAAGAAGAATTTTATTGGAACACAGGAAATTAAATTAACCATATAATACTGGTAGAAAAGCCGGTAACATTTAATTATAAGGCTAGTTTGAAGTTTAAATTTTCACGCATGTGAGCAACAGGTCCCTTCATTGTCACCCACAACGTCCTGGCTAATCCCTAACTATGAGACTTTACTAATAATAATACATTTTAGCCCTAACCAAAGTTTTGCCTATTCTCAGTGTTTTAGGGCTTAAGGAGCTATATTTCCTCATTTATTATATTTGTACCTAAATTTTTTAATATGTTATATGATATTCATGTCTAACACATTAAAAACTGTTAACATTTTTTCCAGTGCCCCAGTTTAATATAATTCTTTACATTATTTCTAAGAACTTTAATTATTTATTTTACTTACAAAAAAAATTAAACTGTCTCTTTGGCCACAGCCTCCTCCGCGACAGCCTCCTCCTCCTCCATTTGGATGACGACATCCTGGGGGGCCTTATTTGACGCCCCCTCTCCTTTCTCCTTGCCCTCCTCCTTTTTTTCTTTTCCAATAATATAAATAGGCTATGAACTATCTTTATTGAATTTAGACTATCTGTTTGTTTACTAAGCCATTCATTTGGTGTAACAATTATTAAACACAAGGAGGATTCACACCATTTACACCTGAAGGCCAGGAGGCGCCTGGAGGAAAAAATGTAAAAGGGGTTTTTGTCTTTCAGGTAGCCTGCCCTCCTGGCGTAAATGGTATGAATCCCCCATATGTGAAAACTAAATATTGTTTAGGAACTAGAATTTGGATTTAAAAAGGCCCAGTGTTTACAATTAACTAGTCATGAGAGATAGTGTTGTGCTGCCAGTCTTGCAACCACGGAGTTGTATCATTTCTTAAAATACATGCTGGTAGTATCAAGAGCAGGGTGAGAAATAAGGATTTTTTTGAAACTGGACATGGGGCCAGCGACCCCACTGGCCTGGAATAAATAAACTGGTCCATGACCATTGACCAGGACGCGTCGTCTGCTAAAATAACTAAGTGGATAATTCAACCAGTTGAGATCAGGCTGGGAAATAAGGATATTTTTTAAACTAGTCCTTGGGACGAGTGACCCCTCTAGTCCCCGAAATAATTAACTGGTCTCCGGACTGGTCCCAGCCTTTGTTCTCCAATAGATTTGCAATTAATAAACTGGTCCCGAGGACCAGTAACCCCCACTTTTTGAATTAAAAAACTAGTCCAAGCAATTAATAAACTGGTTTTGGACCAGTGGAAGTGTGCTATTTCCCAGCCTGGTTGAGATAATGTCTGGACTCTGGTTACCCTTGAATTTTATTAGTGGTCAAGTGGACCACTGACCCCCCTCCGATTTAATTTCTAAACTGGTCCAGGCAATTTTTAAACTGGTCATTTGCCCATAGGAGTAGAGTTCTATAGGCCCGTGGGGGCCGAGCCCCCCCCCCCCCCAAAAATTTTAGAAGTGGCCACGGGCCCCTCCAAAAATTTGTCATCCATAATACCGAAATCATGAAGATAGTGACCTCATAAAAATAATTTTTGCGTTTAAATGACTGCAAAAAACCATTAAATCCACTACAGAGCAGTGTTTTCCGAACAGAATAGTTTTATTTTGATCTGTAAAATGTAAACAAGACGACCCAAGGGCTGGCCATAATAGTAGCCACATCGGTATCTACTTAATTATTCTTACTTCAATAAATTCACTTTTGTTATAATTGAAATAGTGCGACATAAACAGAGAATTTGAAATTTACTTCTGTTATATTTGTAATAGTGCGAGATAAACAGAAAACTTGAAATTTACTTATGTTATAATTGTAATAACCCGGTTCCGAGAAGCTTTTGCTTTTAAAATTCCCCACGATTTCTTTGAATGTTGAAATAGGGGAGTGGGATTGAAAGCGTGAAATACTTGTCGACGGGTGATAGGAGTTTTCAACGGAGATTTAACCTTCCATTTTAAGGCTATATCATAATCCTCTCTCCCGCTTGAAACATAGAGCAAATGTGAACCAAACAATGCTTAACCTTACTAGTTAAATTTAATGCAATGCTTAATCATCTCATATTAACTCTTACTTCAATGATGAACGAAATATATCACCTCGCCACAATCCTATCCCATCAGCTCCATTGACTTTCCGTTCAATTAGGAAAGAAAAATTTTATACTACCAAAGGCAGAACAAAGAAGGCAGTACAGAGATACTCCTACAATGCCACCGCCAACAGGGCAGGTCATACTAATGTCCACATCGTAGATGTATATCATACGATGTGGCTAAAAAGTGTAGTTTCTAAGAGATTTTTTTCCATTTCGTTGAAAAAGTGAATTGACCGGTCAAGGCAGCAGCGGCTGGCAGCCCATCCTAACCAGATTGGCTGGTTTTCATGGTTTTCACGTCAAATAAATTTAGATACTACAACAATTTCGTTGACCGTTGACACAAATAATGGAAGGAATGAGGGATGGGATTGAAAAGTGCAACTGGTCTTCTGAAAATAACCCGTTTTTAGCATGCTCTTGTCTAGTATAGTCTGAAGCCGATTAGGCTTTAGACATGAAATACGTAAACATGTGCCATTGTGCCTGGAGGAGCTACACGATATTCTCCAAGCTCCTGGGAAAAAACCCCCTTATGCGGAGGAATATAATTCGGTAGGGCGGCTCCTTCGGATCCTTGCGATCCTTCCGCTTTAAGAACCGATTTACCAGGTACATAAATTAGGGAACTACTATAAAGACTGAATATTCTTTAGTTAAAACTATACACAATACCAAAGATTATTTGGGAGTAAGGCACGAAGATCTCATCAATCTGGGTAGCTTTTGCTTAGACTATTTAAGACGCCGTGTATCTGTTTTTTACGAGGATTTTTTTCTGTTCTCGCGGCTACGTCGAGCCCAGCCGCTGGAGGCTCGGGAATCGGGATACCGCCGATACCTAGCCGAGGCTTAGTTAGTTTTCGAGTCTACTATTATTCGCAGAGCTATTTTTCTGTTGAAATTATAAAAATTCTTATAATATTTAGTTGAAGACTTATTAAATGACTGGAAAATTTTCGAAACTTGAGCTTTAAAACGTTGAATATAATATAACGACTAACGAACGATACCGCAAATTTGCCTTTCAAGCTTCCCGGTTATGTCGCCGGCGAGGTCGAGTCGAGGTCCCATGCAAGAAAATAGTAATAGCCGTCGCCGATTGGTCTGGCATTAAAGAGGCTATCTACGGTTAGGGGACTTATGATTGGCTAAAAGCTTTTTTGTTCGTCTGTTTAGTTTTTACTTCGGGAATGTCATGAAATATATGGCCAAAGCTATGGAAAATTGGGACTTACGTACTTTATGTGTGAAGCATAATCCGCTTTTGGAATAGTGCGACGAATGTAAGGCCAGGGAGGAATTCGAAGGGAGACGGAAATTGCAACAGAGTTATCGGCGTGTCATGCGCAGTACAATCTACCGGACTTTTAGATTTTAGTGC